>NC_051187.1:23340092-23940092 GCF_015220075.1 Falco rusticolus | reverse complement strand
AACAGCCTTATATCCTCAGTTCAGGCCATGGGGGAAGATCTTTAACAGTCACCTTGAGTGCATCAGTGTCAGTGCTCCGAGAGCGAGCGCCCCAAGCTGAGCTTCTGGAAATACTGCAAAAACTATTGCATTTGGAGTTCATACTATAGAAATTAAGTTGCAGCTATTCTGCAGGAGAATCCAGAGCGCCAGCCCCAGACAGGTTACACCAGAAATGGTGGTGTGCCTCACGGCCAGCTCACCAGCACCTTCCCGGCTGATGTGACCTACAAGGGACCAAAGGAAGCAGAGGCTGATCCCAGCATCACACCTCCTCCTGCTTATGCCAAAGGCATAAACCCACGGAAAACAGGTGCATTTGAAAGCTCCGAAACAGACCCTCATCTTCTGGCCAGCTCTTACCTTAGCTAGAGAGTATCTCAGGTGGCAACAGGCCTCTCTGCGCCCTTTCCACCCAGCAGGAATATTCCTCTATATTCCCATTTCGCTTACAGACTCTTATCTTTCACGATGAATTAACCCTTTGATTGCAAGATTAATTTCCCAATGGAAAGTGCACACCTAGAGACAGTCAAAGTGATAATGAAGACCAACACGTCTGCCAGGTAGAAGCAACAGCCTGATGGATCGCTGCAGAACGTTTCAAGACATGCAGTCCACCGCCTCCACCATTCAGACACACATACAGCAGGAAAGACAAATGATACATGGTTACCCACAGAACTTTATTAGCACATTCCGGTTTATGAAAATATGCAGGCTAAGCTTTTTCAGTTTTCTTCTTTTTTTTAAATAAGATATTTTCCACTAACAAAACTGATTTTTAAGTATGGAACAGTCATTTGCCAGGTTTTCAAAGCCATCTGTTTTCAAAGCCTACCTTCCTTGTTGTTTACCACAGGCTGTCTATCTGTTTTAACAACCTCCACTGGGATTTCACATACCTCATTATGCAAAATCACTACTTATGCATTCACTCCAGCACTTGTCTAACTAATCTGCACTCATAACACCTTCCATAGAAGATGCAGCATCCGTCTTCAGAGGCTGCAGATCAAAAACAATAGTAGCTGGTGTCGTAGCAAGACAAAACATAGCCTCCTGTGTATTACTGTTGTGATACAGGCCTAATCTAAGACTGCTCAGAGCTGCTCAAGTATAATAAAAAAATATCATATCACAAGAGATTTTGTATCATATACAAGATAAAAAGCATCTATTTTTAATGTTGAGACTTACTCTTTTCTTCGTCAAGAGGATTCTAAGTATTCTGGTCTCCCACTCCTCATCCCTGGCAATCTGATGAGCACCCTCACCCGCCTCGGAAGTTCTCCAGAACCTGCTGTTGAGTTCATCCCAGGCAGCACACGCTTTTCTTGCCAGGTTTCCATTTGTAACAGGCAGCCCTGACACCTGACAGAGCTTAAGCTGCTGTTCACAGCCTCCCTCTGCCTCCGCTCCACCCTTCCTCCAGGTATGTCCTATAATCAGCGGATCACTGACAACAATAGACCTTCCAAACTGCTTTGGTCTACGGTGGCAGTGCCTGCTTGGGGACCCTTTAGCCACACATCATTGATACCATCCATCACATTAAGAGCTTGCTGGGGGATGCTTTAATTCACGGATTATTAACACAATAGACTATAATGTCTGGTGCCATTATGGCTGGCTGTGTCACAGAACATCCTCAGGTAGGTTAAAAACCAAAGACAGAGGAAGGGAGAGGAAAATTCTCTCTACTGGCATATTAGATCCACTGTATATAGTATTCTCCAAATATTTTTTTTAAAATCAGATTTTATTAACATTATTTTCTTAAAATTAATTCAATAGCTCATCTTCCTTGGAAAATACAGCCACTATCTCTGTTTCTCTGTATACTGCAAAATTTGAGAGCTAAATGTAAATGTAAAAGCTGCCATTCTTACATCTTTAAAACACATCTCTAAATCACAGCTGCAATGACACTGCTATGGTAAGATTTAACTTCAAAATTCAAAAAGACAAAGTGACTTTAAATTATGTTTATTTTACATGGGGAAGCAAGGGGAATTCCTGTTGAGCAAAGCACAAGAGATTGAAGCTAGCAACAGAAGACAGTGAGATTTCATGGTTGAGTTATGATTTCCCAGAAAAAAACAAAATACAACAGCCCTATAAAAGGCTTTTCATTTATGAAACTGAAGGCATTTTCTGAGTGAGGTAAGCACCACATCACTATCACATTTCACACACAAAAAAAGAGACTGGAAATAAAATCAGGGGGTAGACCTTTGCAAAAATGTGGACGTACAGTTCTGGCTGCACCTGAACTATGTGCAAACATTAAAGCCATCAACCCTGCTGCCCTCAGCTCCATGTCCTACCCCAGGACGCTACTGCATCAGTCTCAAAGCACTCCTCCAGGTCACTCCTTTTGCATAACACAGCAGCAGCAACATATTCCAGGATCAGGGACTTCCAGGTCAGGGCCTCACTCACCACACTGGGTAGCAAAGGTGATGTGAAGAGAAGCTGCCCGCTTAGACAGGCATTGGCAGCAAAACAGAGGCAGAAAACAAGGGCCGGCTGAAGGTGGTTTTAACAGCCAGTTTGGGATCTGGCTGTGATTTTAGCTGAAACTGCATCCAGCAGGGCCAGACAGCGTTGCCACAAATCTGCCAACGCCTCGTAGCAGCCTTGGTCCCCTTGAAATCAAAATGGGCTTTTCATGGAGTGAGACTCCAGAAGAGAACTACCTGTGATGTCCATGCTCGTATCTCATAGCACAACAGCGACAAACCCAGATTCAGTATGTGTATTTCTTTGTGTCTTTGTTTTCCTTAGACACAAAATGGAAAGCATACTATTCACTCACTGTTGCAAAACATTTTATGATTAAATATGCTTTTGTTTATAACAACCATTATATTGGGAAAAACTGAATTTATATAGCTGCATTAGCATTTTTAGATTCTTTGTAAGAAAAAAAAAATCACTTAAACATATTATTTGGAAACACTAATTAAGTTTGTATACACCTGTATTATACATCTCCACTGTAGCATAAATTACTGTTTCTTTCCCCTGCATTTGCTTTACTTGGCTGGTCTATTGTTCTCCACAGTGCAAGTTCAACAAGTACTTGTATTTTGCTAGGTGAACACCTCTTTTACTGTCGGGTGACACAACTCTGCCAGCAAAGATGTTCACAGTAACAGCTCCACAGGCTTGATCTGCCCTGTATGCTTGCGAAACGTGTCAGGCCCATCATTAGGATTAAACACTGTCAGGCACTAACATCAGGAGACAGCAGGTATGGATCAGGATTATGCTGGGGTAGGCACTGGATAAATAGGGAATAAAGAGCAGGCCTTGCACAAAGTTGTCCAAATGATTTATATGAATGCCAGCTACAAATAGGATCAGATTAACTTTCAGCTTCGGTAAATTACTAGTTTCAGTGGAACCAAATCCTCTGCTTCTACAGACTGCTAGAAATAGCAAGCTAGCTATCCAAGACACGTTACAATTAAAACACTTCAGAATAGTGGTTAGGTGGCCCTAGGGCAAAACCCCATCAGTTTAGATTACAGGTCAGATAGCTAGCACAGACCTGTTAAATGTTTGGATTTAAACTAATACACTCATCAGGAACAGTCATATTCTTCACTGCACAGCTGGTTTTCAAAACAGCACAGAGCAGCAGAAAGCATCTTAGCACTGTTCTTAAATATTCCTTTTTAGCTCACTCACAGTGTAAGTTAGAAAACTGTTAGAATGGGAATCAGAACTGCATTAAACAAACAACAGAAGTCAAGCTGCTGGAGACAAACATTACATAAAACAAACATCCTGTAAAAAAATGAAAGATGTGGTGTCAGGAGCCTCAGCTCAGTGCTGTCTGAAGTGTTAAAAGAGCAGGCGCTGTGACACCAAGGGAGGTGGAGCACTCAGCTGGGAGCCCAGGCATCCCCAGCACAGGGGCCAGGGCAGCTGGTTAGGGCTCTGAGGAGGTGTGTGTGCTCCGCATTGTACAAACTCTCAGAGGTGTAGTTACCCAAGCAGCAGCAACTCCTCCTCCTGAGTTGATTCATGCTGATTCTGTGGTAGAGAAAGGCATCACTGAGCATGCTGCACCGCATGCCCTATCGCTGCCCTTGGCACGGGCCAGGTCCTGCTACTCCCCTTTTCAGCACACGTTTTGCATAAGGCAGGGGCAGGAATAACCAAGTAAGGTGCCAGCCAGCATAACCGGTTTGCAGAACCAAACCATTTTGATCATAAAGTGGCCAGAGGAGGGAGGCGCATCCCTCAAATGTACTGCTGGCGCTACAGCAATAGGAACTTAGGGTTTTTTTAAGTTTAATGTGAGATTCCTGTCAACATTTATTTAACAAGCACTCACTCCCCATCTCCTCTTTGACCCCTGAAGCACTCCTCATTCCAATATTTAACCACCACACTAAAACAAAATACCAAAGGGTCCAAAGTATAGCACAGAAGATGGATATAAATATCTGTCCTTTTGCTTCTAATGGAGCTTGAAATTAACACCACTTTTCTATTTCATCACCATTTTTCAGAGCGTTTAAATTTTTTAGGACAAAGACCGCTTCCTCTTCCTCCTAGGTCTGCACAATTGTGAGGGTAAAAAGATGGGTCTTGACTACTGCAGAGATGATCAGAGGAGACACAAAGACTGCTTACAAAATACTGCCATATTGGAAAGCACAGAGAGAATGCAGGAGATATTTAATATATATGTATAAATTGAAAGATAGTTCTCTGCAGTTTTTAACCATTTCCAAGCAGAGTAACCTTCAGTATACTACTTTTAAAATCTTCACTAAATCATCAAGTGGCAAAGATTAAGCTATAAAATGCAGTTACTGAGCAAACTCCAGGAGTCAGGGTCACAGATGAGCCTTAGAATAAAGTCTGGCAGCAACCGTTGGGGAGAAACCAGATAAAACATTTTGCTCATCTGTCGGGGCACTTTCGACTCCCATGACCACAAGGCCTAACAGCCTCCCAACTCTACTCTGTACATCCTCATCCTCAGCTAGAAGAGCCTCCACTGCCATTTTGCAAAGGGAAAAACTACGAAGATTATACTATGCTGCACTAATCCAACCTACAGTAACACTACAACACCTCTCCTACAAGTATCTGCAAAGCATGGAAGATGGGGAAGTTCTCAAAACCCTTAGAGCACACAGGGAGCTTAAGTCCCATTGAACCATCAAGGATTTGTGCTCTCAAGTCAGATAACTTGTTTTAGCTGCAGCCTTGTAGGGGCTTCTCTGCCCCAAAAAGGCTGCCGAAGCCTCCCCTGCTCCTACACATCCCTCACAGCCAGCCTTGACAGTATGAGGTGAGCTAGAGAATACTTGCTGCTTACACTGCCCGCTTCCCTGCACGCCTGGGGCTAGCTTTTCAAAACCTCAAGGACCTACATCCAAAAGCTTAGAATCCAGTCACAATCTCATAAGTCACTATGTTTAAATAAACTAATAAAAAATACCAATATTCAGTAATCTTTCTTCCCTGGATAAGTCTAAACCCAGAGAAAGTGCTCCCTGATTTCTCTTTGCAAAGTGTGATCAACCAAATCTAAAGACTCCTGAATACGCTGGCGTAGGTTGGTGGCCACAGACAAGTTACCAGCACTAGTAGGAAGAAGCACTGGTGATTCACTGGAGAAACCTCGTGGCAAAGGGGTACAGCACATTTGATGTGCTCATTTTTGATACTAATAAACACTCCGGTTTCCTAACAGCCCTTCAGAACCTTCCAGTGTCAGAAACCTGGCACCAAGACTGAACCTATGACGTGTTCATATTTAAATCTTGACATCATAGGAATTTATTAATTAGACAGATGTGGGTTTGGATGAATGTTTTTGCCCCAGTTTAGTTCTAGAAATGAGTGGTCTGAAACTGCCAGCATTAATATGATGCCTTTATTGTGTAATTTAAATTTGGATTTTGCAGCAAAGCTGCAGAGAATTTAATTGACTCCTTTTATAGCTTAACTCTCAGCTACAACATCAATATTAGAAGAGGAAATGTCATTTCTAATTTAACTTAATTTTTAAAGAACATGTTTCTGTAACCTTTGGTATGTAATATCTTCTTATTTTAATTGAAAAACATCTCTTTTAAGTGATAAAGTAGGCTAATTTGAAAGCTGATATTCAGTTAACCTACATTTTCAAAGTAAACAAGCACTTTTCACATAAATGGAGGCCATCAGTCAGCTTTGGTCTAATTCCTCTGAACTCAAAAATATTACCCCAGAAAGGAAGTAGCTAAAAAACATTCTATGCAGATTTGAACTGGGGTCTTTGTGTAGGCAAAGACAGCTGCTGTCACCACAAACCATGCCACCAGTGCGTGGTGTTCTCTCAATTTCAGGGACTGTGGGCATATTTATGATTTTTAAAAAGCCAACATTCTACCCTGGGATTAGAAGCTATACATTAGCTGACTTCAATTAAAATATTTAAGCTTGGGGTTTAAATCATGCTAGCAGCTGAAGCCCAAATTCCTTGCTTCTAAGGTTCTGGTCCCATGCGAATATGTAATGCACCATGATAAAGAACAGGGAAGCAAAATCAGAACATATGTGATTTTAAAAGCACACTGCAACCATTTTAAAACTAATTATCTCTTCCCAAAAACCTAAAGAAGGGATAAAACCTCCCACTCTAAAGCCTAACTGGACTCCATCCAGTCCCCTTAGCCCAGGAATTCAAAACATGAATGCTGCCCTTCTCTAAAACCTAAACTTCTTGTTAGATTTCTCCTAGCTATATCCTTTGGGTTAAGATGGCAGCCTTAAAATGGATATTTAATGAACATAACATGAAGTAAGCTCACATCAAGTTTTGATGAAAAATTCTAGTCTAACCTTTTCTATGCTTTTGCAGTTACTGCCTCTCTCAGTTCCAATTTTCTCTCCTTTATTAACAATTGCCTTTAAATAACGTAACCATAGCAATGCTTTTCAACCTTGATGTCTTTTGTTTAGTTTGCTTGAAGACGAAGTCACAACATAATTTTCATCAACAACTCTTATGACAAACTTAATTTCAAGACTAAGACATTCTCTCAAGTGAGGTATGAGAGACAGGGGGTTTCCACAGAAAATAATAATTTACCTTTAGCTGTAAAGAAATAGAACACACAGTGTCTGGTAGTACAACATTCTTACCTCAATAATGGAGCTGATTTGAATTCTCCTAAAATTTTTCAGTCTCCAGACAGATACATACAGCGAAACAGAGGAAGAATGTGAATTACACTCTGTTGTTAGCAGTTCCTTAATGTCTGTGATAGGACAGAGCTCACAGGGTCATAAACCACACTATATGCCCATGTACTTCCCATGTACCAATGGCAACAAGTCAGCAAAAACAAGCTTGAAAGATCAGTAAAAGACTATTATAGGGGTCAAAGGATTTTATTAGCCATTTCATTGGCTTTGATAAAAATGCAAAAGACCTCTAGCAATAAGTACATTAAATTAAAAAAAACCAAACAAACAACAATTCAGCTGCATTTTTTCAGGCATGGCATAAAGTGGTTACATATAAACTCTCCTTCCATGTGGCTCCATGTACCACGCAGAATCTTGAGAGGTTTGAGAGAGCTGTGCTTGTACTTGGTCCTGGCTACACATGCGTACTCCTTACAAATCCATTATGTAACATGCAGTACCTATAATCACAATCTTACTTAAAAATTGTGTTCCTAACAAATTTTGGCAAAAAATATACTTAGGATTCTAACCTACAGAGTAGACCACACAGCTGAAATATACCGCAGATCTCCACCAAGAATATTTTGGATTAAACTGTAAGAGTGGAAATGCTACCAGAGGAAAAAATTAATTGTAACAATATAGAAGTCTGTTTTATTTAAAAACACCTTGCTGGTTACCTCCAAACTAAAGGTCACCATGGGAATGTATAAACATTCTTCAGTCATCTTTTCACTCCCTTGAGGCTGTACCAGTCTTAGCACACAGACATGGTCCTACAGAAACTGAACCATCACTTCAGTTCTGTGTCAGTTCACCAACTGGACTCCAGCCTAGTTCTACCGACCATAAAGCAGAAACACCTTGCCTTTGACAGAGCAGGAATGTTCCTTCAAACTCTTCCTACTTCTCCTACAGGTGCTACGTTGTTAGGTCACACAAACACCTACACTCAGATCTAACAAGCCACGGTCCTTGCGAACCGCTCATGTACATAAATCAACTTGTGATTAAATGCATGCAGACCCAGGAAGTGAAAATCTTTTATAATATTGGTTATGCCCAAGAAAAATTAATTTTAAACTAAAGGGGCACTATTTCCAGCTTATTGTTGGAAAGATGGACCCACTGCATGTTTTAGTACTCTTTTCACCTGAAATTAATACTATCACATTATCATTCTGCTCTGATCTTTCTTCAAAGACTCTTTCCTGACCTCCAGAAGACCCCTGTTCAGTGTTACTCTCATCCTTCAGACCAGTCACTTCTTTCAGCCACAGGATTCTCCTACACACTTGCAGGCCTCCTCTCTTTTCAGATTACTCATCACAGTAAACTAAAATCTACTGAAAGTACTAGGCTTTGTACAGACTTTGGATCAGACCTCCACACTGGCAGCAAAACCTATATGACATATCTAACAGTCTGGACAAAATTTTCCTGTAGTTTTTCCAAGGAAAGAGAGATCCAATGGCTCTTTCCAAAGGGATTTGTTTCTCACTCCTGCTAGTAAAATGCTTACTACTGTGTAGGCTGCACAAAATATTTTGCTAAGGCAACTTGCTCTTGCCAGTTGAGACCTCAGTGTTTAATCATAATACACAATCATCCACAATACACATGGGCTGCTACTACATTTCATGATTGCATGCAAAACACTGAACCCAGCTACTGCAACATTTATATTTATTTCGCTTTTTTCCCTGCAACGTCCCTACTTCTCTCTTGTATGTCACATTTTTACCTTCAAGCAAAAGTGCTAAGTACATTTAAGACTGGTAATTGCCCAGGCCTGTATTTTTTAAAAAATAAATCAGATTTTCTGCTGTTACAGACCATTTCTCTCATCTCCCTCCCTCTGGCAACAGCAACTGCAAATGGAAAGCTGATACACCAAAGCTGGTTTCCTGCGACAAAGCTCAGTGCCAGGCATTGTTCTAGCAGCATGTACCTGCTCGACTGTGTTCACATTTAGTGTTTCTGAATGCTTTCCTTCCCTCCATGGTGACAGCTCTGAACAACCACCCTCTTACCATACTCGCCAAACCTCTAATTCTGCTACTGCCACAGTTATCTTAATCAACAGGTCAAAGGCACAAGCTCTCAGCAAACAACTGAAGCTAAATACCAGCCTCCCTGGTGTGAAGCGGCTTCCCACCATCTCCTTTTCCTTTTACCTTCCATTGAAAAATCTTGAGAATCTTGCTTGCGCTCTGCAGATGTTTGCATCTCTCCCCTCTCCCACTGGTCAAAATCTGGTTTGCTTTAAAGAACTGTAAGGATGAAAGGAAAATAAAAGTCAGACTGTGGAACTTAGCTCTGCTCCTTCCCTGCCTCTCTGGAGAACCTCAGTAGCACTGATCCTTCTGCAGTGGCGGGTGCTTAGCACCTGCATGAATACGGAGTATGTACAGAGGGGGAAATGTTCTCCTGTTTTGGAACTCTTGCAAGGCTCGTTGCTAAATCATGGCCTGCAAGCTTGCTTCAGCCTGAGGGAAAACAAAACAAAACAAAAAAACATGCCTTCTCCCCGAGAATCGCACAAAGTGCCTGCAAAAAGCATCACAAGCTGAGCTGAGATGGCCTGAGGCCACCATCTGATGCTGGATTTTGGCTTTTGCCAGGCCTGTCGCAAAGAGGACTGAACATGTTGCCTTTTACTGGAGACAGCGGGACAGAAGCTTTCCCAGTTTGCCAATCCCAAACATATCTGGCATTTCCCTCAAACCACCTGCACTTGAATGTTCAGGAACTAAGCTAAGGAAAAGCATTGCCTAATTTGCAGTATTGCTCACAGTAAACAATCTCAAGATTAAAAGTTTTTTTAAAAATGTGGTGGGTTGACCCTGGCTGAAGGTGGGTGCCCACCAAAGCTACCCTATCACTCCCCTCCTCAGCTGGACAGGGGGGAGAAAACACAAGGAAAGACTCGTGGGTCAAGATAAGGACAGGGAGATCACTCAGCAATTACCATCACGGGCAAAACAGACTCGCCTTGGGAAAAAATTAATTTATTGCCAATCAAATCAGAGCAGCATAGTAAGAACTAAACCCAAATGTAAAACCCACCTTCCCCCCAGCCCTCCCTTTTTCCTGGGCGCCGCTTCACTCCCGACGCCTCTCCCCGTTCCCGCCAGCGGCGCAGGGGACGGGAATGGGGCTGGGGTCAGCCCCTCACACGCCGTCTCTGCTGCCCCGTCCCCCGCACGCTGCCCCACTCCAGCGTGGGGTCCCTGCCCCGGGAGCCAGCCCTGCGCCCCCTGCTCCCACAGGAGCCCTTCCCACGGGAGCGTCCCTCAGGAGCTTCCCCGGGGGGTCCCCGCGGGGTCCCCAGCCCTGCCCCAGCCCGGGCTCCTCTCCCCATGGGCCACGGGCCCTGCCAGGGGCTGCCCCAGCGCTGCTGCCCGCGGGTCACGGCCTCCGTGGGGCTGGCAGCTGGCTGGCATCGGCTCCATCAGGCACGGGGGAAGCTTCTGGCAGCTCCTCACAGAAGCCACTTGCATGGCCTCCTGCCACCAAAACCTTGCCACGCCAACCCCGTACAAAAAGTAAAACACAGACTCCTAAACCACCTTTGTGGATTAAGCCAGAGTTGAAGGGAAGGAAGGAGTGCAAACCCCAACATGCATTCCTGAAAAAAATAAAAAAAAGGAAGAAGCCAAAACACAATGTCCAACACTCACAGGACCACCAGAAGAAACTCAGAAGAGTGTTCTGTGTCCATGGAGAACAATTTGTATTTTTCTCATGGCTCCCACCAAATAAGGCTGTGGGAGAAACAAAAGGCACTTGTCATCACCCACAGCCCACCCACTGGGCACAGGTCACCAACCAGCTCATTGATGTGCTCCTAAATCAAGGCATTTTCTTCCCCTAAAACCCAGAGTATTTCACCTAATGCCACACTGAAAACCTTTTATTATTGTATTTCAAATGTTTTTATAAAATTTTCTCTAATTTATCCAAATATCGGGGGGGGGGGGGGGGGGGGGGGGGGAGAATCTAGCTTTCCTAAGCTATATGCCTATTTATATATTTTAATAGGACAACAATCAAATATTAATTAAGACCAAGCTTCTAACAATTTAAACTTTCATCTGTGTAGGTGCACTTTTATGCTCATTACCTGTCTTACTTGTAAGTTGCTGGTTTTATTATGCTTTTTGTCTTCCCTACAGATCAAAAAAGAGATATAGATCATATACCACACATGGTGACTAATAGTATAGACCAAAATTCAAACATACATATCTGGCTCAGCATTTTGATTTCCCAGTTAAGCTCACCTTAGTAAGCGTGCAACAAGCAGCCTGTCTTACACTACAGGGATTTAAACCAGCAGAGATGCATGTTGTGTCTCAAGTTGATTTACGTCTAAGTAATATTTTATTTACTTTAGAAAATGAGTATTTTATTTAGGAATGGAAGGGGTGATGCAGTTTTTTATTAATTTACTGTTTTGGCTTTTTTTATGTCAAGAAAACAAATGGAGCAATATAAAAATAGCAGCAAAACAGCTAACATGGGGGTCTATAATGTAATCATAAAAGGAACACTTTCAAAGCACTTGCAAAGTTCCAGCCACATGATTCCCATTAACTGTAATGAGCACTGGACAGATAAACTCACACATGTTGCTTTGAAGATTTATACTAAATTGGCCTCATCTTTGTTAGCACTAAAGGAATACTGATGCTATACAATATAGAAGAGAAATCTTTCAATTTGCCCCCTGCAATTTTATTCATTATCCACAGAATTCTCCAGTAGCCAGTCATACTACAGATTCATAATCTTTCCAATTTTACAGACAATTAAAAATATTAACCATAGCACAACAGTCAATCTCTGCAGAATATAGTGCTAAAATGCTCCTCTGTTTAAAACACAGGCCCAGCTAGTTGTGTTCTGAAGCACATCAAAGGCCAGAACAAGTGGAACAGCACAGGGAGAAAGCTGCTGCTGTAGAAGCCAATCCATATTACCTTGCCAAATCTTTAATTGCTATGCATGTACGTTTGGCTTGATCTGTGCTGCTTTGAAGTAAAGATATTAGCTTCAATTAATCCTAAAATGACCTGAAGCTTTGGGAAAAAAGAAAAAAAAACAAACCAGAAAATGGCACAGGAGCAATGTGAGCTGCTTGCCCTTTTATTTCCTTCTTTTCCCCCCTTTCTCTTGGCTGTTTAAGAATAGGACTTAGTATTCATGGACAATGCTAAACAGACCCAGCAAATAAAGCCTCTTCTCCTCACCAAGAAAAAAGAGCCTCAAGCTGGCGGAGCAGGTAACTCCCCGCCAGCATTCCTCAGACTTGCACTGTTCTCCGTTGCCACAAGAGATGCTGGCCTGTGGCTTGAAACGTGGCAAGTGTATCACAAACACCCTTAAGCTGATGCACACAATCCAATGTCAACAACCATAAATCATGAAGACGAAACCGAAGAACCCAGGGATCCAAAACTGTTGCTTCCCATAAAGGACTTTCTAAAAGAGGAAGGATTTAACGATGTTACAGGAGCAAGCCTGCTACCAAAAGGGAGCAAACGGCCATACTATTGCTACTTCTGACAAAAGCCCTCATCACCCTCTTACTATCTACTATTTTCACCCCCAAGTTCAATGCTTCTGAAATTATTCATTTCTGGGTTTTAGAGAGGACACACCAACACTGTTAGAACCCAGATTCTCAGCCTGAAAAATCTATATATGGCTTTGCTTAACACTAGGGGGAAAAATCTCCCAATCCACCAGAAATTCTAAGGTCTCAAATAATATTCCCATACCGAACTGAGTCAGAAATCAAAACAGCAAGCATGTGCTGACAACATGCAAATGTTACATCTTCCAAAAGATAAACAAAAAAAACAAACAACCCCAACTCAAAGCACTATAAAGAAACAATTCTCCTATGCCTTTTGCTTCTGCTGTTGCCATATGCACAACTCAGACGACTGGTTCTGCCCAGAGTTGAACATCTCCTGTCCTGCAGAGTGCCTTCAGAGAACAGCAGGTGCTCTTTTTCTTCAGGATGTCACCTTCACAAGAAAAAAACTGTTTCGTATTTTAAAACAAGTAGTAAAATTGAGTATGTCTGAAGCTTCCCCTCACCCTGTTCTGTGTCCAGCAACGCACAAGGCGCACTCCTTGTGCACCGACTGCAAACAGTGCTGTGCTCGTGCGCTACAGCTAAAGCAGGCAGTAGCAAGAATAATTGCCTACTTAAGGTTTCTACTGGTTTCCCTGCATGCATTTTTCTTAGTTGGAAATTTTTTTGTTTTCTAACGTGATGACATTTTTGTGCTATTCCTTCTGACACATCAGATATAAACGTTACTGAACCTGACTCATATTTCATAGTTTCCTCCAAATCAAAAGACTGCTGAACTACTTGGAGTTATCTCTATGTCAGCACATTCCCTCGAGGGCAATTGTCTTTTTCCCTTGTCAGTTAATTTGTTCATTGCAACACAAGTTTATTGAAAGCACTCTGAGTCTTAATTAGTGCTCTTTAGTTGCTGTTTTCCATAGCTGCTGTGTCTCAGTATCAAATGCTGTGGAGCAGAATTAGGCAGAAATTTCACTACAGCTTTGGCTTAAACATTAAATACTGTAAGTACCTATAGTAACATACTTGCAACTAACTTTAAGGCGTGAAATTAAAATATTTATAACCGGACAAAAACCCCAAACATCCTTGCAATTGTTCATGCATGGACATACTCATTCTCAAAAAGTCTCTCAAGGCCAGGCACATTTCCATTTATTAACACAGAAGGAGGAAGAGTGTTCTCCTGGGTCACTGAGATCTGTCAAGCATTGAAACAGACAACTATATCTTACAGTTAGTTTGCTAACCACCACACAGGATTGTAAAAGCACATACCTGCACTGCCACTGACTTTCCTACCAGCAGATGGTTCTAAGACGTCTACCCTAAAATGCCCTAAATGCTAGAAACCTGTTCCTAGAAGTCTAAACTTGTGTTTGTCAATTTATGTGCCCTTGACCTCGCACTACTGTCGTCTATGACTTTTAAGACTTTTTCCCCCTTCTTCAGCCTTCTCTCCTGACATATTGCAGACAATGCTCGCACCCTGCCCCAGCACTCACTCTGCAAGGCAGAACAAGCCCCATCTTCTAGCTCCATCTCACAAGTCAAGCTCCTCGATCCTCCTGGTAGTATTCTCTGTAGCTGTTCCTATGTAAATTCATTTTTCTTGAATACAAGTGACCAGAGTTGAGCACAGTATTCCAGACTCAGCCTCACTCATGTCTCATACAACTGCAATATAAACACCATGGTTTAACTATCAATGGTTTGCTGTATTTACTGTAGAATTTCTCTGGTCTTCAAGATCTTCAGAGACTTCTAAATGCAAGACTCACTCACAGATGAAATCTTTATTTCTAGCCCCTAACCACTCACTCAGATTTTATACTAATATATTTCATAGTTTATTATTTCAGTCCCTAGGACCAGCCTCTGCTTCCAGTGTGATGTTCTGTTCTTTTACCTGATCTGACAGAGCTCCCCAACATCGCGTTGTCAGTAATGTCAGTAACTTCTAATTCATTCCTATTGTAACTACAGTTAGTCACATGTTGTTTTGAGGGGCATTTCAGCTTAATCTTCCCCCAGCCCAATATCTACCTTAACATCACAAAATGGGGTTGCTTTCTAACTGGTTCCTTGTACCAATGTCCAGTTTAACTAATAATTTCCCATGTGGCTCTGCAGCTAATGCCTTACTGAAATCCACACAGATTACATCTTAGAGATTCCAAAATCCCTTCATGGCTTTGAAAATGACACCAGCAAGACCTTACGGTTAATGCTATTTTGTTTATTTTAATTATGTGCTTTGTTGCATATTAGAAGAAAGCAGTCTTTCATGTTTCCTGCTCTTGTGATATGACTTAGAGCTCTCTCCTTAATGAATCTTGGGTCTGCAGGTGAGGGAGCCCAGGCATCAGCTGGAGGTAAATCAAGCACTTCTTCCACTATAAAAAAACAACCATGTTCTGCTTTTCAGAGCTCTGCTGCTCTTTGTCAAAAGCTCCGAAGTTACAATGACTGCCAATGAAAGGTTTTAGAAGAACAGGGCAATTTTTAATCCCAATGAAATAACAGATGGATGGAGTGGGAGCAATTGCTACCCGCTCTCTCAAATCCTGGCAGCTGCAGTACCCCTTGGAGCTGCAAGCAAAAAGCCTCTCCTGGATTACAGTAATTGATGTGATCTCAGAGTGCTCGAAAACTTGACCCTGACCATGCCCGTCTCCTTCCTCCTACTCACATACACTAAATTCCTAAGTATCTGCATCCATGGAAGAGAAATGCCCAAATATTTGGGCTTGCATGAAACACTAGTCTAACCTGCCTGCCTTAAGGCAGCCAAACAACAACAGAAGAGCACAGACTTCACATTGCGGGCTTGTCAAGCATACTGTAGATCTATGGTAGCACGGTATGATGTGGATTTTTCTGATGACCCACACACTAGTTTGTAACACAGGAAGCAGCCATGCTGCCATACCCATGCTGGCTGCGACGCTGTGAGCCAGACACGATTCACACACAGACAAAGCGAGGGGGAGAAACAGAAAAAATAGACAAGCTCTCAAACCAGGACTCTGCAGCGCTGAAACCTGCATACCACAGATTCTCGCCATCTCTGCATCCACCTGAGTTAGCAACAACACTGTCATTTCTCCTTCCAAACACTGTTGTCATGTGTTGTTTGCATGCAACAGGATCTTGAAGCCCAAAACACGGCTAAGGATCACACTATGCCAAACTTCCACAACAAAGAACAAGAAGTATAATTTCAAGCAATTTTGGGAGAAATTTGAAAGAAGTTTAAATTAGCCTAATAAAAATACATAACCATTGGGGGAAAAAAATATGCTTTCAAATGGCTCAATGTTTCAATGCTTTAAAAAAACTATATGAAGACTATGTGAAAAAAATCAGATAAAGAAGCTGATGTGAGAGATCCCCTGACTACATCTTCTTCAACAGAAGAAACTTGAGTGAGCAGAGTGGGGGCCAGCTTTACACTTCCCTTGGGTTTACTTTAGTAAAGGAGTTGGAGACACAGATTTTTGGTTATGTGGCTTAGTTTACAAGACAACGTATTTCCCAATATGTAAAGCATTTTGCATGTATGGTTATGCTATTCCCATTAATTTTAAACTGTTGCTCAGAAAATGCATAGTTTACCAATCACATCATCATCAAAATCCTTCCTTCCCCAAGCACAAATTTAGTAAATCATACCTGTAATTTAATTCTTAATCAAGAGGCCCTTGAGCCCGACTCCCAAGACTCACTTTATGGATTTTGTTATGCATAGCATGAAAATGAAGCAGAAATTCTAGACTTTGAACTGTTCTGGGTTCGTGCTCCTGCCTTCTGACTTTCCACCATTATGAATCTAAAAGAAAACACTATCTGGTATTCATGTTCCAGCTGTTTAAGAAATGAATTTTCAATGGAAAATATTTGCTACAATAAGGATACAAACACCACAAATGGTTCCAAGCTGAGCAAGCTCCCTGGTTCTAATGTTCTGTGACCAGAATTGAAAGCAGGATTTTGAAACAAGTTTTGCCTTGCCATTGAAAACAAGAGATGACAGTTATGCCTGGACAAACTGGGGGTGGGGGGCGGGGGGAGCGCCACCACCAAAACATCCAAACTTGCCTTTTTTTAAACCAAAACTTGGATTGGAGTCTGTAAACTATACTCAGTTGTTTGGGGTTTTCTAATAGGATAATTAATGCAATTGGTCATTGCATAAATGAAATATTTTCCTTACTTGATGCAAAATTACATTGCACTAAAAAAAAATGCATGTCTCTTTACTTATGCTTAGAGGGTGAGGTGGCAAACCAGTTCAAAATAAACCAAAACACTTATTTCACACACACACCCATGATTTCTTTCAACAATGCTGGGGATAAAATACCCAAAAGCTAGCTTTAAACTTTGAGGGCTGCAAGTAAGCAGTTTTCATTTCACGCTGTTGCAGCTCTCCCATTGTTGCCCACAGCACTAGCAGCTGGCCCAGCAGCCAGCACACGTGGACACATCTGAAGCCAAAGAGTGATGTCAAGCTGCACAGCCGGGGAGTCAATGCCACCCCATGTGCTCCCAGCTGCTTTGGAAGTAAGTGAAACAGCTCTGGGAGCCTTATTACTGCTTGGTCAGGCCTCCAGACTAATGGAATATGGTTAGGATCTCACCCTAGGAACCTCTCCAAGAACTGGAAGGGCCCAAATTTAAGCTATTTTTATTTACAGAAAGCATTTCCTTACCTGAAGTGCCCCCCCTTGCCCCAGCCTGTTATAACAGGTGGTGAGAAGCATGTGCGAAACTGGTCCCTATGGGAAGTGGCTAGAGGAAATCCTAGTAAGTCCTGTTTGATGAAACAGCTTGGTGTGAAGGAAGACGACCTTGAGTATGAATGCCAAAGCTTTCTGCAAAGTGATACAACAGGATATTCTTAGGTCTGATACTGCAATTCAAAAATCAAAATCCTGGTGATATAACTACATAGTAAAGTCCATGTTTTACTAACAGTCCAAAAAGGGAAATATCAGCATGGTGAAGGAACTTGTTTCCATGATTTCCAGACACAAAAGGAAAATTTAGAGCAATAAGCATGGAAGTGTGTGTGTTTTGTATAGATGAAATTATACCCACACCTACAGATGTGACAACACAACACTGCAAGTACACCTACTATGACTGAAAAGTGTTCTGCCACAAACCTAGCTTGGGTGATCTCTTTCATTAGGAACACAAGTCTTTGCATAACTAACAAGGGATTAAACCCATTTAGGTTCGATATCTTCTTAATCTGAAGATGATGCACCAAAATAAATGAAGTAAATAAAGAGGGAAAGATGTCCTCTTAAATAAGTATGTTATCTCAGTAAGCAACTTATTTTGTATAAAGATTTTCAATAAATAATTAAAGATAAAACATCCTGCTTTCCAGATTGGCACAGATGTTGGAAATGGTCCCACCAAATAAAAGAAATCAGTACCCTAGCTGTGTGGAGTACAAAGTGAACATTTTAATACAATCAATAATCCCAAGATAAAGAGGTGATGGCTACACAGCATCAATCAGTAGGATATAGATTTCAGGTTACAAGTCAGCAAAGATGTAATAACTCACCACAGCTGTAGCATATTCCTTGGAGGCCTACTTGCAAGCTCATTCACCACGCACAAACATTCTCAAGAGCAGATCTAAACCAGTGAAGGATGATCCTTTGCACATGCCACAGGAGAGCAGAAAATACAGTCACTGGAGCTCAAGTCACGTGGATCCCTAGAGACATGAGCCTTATAAATATGAGCAAGCGACATGATGCATCACAACACCGACTTGAGGAGCTGAACCTGAGTAACTCAATCACTGCAGCAGGGAGGTCTGCTATCCTCACCCAATAATCACCTTCACTAATCAGTGATTAAACTAACGGGGCAAGTCCACACATTATCCTCCTTATGCACCCATCTCCAATGAATGATACCTATAGACTCAAACCAGGGCCTGGCACATACCTTGCACGTGAAATTCAACCAGCATCTGGAACCACAATTCGTGAAGTGTTGGTCTGACACATTTTATTTCACGTAGTACTGTTCCTTCAAATGATACAGCAATCAAATCTCCTAAAACATTTGCCAACATTTGTGAAAAGCTTCCAGAGCTTTATGGCAATTTCATTTCTTACTGCACAGGAACAAAGCTTTTGCATTTAAGACTCTGCAGGGTTGGCAGTCTACACCAGAATGAGGAGTAACTACCCCTGAAGGCATGTAAAACCACTCCTGACTGAACACATCTGAGCACAGTGGATACTCAGCAACATATCTCTATTTTTATGATTAAAATTTTTTATGGCATTTTATTGTATAGTAAGTCTCTCTAGAGTCTAGACAGAGCTGGAATCTTGTCTAGCTTGTACAGCACTGGTGGAATTGTTAACAGAGTTTTGCAGAGCAAAATTCTTTCAACTCTCCACACCTGTGTGTTTTGCTTTCCATTTTCTCCCCAGGACATGTCTTCTGCAGCTGCTGCTGCAGACTCAGAGACATTTTAGACTCCATTCCTGCAGAGCCCATTCCCAGCAGCTCTTACCAAAGTACCTGCCTAGGCATGAATCCAAGGACCTCAATTACTCTTCCTGTGCCAGTATACTTTTATAGAGGTGGTAAGCCGCTGCAAGGCAGTTAGCCACTGTTCGTATACAGAGCACAGCTATCTCTCTCGCTCTTCCTCTGATCCCTTCCCATAATCTTTCCCTCCTTAAGATAAGCACAACTGGTGGGCATAATTTAATGCACACGGAGTATATCAGTTAGTGCTTCTATACCAGCCAGCAAGAATTAAAACATGGGATTTGTACAAGAAGCACATCATGAATGACAAATGTTATTTTTAATATGATTTTCCTGCCCATTAATGGGAAACCAGGACCCACACCAAGGCAAGAATAGATGACCTTCACCATATGGAAGTTTCATTGAACAGATGAATTTGTACAGATTTTTGTAATCACCTTATATTTATGAACTTAACAAAAAGTCAACGTTAAATAAATCACTCACATATTTGAGACATAGTAAAACAGTTTACAGCATGTTTCTTCTGATTTTCAGTAACAGTTCATTTCATAAACTACATTATAGATTTTTGTAAAAGATTCTCTTCTTGTGATTGAAGATGGCAGTCACGATGTCTGCATTATCCAGATCATATTAAGCAAATAAATTGAAACAACCAGCAACCACCACTGGAGAGCTGTAATAAGATGCACAGGTCCTTGTGGCTGTTCTCAAACTTTCCAACAGAACATTTTCCCTTAGAAAAAAAAAATAAAATCAAGTTCATCAAAACATCTTAGTTGATTAATTTGGCTAAAATTCTGCTGAAAACCAGGCAGGTTTCCATTGGAAAATTACTTCATTTCCTCATAGCTCTGCTGCAATCATCCCAGCAGGCCGATGGAAACTTTGGGGATAAAGAAACCCTAAGTCTGAAACTCACAGACTAGCAAATCCACAAGCCAAGTTTGCAAGGCTCCCTGTCAACTTGGTAAATCACCAGGCAAACTGCCTTGAATTTACAGTAACCCCACTGCTTCTGAAGTCTCCAGCTCCACAGAAGCCCTTTACAGCAGTATGCAAGCCCGACTCCAGGACTCCCAGCCTTCTGGGTTTTAAGCACTCCAGGAATTTGGTCAAAGGCTGGATACATTTATTAAAAGAATCCATGTATTTGCAGAAGTAACCTTCAGCATTCCCATTCTGCAGGAAATTTCAATGCTTCATGTTTTCCTGCCATTTAGAGCAACAAATATACAATTCAAACATCTGCAAAAGAGGACTTATGCTTTCCAAGGAGTTACTGGTATCTGTTGTCCAGAATAGTAAAAAAGTCATAATGCTCTAGTTCTTTATTCAGAAGGCAACAAACTGTGTGTGGATGAAAGTCAAAGCTTCAGTTGCTGCTGACCCATTCTGAAATGACTGAACACTTACTAAATGAGGAACTGTTTCATAGCAAGTCTACTGGTCACTGTGCATCCAAACACAAATGCATGTGCCACTTTCTCTGGACTGCGTAACAGGCATGCAAATGCCACAGTAACCAGCAGTGTCTTAAAAAACTGCTGCCAAAATACATCTACTACATGACAGCTGCAAGTCTCTTCTATTCCAAACAAAATTAAAACCAAAGGAGGTAAGAGTTTTATCATCCTCATTTCAGAAACTGGGAAAACACAGCTTCTTTGTTATTCTTTTATTTCACAACTATCCTCCCCCCAAACCTTTGACAGTACATAAGCCTGAACTGGCACAGATTGTAGCATGTATTCCCATGGATGAGAACATTCCAAGCAAATTATTATAGAGTCTCTAAGAGCAAATCATAACCAGACACAAAAGGTGGACTGAAGCAACCTTTGTTCACATGCAAACTCATTTCAGACAACTGGGATTTCTGTATGAAAAACAAAGTACACCCAGTCAACCACTTTTCTTTCAGAAAAGAAAAAGACACACTTAAATTATTAACTTTTATCCACTGCACTTCAATGAAATAAGAGTATTTTTCCATGGAAAATCAATTTCATGGAAAATTTACTGATTGGAATACATCTGTCTCCTATCATGTCAGTATCTTGAAGACACTTAGAATCAAAAATTTCACACAAGCATAGCAATGCAGCGAGTTCAGCCCTGGAACATGCCTATTGTTGCACAACACAGAGCTCTGGAGAGATCCCAGAGCCAGCTCAAAACATGCCAGCTTCTGAGCCAGACTAGTAGTAGGAGAGAACCAGTGGTGTGTCTCACCTGGGCTGATTAACACCAGCCATTGTACTAACGAGCTGCTCCAGGGATGCAAATTGGCCTTTCCATATAACACCCCTGCAATACAACAGGTAGCCTGTGCTGGGACCAAACACTTGGGTGTAGACAAATCATTTTACCTATAGTCTACTGACATTTTTGCCATGCTTTACTGTAAAATCTGACCCAGAAAGGATGACACAAAACCAAAACTCAGGAGAAGATAATAAGTTTATAACTCTAGAACTGACTGACTGCACTTCATTTAACCGTGAAGTACCACAGGGAAAGGATTTATTCCAGGCCTAGTAAAAAGAGCAGAGGACATCCCGAGTTTAAATCCTAACATGCACAGTGACTATCCTTCAGCAATGGTCATCTTTGTTTGTGTTAACAGTTCTAATTTCATACATTAGGGCTTGCAAAGGGATCAATATTTATTGAGCATTGCCTCATTTGTTAACATCTTACGCTCTATGCTATCACCATACAGATGTTCTTTGTCTAACATACAGATTCTACATATAAACTCACTGTATTTTCATTCTCCAGACTTGTGCATCTCTGACTTACAAAGGCATGAATTCATCAGGGTTTGGGCAATACTCCAACAGGACACACCAGAAGTGCTGAGACTCAGAACACCATTCAAAAGGGGAATGAAAATGCACAGACTTGCAGCACCACATCTCTTAGCTGGAATTGTTAAAAATGTTTTTTTCTAGTTCTGTGGCCCAGATCTGCCAGCTGAAAAGGAATTTAAAAAAAAGAAAGAAAAAAAAAATCGATGCTCATAATCAGCTCATCTGCCTAGGTTCATGAGATCCTGTGGGAAACTTTTTACACAGTATGCTGTCTGATGCTGCAAATGCGAACAGCTACATGGCTTGCCGTGCCATCCATGTTTGTTTGAAGAAATGACAGGTACAGAAGCTACAGGTGGAAACCCTTCTTGTAGACCTCCTCTATGAGCCCTGCATTTTATGAGCCTCCAGTTTAGAGCTTGTCCCATAAGTCCAGATTTGGCAGAGGAAAAAGAGCCTGGAGCTGCTGAAGCAATAATACCTGTGACCAAGGAAATACCAAGGTAACATTATCACATCATACACCTTACAGAGTGACCCAAACACCTGTTTCAGGCAAACATGCAGCAAGGTATCCTGCTGATACATGGAGCTGCGTCTAATGGGCAACTAAAATACACTGAGGTGACACAGGCAAACAAGTCTTCTAGCTGTTGGCATGCATTGAGGTTTACATAAAGCAATAGGCACTGCACTGAAAGGAGACATTTGACTCTGATGAGTAGCTCCTTCTGTTGAGCACACCCATGCATAGTCCTTGGGCCTTGTATGCAGAGTTCCAATGCCCATACACTCTGTGGGTCCTGAACCTGTCTGCAAACATCTTTTTCCCCAAGTATACCCAGGCACTACATTATTTTAAATGTTTCACTTCCAACCAAGGGCAGGAACACGTGTAAATATTAGCATGCTGGAGAATTTGCTCTGGTTTGGAGGGACGCTAACATCCAGAGCTTGTCCACATCGGGGAGGTATGTCAGAGTGAGCTGTGGGATGTTTTACCAGGGAAAAGGTGTCTGGGAAGGTTACAGGCTTCCTCCATTCACCCTTCTGTGAAGCACATCCTCCTGGTCTCGCAATAAGAGAGTTGCCAGATACACGCAGAGCCCATGTGTACCTCTTTGTCCTGATCACAGCTGGATTTGGTGCCTGTGACACCTTGGAAAAAATCAGTTCCCTTGTATCTTGTCCCCAGAGCATCTGCACAGAGACTCAAGTACAGTATAGATAAAACACGCAGAGTTCATACCCTGCTCGCTATCTTCCCTACATAGGTCAATCTGTAAAAGTACAATAAAGCAGGGTAACCAAGAATCACTCAAACCACTGACAAATAACCAAAGCAACTCTGTATATTTACTTAAAGCCTATAAGGCCTCTTCTTACTTGCCAGAGAATCCCACAGCCTTAACTCACTGACTATATGGGCTACTGCTTATAAGATTACAAAAAAATCACAGCTTCCCCATTGGTTTAATATCTGAATACAACCTGTCATTAGCTAAGAGGGACAAAATAACTGAGTTGATCAAGTCAATCTCATTACACTGTGCTCCAGCTGATTAATATAAGCTATTTAAAAAAATTAAAAAGCTATTAGACTATTGAAAATAGTTTTGAACAATAATCTCTGGATGGATTATTTCCATGTTTAAAGACCAACTGGTAGAAGCATGACTGCTAATACAGGCTGCCTAAAATTCAATAACTGGAGATAATGGTCGATTTCTCCAATGTTACTGTCTAATTAGAGAATTCTACTTCAGCTGAAATCCATTTAAGCAAGCAACATCTGCACATTGTAAAGAAGGATTAAGAATACATTGGGTCAGGTCAAGAATCCTTATGATATGAGTAGGCAATTACAAAAGCCATCTCTGATTTACCACCTCCACCTCTTTTATTGTATTTTCTGCTGTGTCAATACAAAACAGTGGCAAGAATTGAAATCAATAAACCCACTCCCCACTTTCTTTTTTCCCAAACTGTCACAGTAGGAAAAAATAGACAGCTACCAAAAAGCAAATCTTGCAAGAAAATGCAAATCTCTGCTCTCTAAAAAGGGGAAGGAAAGAACAAATATTAGCATTCCCTCTATATAAAATTGGTGGCAAAATGGGATGGAATGCTGTACCCAGGGGAAAGGGTGTTTAGCTGTAGTTTATGGACAGCCAGTCTGCAAAGACCTAAGGTTGAATTCTCATAAAACCAGCCCTGCACATATATATGTTCATCAATAAGAACAAGTGTCTGAGGTTCAAACAATGTCCTTTTCTAAAGGCCCTTATCTGATTGCCAAGCACTGCAACAGTCCCACTGAATAAAGCAAAACGTAATTATTTCCAGCAAATTTTATAAAATGAGACTGCTGCCTAGTGCTCTGGGTAAGAAGATTTGTTTAGAACAAAGGGCAGCCACCCCAGGAACACCAGCAGAGAAGGAAAAAGTTCAAAATTTGGCAGAAAACTATCAGAAAACTGATACAATACAGCCCATAGGAAACAGTTATTGAACGATCAGCTCTACGAGGCATAAGGCTACACTCTTACATCTCTGTAATTACCCTACCTTCAAAATCCATGGAAAGCAGCATGGGATTTGTAAATCTAACAGTCCTGCAGTGGTAAGAAACTATTTTCCATGAGACACAATTGCATCATTTCATCTTGAGGCAGAAATACAACCTCACATGTCATTAATAGCGGGCAAATATACAGTTTTCTTGTGCTTTCAAGAGTATGTTATTCCTTTTAGTTTGATGTATCAAAGAAAAATGTTTTAGAAGTTCTTTGAATTTACTGACTACTGATGAACTTTTGCACATACCTATAGTTAAGACAGGGTCATGGCTGTATCACTTGCAATGGCAAAGTCTCTTAACAATTTTCCTTTCTTCCTTAACCGTGACATAGTTAATAAGAGCAAAGTAAAAGTTAGAAGTTCAGGTATTTGCAAAGTTTCCACAACGGTCTTTCATTTCTATTTGGGCTGAAACTTCATGTATTCTGAATAATAGAAACAATGTTCAAAGCAGACTTCCCCCAACCCCCACCCCCCAGCATTATACTTGCTTAATAGTCCTTTACTTGTGATTTTGTGCATTAATTCCATATAAAGGTCACCTTTAGGCTGAAAAAAAGGAATGTGTTTCAACATGTAAAGCAAAGCTAAATAATACTGTACTGCTGGGCAATTTTCAAAGCCATATTAAAAGAGTATCACAGGAAAAAGAGGCAATAGTTACAAAAACACTACATGGCTCCTTCTCTGTGCTCTATGATTTTAAGATACTCTTTTAATCCAGCCATTTACAGTGACTCTCTCAGTAACGTGAAATCAGGCTTTATAATGTGGATTAAATGTTATTTCTTCCCCTAACTGACAGATCAAGTTTGGTGAATCTTGACCTTCACATTAGTTCCACAAAAGCCATGTTATGCTGTCATGAAAGCATTGAGAACATTGGGAAAACTATAGGAAAATCGCCTGTTTCCCTGGTAAATCACAATTGTGGCAGGATGTCTATCTATCTATGGGGCAGAGGGATACGGGTTTCCAGGAAATGCTGACTAAAAGTAATGCAAAACATCACAGGCTAGAATTCAGTGCTGTTAACACTTAAACATGCCTGTGAAACTTTCCTCATACAAATAAGCCCTATCGATGCATTCAAAAGACAGGACCTTGGCCTCCACATGTGCATCATCTGAGCACTTCCAGGATTAGGTCCATCATTACAATCACACTGCACATGAATCGTTCTCCGCCCACCGCTCAAAAAAGAACCAGAGTTGCCTTTAGAACCAAAACCACAAGACACTCTTTTGCATTTCACTGTCCTGCTGGGGAGAACACTTGGAAGAATCCAGCTCTACTTTCATACTACCCAACTGATTCTCAAGGGCTATGCAAACCAAACTTATGAAGTAGTGCTCAGGAATTTTTTTTTCCCCAAACCCACCATAGCATGAAACAGATCATGGGGCACCCCTGTAGGTGAAATACTATTAAGTACTATGAAATAAGAAAAACAAAACCATGAGATTTCACAGAAGAGCATCCAATCTCAGCTGCTGATCACTTTTGAAGCTTATCTAACCAGCCACCTGTCCTGCTCTCTTTCTTTCAGTTCAAGGTCTTTTGTAGGTCACCTAAGACCACAGTGAAGTGCAATTACTGATGTGTTATTGCAGTCTCCCTAGAGGACAGAAGTGCAGTGCAGGCAGGGCTGTACCACCACCATGTTCTTCCCTGGTGCTGCAGCTTCACCACCTCTTGGATGCAGAGCCCAGGAAAAGTTGTCCGAGAAGCCCAGAACCAGAGAAGCTATAGTACCGTAATCATCAAAGGTCTGAAAAAAAAGCCTTGCACAAACCATGAGATTTAGTAGGTCTGGCCAGGTTTTGTTCAATTTGCTTGAATTACTGTGTTCTGTGAATAACTGTCTGGGAATGGTTAAATATGGTTTCCCATACCATAGTATCCTTGGTAAAAGTCACCAAGGGAAGGAAAAAAAAAGGATGAAAAATCAAATGGCTTGCTTACCTTATCTAAACTTGCCATAAACCACTAAACAGATTCATTTAAAAAGCATAAATAAAGGAGGATAATTCAACTTCCTTGAAAATCATCATCCCTCTCTTCAGACAGTCTGTCAGCACCAGCTGGTCTCTAGATAACAATCTCTTTGCTCTGTCCAGGATCTATTTTTCAGGTTGCTTGGCTGGGTTAGCTTGCATGTTCCATCACCATCCCTCCTACTCATTCATCTCCGTCTCAGACACAAAAGAGAACAGATAGAAGTGACATTTTCTTAAGCTTTAGCAGAGGAAGAAAGGAAACACATGACTGCTATCCAGCTGCTCAAGTTGTGCAGCAGCTTCAGTACCTGAGCTCTGGGCAAGTCCATGAACATGTCAGACAATCAGAAGAGAGAACACATTGATACCTCTGCGGAACAGAATCAAGAACTACTATATGGTGACCCTAGACATAGCCCTAAGCAAGCATTATTGGCCTAATTTACACTGCACCAAGGTATCACGCTCCAGGCCCAACCCAGCCAGAGCTCCATCCCTGCTCTCCTCTTGCTTTGAGGCAGGAAGGTTGTTCCAGTAGACCCCCATGCACCAAGCAGGAACAGGCAGCACAGAGTTCAAGACCAGTTTCTTGCTCAGCTATATACGAGCAAAAACTACACAGATCTATACATTGGATTGAACATTTGGCACCTAATGCTGGATAAAGTAGCCCAAGGCTTAAGAGGAGGTTCCTTAAGGACCACACACATCAAGTCAGAAGGCAGCACTGCAAGTCTCTAACTGCCTTTTAGGTTTGCTGTCCTGCAGTGAGTTAAGAGGTGGATTTGTTCCTTTAAAAACTAAAGATCACACTGTCCAAAATCTTTTTCCAAATACTGTGCTCCAGAGCCTGGAAACTTCTAGATTATCTAAACTTGGGATTTATTCCACTGGCTTCTCTGTGGGTGCATGCATGTGTTTAATACACATATTA
Organism: Falco rusticolus; assembly: GCF_015220075.1. Lineage (NCBI taxonomy): Eukaryota > Metazoa > Chordata > Aves > Falconiformes > Falconidae > Falco > Falco rusticolus. Next base: position 23,912,363 of record NC_051187.1, on the reverse strand, counting down.
GATTTTAAATAGATTGCTTTTAACTAATCACATCAAGTGGCATTTTTGCAATGTAAATATTTGCTTTGTTCTTTCAACACACTTTCAATTACACTGAAAATTTCAGGGAAATAAAATTACAGCAGGCCGAATGTTAAAAGATAGGGAGGGAGAAGAACTAGAAACTAAGCTTCAAAGGGAATTCTACACTTTGATTTTAGTTTGCGTATTCCAAATGCTCACATTTTGCTACACAGATGTCAAACCAGGAGGTAGGTAATAAAACAGGTTCCTTTAAGACTAAAAAAAAATGCATTTTAAATGATCAAATCAAACCATATTCCAAGTGTGACAGAAGTAAATGATGTATTACTAGTTCTTCCCTGAACCTCATTGAACCATCTCTTTCCATCGTAGCAGGGGTCTGTCAGCTATGCAGGTCCTTGCCAAAAATAAAGAATGGCAGCATTCCCCATCTGCTGATGAGTCCAATCTAAGGAAAGACAAAACGCTGATTTTATTTAACTCTGTTCCAATTATTGTCAGGCAATACAAACAGTCATCATGACACACAGCCAGGTTTATTCATGTACCCGGCAAGCCAGGCCAGGCATAATAAAGAGATTACACACTCCGTTTGGAATACAAGCAACTTGGAATGGCTTTTATTAAAACTTAAAGCATGGGAAATACTGGGTAGTAGATTTAGGTATCACACAATCAGAAATACGTTTGGCTCAAAACCACAACACATGGCATCTTTAGCGAATGAGGGCAACTATTATTACAGCATAACAGGCCTGCCTTTCTCTCCTTGCCAAAAGAAAAGCTTGGAATAGCACAGAGCACATGGCACTTTAAACTTAGAAGAGAGAGCCTGGCAAGAGCTTTACAGAATATGAAGGGAAAAAAAGAAAAAAGGAGCTTTGTAAAGTATCTGTCCCCTTGAAAGACAGTTGCTCATAAAACATCACCAGTCTCTGTACTGAAGCGACCTTGGAAGAGAAAAGGCTCTCAACATCAAGAAACAGGACAGAAGGGGCAACAGTAGGGCTCTGCTTGATTTCTAGGGTTCTCCTGCTTCTTGCTGGCATTAACTTCTCTACCGGGCACAATAAGAGACCTGGGGAGACCGCTCAGGGCAAAGAGGTTGCTGATGTGCTGAGAGCACGTACTACCACATCAGCCAGTTCTGCCTCATCGTTTCCCTCTGCTACTCCTTCTCTATTTGTGCCCATCTGTTGTATTCTTTCTGCTAAACACTCTGGGCTGGACCATCTGCCCACCCTGAGGTTCCACAGGTGGCATACAATGTGGCCCTGACTCACAGGTAGGATCCCAAGGCACAACCTACGTAACAGCTAAGGATACGGAATTCAAAAAGTGAAAGCCTGAGATTACGAATGTAAGTCAGCCATCTCAGATGTTTACAAGTTACTTTAATCTAACCAGTCACAGTAGAACATTTTCTTGTGTAATAAGTTTCTTGCTTGTTTATTAAAAAAACCCTTCACGTGCACATAGATGTTACAACTTCTGTGGGAGAAAACATCAGTTTAAGGAAAGACCTGTAAAATAAAGGTTTCTGAGGTTTTTTTGACCCACGTCAGTGAGAGTTCACTTGTTTTGACAGGGTGGTAATCTGTGCCATGGATGCAGGAACAAACAAGGGCAGGAGGCTCTCAGCAACTACAGGGAAAAAAAAAAAAGTATCTCTGCTTGATGTAATGCTGACTGATTTTACTTCAAAGCAACCTCATATGGCATAGGAGGATGAGATGCCCAGCAACCACACAATGAGGAAGGCAGCAAGATTCTCTTTGGGGTCCAATCAAATGGATTAAAAATCTGCTGATATACAAACTACTACTCCTCCACGCAGTTCACATTCCTAACTTAACACTACTTGTAGTTTCCTCAGTAACATGTCAGTCTGTTCATTCTTCTTATTTACAACGTTCTGTCCTGTGTCTGTGTATCAAGGTGTGCAACAACGACCTTTTTACAGTCAGCAGTTGATAGCAACCTTACTCTGAATAAATCCATAACAAGACAGATGAAGTGTCTAGACAGATTTAATCCAGGCAGTAAGTATTCCATAAGGCAACAGGGTCAGACTTTAACAGGGCTGCAGCTGGGGCACAACAAAGATCAAAGAGGGCTACACAGTGATTAAATTCCCTTAACCCAACCAGAAGGTGTCCAGCCTGCACCCAGTCTTTCATGGACTACAACCACTCAAGGAATCTGCCACTTTTTTGTCACCAGTAGTTAAAGGAAGCGTTTTCACCTGTAGACCTCAGTGTGTGTTACAAAAGTGGGCATGCAACCTGGGGAAAAGAGGCTGGACAAGTAACCTGAGGTTAAAGATGAAGCTGAGAGGCACGGTGAGGCTTACAAAAAGCACTGGAGCTCTGCGACTTTAGGAACATTCTCTCGCCTTACGCACACGTGCCTGCCGTCCCAGCAAGATGGCAAGCGATAGCAACACTGCCTTCAACAGTTTGACATAGCTGCAGCTCTTAAGACGTTTTTCTCAGCCTGCTACAGCAGTCAGGATGCAACATGGGTCTCAGCTGTGGAATATGTGTTTGCTGCAATAACTGAGGCATATAACGGTTTCAAATTTAAAATCTGGTTTAAGCTGGAATATAACGTAAGTTACAGCAGATATTACAAATAGGAAAAGGCTGGAGGGCTGATTTAGATTAGCGTATTCTTGAGATAGAGTATTAAAAAAAAAAGGGCAAACAAGATGAAAAAAAGTCAGACAAGATGTTATTTGTATCACAGAATCCTTTGGGTTGGAAGGGACCTTAAAGACCACCTAATTCCAACACCCCTGCATGGGCAGGGACACCTTTCACAAGACCAGGTGGCCCTGAACACTGCCAGGGATGGGGCATCCACAACTTCTCTAGGCAACCTGTTCCAGCATCTCACCACCCTCATAGTGAAGAATTTCTTCCTTATATCTAATGTAAATTACCCTCTTTCAGTGTAAAACCACTACCCCTCCTCCTATCACTATACTCCCTGATAAAAGAGTCCCTCTCCAGCCTTCTTGTAGGCCCCCTTTAAGTACTGGAAGGCTGCAATAAGGTCTCCCCAAAGCCTTTCTTCTCTAAAGCTAAACAACACCAACCATCTCAGCCTGTCCTCACAGGGGAGATGCTCTGGCCCCTTGATCATCTTCACGGCCCTTCTCTGGACATGCTGGAGGAAGTCCACATCCATCTTAAGGTGGAGGCCTCAGACCTGAATGCAGTACTTCAGGTGGAGTCTCATGAGAGCAGAGTAGAGGGGGAGAATCACTTCCCTTGACCTGCTGGTCACACTTCTTTCGATGTGGCCTGGGATAAAACTGGCTTTTTGGGCTGTTAGCACATATTGCTGGCCCATACTCAGGTTTTCACCCACCAGTACCCCCAGGTCTTTCGCCACAGTGCTGCTCTCAATCCATCCACCCCCCAGCCTGTATCCATGTTTAGGATTGCCCCAACCCAGGTGCAGGACCTTGCACTTGGCCTTGTTGAACTTCATGGTGTTCACATGGGCCCACTTCTTGAGTTTGTGTCCAGGTCCCTCGTCTCAGCTTGGTGTCACCTGCAAACCTGCTCAGAGTACAACTTAATCCCACTGTCCACATCCCTGAAGATGCTGAATAATACTGGTCCCAGTACAAACCCCTGAGGGGCACCACTGATCACTGTTCTCCACGCAAACATCGAGCCACTGACCACAATTCTTTCAGTGTGACCATCCAGCCAATTCCATATCCACCAAGTGGTTCACCAAGAAATCCATGTCTCTCCCTTTTAGAGACAAGAATGTTGTGCAGGACAGTATCAAATGCTTTGCACAAGTCCAGAGAGCTTACATCAATTGCCCTTCCCTCAGCCAACACCGTAACCCTGTCATAGAAGGCCACCAAACTGGTCAGGCCTGATTTGCCCTTAGTGAAGCCATGCTGGCTGTCACCGGTCACCTCTCTGTTCTCCATGTGCCTTAACACAGTTTCCAGGAGGATCTGCTCCACGGTCTTGCCAGGCACAGAGGTGAGACTGACCAGCCTGTATTTCCCTAGGTCTTCCTGTTTTCCCTTTTTAAAAATGAGGGATATCTTTCCCCTTTTCCAGTCACAGGGAACTTCACCAGACTGCTTTCAAACAGGATGGACAGTAGCTTAGCAACTCCATGCTAAGTTCCATGCAGGTTTGGGTCTGGGCAGATCTTTCAGTTCTTGGGAAGTCAGTGTGGGTGTAGGTGTCCACACAGGTGTTGTTCACCTCACTCCTCCACTCTGCTGCAGACCATGCCAGCATGGGGCTGATCACCTCAGTGAGTATCACAGTAGAGAGCAGAATTTCATTCAAAAACATTATCCAAGGTGGAATTGTATAACATCAGAGTTTTTATTTTATCAACCACCATATCTGACCACAGTCCTAGGCAGGTTGTGAGATCTTCGGGGTTTGGCTTTGTGCACTAAAAAAAACAATAAAACACCATAACACAGGCTGCAGCCAGGAGAGATCAGAACTCAGCAACTCCTGGGTCCTAGCTCTGGGCATATCTGTTTCGGTTGGAGGGTATTTGTAATTCTCAAATGTGCACTGGAACAGAGATGTGAAACATCCTGAAAAATCTGGTAGGATTAAGAGCTCCAAATTTCCAGAAGAATGAATTTCACCCTAATTTCTCATTCTTAGGAATTATCTTTCCAAGCAGCTAAGTAATGACTGTATCTGATTACAATTCAATTTAATAAAAACCCTGCAGAATACCCACACATACTTGGAACAGAAAAGGGAAATGCAGTTATCTGAAATTCTCCATTCATTCAGAGCACAACGCTGCTGAAACCTGGGCTTCAATGTCTCTCACCAGTGCTCACAAGATGGTGTTGTAATTGATGCCAAAAATTCAGCAGCTTTATCATATGCAATTTTTTCCTACTGACAAAGTATTCCACGGAGCTGTATTTCAATTCTGATTCCATATGTCACTTCAATTTCTGATCAGAGCTTGAACATAAAAAAAATTATAGCCTGCCTCAATGGGCCAATAAAAAAAGGATCATTTCTTTTTACATATCAACATTTATTAGTTTCAATCATTTCAGAAATATAATCATTATAGTCCCTTTTACTGAGAACAGCTACTCCCCACACACACTCATCCTGGAGGCTCCTCCATACAGATGCTCTTTTTTCTTTTATTTCTGGGGGTGGCATGTTGTTCCCCAGCAAAATCTGCTATCATGCATAATGAAAAGAAAAATTAAAAAGGGTTGCGGGGTTTTTTTCTTATTCCCAAAACCCTGGCTCTTTAATATTACTATTATTTCCTACCCTCTCCCCCATTAAAATGAACTTTAACTAAAAAGTCAAAGGCAGGGAAATTTGAAGTCAGAAGGAACGACGGGGTTGACTATCCTGAACTCTGTATTTCACAGGCCTTTCAGTTTCTGTCGGGGCCAGCTGTGTTTAACCAGAGCATGCTCACAGCTGGCTACGGCACGTAGTCCAGCAGCATACAAGGCCCTAGCTGGAAACCATCAATACTTAGATTAATCTTGGTTTTCAGAATCACTGATCATATCTGTTTGTTTTATGCTCTTTCAGACTCTTCCCAAAGAAATTGATCCATCCTTACTACTGAAAACCCAAGATAGAGAGGATGCTGTTTTCAAAGAGACTTTTACAAATCCCATCGATACTGGAATAAAACCAGAAAAAACAAGGCAGCTTTATTGATTTACACATTAAAATAACATCTGCTTTTTGTGCATGTGTAGTCTCCCATGAGTGATAACTGGACTTTTAAAGAGAATCTAATATTGAACCTGTAAGTATTATCCATCAGTTCTCCTCCCCCTTCTCATAACAGCCACAAAAGATTATAGAGATAACATGCCTAATTAGAGTAGAATGATGTAAAAATCATTGCCTGGACTGAAACATGTGGTACAAACAAGAAATGATCTCTAGTCAACAAGAAGCTCAGTTAAATCAAACCTGGGATCTTTGTGTGTCTGGATACAGAACTGGAAGGTGGACATTTGTATGGCTTCTGCAACACATGAAACTTCTTAGTGAAAATCTTATTCTCACTAAAGACATTTGGACCAATTCTATTACTTCCACTAAAACATTTGATCATTTTCACTCAAAATTCATGTTCTTGTAATTCAAGCAACCTCAGCTCAAAAGAATTTTATCTCAGCATAGACTAATCCAAGTATTGCATGAGACGGAACAAAACCAAAACATGTTCCCATTTTCCAAGGGTAACTGTCCAGCTTCATGAGTTAGAGCAGAAACATTTAAGGATCATACTTAAGCTAGACCTAAGTTTCTATGCAAAGTAAAGCTAAGTTAACTGCAGTCTCACTTCATGTACTGCTGTTATCTCCAAAATTCACATCCTCTGCAGGACATATTTGCTAACAACCCATCATCCATAAAATCTGGAGTAAATACTGAACACTGAAATAAACTGCATGTGCTATATACATCACCCCAATCAACACCACTCATAGACAGAAAACAATTTCATAAAATAAACCAAGGATTCTGGGGTTAGGGCTTTTTTTTTTTGTTTTGGTGGGTTTTGTTTGCTTGTTTGTTTTGGGGGGTGGTGGTTTGTTTGTTTAAATACAGGATCAATGCAGGATTCTGAGGACTTTGTTCAAGGCAGACAGAACAATATGAATCAACTGAGCTGAAAAATCATAAAGTGAAAAAATGCCTCATTAGTGGTCCCACAAGCATAGCTCTGCCCCGGCACAGAGCTGCCACAGAAGACCAGCAGCACCCAAGACTGCTTCCAGAAACGGGTCACCCAGCTTGAGCTCCCACCCCTAGTTTAGAGGAAAAGCCCCACAACCACCTTACTCTGCACAATTTTGTCCATGCCACAGTCACAAACTCGGGCACCTCCTGACTCACAGCAGGTATGGCATGGAGGACTGACCTGCCACACACAAGGAGATGCATTACCTGTCTGTGCACCATGGCAGACAGACCCATGCAAACAGGATGAAGGCAGTGGCTGTCAGGTTCCTGAACCCCAAGCATGGAGAGACTACATTTCACATACCACAGGTCCTATGCAATTTTAATTAACACTGCCTTTATTTAATAGGAGATATGGTACAACTATACCAACGCATAGCGGACTAAGACACACAAATCTTATTTACAACCTTGTCTATCTCATGGCAGCCGCCCTGCCAAACACCCTCCTGCAATAACGCCCGAAGCGCTGCCTGCTCTGTGAAGGCCACGTGTGTACAGGCAGCTCCTTTCTCTGCTCTCAGCAGGCTTTATATTGGTTTGTGTCTCAGCTTAAGTAGAGCAGCATTTTGTTTTTCCGACAGTCCTTGCATTGTCGTCACACAGCAGGTGCTTCCACATCACTACACAAGCAGTGACGAAGCCACTGCAAGGCTAGAAAAGCTGCTGCCCCAGCAGATTACTGCAATGTTTTGTAACGTATCTGCAGCAAACAGGATTACAATGAAATCGTGGTGTTTTCATTTCCTTGCAGGTTCATGAGCAGGCCTATGACCACAATTTAATTTAAAAAATCAACAAGCTAAAGACCCTTGCCTTCTGACTCCTGCCATTCTCTTAGGAGCTGTGGCCTAAGGAAAGAAAATTACTGATAAATTCCCCTCTCTCGTTGCCTCAGTGCCGCCCTCTTAAATGAAATTTTGCCACTGGCTTAAATGGTGGCAGAATTGGTACCAAGGAAGTAGCTTTTCTTTTGAAACCATAGTGTTTAAGGATGGTTGGCATGACGTAACATAAGGTCACAAAAGGAAACAGGCAGTTTGTTTTATTTACATGTGTGCATATACATAGATAGTTTTCACACATACACTACAGATGTGTAGTCCCCTTCTAGATCAGTTTAAGTTAGACTTGAATTTACAGAAGATCATCTCTGTTCAGGACAGTATTTAAACTCATAGCTTTACACTTCAGCAAAAGTCCCTGATGACTTAAAAAAAATAAAAATAAAAATTAAAGTTAATCTTCAGCCAGCAAGAAGAAACTGAAGATATGATTGCTGAAGCCTCCTCTCCAACAAAGAAAAGGAATGAAACATGAACAAAGAACGAAAACCTGTTAGTATTATTTGAACTTCTAATTTTCCTATGAAGGTTACCAGAGAGCATGATGCCTCCTACAGACCCGAGTAGGGACAGATGATCTCTGCTAGCTCTGCAGTCTCTCAGCTTTTCTAACTGACTTAAGCGACTCAGAAGCAAGAGCAGTGCTGTCAAATGCAAGTTTACTTACTGCTAAACTCAGCCAACAAATTGCTTGTTTTTGACAGATGTTTCTGTTTAAAGCCACTAGGAACCGTATGGATCATTCCACCTCACCAGTCTCAAGAGCCAGCCCAGCAACTCTGAGAGCCAGAAATTTGCTAGGAACAACAACAAAAAAAGAACCCTAATTAGATCAATAGACAAAATTTGGATCAAGATTAGAGGATCTGACATGACAACGGGATTAGACTATTAACAAGACATAACAAGGTTTGGCTATTTATCATTTCACAATCAGTTTTCACAGTACAAGGAGGAAGCACTGGCAAATCAGCATGAAAAATGTAGACACGAGAATATCCTTGTTTCAGTTTAGCGTGTGGTCCCTTTTGATGCCAAGCTCTATAGAACCAAACAGTCTATTCTTTGAGAAAAAAAACACTGCAACAGCAAAAGGAAGAAAGAATTAGAGGTAAACCAGTGGACATAAAAATAACAAAATCCTTAGAGCCAGATACTGGTAGTTGCAGGTGTACAAAAAAGCTAAAAACTAAATAAATCATTGCAAACACCACAGTTTGGAGCTCTCCATGTGGAAAAGCTAGTGCAGATAAATGTCTGGGTAGACTTTGCAATGACATTGTCATTTTTGTCTTCTCTACCTCTGTTCCAACCAAGTACTTAAAAAATGAGGTTGAAAAACAACAATAAAAAAACCCACCATTGTTGCTTCCCCCTCTTGACAGCTTGCCTGAGGGACTGAACAGGGTTTAAGGGGGGTGACTAAGTCAAATGAACCTCAGCTTTATGCCAAACTAGAAAACAGCAATGTCAACAGAGCTAACCACCACACACCATGGTTGGATGAACTAAGCTCCATTTCCTACCAGCTGGCTGCCTTCGCACAGCTCCCAAGGGATGCTCTGCTCTGACTACTGATGGGTCAGAAGATGTCTAGGTGGTATTTAGGCCAAGCAGAAAATGCCCCTGCCCCGCCCCGCCCCCAACAGTCCTTTTGTCTTATTTCTCTTCAGATACTCCGCACCTTCACCTTCTGCTCCCACATCTGGGAAGCCAAGCTTGGAAACAAACCAAGTAATCATGCTTCTTCAGCAGAAGGAGCCTCTGCACATTGCTTACCTGCTCACTGCCTCTTGTGTCACAAACAAAGCCACTTGAGTCTGCCTGGAGGAAGCTTGTTTCCTCCAAACATTCTCTCCTTGCTCATCTGGGGAACAGAGATGCAGACAATGCACTGCCTGCTTTACACACAACAAAACCATCTGGTCCCATCCCAGTGCAAACCCAAGCTGGTTTTAGGAAGTATGTTATCACCAGTTTATTTCTATTCCTAGCATCAGCCACAGAGACATGGTCAGATATGACAACATGGTTTTAAAGAAAGGAAATTAAGTCACAGAGCACTGCAGAAAAAAATTACAGATAGTGACATGTGGAGCTACGTCTCTACAGCACCAACAAGAAAAAAAAAAAATGTCCCACATGTGGCTCCTCACTCTCTGCCTGCTAGGTGTCTTTTGCTTTGTATTTTAATTGCAAATTGAATTTTAGAGCAACTTTTTGCTCTAAAAGTGCACAGCATCGAGTATGCTGGAAGTCCCAGTGCACATCTGGAGAGGCTAGTAACTTAACTTACCGGCAGTAAGTTAAAATCCATTACCAGCACAAGGTACCTTGAGAAAGGCCTCCTCACACCCAGGCTGTGCTGCTAATCCTGCCAGTGATGCGTTTCCCAAAGCCTGCACACGTGATCCTGAAGGCAGAAGCAATCTCAACGTACTTGTCATCCTCCAACTCAAGAAGCTTAAGAAAGATTACAGGAGTATTTACAGTGTGTCACTAACCAAACTGCAACACCAAGCAAAGTAATTAAGTAATGATACACTACAAAATATAAATATTTCTGGGATCTTGAACTACATATCACCGTCTGTATTAAGAAGAAAAAATGTTCACAGCACAAGGAACTGCAACTTTGATCGCCTGGATTTAAAAGCTTATTTCAAGCATAGCTGATGTCAATTAATGAGGGTGTGTGCTCCACCCCAAGGTATAACTGTCTAACAGGATGGACACAGTAGCCAACTACGGAAGGTTTGGGCTGGAGATAATACAAGTGGCACAGCAATAAGGGAGAGACAAAAGATGAGGTTTTCCCCTCAAACTGCTTCATCACATCCTCAACTTTAAATGCATTACTAAAGATAAAGGACTTAACATCTGCGTCAGCGCTGAAAGCAATAAAAGGATACATTACAGCAGCAATGTAAGTACATTTACTCTTAAGTACACTGTTAAATCCTTCCACACATGTTTAAAAAAAATTCTTTGTCCGTTTACGTATGGGGTTTTTTGATACAATTAGCTTGTTACCTGGAGCTCTGGTGGTCCTGATATTAAAAGAATCTAGATACACATCAGTTCTCACTTAAGTTCTGCATTTAAAAACAGAAACAGATAAAAAATAAATCCTTCCAGTCAAGCCTATCTCTTCATAAATCCTATTAACAAGAGATATTCAGAGGTAATTAAAACAAGGCACCAGCATCTCTCCTTTCCTCAGTGACTTTTGATCTTATGCATCATCATGACCATGGAGTAGCATCCCTGTCAGTGCTAGCACCTATAAATACCATTTTTCTTTGTCTTTCAAGTAAATAATGCCTTTTGGCTTTTTTTAAAGGAAGTGTGTGCACATGAAATGAACAGGAGAGAGGAGGGAAACTATGAGAAAGGAGCAGCTCTTAATAATAGTTTTTTTAAAAATATATTCTCTCCAAGCCCATGGCAACTACAACATTTCAACAGGGCACAGAAAAAACAAGTTCTGTGAGTGCCTGAGCTATGAAAAAAAATGGGGTTTTCGGGGGGTGAAAGTGCCTGAAAAGGGCAGAGCTCACACTACCACCTTTCCTTATGGAGTGGATTAGCAGGAGGGTCTTTTCTTCCCTGCTCAGCTATAGGAACCTGATAGTTTTAACTCCCCTCCTGTTCTGCTACATTTGGTGGAAGCTGGCCATTGGGATTCAAAATTGCCAGCAGGCAGGAAAAGTAGGCAGACAGCTATACAGTCACACATCCAGCACTGGCACAGCACCTTGATCTCCTTAGGAAAGCCAACAAAAACTCAATCATAGGGAACGTGTCGGAGATGTCCTAGACAGCATTTTTCAGATACATCTGGGCCATTTACATGGTTCTGTACAAAAGGACCAAGCTGTGCTGCTCAGCTGTTATGCACAAATGGTACCGAGTCCTTCTGTAGGACCCACAGAACCAACTGTCTACACAGGCTTCAAATCAGATCTCCTACAGTTCAAAACTCGGCTTTCTAAGAAATTCAGCATTTGAAGTCTGCAAACCCACTCCACATCTACTGTAGCAGAAGATAAGGCAGACCATTACAACCTGTAAAAGGTTCCTCATATTCAAGTATAAGCAGTTAAGAGTGGTAAACAAAATTAAACTAAGTTAATATGTGTAACTAACAAAAACTTCTACAGAGCTAAAATATTCCAATTACATCCCAACACCAAAGCTATGAATTTTAATTTCGTTGAACTGCTGTTGAGAAGACTACGGCAAGTGTCTTACACCAATGCAGTTCCAGGGTTGCAGGTCTTTGTCTCTCATGTACTTGCCTTCTGCACTGTGATGAATGCCACTGATTGACCGTTTAGCTACTTTTGATGCATAGCACACAAATATCTTCACCATAAAAAAAAAAAAAAACAAAAAAACCAACCAAAAACAACATAAAGATGACTCTTTATAATCACTGGCACTCATGAGGGCAAAACATGCTAAGAAAGGCTTCTCCACTTAACAGCTTAAACGTGACAATTTTAGCAGCCACATATGTACTCAGTATGGTTCAATTTCCCCCATAGATACATTTCTGATCCTAGGTAGGCAAAGCAGCTCATTTTTCCTAATTCTGAACCAGTGCATGCTAGTCTCCTTCAATCTCAATTAGCCAGTAGGAAATTTATTTAGAAAGCTGACAGGAACTATTTGGGGGATTAATGATCACTGATTTATGAATATTGAGTAGCATTTCAATAATCCAAGCAGGGTAATCACTTGTAGCTGAAGCCAGTTCTCCCAACCATTATAGTCTGTAGCAATCACTCAAAGGCAGTTAAATGATTCTGATTTATGACCTTAACCTACAGGGCCCAGTACATTTGCTCTATCAGTGTGTAAATTCTAAAAACGCAATTCCCTGCACCTCTAGAGAGCCAATTTAAGTCAACATTATGCATGAGCTGAGCATGCTTGAATTCTCAGATCTCTTATTTCACTCATTAAATTTGCACTGAACATCTTGCAATTAAAATTTCATATAGATTTTTTCTTATGATTGACATTTGGCCTTGGCAAAATGAGTTTAAATTTTGTTTCTCTAAAGACTTAGAAGGAGATAGATTGATCTAGACATTGTTTTCTGCAAGATGATGATGATGGAGCACTAATGCTTTTATTAGCATTTTGAAAAGCCTCCCTTTTTGCTGGAAGACTGTCTATCACTAATAAGTGAAAGTAATTCAGTAACCAAAGCCAAAGCCACAGCTAGTACAGCAGCATCAAAGGCGTTGCTGCAGTCTTCATGTGACCCCTTCCTGGTTTTAGGCCAACATCTTTAACTGGGGTGGAACAAATTGGGCCTTCCAGTACAAACCAATATGTGCTCATCTGCAATGAATAAACAGCAGTTCTATTATGTGATTTTGAAAATAAGCCCAGGACAACTAGAAAGAGCAGAAAAGTGCTGAAGTGATTTCAAGTCCTGATCTGAAATGGTGAACTGTTTGGATTGACTCAAACACTAGATTTCTTGTGCTAAAATCAGACAACTCCTTTATTTTATCTCCTCTTCTGTCCCTCAGGCAATGAGCTCAAAGGAAGAACAGTTGTACCCCTCGGTGACCCCGTGTACTTACTGTTTACAGAATACCTTCTATGCAGTAGAAGCATCTGATCACACAGAGACAGTCTATGCATCAAGGAGTCCACAACGTAGGGACAAACACAACAACTGAGTGAGGGGAAAAAGAATAATTTATGCCTCCACACACCAATGGCTTAAGATGACTGCAATGTTAAGAGCCCATGGACAGAAAGAAAGCACTACACAGTGCAACTCAAGGAAATACAAGGTCTTTTTGTAGAAAGGCAGCTCCTAGCACAATGCTATACTGATTTCATATAGGACTTGGAGCATCAGGGTCATGTCAATGATAAATAACCACGTACAGGGCTGCAGCAGGCATGTTAATATTAACTTTGTACCTTAAGAAGCTAATCAAGAGGAAAACATTTCAAAAACCTAAGGAGCTGACTAAAGGAAGCATCCCCTGAGCTGGAGAAACATGAATACACATTCACAATATCCAGTTAGAACCACAAGTCATGGTTCTAACCTGTAGATGTTAAGCTGTACTGGAGATGACATTTTAACTTCTTCTTCCCAACTTGCTGGCCAAAACATCATTCACATGTCAACACAGGTACTTACACACACCCAGCTGAAGCAGGACCCAAATGCTCACTTACTGAACATGCAAGTGGTAAGAGAAGGTACCCTCCTTATCACATCACAGCAACATTTAAGACGCTGCAGACTGTCATCCAAACACAGGGAAGAATGCTTAAAACCTACATAAAACACTTCCAGTTTAACCACTCTTCATTCCATCCAGCTGAGCACAGTATTTGCCTTTCAGTAAATTATAAGCAAAGGAAATAAGTAAAAATTTGTCTCATTATGGGAAGAGATCAATAGTGTACCTAAATTCCATTATGTAGCTAAAGGAAAAATCCAGTGTACTAGCCCTGGAGAATATCAATCTTGCAACAGTACTCAAGGCATATTTTACTGCAGAATAGTAAAGTCTTTACAGTCACAGCATAATTACACTAACATACCGCTATTTTAATATCATCTCTCTGAAATGAAATTTTGTTTCCATGTCCAGTCAATAATTCTGTCTCATCTCAGTGATGAATAGAGCTTAGTGAATAATTTGTTATGAATAATTTATTCACTGCATTTCACCTTTCATGTCTCTCTGAACATTTTGCGAAATTCTGGAGTGTATTCGTTACACAAAACTGTTCACGAATAGCTCCTGCTTGCAGACTGTGTGTTGATAGCTCACGGAAAATATTCAAACTGATTTGCCACTTGGTTACATTTATGAGGTGTTGTACCTGCTCCATCACCAGTTTGGCTCAGTTCAACCAAGCTGCATTTCCAGTTGTTCAGACAGCTGCAGCTCAAGTTCAGGCTCGGATATTCAAGCTTGGAATGTACACTATGCATCATTTCTCCCATTTCAGGATCTAGAGAGGATCCTGTTGTGTTCAAGGCCCCACTGTTCTAAGTGCTGTGTTAAGACTGACCACAAGAATTGAGCAGGCAAGACAGTGGGAGTTACCACTGGACTATTTTACAGATAGGAAACAAGTATTACTTCATTAAGTTCAAAGAGAACCTGTAGTAGAGAGAGAAAGCACCAGCTCACAAACACCATCAGTTTTCTACCCTAACAACCAGACAAGGCTGTAAAGCCGTGAGACTTTCCAAAGGCGTGTTAATTGAGACAGTTGGGAATTTTCCCAAGGAAACACTTTTTGTCAAAACAAAGATTACTACCTCTTCCTGTACAAAACAGTTGCTTGCCATTTTTTTGCCGCAAAAAGGGAAATTTTCCAGTCCAAGCTCTGAAGGAATTGTTACATTTAGAGCTGGATAGACCCAACAAAAACAAAACAAAGAACACCTGCCCGCCCCAAACATCTTGTTCTCCATCAGTGTAACAAACCATTACATTATGGATCCAGGGGTTCAAAAAAGCAGTTTTCTCCCAGAGGCAGCTGACCCCTTCCCAACCTCCTAGAAAATAAAAAAGCCATCACTACAATGCGGATTTTGAGGCAAGACGAGCAGTATTGTCTAGCTGTAACTTTGAACCCACAGGGACAACAAATCCTGAAGTAGAGAGGCTCCTGTAGGCAATTTGTCACTACAAAACAATTCCATTTAGTATCACACTACATCATGAGAAAATACTTTGGCCCAGATCAGTGCACTGGAATCCCAGGTTCCAAATCCATTACCAAATCTAATTTTTCATACATCTTGTTCTGTGAAAATTTAGTTACATTTCCATTTCTTGCCCCCTCCCAAGAGAAAGAAACATTGAAACACCTTTCTCATGACATTTGTCCAAGTCTATACTCACGCCAGCTAAGCAAAAAAATTGTGGCTGTTTCTCTTATGAGGACAGGAACTGCTTTATTTTAATATATCTAAGCAAATAAAATTCAGAATAAGATACACTGACAAAATTTATGACTGTTGGAAGGGGCAGGTGCCTGATCAATTCTGCTGTCCTGCAGAGTAGGGGGTCACATATCCCATCACAGGATTTGGGTGCTCACATCACCACTCACAGTTTTCAGCAGGCTCACACATAACAAGCTGAAGTCTGTGTCACATGTCTTTGTCACAGAAGTTCCCATACCCACTTCTGCTACATCCACATTTTTATAGCACTAGAGGTACAGCTCTGGCTGTAAACAAAGGATATATGATAGCCATACATGTGAAAGGCATGCATGGGAACAGACAAGGAATATAGCTAACTTTGCAACCCAAAAAGGAGAAAACCTGATCTCTCAATGAAAGACTGCACGAAAGGAATGGTTAATCACCGGCACAGGCACCTACAGAAGTTGTGGAATCTCCATCTTTGGAGATAGCTGACACTTGACCATCCAACACTGAAGTTAGCCCTGCTTTGTGAAAGTGGGTTGGCCTGGATCATCCTCAAAGGCCTTTTCCAACCTAGATTACTTTATGCTGCTCTATGATCTCTTCAAAAAAAGAACTCAAAATGGCAACAAGCACAATATCAGCTCAGGAGCAGCAGAAGGCTCAAAATATGATCTTTCTTGCATCCATCTCGCACAGATAGTACTGGTGCTAATATGTTCTGATTGAGTTACAAAAATAAAGCTTTGTTTCATATACAAATGGATCATTTGATCCAGTTGAAACAGACTAGTTGTTTTCTGCAAAGCACTTGTATTCATTCATTCACACAAAGCATTTATACTCATACTACAGGTCTGCAGCAATGCAGTCCTGCCATGCACACACCCTGAGAATAGACTTTAAGTTTCAGGAAAGATAAAAGTAATGTACATATCACTGCAAGATTATTTCCTAACAACAACATGAAATTCTGTGTTAGGTCTACTAGTCTGTGTAGACACACTCTAAAATTCATAATTAGAACAGGAAAATTTGATGTGGAAATAAAAGGTGACACATTAACACCACAGAAGTGAAGAACCAGGTGCATTTTCAGAATCAAAGGGCTGTGACAAGCAGTCCATCCCACCCTCTCTGTGCTAAATAGAAAAATCTTAAAACTTGTATTCATGCAAATTGCACTTATAATTTGTTCTTGTTATTATCTTGCACTTCAGACTGTCCTTTTTTTTTTTTTTTGGTAGTAAAAAAAAAATCTAGGCAACATTCAGTACGCACTGAAGAGCAAGGCACTACTACAAAACAGATGGTACAACTGAATATTAAGCAACCTTGTATGAAGAACACTGCTTTTAAGAACCCAATTTAAAATTAATAGCTTATAGACTGTAAAACTGACTAGCAAAATAAAATGCATCTCAGCTTAGTTATTATTATGGGAATCTAAAGGAGAAGCTAGTCTCTGGTTTATGCAGTTGGTGGAGTCCAGTGTCCTCTCCAGCTGATGGAAAGTCACACGCCCAAGGTTTAGGCACTTAGCATGAATCTGTAATACAAACTCACCGTGCTCACCTCAGTCCCTAGGCATTTCACTACTGCACCCCGCTGCTTTGTGGAAAAGAGATGAGCCAGATTTCAACAAATTAGTCTGCCATAATCAAAGCTTTCCATCCACAAGATCACACTCCTTTAGGACTATTACAAAGCAAAGACACTCCCGAGGCTCAAAAACCTGAAAAACTGAGTCTGCTTCCTTGAATATAGCGGGAATCAAAATATTGCTGCCCTCAGTTTCCATCCTTTTCCAACCAGGGTTTAGTAATCCTCTACAGCTGCTGCCTTTACCTTTCCTCCCTTTTGCCTGCTATTCCCAGGGGCACACACACACATACCCCACAATTCCAACCAACAGAAATGAAATGCTCTTGTCTGCATACGCTATGGGTCACGAAAAATAACCTCCCTGTAGAGAAAAACAGCTACTGCACCAAAAGCAACAGGTTAGATTTCTGTGCTTATTAGTATACGAACACTGAAGGAGAAAGAATGGGATAGGACCATACAACATTTTACTATATTTTTTAACAGTTCTAATTACCTAAACCTCAAATTTAAGCAATAATACTGTGCATGCAGGGAGATGAACTGCCCATTTCCAATGGCATACCAGATTAAAATGCACAGATAACACACTCATTACACTCAAAGTTATGGATTTAAACACAGCCCGAGTCACAAGTGATGGGTGGTTCTTGGCACTTGATGGCTGATAGCATATTTTGAGTGAATCATCATTCTCACTCCATGCCTTTAACTGGAAGGGACAAGTATTCGGTGATTATCTCAAGCCATCCAATAAAGGAATAAGTAAACTTCAGGATTCCATCTCAGAGACACTAATTTGAAGCAGACCCATGGGACTACAGCTGAAATACAGATTACCAAGGCCTTTTTTTTCAGTGTCTAGGGACATTTAATTTCATCCTAACAATGTTAGCCCAAGATTTCTCTAAAAATAAATGTGTTCTTTATTTAAGGGAAATAAAATACAAATTATTCCATGAACAGCAGAATAACAAAACAATTTCCCACAGTGTTTTTCTTTTTTCCCCCTCTCTTCAAGGTTGTTCTAACAGAACTTGAAATCTTTCCCATGGTTAAGATATTTCTAATCTCTTCATTGCTGTCAATTTTCATTAAATTTGACACCACAACTTAAAAAATAACTTTGTTAAAATCTGCCAAGAGGATCTGAAGTTGTGAGTGGACAGGACGTGCTTAATACAATGAGGCTTGCTTGTTTTGGAAATCAGTCGAAGGGCTAAGCAGCACCCAGTGAGATCAAGCGACTGATGTCTGGACTAGAAAAGAGCAGCAAAAGAAATACTTCTGATAATTCCTTCTAGAAAGTTATTGTAGTTTGCATATACAGATGGAAAGCATGACACACACATACTTACTGTCGTGCAGTAACCTCAGTAAAAGGTACTTTATAATGAAATTGATGTTGTTAAACAAGAAAATTAGTAAGCTATATGTGGAATTAATCACCCAGAAAGGTGGGAGTTTACAAATGCATTGTCCAGCCTTTTTCCATGCGTTTCCTACCTAAAACCATAGGGTATACATGTCACAGCACTCTCCAAATTAGACAGCTGCAACAAGGTCTTTCACCATCTCATACCAGCATACTCTTCATGCCAGTCTCACTGCTGCCTTCTCCTCATCTTGCCTCATCCAGGGCATATGTTCTCTCTCCTCTTGCTTCTTCTTCTCCTTCTTCCTCGGCTGCTCTCCCTTCACTGACTCTCAACCACTTCACTTAACCAGCCACACCTGCACCTTATCTACATCGGCCAACCCACCTTCCCTGAAGCCAACCCACAGCTGTATATTATCAGTGCTAATTAACCCAGCTTCATTCCTCTACATACATACGAAGACAGATTTCTGCTTATGACAGGCAAGTCTGTTTTAATGGACTTCCAGGTACTTAGCCTGCCTGGTTTGCCTTTCTAGCCACCATGGCACCTCAATCTGAGGGGAAATCAGAAAAAACAGCAATAGGCTGACATGCAACAAGGGAAAAGAAAAAGAAAAAAAAAAAAGGAGTCATGACAGAATTCTAAATTCCCTTTTGAGTCCAGATTTGAAGTGTTTTGACCATCACCCACCAAGAAAACTAAATACTACTGGAATTAATCAGGTGAGCAAGCACTTTAGAATCAAGACCAAGGGTTCTTAGGCTCATCTGATTGAGGTCAGCACCCCAGTCCTTGAACTGGGCTGATAATCACACAATCAAGCCATGATCCAATGGAGGCTGGTTCAGAATAATTCACCTATTTTAGGTGAATTTTAATTTACCTATTAGGAGAAATTAGGTAGAAGAGTGTCTTGAAACAGTCAATATAGCACAAGGGGACAAGTGTAAGGAGGGAAGGCAGGTCCACAGCTGGGAATGGAGCATTCAGCATCTCAGGTCATTTAGGTGTTGAAATACTGAGAGCTGCAACTCTTCAATTCTATACAGACTGAGAATATCCACACCATCTAAGCATCTAACCTGAGCATGGTATCTCTTCTGAACCGCCATCAAATCGCCAGCTTAAAACATGCAAGTGAACAGCCACCAAAACATAAGCATTAGAGAGCTAATGTGCAGATACACAACCACCGCAGCCAATGTATTTTCAATAGTTGTGGTATTAAAAATTGAGCATACACTGTTCTGCAATGATCCACAACACACAGCCCCACTCGCAAGGGATATAGCATGCCTTTGAAGACTGCCTGGTTAATATACCAAAACTGGGGGGAGGGAGAGAGGGAGTTATGATTTGGTGGGGGGAAGGCTTTTTTGGTTTATTTCTACACCTACCACTTCCACTTGGTACTATGTGGCTTTAGACACTTCATAGATAATGTAAATTAGCCAACAAAATAACATTCTACAAACCTAAATTAAGAACGCAGGCTATGGATAAATAAATTCAGTGTTTAGTCTGCCCTTTAAACTATGGTTATCTATAACACACATTTCATTTTCTATCGCCATGAGTTGCTCCAGAAATATTAGATAACTTCACCAAGCAATTAATAGTTATTTAACTTATGGAAGTTGAAATCTTCAGAATTATGAGGCTCTATTTCATATCTGCACTATAACAACAGCAAGATTTACAGAACTGTAAAGAGTAATTTCTTAGCTTCACATTCGTGTAATTATCATAAAAATTGAAATGTCATCAATGATACAATATGGTCATAAGTAATTAACCACCTAATTAAAATCTAGAAATTAAGAGTAATTCATGTTCAGATAAAATTGTCCTTCACGGCTGCATTTCAGTAGTCTATGAACCTAAGCATTACTGAAAATGGAAGAAATTAGAGATGCTGAACTCTTTTTTTGAAAATTTGCAATGTGAAGCAAAAAGAAACAGCAGGATCATAGAATCTAGAATGGTTTGAGTTGGAAGGGACTTGAAAGATCACCTAGTTCCAACCCCCCTGCCACGGGCAGGGACACCCCCCACCAGCCCAGGCTGCTCCCAGTCCCATCCAGCCTGGCCTTGAGCACTGCCAGGGATGGGGCACCCACAGTTGCTCTGGGCAGCCTGGGCCAGCGCCTCACTGCCCTCACAGTGCAGAATTTCTTCCTAATATCTAATCTAAATATAAGGAAGAAATTCTTCACTATGAGAGTGATAGATGGAAGATCTAACATGCCACGATGATTAGTGTTCTGTTTAATCAATGTTGAGATGTATCAGCAAGAGATGGCAGGTGTCACTTCATCGTGTTAGAATGAAGTCCGTTTTTGGAAAGCAGGAGGTGAGGAAGATTAGGTACACAAAGAGTTTCTGCAGTACTGGAAAAATCTTTGCTTATTCTGAACACATACAATTAAAACTATACAGCATTACAAAAACCCAATAAAACCAAAAAACCCAACCAACCAAAAAGGGAGAAGAAACTTTGGAAAGTCTCAAACATTAAGTTGAAAAAGCCATATTTCTTCTCCTGTCCAGCACTCTGTATTTGGTGTGGAAAAGCAGTAGCCCCCTAGTGCATAGCATCAAAGCGTTCCTGTATTTAAAGATCACAAGCTGTAGCCTACCAGGGAGAAATGAACACATTTTAAAGTATTATCTAGCTTTTCAACAAAACACTAGCAACTGACAGTTGTCATTCTATAGTCACAAAACGAAGAATTAACCACACACGCACTACTGACAGTTTCTGTGTATTCAGAGACAATGTTCTGCAACAGGTTAAGACAAATTGCTGTGATAAAAGCAACTGAAAAATATATTGTAGCTCAGTTCTGAGGTCAGGCATTGCAGGAAGCTCCCACATTTAAGTCAAAGTGCTAGAGAATTATTAATGTCAAAATTTACATAGGCCCTTAAATAAGATTTGTCATCATGAATTCTAAACCTTAGATTAATGGCAGAACTTCAGTTTAGTTGCAGGGTAATATTCTGTGCTTGAAAAAGACTCTGTGTGTTGCATATCAAATGGGAGCCACTGACAACGAGAAATTAGGAGACGCCATGCACAGTATCCATACAGACAAACTGAGGACCCCATCTTACAAAGAACTTGATGCACTTTTGCTCCAGTTCATTAAAAGAGTTAAGCATTGGCTTCAGGTTAGCACCTTTTGAGTCCGCCTGAGCACATACTCACCTCTAAGCACTCCCATAGGTAACATGGATGTCAAGGGCTTTTAAACACACACATACATGACCTCCTGAACAGATAACTTTCTAACCTGATTTTGCTAGAGTCCTTTCCTGCTGGGCCACAGCAAGACTTGTGATGTGGTTGCTTTGACATGCAAAACTTTTCATAGACTACTGGCCACCAACAACCTCTTCTGCCTGAAACACTGTTCTCTTCAGAAGGGCTAGCAGAAGACACATCTGGTTTTTACATATTTAATGTCAACTTTTTGCAGTATGGCTGATAATTAATCTGAGTAATTTCTTTCCCCCATCTCTCCACCCCATTCTTTTTACTTTCCGAAGTTTTATGGCAATTTCTACAGAACTGTATTAATCTTTCAATATACAATTTATTACTAGAACAACTGTCTGCTATAACTACTCAAAGTGAATGATCTTTCGCATCCGCTGAATACCACACTCAAGGAGTCTGAAATTTTAGTGCACATCTCAAAAAACCCAAGCTTTTATGTCTCCAAGTATGGTCACTCACAAGCCACTTGGAGACAAGCAGACAACGTATCATTAATGATTATGTTCCAAGACACATCTTCCTAATGCAGTTCTCATCATTACAGTGAGAACTACATTTTGCTTACTCTTATCCCACCCACTGAAGTTTACTGAAATGCTGGCTTACTGCCTCACCTTCCCCACCACCCACATGCTAGAAAGCGGCTGCAGAACAGCCAGACCCAGACACTGGCAGGCCTGTTCTGAGTGCAGAATGAGGGACTGAAGTTTACTGCAGACTTCTTCCAGTGAGATCTGGATATTTCTCAAAACTGTCAGACTACTTTGCTAAGTTTCTGTCTGCTCATTTTTAATCACCACTATAATTTCAATCTTCTCCACCTACTGTGAACAATAAATTAAAAAGAGAAGCTATATAGTCAAGGGAAGACTTTATTATTCGGGTTTTTTTCTGATTTGAAATACCCATAGCTTGCCATGCTGACTAATGTTCTTTGGTCAGTAAATAATACCACCTGCTGAGCCAAGTATGTGCTCAGAATGAACATGTGCTGCTAATTGATTTAAAAAGAACATTATTTTCCCTTTCAGTTCCATGCTTTTTTCTTAAAACAGAATTTACAGCACCCGTCTCATTTTTAGGAGCAGAGAATGCATGGACCACACATGGGTTTGTATAATAACTCTTGCACAAGCTAATTAATCCAGGCTTTACCCTAGCACCCAGCACGGAAGGCACATAGTGGCATGAAATGAGTTGCATTTCACTGCCCGCAGATGGAGATCAAAAAAGTTGCTAGTACTCACTCTTCCTTCTCCGCACACTGTCCTTCTGCTCCTGAACTATAGTAAACTCTCTCTGGAGCTGGAAATCCCAGAAGAGGAGCACAGTACTTCATCATTAGACTTCTCAAATGTCTGCTTGACCTTGTTATAGAAAAGGGTAAGCCACAGTCACCTGGCTCACCTTTTTACCCCCATTATTTCACGGAGTTGCTGAGGTTGGAAGGCACATCTGGAGATCCTCTAGTCCAGCCCCCTTGCTCAAAACAGGGTCACCTACACCAGGTTGCTCAGAACTGTGTCCTGTTGGGTTTTGAATACGTCCAATGATGCAGTCTCTATAGCCCCTTCAGATAATCTGTTCCAGCATTTGATCACCCTCTTACAGTACAATAGTTTTTTCTTACAATTAAGTAGAATTTCCTGTATTTTGATTTGTGCCCAATGAAGATCCATTTTATCTGCCTTGATCAAACCTCTCTTTTAAAGTGACTTTTCTTTAAATATCCCGGGGGTCATTATCTGTACCAAAGGAGATGGAAGGAAATTCCATTAAGACTTATAAATCCACATCACACCAGACTGCACAGCTCAGTGATCAAAATTGTTATACACCTTGAGAAGATGTAGCCCTGGAGAGTTTCTCTTGCCCCCCAGCAATCTTCAAGAGGCATTTGCTTCTAAAAGATATTGTCTCCTTAGCTGCCCTTGAGCAGTTTAGATCAATGTTGCTCCTTAGTCTGGTCAAGGTCATTTATTATTTACTCTAATGGCCAACAAGTTTAATTTCATCACCTCTGTGTAAGCTGGTGCAGAGATGAGTGAAGTCGATTACAAATGCTACCTGTTTTCCAATGCAATTTTAGAAGTGATTAGAAGTGGCAAGAAAATGCAGAATGATATTGCAAGTGACCCTACAGCAGGAATTGTCATGAACAAGTCTGCAATGATTCAATTCTTCTGTCATCATCAGGTATAAGCAGTACTAGAATATTAACTCTGCAGTTGTATACTTAGCAAGAAAATCAAGTAACATAGCTAATAAGTTCTCTGAGGACCCTTGCAAAGCTGCACTGCAAGAAACAAGCAGTTCAGAAATGCAAATTGAAATTATTATTACGTATACTAAGAAATGTCCCCTATAAACTAGAAGAAGAAAATCATCTGTACTAGTTTGTTATACAAAACAAACAGAAAGCTCTCTAAGCACAATATTTGTTTTTACTTTACAAGGCAAGTCCTTAATTTTCTTCAATTTTCTCACCATGTAGAATTTACTCTTGGTTTTGTCTGTTCTATTTCTTGTTTTCTTCTTAAAAGCTACAGATCACCCACAGCAAAACAGAAAAGAAGAAAATAATTTTAAATGAACACTTCCATTTTATTAGGAGGAGCCTCCATCCTTGAAAACCATTACAAAAGAAGAAATAGATAGGAGCCTAGTAATAAATTCACATCCCCAAGTGAGACCAGCAAAATAATTTCTTATTATACATTAAATGTCATTGAGGTTCACCATGCTCACGAAGGCTACGACTGCATGGATTCAAGGGACAAAAGGAAAAAGGCCATGCATGCACAGACGTCCCCTCAAACACGCTGAACAGACTTCTCTGTAAGGTCTCAGATCTCCCCACTCCCTGCCAAGCTTTTCTTTATCACCATCTGCCTTTCCTCTATTAACTAACTTCTACCCTGAAGATTCTAAAGCTGTTCTACTTTTAAATAATAAATTGGACATTTCACAGTGGTTTAAAACATATCGCTAACTTAGTAAGACTGATTTTTCTTTGGGGAAGAAAATGAAAAAGCAACAAATGCACTTCAGCAACACTGTGAAAGAAGAGGCTATACAAATAATACATAGTTACATAGTTAAAGCTTTTTCTAAGCTGCATAATTAATTTTAAATTGTTTTATTAACTTCCACTAGTTTTAAAACAAACAAAAATATATAATTCTCATATCACACATGAAAAAAATTCCAGAGTTCTATAATATACACAGGTTAGTTAACAGCTGTGTATCTTTGCTCCTTCTACATCAATTTTTCACGTTTAAACACAGGAGTTGGGGATATTGATTATTAAGTCTTTCAATCAAGTTCCATACACTTAGGATGTAAACAAGACTGAAATCTGCTAGAATTAGAGCTCTATAGCCTAATTTTCCCCATCACTATTTTATTTGTTGTTGACTTCTTTTTAAAAAGCAGGGCATCCCAAAATCTTTATATGAGCAAAAAATAATTTTGAAACAGGATGTTTTATAGCACCTGACAGCCCTAGTCATGGAGACCCTCTCCAAGACATGACTGTTGCTGTGCAGGTCAATGACAAGACAGAAGACCTGGAATGGTTTATAAATGAGCTTGACAGTATGCCAAGAAATTGTTCCCAAGCAGATTTGTGTTTGATGACTAAACTGAAGACCCAAGAGGACAGCAATGTAGCTCTAACCAGTGAAAGCACTCATCACACCTGTGATGCAATACATAAGTGATGTGGTTTCTTTTACCTTCCTTTACATAACATAGGAAAGAGAGGCAATGCTTGGGGCAATTGAAATCATGTACTGGAAACCCCGACAGGGTATTTCTCTGCAGGACACCACAGCACCCCTTTTCCACGAGCTGCAGGGCTACCAGAGCTCTCCACACACCAGCAGCAACCAGGGCAGACCAGACACCCCTCAAGCAGCACAACCTGGAGCCAGATGGGAAGAAAGGTGGGTTTTGTTGGGTGCGGCTTTTTCTCCCCTAAAAGAGAGGGTTTAAAATTACAACTAAGCAAGCAAGTCAGCTGGAACCAGTTTGTCAAGCAAGTGCTCAGAGCTTCTGAGGAAAAAGACAGGTCCTGGGTATGGCTGAATCTGAACACACAGTCAGACCTAAACAAATATTCATGGCAGGTATTATGCCATATGCACACAGCTCTGCTGGTAAGTAGATGAATACAGAAATTAGGAAACAGATTGTCCTGGGCTGGTACACAGGCATCTCAACACAAGTGTCCCAACAGGCAGTTATTTACAATTAATGGAAAAATATTTGACACTGTTTTTCAAGCACAGCCAAGAGTCACTTACGAGATTCCCACTCAGATTCACAACAGGGACAAGAGGCTGCCAAGGAAGGGTCACAGCAGCTCCCCATTTTCAGGATGAATTCACACCACGGCAACTCAGACTTTAGACTCTTAATAGCCCTTTAACACCACTCACTTGGCAAAGACAGGACGCACTCGCTCCCACTACACCTTCTGCTTCTAGACAGCTTCCCCTGCAATTTCCCAGCTAACCAGCTATCTTCGGGTTGAACAGGAATCTGAGCTGGTATATACATACCTGGTGTGCAAAACTCCAGTTATTTTGAGCATGAACCAGCTAATCACAGACATGAAGGGTCAGCTAGGCATCCACATGCCTACTCTTTAGGCAACTATGACTTCTGAAGGAGGAGAGAGGGGGTATAGCATCACAGAAGTGTGAAGCACACAGTTTTCTCACTCTCCCCTTTGGTCAAAACAACTCCTCTTAACTGCAATATACTGTGTAGCTATAATGTCATTCTTCTTGGAGGGGAAAAACAGAGACTCCCTGCTGAGAATTAAATGATCTATTTAAGTAATACTTTCTAAAGATACTGTAAACTTTTAAATTACCAGCTCAAAAGTGTGGCATAAATAAAATACCAACAATGGAAAACCATGTGTAAATCATGCTGTTATGCAGACAGCTGTAGTGAAAAGTATACAAAGCAACCAGACCATATCTATTATTTTTTTTTTGCTTTCAACACATTCACAAACAGTAAACTTGAGAATAAATGGCCTTACCTAAACAAAAAGTGTGTGTATGAGCAAAGCATTCTGGAAAAGTTCCCAAGGGTCTAATGATAATGTTTTCCAGTATAATTCTGTTAACGTATCTGGAGTGACTTCCTGGGTCCTCTGAAGTCAGCAAGAATTTTGTCAGTGATTTCAACAGAAACAGGGTATCACCTCTGGACTTCCACACAGGGCTTAATGCTCAGAGGGAAGCTAGCTAGCCACAGAACTATGTAATTAATATTCATTCATATGGGCAGCAGTGAAATTCACATCTGTAGTTCAGATTAACCTAGGCAATAATCATATTTTAAGAAAGTATGATTCATGCAGAAGTATCTGATCACCTTCAATCTCTATCAGTTTTAGAATAAAAGGATGGCTCAATTATCCTAAAGGTGCAATTTTTCATTCCTCCCAAATCCGAAGTCCCACTGAGCACATGGAAAGCAAGATGGGGTCCTTTGAATACTGTGGCATTGAGGTTAATGGGAGATTTAAATGCACAAGAGATGCAAGATCTGGTCATAAGAGTATTTGAAAAAGAATTATAATAGTCATAAAAATGAAAGGATATTTATTCAAAAATGCTTCAGTATCTCATAAGTTATTTCTTTTTCCATACTGCCTTCTCAGCTGGCTCACTGCTGCTTCTGTTTTCCTTAATCTTTCCTTTCTAATTCTTCTTTTAAATATTTATAAAAAAATTGCACAGATGGGGAAAAAGCTGAGGATCTGAAACAAAATTAATTTAATAAGGAAAGGACCAGAAGTCCATTATTGGTTTAGGCAGCTTCTTTTTGTGCTGTATATTGTAACTAGGAATAATTAATTTGAAAGTCCTTGATCTTTGGGAGCTTTTTCATTAATATTATTATTAATAATAATAGCAATGCACATTCACTCTTCCCACTTCCCTCTTGCTGGCTGCAAGTCCTTCAGTGCCTCTAGGCACCCACACACTGCCACAACACAGAAGGCTGGATTTAAAAGCTATTGCTCCCTTAGATGGACTGTAGTGCAGGCAGGCTGCTGCAAAGACCTCTTAATGTACCCTAACGATAGCCTGTCCTGTTCTACAAGTAGGTAACCTGAATGGTGCACTGCGGTGCATTAGCAGACCCCCAGTCTGGGTGGCAGGACAGGGCTGAAGCATTAGGATACTCGCTCTTGGCTAGGCTGGGCGTTGCTCAAGAGTAGCTGGGAAGCTTTGGAGCACAGGCCTGCACTGACAGCTGGAGCAACACCACAGCACCTTCCTCACTTCACACATCTATGCAACAGGCATAGCCTGAAACGCAAGAGAAAACAGACAGTCCTGTGTCGCAAACGCACTAAGTGCCAGCACCTCAGCTGGCGCATGAACAGATCCAATGCTGCCAGCAACAGCCTCAGCAGATGGGGCCTGGAGCTAAGGATGGCAGTTTGCTGGGGGGAGGAGGGGGGAACAAACAGATCTTGACTTCAGTCCCATCACCCAAACAAAACCCTTTGCCACACTCTAGTAAGATGCAGAGACTACACATTTTTTTTTTAACTTCAGCATTTCCATTTGTTGTTTACACTATGACAGCAGTTATCTTTGTCAGAAGGTACAGCCCCTTACCATCATATACGTGCCCATTGTCGGCAGGAGCTGAGAAAAGGACTGCATGCAGTGCAAAACAATTCCAAAACCAGTTCAGAAGGACAACTGGCAAAGCAGCCAGCCACAGAGCACTGGATCAACTGTCCATGGTCAGCAGTAGTTCTGGAATTAGGTGCAGCATCCTCCAAGACCCCTGGGAAAATATACTCCACATTGGACCACACTGCCTGCTTCCTGTAAAGCGTCAGGTAGACTGCCATCTCACCCCATACTTACTGCCACAGGGCTCTATTCATGACTGTGGCTTCTTGGTCTTTATTCTTGTAACATGAACAGTTTTCTTCTACCTTCATTTTCAATGATCTTTCCAGTCTTATATATCCTATTAACGTACTTTCTAACACTGCCAGGACACAGCAATTCTGCCTTTACGTGAAAAAAACCCAAAACTATTCTCCTTCCGCAATTTTTCTAAAACCATTTGCAGATGCAAGGCTTTTGAATCCATGCCTTTCTGGATGCCTATCTCAGCAATCCAAAGCAAGAACCTAAAAGGCCCTCAACGTATCAGCAGTTGCTGCAGCAAGGAATGGAGGTAAACCTATCAACATATCTCAGAAACTCGACACAATTCAATTCATCCATGTTGCATCCCACTCCCATATGGTAGTGTGAAAACAGAGAAAATGTAAGGCCTCTGTTTCTCTTTGGGTCCCCGCCATGCAAAGAGAGAGAAGCAACATCTGGCCTGCTTGGAAGATTTAGCACCAGCTGTGTTGGCAGCTTGAAAGTAGCCCCTGGATGTGTCACTCCATGAGGCAGTGGATTCACCATCTGGGGTCTCTCTCAGTGCCACACACAGGGGGTTTTAAACTCCTGTTTCCTGTTAAACATTACCTACTTCTGTCTGCTTGTGAACAACAGTTGATAGAAACACCTCATGAACACCTCTCCCCAAGTTCCTGTACCGTTGCTTTCTTCCTAACTTTAAAGACAGGAACAAAACATAATATACATTTCACTTCCCAACTGAATTCCTCAGAGGAAAGAATTCCAGCCCATCTGCCACACACATACAGACTTCTTTTTATTTTATTCATGTGCAATATAAGGCTTGTATGTGCCAAAAAAAAAAAAAGATACTACAGACAAATAATCCCCTCTGTTCCCTGGCTAAACTACTAAACTACTACAAGTCAGAGCTAATTATTGAGGTTACAACTCTTCAAGTAAGGCTGGAAGAAGTGTTGGTTGCAAGCAGTTGAATCTCAGCAGTTACCTTCCTAAATTGATGAATCATCAGGTCAGCTCAGCTTCTTTCAATTTAAAAAGCAATTTGTCCAAAGCCTGAAAATAAGTGATATAGAATTATTTTGTACTCAACAGTAGACACTCAGATGTAACACATTCCACTAAGTTATAAAGACAGATATGCAAAACATAATGGTGAACCAAAATGATCCAAAATGTTAACTTTCCGAGTTTTGAAGATACTATCAACACTGGTTCATGGAGGTTTCTTTGATTTTAGAAGTCAAATATAGGGGGTTTGTTTGATTATATGTTAATTCTTCTGATACTCAGAACCAACCAGATGAGACATCTCTAGCATTAGAGCCTCAACTGAAATAGTAAAGACACAAGATACCAACACCCACACGGAACACCCCCCACAAGCAAAGGTCTCCACCAGAAAGTTCAGAGGGAATTCCAAAAGGGGAACAAGTAGCAAACAAACAGGGTTAAGGAATAGGAAGGATGGCTAAAGTATTGCCCAGGACATTTTCTGTCTCCTGAGCAAGCATACAAACCTCTCTGAACAACACAACTTAGGTATTCCCTTGATCTACCTTTTGATGCCTGAATCAGTATGAAAGTCCCATCTAATCTCTCTAGGCAGTCAATCACCAGCAGTTAATTGCACAAGTCTAAGCAAGCTGTTTATGTTTTTCTTAAGCTTATGCAGAGAAGTGGGTATGTCCAGAGGGAAATTCATCACCTATTAAGCAAGGGGTCTAAAACACTTTGGAGTATCTGAAGGGGACTCCATGTCTCCTCTGCTTGTAGAGAAGCTCAATTCCCCATTAGTGAAATGGAGCTAAAGCACTTCAGCATCTCACAAAGTGTTTTCAGGAAAAGCACAGCAGAGAATTGTACAGCATCCAGGTACTAACCGTAGCAGAGTGTAAGTATGCCCTAGGTAGTTGGTATGAGCTAGTTTTGCAGTGCTCAATTTGTTTCCCTTCCAGACAGCTGAAGCAGATAAGTAATGCACATGCACTCTTCACAATGCTCTAAACCTACCATCTAAGCTGACAATAAAGAAAAATAAAAGACTAAGCAAGATTATAAAATACAGGTCTTGGGATAACACTATGGTCCCTGAGTGCAGCTGAGAGACAACAGTGGATCTAAAGAGAGAGGAAATCCATCCAAGCAGGCACTGGACTGCCTGTTGACTCCCATGGTCACTTTGCTGGTCACTCTTCTACATGTACCCAGTGGGTCAGAGGTTTCCTTCTTTTTCATAAGGACATTTGAATCTTGCACTTCCATGTGCACACAAACTACTTTTTGCTTTTTCTTAACAGACTTTTTAATATTCTAGAAATAACTGCAAAATAGACAAAGCACCACTTTGCAGGGAAGAAGAAATTCCCAGAGAATGTTTTTAAACATTCGTATTCTGTGAAATTTGCAAGATGATTGCAAAATGCATTTAAATAAGAGCAAAGCAATCATACAGTTGCAAAAGAGCATTTTCACCCTCCTTCAGAATGAGGCTGTTTCAACATACTTTTTCTTTCCTGTTTGTTTTGGTCACATTTTTTATTATGCCTTGAGGTAGGACTTCTTTCAGAACAAACTTTCTGTGGTTTTTTTTTTCTCAAGATGCAACATTTAGACCTATTGATTATTGTTCTTTGTAAGTGTTTATGCTCTGACTCCCATCATATTTTAATTCAGGAGTTTTTTCCAACTGCTAAACAATTTATTAAAAAAACCCTATTCCTGTACTGCATTTTGTCACACTGCTTTTATTCACCATAAATTAAGAAGAAAATACTATAAACTCCAAGATATGTAACCTCTCTCTAACCGAGAACTAAATACTGTTATCTTTTTCTTTTGAAGCCACAGTCAACTCCCCAAACTGTTCCCTTCACTCAAGTACTTCCAAATTTTAATTAAATTACTACAGTTTGAGGAAAAAGTTGAGTAGGTGGTATGATTTTTCTTTTCCCTGGGCACAGGTAAATTCATAATGGACCAGAGCATAATCCAGTGCTGAAGACAGACAGAACTGGTTCCCTTCCTTCAACCCGCCCAGAGCCACCAGGTGAAAAAAACAACTTGTACTGACCGTTGCCAGATCATTTAGCTGTCCCTTGTGGGTTGGATGTAGCCTACAGCTCTTAGTTTAAAAGCACTACTCTAAAGCAGAGATTACAATCTGTATGAAAATGCTCCTAACTAGTGTGATTTTGCAGCTAGCTATTATAGATGGTAACCAGCTTTACTGACAAACATTTGTGCAACACTTATTTGAATTCCCATACTCACTCTTCTTTTTTCAGTCACCACGTAACAGGCCAGTGCTGAACAGGTGCTTATTCAGACAAGACACACATTTCAGTGACACACAGAGCTTGCTCAGTCACCTACCTGTGGCACATTTCATTCAGAGTCTATCAAAAGAGCAGCCCATTTCACTAGGATTAAAAAAACCCAGCCAAACAAACAGCAGAAGTTGGATGAAATTATATTCTAACAGCCAACATGGTTCCATCAACCTGCTCTCTGAAACGAAGTCACGTTGCTGGGATTTGTCTTTAGGATAAAGCAGGGAGGAAAAGTGCTCCCAGTCCAACAAAGGAACTCAGGGTCCATCATAAACAAAATTGCAACATTATGCCCAATTCCACTGGTTTTCATATACATGGGGCTCCTTGGTAGGTGAAAGAAAAACCTCAAGAGTTGTCACCTTCATGGTTTTGAGACACTCCATCTCCCATCAGGTTCAACTCAACCCAACCACTCCGTCCTGATACCTGGGAACCACAACAGTACTGATAGCTGGGAACCACGGTAGTAAACCCACAAATATTGATAAACAGAACACTACATATTTCAGAAATGATATAAATGAAAACATTTGTGAGAAAGACATACTTGTGAAAATGTGCATCTCTCATATGTGACTCATTGTGATCCGGTCACAAAATACCCTGCTCTAACACCTTTTCAATCAGTTGCCTGCTTTTGCTTACAAAGAAGAAACCCTGCAGGACAGGAAATCACATTTATTCATCCTATTTGTACTCTTACCCACAGAGTAAATTAGAACATTTTATTACCACCAGCACTGCTATATTGTTTGAAATTCCAATCCAGCAGGACTCCAATCATATGATTAGTATCAGTCAGATATAGTCCTGGCTTGCCCCAGGTTGGAAAAAAACCCAGAAAAATAATGATTGTTACAGATATAGGAAGTGGCACCTTGTTTAAAGTCGCTGTGTGATACTGGGACATACCATACTTCCACGAATCCTCCTTTTTCTGGGGGAGATATATAACCACAAAATGTCTGTAGCACTTCTGAGAAGAGCTGAGTGGTAATGTCATTTCTTCAGACTCCACACACATAAACGGACCCTGAAAGCACTCTACCAGGTTTCAAATGGTAGCAACATTCCCTATTTCCAACCCATAAATCATTGCGTAAATGTTGCTGAGTCAAACCAAACCCCACAAAAGATCTGCTAGGATGCCAGAATTGACTGCATAGGAAATCTTACAGTTTTGAGCTTCTACTTGTACGAAACATGCTACATTAAAAATTATCATCACTCTGATGACCAATAATAATCCATTTACCTTAGGTGTAATTCTCCCTCTCTCTTTGATAGCTGAAACGAACAACCATTTTAACTGCCTCACTTAACATGACTTACCTGTTTCACTAAAACACTCCGTTTTAAACACTCTCCAGACTTATGGAATCAATGTGCCAGTGTAATTGCTGGACAGCCATACCCTGCTTCTCCAGCAATCTTTGTAACAGGCAAAATCAGCTAAAAAAGAAACACTTGCTACAAATAAATCATACCTTTAACTTGGTGCAAGTATTTTTGAATGGATTTAATGCAATGATAAACTAAAAAAATGGTGGCAAAGCAAAACCACAATGTTAACATTTGACTTCTATAAGCATTCGGAATTTTATCATTAGTTAATGTGGGTTGGGGTATTTTTTTTTTTTGCAGGCAGACAGCTTTACTTTGTATACCTTGTTGCATAAAACTATCATTAACAAGATATATTACCTAATTATGCTGTTCTGTTCTACTTCTAAATAGGATTGCAGCTATAAATTTCACACAGTCTATACACTGTGCGCAAAGGCTTCTGACAGGATCCCATGACCATGAAGAACAGAATATGGAGAGATAGTGTCATTCCATTTGACAAACTGACTGGTATCACTGTCAGCATAATAGTCCCAGATCTGCAGCAGAAGAGAACAACACTGATTGTCAACATCAAAAGGGTCAAGATAAATTAAATATTTATGGCCCTGGGCTGTGTTGACAGCTCTTGATGTGTTCTCAAAGCTGATCACTCCAAGCTGATACATTTCTTCTGAAAGTTGTCCCACTAAATCTGCAGTGGTTTCTGACGTTTACGTATTTATTTTCTACGCTACTGACAGCCTTGCATTGCAATGAGCCAGCAGTTCACTTCAGTCCTCCAGGAGGGCACATCTGAAAACTCTTCACTTTCTCCTGTTTTCCTTAGCCATAACCATGCATTCCTTTCCATAGGGGAGGTAAAGTTATTAGCTTCAATAAAAACATAATAAACCAACAATTGTTACACAGGACAAAAAAAAAAAAAAGAGAGAGATATAAAAGGAGTTTTGTACATCTACTTTTTCCAAAGCGGATGAAGATTCATGAAAAGCCTCACTGTCCCAAAATTCAGGGAGAAAAAAAAAAACAGCAACCCTAAGTGATACAATTAATTTCAAGCAACACTAACCCCCGATTCAAGGCTAAGTTTGTGCATTTCCAAAGATTGCAAGAGTGATACCTTTATTCCAATATTTAATAGTTGCAGGTGAATGGAATGATTAACATGGCATTCAAGCAACACAAGACAAAGCCAGAAATATAATAAATGCCAGCAAAAGTTATTTGCTGGAGACTAGCTCTTGTTCAACAAACCTGATTTTGTCTTCCAGTTAGGTCAATAGTATAAATCATTCATATAAGACCTCTAAATTAGCACCTGAGAATACAACATGACTAAAGTACACATTAAATGGATTAAAAATATCTACCTAGCTTGAAAACATCGGCATTAATGGGGACTTGACATCTGAGGTGCCATTACTAGCAAGTTCCCAAAAGGATTGGGATGAAACCCTTTACAAAGGAATGTTTCCATCAATAAGAACTAACTAAAGCAAACTCAGCAGAGGGAATTGATATTACAAATACATGCAGACTGATGAACGAGGAAGAAATGAGAGCACTGACAAAGAACTCAGAGCCAGTTGGGAAACAGGACCCCTTTGAACAAAATACGTTTTAAATGAAAACTCACAAAAACGCCCATCTGGGAAAAATACTAGAAATTCTGAATGGAAAGGTCTATGAATCACTCAAGCCCATCTTCCTACTGAGATCTAAGCCATCCAGACAGATATCTGTCTTTTTCTTGAAAATCTCTAACGATTGAGATTGCACAGGCCTGGCAAGTAAATCTAGTCTCCCATTTTCCTTCCTAACTTGAAAAGTTTCCCCCTCACATCTAGACTGAAACATCCCCAACTGCAATTTCAGGTCACATTTACTACTTAGCCAGTCCTGAGGAGGTATGAAGAACGAGGCACACTTTATCCTTGCAACATCCTCTTTCAACAGCAGCCTGCAACAATCTGTTAGCTCATCTCCCCTCAGCTGTCTTTTCATAAACAGTTTGCTCAATTTTACTTCCCTGGTCCTGGTTTCAAGATTAAGGAACAATATTCAGGAAAATAATAGTGGAAAAAGAAAGCAGGGCTTGTGGCAAAGAAGTGACCACATGAGCTCCAAGCACAGTTCTGTGGCAAATATTTGATCCATTTGTTGAAAATGTTGAAAGGAGAATAGGTAAGACTGCCTCTGCTTATAACTAGCTTCCACATTTGAAAGGAAAATACTGATATAACATATTTGGAAACAGAAAATTCACCTCTTTCTGGGTAATCCATCTCACTGTTGAAGGCACTTGCCTTACTTCCAATCTGAATTTGTCTGGTTTCACTTTCCAGCAACTGCTTCTCATTCTTTCTCAGCTAGATTGTTTTCTGCCCATACTTTACCCATCTTAGTAACCCTTCTACTACTCCAAGGGAACAGTTTCATGAGGAGGCAGTAAATTTCTGTTGCTCCCCTTCAGCACCCATAGCACTCAGGCTAACTTCTCATCACTTGTATAAACAGGTGCAAGACTCCTCAGCTTGTTCCTACACTATGAACCTCAGACTCCACTATCAAAATCATAGTCCTTCCAAGCGAGCAGGTCAAGGGCTTGACTGACAGTCAATAAGCCTGTTGACCCTTTTCTCCTTTGTTCACCTCCTTTTTCAGCCAGCTGTGCTTAGAGAGTCACGAGACTGTCTGTCCTGCTCTCACTTGTCTTTCATTTAGCACTCGTACACTTGTACCTTGATTCTTCTCAATTTCTCATCTTTTTATATTTGATCATTCATTTTACCACTTACTCTTAGTCTCTCTCTTTTTCTACCTTTTCCCACCACTGCTTTCTCTTTACTCAACACCTTGTCTCTGTTCTGATCTTTGCATTCACCTCTTTTCCACTGCTGCTATGTGAATACCTTCTGGCTGGCACCTTCCTTCCTTCCCCCCAAGTATTACTCTCTCCCTTTCACTTCAATTTGATCCAAGACACAGTAAAGGAGAAAAGGACCTTGCCTAGTTCCAAAGCATATTTTCAAGCTCAAGAAGTCTGTCACACTTAGTTTTACACTTTATATTTAATGAATGACTTTGACGAATAGCAAAAAAGGAGCAAGGCAAAGAACATACAGCAAGAATATCTGTGCAGCCTAAGTACTACCTATCCCCATGAACATCAGCAGCCAAGGGCTGAGGGCATTCCCCAGGGAAAAGCTGGAAGCCCAAATTCTAGTCCAGCTGGCAATCATGTGGAGCAGGGCTTTGAGTCTAGATCTCCATCACCTGCAGCAGGGTTTCTCTTATCTCCCTTGGGAAGCAGTTTTGATGTCACCTGCCCACTCAGTTTGCTTCCCCATCTCCTCAGTGATATTTTAATTCATGTACATAAGCTTGTGCATAAAAAGACTGACTTGAGATTATCTGCATTTGCCAACTGAAAATGCTTTAAGCAAAGTTTCCCCACCAGTTCCTACAGTGGAGGAATTAATACTAACACTACGTTTCATTCTCTGATCTGCATAGAGAAGAAAGCATTTTATTTAGAAAAAAATATAATGCAAGATTACTAGGTAACAGTTAATTTCCTAATTAACTGCACAATATCTTCAGCTTTTTTCTTTACATTACTGAAAACAAGGTTAGGGCGGAGAAATGCTTTTCTACATTAATGACATCTGGTACCAGCAATTTGCAGTTATTTTGACTGGTACAGTACTTAAATTACTAACAACACATAAAACTCAGTGAGCTAATAGCATTCTGTGGCAGCAAGAAACACACTTTGTCAAGATTATATTTCCACAGGACCAGATTAAATTAATTACAATTAATATTTTTTTAGTAAATGGCACCAACAGACAGGCATAGCAAATAATTTGCGTATAAATTACTCCCACTCCTGCTCTAGATGTTATCAGCTCCAAAAAGCCACTTACAACTACGTGACCTCACTGTCACTCTCAATCATCGTATATGAAAATGTGGGCAAAATTTTGTTGAAATAATATACATCTTTTGCAAATACCATGTGTCTGATACTTCCTCAAAGGCTGCAGACTGGGCAAAAAGAAAGCAGCATTTGTTGTAACAAATGTCGATGTTCATTCTTGGCAAGACATCCCCTCCTTAGACAAGCATTTTTTAAGAAATACCATAGATCTACATTATCAGAAATAGCATCCACATGAAATTATTTTAAGGGTTCTTTGGAAGAGAATAGAAAATATTCATGGGTTTACTGTAGAAACACCTCATTGAAAACAAACACCTGTGCTGGCAGCATGGCTAACAGCACCGGTTGCCTGGGGATTTGCAGTCTGTGGCTGGGAATCCCCCCCCCCTCCACCTGCTTCCCATTGCCCAGGGGCTCCACCTAAGCTGAAGCCCAGGCCTTTGGCCCAGCCCTGGCTGAGTCACAGCTGTACCTGTCCCCAGCTCCGACCCCAAGTTCAAATCAGGATTTCCAGGAGTGACATTAGATCTGGTTGTTACCTTCACTTCCCAGATGTGCTCATCCAGCCCAGGTGCTGTGGGGCTCTGCCCTGCCAGCATGGCAGCCATTGCCCACCGTGTGCTGTCACCATCCTTGGCTACTGCCTTGCCCTGCTCTTGCTGCTGCCTGACATGGGAACACTTTTTCCACAGGTTAGGCATGCAAAAAAGCACTCTCCCATGGGGGGTCCAATGCGTGAAGTCACCACACTGTAGGCTTTTGCTCAAAGACTGTTCTAACCAATTAACATCATGCAGGAACACAGTAAGTCTGAGTTCCTTTCTTCAGATCTGGTTAACACTGGTTAAAAGATGCTAAAGAAATAGTCTAGGAGGGGCAAAGAGGGCAGACAGACACACAGATACCATAGGACTGTATGAACAGCTGCAGTAATAATTTCATGTCATTTGTGTGTTCTTTTCCTGTCCTCCATCTTCTTTCCATTGTGGTGTAAACAAGGGAAACTCCTTTTCCTACCTTAACCTTGCCTGAAGTGGCCAAGTTCTGATTTGCAAAGTATCTCTGGTTTAAGCTGGTTTTAGATATCTAAATTAGCACTTTAAAGGCTCCAGTAGGTGAACTGACAATACCTCATGACAGCTCCTTCCTGCTATCATGCCAAATTTGTGTATTATTAATGCTGCAGACACCTCCACTTCAAAGAAATCTATGGTGCTTCAAGGTGCAGTCTCATGTATACACCTGAAATACTTTCATGATGGTTTATACATAGTTCAGCAACACTAACTGGAAGGTGCTTCCTAATGTTTGGGTCATGGTCATTTGGCATTCAGATTTCAACAGAAAACAAAATTCTTACCACAAAATTGCTCGTTACATTCTATCATCAAGGCTGTTCTTTTAGGTAGCACACAAAGCAGAATCAGGAAAAAACCTCAGGAGGTAAACACTTGAACAAATTAAAACTCAGCCAGGTAACAAGCACAGCACTCTCCATGCTGTATTTTGCATTCATAGAAGCAGCAGAGGCCATCAGTGAAGAACACCCCAGTCAACAAAACTGGAAATTATCAGTATTACCATCATGTAGCAGAAGTGAAAAGTCAACCCAAACACACCCATGCAATCTATGTGGAAGAAAAAAAGAAGAAAAAAGAAAAAGGGGGTGGGGTGGGGACGACAAAGCAAAAGAAGGCATTGGAGACTGTTCAGTTAACAAGTCAAGTGCATGACCTAATGGGGACTTTCAAGGTACAATACAGGATTTTAAAGGAGGAAATAAGAGTTACATATGACAAAGCTGGATTAATTCCTATGATCCCTTACTCAACAGAGATTCATAATCACTTCTCATAGCCTGTGTTTTACTCTTATGTAAAAAAAATCCAAGATGATAAATGCTTGGAGAGCATAATCTCTTCTTGTAGGACTTACTCAGTGATTCACAGGAAGCCAAGCTGGAGATTAACATATGATGAACACAATTATCTTCAACTTCTCCAGCATTTCTGTAATCTGTAAGATCTGTAAAATGTAAGATCATTCATTTCATACTCAATTGCCAAAATGTTGTGATATCACATTATTAAGAATATTTTGCCAGTAGAAAATAATGAGAGGAAACCAGAGTTCCTCTAAGGAACTCTTAAATTTAGGCACCTGATTTAATGACACGCCGTCCAAAGCTGTAGAGAGCCAAGGTTTTCCTCAGGTGGAAACACAGGATGCAATAAGCAACAATGATTTCTAACCCTTAGCACTGTTTTTATTTTTAGTTGAGCCCCATTCCTTGACAGTAAAATGCAAGTTTTGACAAAATGCAAAAAAGAACAAAGTGGCCTGCTTTTGCCCATCAAACTAGCAGCACAGGCAGCAGGAAAGTGTCTTCCAAGTGGAAACATATGGTTCTCCCCGTAAGCCCCCGTATTACACAGCTCTCTTTCCACCTCGGTTAAAGCAAAAACATGGGGGGGGGGGGGTGCGCAGGGAATCTTAGAAATATTTTGTAACATTTGCTTCTCTCTGCTTACATCTGAGATTTTCCTCAGTACTTTCCATTTCTCTTCAAGCTTTGACTCCACCACTGTCTGATCACTTACCCACTTCTGGTTTTCTGCACCTAAAAGATTCATAAATTATTGCTTTAAAGCTCCTTTTGAAATTTGTACTTGTTCTATAAACTGAGATTACAGTATTTTCACATAAAAAAATTCAGCCTAACAAATTAAGACGGGTATACCTATGTTGTGCTTCAATTACTCATCCCAGGAAGGCAGTCCATATTTCCTATAGTACAAATTTACTCAACTAACAATTTCTGCAGGTGAGTCTCCTACTACCTACAGATTAATATTAGCCCCCTCCTTTACAACTCAGTGTTCCCTATCATGAGTAGCAGTGATTCAACAAATGCACCTTATCACCAGGTCTTCAGTTGAATCAAGCCAAAAGCAACACTAATGTCACAGAAACACGTGTCTTGTCTGAAACATGCCCACTGACAAAGTAGGTTCTCTCAAGGCTCCTCATAACACTTGTGCTCTAGGCCCCTCACCAGCTTTGTTGCCTTTCTCTGGACATGCTCCTGCACTTCTATGTCCCCTTGAAGCGAGCGACCCAAAACCAAACACAGTATTTGAGGTGCAGCCTCACCAGTGCCAAGTACAGGGGGATGGTCACTGCCCTGGTCCTGCTGGCCATGCTATTTCAAATACCAGCCAGGACGCTACTGGCCTCCTTGGCCACCCAGGCACACTGCCGGCTCATGTCTGGCCGGCCATCAACCAGTACCCCTAGGTACTTTCCCACCAGGCAGCTTCCCAGCCACCCTGCCCCAAGCCTGTATCTGGGCCCACCAGCCCAGCCTGCCCAGACCCCTCTGCAGAGCCTCCTGCCCTCCAGCAGATCAACACTCCCCCCAGCCTGGTGTCACCTGCAAACTGACCGAGGGCGCACTCAATCCCCTAGTCCAGATCATCAGTAAAAGACATTAAACAGGACTGGCCCCAGCACTGAGCCCTGGGGAGCACCGCTTACGGCTAGCCACCAGCTGGATGTAACTCCATTCGCTACCCCCCTTTGGGCCCAGCCATCCGACAGCTTTTACCCAGTGTAAATATACCCGTCCAAGCCATAAGCAGCCAGTTTCACATGCTTAGGCATACCAAAAAAAAAATAATATCCAATGCCCACACAGAATAAAAAATAAAAGCTAGGCATATACTGACAGGTTACAGCTATGCACAGAACCCTCCTGCAGATTTAGGTGAAAATTAGAAGGTAAGAGCTTGTTAAAAGAAAAAAGTTGCAAAAAGCCACATGTCATTTGTAATAGTTCTTATTTCTAATAATTAGCACCCCTAACCTCTAGCACCTGAACAACACATCTAATAACATTCTTTGGGGGGAGGTGGAATAAATAAACCCACAAAAACTTTCCACAAAAGTTACAAGACTACCTATTGAAAAACACTGGCCACATCAGAAATTCTAACAGCAAGCCGTTTCTGTACAAAGATTTTGAAATGTAAACAATTCAGTCACATTGTAAGAGCATCATTTTTCCTTTATAAATACACACACAAATTATTCATATTCTTACATGACAGACAGCTCAATGCATTCACATCACAGCCTGCCAAGATGGCTCTCTTTTATAAAGATATAGAACAAAAGAGAACAAAAGTACATAATTGCTTTACAAATGGCTTCATAGACTAATTATATCATTAGTCCTGAGTGGTTCCAGCTTCCAAGTGTTCTGCCACTAATCTTTTCAATGCATTTCTGTTCGGAACTAAGTGGGTATCACTGGAGAAAAAACTTGCATAGTGGAAAGCATATGGCTGACTCCAGCTCCACCGTTCATTGCAAAGGAGTGATTTCCTGCCCCCACTGCCCTCCAAGCCAGCCAAAGGAGGAACACCTGACAGCTGCTTCTCTGTACCAGCTTCACAGCAACTATGCTCCCAAAGCTTCATACCTTGAACTTTATCTGCCTCGATGCAGTCCATTGTGGGCAGAGGACTTCCTACAGCCTGCCTACCAACCAAGACTGAGATCAGTCTCAAAACACCAACAGGACACAGGGACCAAAACATCTGTACAGACCTGGATGTACTTGAGGTCCATCACTGCCAGCTTACACAGACTCTGCAGTCACCTCTGCAGGAATGCATACCTGCACCTCTCTGTACATCCAGTTCCCTCTTCCACTTCAACTTCTGGGTAAGGTCAACTGCAACTGTATTAGCACATACCAGAGGTTATAACAGACACATCTGCAGCTACCATGACCATCTGCTACCTGATAGTCCAATACAACATGCAATAAAACACATCTGATTAGCCAAAGAGGGCTGATAAGAGATCAGTTCAACACCTGCTCCCTCTCAAAATGTTCACTTCTACAAGACCATTTTTTCCCCAAGACTACTAGATATAAAACAACACTTTGACATGAATTATTTCTATTTCTCCAGGCCTTTGTTCCTTCTTCTAAATATTATCTTTTCAGCTTGATATTTTGAATGAAAGTCCCATTTAGCTTATTGGGACAAATCTAGAGCTGCTAACAATACTTCTGACTTACAATACACTTTAGTATCCTTTGCTTTGGTTTCCTCCCACACATGGAAAGCCTTAGCTAATACCTCTGTAAAAGTTATCCCTTTTTAGAGCATGTAGGCAGAACAAGAATAAATAACATATTATTAAAGTAATGTAGGTGCTGTTACCGTGTACAATTACACAGGCTAGTCAGGCTGGCACTGAAAGCAAAAAGCTCAAACTCCCTTGCAATTATTCAGTGCACAGACAAGAATGTCTTCAGATTCCAGTTCTATCTCCTGAAGCTGTCTTCGTCAAGAGATCCCAGTTGCTACCTTATCTCAACATAAGAACCATATTAATCATGTGCAGCTCACCATGATGTAACAGCCAAATTTAATAACAAGCTGCATTTTATAATCCCCTCCTAAAATTTATAAACTATTCACTGCCCAGGAATTATTTGCTTTAAAAAGAACAGAGCAAGCATCATTTGCATACAAATAATTTCTGTAGGGAATACAGATATCACAGAATGGCAGAATAGTCACAGTTGGAAGGGACCTCTAGAGATCATTTATTCCCACCCTGCTCATGGAGAGTCAGTAGGGCAGGTTGCCCAGGACCCTGTCATCCAGGCAGGTTTTGACCATCTCCCAGGACACATCCTTGTTTCTGCTGCACTGGGGAGCTCAGAACTGGAAGGACCACTTCCCCCTCAACCTGATGGCTACACTCTTCCTAATGCTGTTGAAGACACACTGACCTTTGCTGTCTCATGCTCAACTTCTGGTCCCCGAGAACCCCTAGGCCTTTTCTGCCAAGCTGTTTTCCTGCCCAGCAGTCCTCAGTCTGTACAATAAAAGGGACCGTTTCTTTCCCAGTTGCAGGACTTTGCACTTTGCTGAACTCCATGAGGCTCCCACTGGCCCATTTGTCCAGCTCACCAACATCTCTCCAAATGGCAATACAGTCATGTGGTGGATCAACCATTCCTCCCAGTTTTATAGATTCTGCAAACTTGCCAAGGGTGTACTCTGTCCCATCATTTATGTCATTAATGAAAATGTTAAAACAGTATTGTCCCAGTATCATCTGACCCTACTTCCACCTCTTGTATGCTTTTTATGTTTGAGGTTGGTCAGGAGCTCCATATTTATCCGTGCAGACCTCCTGTCACCTACGTTCAGTTTCCTGCTCATCCAGTTGGCCCACTCTTGAGCTTGAAGGAGATGATCCTTGAAAAGTAATGAAGCAAGTCCACGAAGAGGCCAGAGTCTGCTTTCCTGAAGCCCACGGCTGCAGTCCTGCTGTTTGCCTTGTTTCTTTCCCTCAGGATCCTGAGCTCCATCTCAAGCTTGCTGTATCCAGGGACACCCCCCAAACTCACATGCCCAAGCAGTTCATCCTTGTCTGTAAGTACAAGCACCTCCCATTGTCAGCTCCTTGGATTATCTTCAATCATCTATTTTTCAAAAACACACTTCAGGAACCACCTGCATTGCTTGACCTTGCCGCGTTGCCCTTCCAGCAGGCGGTTAAAGCCCCCCATGAGGACCAGGGCCTGCAAACATGGGGCTTCTTCCAGTTGTCTAAAGGCAGCCTGACTTGTTTCCTCTTCCTATACAGACAGCCCACGGCAGACACCTGTCACAATACTCTTGTGTTGTCTGCCTGTTAATAACCTGACTGCAAACCCTCCACTGACTCATCATGTGCCTCAAAGCAGAGCTCCATGCATTCCTGCTGCCCTCTCACATACAGAGCAACTCTTTCACGCCATCCCCCAGCTTGACCTTCCTAAAGGGTTTCATCCATTGCAGCAGTCCAGTTGTGTGAATACCTTAGTATACCTCTGTGATCCCAATGAGGCTACAGACATAATTCCCAAAAGTGAGAGCACATCCCCCATCATGCTGTCCTCTCAGCAATTCTTTGTCTGTAAAAGTCATTTTTACAGCAATTAAATAAGACCCCTGGGGTATATCTCCCTCAATCACTTTGATCACAGGCTAAAAATGCCTCGCATGCACGGCTTAATAC
Organism: Falco rusticolus; assembly: GCF_015220075.1. Classification (NCBI taxonomy): domain Eukaryota; kingdom Metazoa; phylum Chordata; class Aves; order Falconiformes; family Falconidae; genus Falco; species Falco rusticolus. Next base: position 23,867,878 of record NC_051187.1, on the reverse strand, counting down.
AGCCTGTACCTGACAGGTATGAACAGAGCCATTATATTGTCACATTCAATCTTCTGAAGCCATTAATGCATACAACATGAGTGACAGTGTCAGAGGCTTAGCAAGGTACAGGGGAGACTAAGCACAGGAAGCTTAAGGTGAAAAAAAACATTTTGGGGACAGATGAGCTGAATTCACTGTTTGCACAGGTCCAGACAGCAATGTTCAGAAATGCAGGTCAAGCAATCACTCAGGTGCAAGACCTAACTGGGATTTTACTTCAGCAAACCTGATCGTTTTGCAGACAAGGTACTTTTACCATGCCATAATTAAAAGACACCTGAGCAATCCCTGGAAAATTTCTAGCTTTGTAGTTTGTTCCCTCTCCTACTGATAAAACAAGCACAAACTGTATTATCTAGGCTTTGCTAAGAGAACAAGAGTTATCAAATTACCCTGAAGGTGTACATCCCTTGGTGTTTATCCAGATGTAATGGAACCATACGAAAGCTAAGAAATAACCTACGTGGTAATTACAATTAATAGCATTTACCTCGTACTGAGAGCTTTACATTTCTTAAATGTTTTCCAAACACTAATTGATTACTAAGGCAGGAGGGAGAAAAAAATGTCATTGCATTACACAGGAAAACAAGTATGTTGTGATATACTAACTAATGTATCTGTACCACTGCCTTATACTCCCTGACACCTGAGCCCTTCCGTACATATAGCCAGGGTGGTAAGTGTAGCTTGAGGTTGTTCTCAGCCATAAGGGCAAAGAGCATTTTTGGATTTTTTTTGTTGTTGTTTTTTGTAGTCTGCTTCCTTCCAACCAAAATTGCCAAATACAGATTACTCTATAACAGGAACAGTGACCTAAAAAATAGACTCCGACAAATACAGTGCCCCGGGAAGCTTCACTCTAAATTTACCACAGTGTAACATACCATAATAGCCAAACAGTTCCACAAAGTTTTCAAAACAATAAGACAACACAGCTCTTTCCACCTCAAAAGGCTATACCACAAATCAAAGACCACGTCTGCACTGTATAATCACTATTTCCAAGAGCAGAAACACATAGAGTTAATTTATTCTTTTTTAGTTACCCAAACAAATGCCTTGAAATGAAGAATGCCTATGAATCCTAGACATCATTAGAAATACTGAAATTAGTATTACTACTTTTCATCAAACTACCACTGTTTTTGAGCGTACAACGGAACGAAATTTAGTTATCAATTTACAAGACTTCCAAATGAAAATTTAATAGAACACTGCTTATTTCAGGCAAAAACCTGACTAATTCTCAAGGAAACAGCCTGCAGAGGACAACCTTTATCATTCCCCATCATTATTAAATGTATTTTTACAACTCTGGCACTCATACATCCTCCAAACACATCTCACCATTTTTCCAAGCGTTCTTTCTCATCTTTGCATAGATTAGCTAATCTACCTCTTTGTAAAGAGTCCTATTTCCTTGTGAAGCTGTTATTAGGTCTCCTCAGAATTATCTTCCTGGGCCAAGTCTGTTATGACTGTTATAACCTCAGTAAGACACATAACACAATTTAGACAAAAAATGTGAAGCCTATTGCAGAACTTAGTCTTCCAGGTTCCCAAAGGGCTTAATCTAAATTCAGATAGCACTTCAAAAGCTTCTGTAATAGAATTAAACTGCAATACTTAAAACAGCAGAAGGTTCCACCCAGAGCTCCTCACCACAGACTTCTCAACAAGATGGAAGCTCTGAAACCAAACTGCTGTGAGCATTTTGCTTGTTACCAGTGTCTGAACTCTGACATGGTAAGATAGTTTATCAATATACTTTCCTAGTGCATCAGGACAGAATTAGGGGCATTCGCTACCCCTCTTCCACCTAGTGTTCATCTTTGCCCTCTCCTTTGAAAAAAAATTGTTTCCAAGCTTAACATCAGTATATGGTTTACTTTCACAACTATCATTTTACTATAGATGCTGAATTTGAAAATCCAGTTAAAAATCCAATGTTTCAAGCTTGTTTTCATTAGTTTTCATCCTGCCTGACAATCTGAGGAAAATTAAACCCTTAACTGTCATTTAAAGATAGAAAGAGAATTGGTTTAATTTAAGGAAGTTGCTTTAGAGAAGGACAGTTGTGTCTGAGTCATATTTTTAAGGACTTCACATGCTAAGCATTTCAATGCCCTGTTTTGTACAGGGCTGTTCAAGCCTGAATTCTGATTTTACCCTTTTGCTCATTTTGTAAGGAAAAGTTTTGGCAAAACTGACAAGCAATGGCTACTTCTGCTCCACTTAACCTGAGGAGGCAACGGCAGACTCACAATGCTATTACGATGCAAAGAACCCCTAGTTTAATTCCCTGACTCATGAGGCTCTTGGGGAAGTTAAACACATCACATGGATCAGTTCTCAGAAATACTTAAAGCTTAACTGAAATAGAAAGCCTTTAACATTTTGAGATATATTCAAATAAAAATGCAAAAAGAAATAGGGAGAGATTTTGCAGCTCCTGAAGAATTCTTTACATCTTCTGGTGACTTACCTACCTTTACAAGTCTTGCTCTACATTCTCCATTTGCCAAAAATGGAGAATGTGAGCGTCTCCCATTCCAGAAGCATTTGTGAGGACAAAGTGCAAAGCAATCAGATATTAGAGTGGTAAGGAACATGAGTACCCAAGACATCATAGAAGTGTACTTCTCAGCAAAGCACCTAAAACAAAATGGGCTGCTTCATATGAACAGGCACAGACTGCCCCAAAATATCTTTCTTGATCTCCAAATGGATGCCTTATTATTAAAATACTGTTGCCTCTATTGAGCCCTGTGAGAGTACACACAGCACAGCAGCACTGAGCCCCATTCAGATTAAATAGCACATCACTTGCTGCCATCAAGGCCTGCACTTCAGCCACAGCTGGGAAGCTGAGAGACCTTCCCAGCTAAAGTCCACTCCTGTCTTTTTACTGACATGTCAGAGAATGTCAGAGAAGCCCAGATAACTCACTGGCCCTCAGTCCCCTCCTCAGCTGTCACGGAGGCCTTGCACTGAAGTTAACAGTGACACAGTTGAACAAGGGCATGCTTGAGGCAGTTTGTGTTAGCAACAGAACACTGAACTACCACCCAACTCTACCTACGGGTCAGCAGCATCAAAAGTTAATGAGATCACTAAAAAGTGGAGTACTATAGTTTCCAATAGTGAGAGAGCAAATCATCGTTTAGCAACAGAAATTCTTGAATGAGGGCAGCAACCGCATCTCTTTCCGTACAGTATTACTCACCCAACTCAGCAAAGCTCCAGAACACTGACTGCTGAATCTGCCAGGGCACAACCAGGAAAGGACCACTCTTACATCTTGCCTCATTTCTTATACTCTTCCCCTAAGCATCTGCTACTCACCACTCCTAAAAAGATCCTAGGACTTCTGTCCAACATGACACAGATGCTTGCATGTTCTAAACCAGACCCAAGACAAGGGGGCTGTTTGGTTTTTCCATAGGCTCTCAAGCACAAAGATTAAGGGCAAATTAGACAAAGTGAGCCCAATATTTTTCTTGTCTCATACAAAATCTCTTTACACATGATCCAACAACAGAAAATGGTACTTTAAGCTGTATCACGAAGAAAACTCTCATAAAATCTCTCTTTCAATATCTTGTCAAAATCAGCATGCTCTGTGACTAGACGACTGTCAGGGTGATCTATAGCCCCTAGCTAGCACTGTAATATAAGCTAAATTGCCTGAGTCACAAGCAATGATAGAGTCATTCTACAGGAAATTGGAAATCAATTCTTGTCATCACTGTACATAACTCCTTTATCAGAGTTCCAGTTCACCAGTGTAATGCAAGGGAAAGAAGCTGGGAACTGACAATCATGACAAGTTGAAGTCACACACACACACATATTTAAGTGCAGAAATTCTGTTTCTGGAATAGTGCTTTGCATATGGTACGTGACAGGTGTGAGCAGCCTGACTGGGTAAAACATCGAAGGTTAATGGTGGTCACACACCAGCATGCAGAAAAAATTGTGGGTGTGTTGCATCATGTTATGTTAGGAGGATGTACATACCTAGGGTGCGAGCCTGAAAATTGAGGTCATAGCCAATAAAGTGTTCTTTGTGCAATGACCCTGGCAGAAAAGAAGGGACAACCTTCTGCTAAGTCTCACATTGGAAGCCTTTCAGAAAGGTACTGGGAGATTCCTTCATAATCATGATCAAGGTGTTTCAGAAACCAGGACAGAAATACCAGCGCTCACAAGCTCATTCACAAGTTTTGCCACCTCCAACACTTTTGGTCAGGACTCAGTTGCTGGAATCAAGTGGTTAAGTCAGCTTTTGTTACCAAGAAGGAGATTTTGAAACCAAAAGAGGAACCAATAGCTGGATTCTAAAAGCTAAGAGGAAAAGGAGAATCCAGTGTGATGTTATTCTTAGGGCATGCAATTACCCTTCTGGCACTGATGTTACTCTGTACAGATGCTCTACTATGCCTCATTTTACCTAGACTCACCATCTAAACTCATTAAAATGAAGTATGAAATTTGTTTCAAAACATATGCAAATTAAGAAAACACTCTATGAAACAAAACATTTCTGCCTCCACATCCTGAACTATCCTGCACAAAAGCAAACTCATCGAGCTTCCAAATATATACAACAAAACCATAGACATTTCTTTATATAAACTCACTTTCAACTAAATACTGAAAATCTGGGATACAGGAACATGATCAGCACATGCAGAGTACAGCATAGCAAGATTCTCATCTTAATGCAGGTTCTAACCTAAAATAAGGACACCTTCCAAAACACAAACTCAAATAAAGTTTAATACAAAGTATTCTGCTTAAGTAGGAAAGACAACCTTCTGCTACTATCTGGCCTGTTTGGGAGAAAGTAGTTTCTTCACATAACAAACATTGAGGATTCATCTTCATGAGAGCTGAAGAGCAGCAATCTCCTCCTCAGCAGGGCACAGCCCGTGAAGCAAACAACCCAACCTCACCAACAAATGACCCACCCATTCACCGCAAGAAGGGGCAAAGCCTGGAACACACTACAAAGGGGGCTGTCCATGCTCTGAAAGCTCTAGTTTAACACTGACTGCAACAATGTCTGGCATTAATCAGGCAAGTGGGGAGCCAACAGGCTATCAGAAGACAACTGAGAAACTAAATGCCATCATCTTGTGTTAATTAGCTGAATTTAGTTTACATAAGCCACTGATCTTTTTATCCTTACAGCTCTGCAATTCTAAGTATGATATTGTTTATATTCTTGTAACTATGTCTGGACAAAAACTCATTCATATTCAACTTTTGAAGTGTATGAATACTTTTCAGCTCTTCTGCTCCACTATTCAGAAATACAACTGTTCTATATTCATTTCTTATTTTTTATGTAGAGAGTAGTTGGGAAATTAATCCAAGTTTTCTGGTGAAATAGTTGCAAAATTTAAACAGTTTGTGAAGAAAAATACCTCTTTCTCCTTCAAAGCAAATTGAAATCCATAATACCCCAGAAAGACACCCACTTCCACTGACAAAGTCCTACTTCGGTTTAAATACACTACCCGCTTTAATGATATGCCATTATTCACTAAACTAATACAAAATTAATCTGGTAGATAGAAATTCAGTCAGATGTTTGTTTAACATCATTACACAGTTTTGAATCCATGAACCAAAGAAAAGGGGCTTTTAATTAAGGCATGCTGAATAAGAAGGGCATGAAAGCATAACATTTAATTTGCAGGGTATAGTTACACGTGTATCCCTTGGTGGCAAAGACAGCATGAGGAATTCCTTCTCCACTCCACCTCTTCCTTCTTGTCCCCCTTAAAATGCTGCAGTTTCCTGCTCTTCCTTGCAGCTGTGTTGACATAACTGAATATTGTGATATAAGTTCATCACTGCAATAACCTGGGATATCATTCACTATCTCTTTAATGGTACTGGAATTCTTTTAACTGCTTCCAGAACAGCCCCATAAACTTCTCACTTTGAAGGCAGCAAACACTGGTTTGGAAACAGAAGTGACTTGATATGCAAAAAAGGTAACTCAGTGGTCAGTGTCCATAATGTACCATTGCATTAATATTGCCCCAGTTCATTATGGGCTGGCACACTGTCCTAACAAATAAATCCAATATGATGCAGCTTGCTCTTAACCAGCACTGCACAAGCCAATGGCTTCCTAAAGCTCATATTTGAATGCGCTGTCTTTGACAGGGCCAACACAAAAGTTCACCGTAGTCTGTTACCAGGGTGGCATTCTCAGGTTCAGAAATATGTGCTGTCATCTTCTCTAATGCTTCATGCCATTTCTTTTGACAGTCTCTGAGTCAGTCTGGAAGTTCCAACGAAGATTTCAGCTATCACAGGAAGCTGGGCAATGTTTGTGCCCCTGAGGAAAAGCGGCCAGCTCAAACTAGAGATATGTCCACCAGCAGACATTTCTTTCTTGACCTGCACTCTTATACGCAGAGAACATCCTTAGCTACCAAAGAGCACCAAGGTTAAAAAACTGCTAAGTGGTGACAACTGCAAATGGATTCTGGAAAACCTACAGAGGATGAAAGACTAGATGCCAACAGCATCTGTCAGCCAGCAGTTGCAAGCTTTTAACTACCCTGCAACAAGACAAAGGCAGAACGGTATTGCTTGCTAGTATGTGTTATGCACACAGACAGAAGTGATCCAAAAAGCCTAACAGTGTCCGAAACAGCTCAAGCAATAGTGGGTTATTGCTTATGAAAAACTAACTGAAAAAGCAGCCTGTGGTGTTAATTATATTCATTACTGGGTCCAATCCTTCCCCCCTCCCAAACTGAGGCTTACTTTACATTACCAGTTAAAGAACTCAGGAACGAGCTACGCCCAACAGAAGTTCTACAAGTTATGAATCTTCTCCGTAACTGCCATCATAACCATGGGAAAGTATTTTATAGCTGCAGTAATTCCCTTTAAAGGAGATTACCGAAGTTAACAGCCATGATCAAAGAGTAACTGGTTCCAGCTTTGTTTCAGTCCTTAATTTAGACACTTTGTTAACTGCTAGTTATTGCTGAAGCACAGTGAATTTTGCTTGGTAAATCATTTTAAAGAGTGTTCCTCCATACATTAAAAGGCCTGAAAGAGAAGTTAGGAAAACCAATAAAATTTAAAGTATGGAAAGCTACAGACACAGAGAAATCTTTTATCAATGCACAGCATTGCAGTGACACACATCCCAACATGAAAAAGTAATTTGCATGTTTACTGATGCATTGTGGATATTTGTTCAAAGCCTTTAACATAAGCTGTTAGTTACGCAGCACTGATTCATTTAAGTTCTGATGATTTCTCAAAGTTTTAATTAGTTCTGAGAAAATGTTTTATGTAGAAGTCACAAGTCACTGCAAAGTAGACCTTCCCCTCCCTTCTTCCTGTGATTCAAAACCTCATGGGAAAAATCCTGCATATTAGATTTGGGCAAAGAGCGATAACACTCCTTAAACAGAAAGCTGCGGCACTTCCCTGGCTGCCACGCAGCTCCCTGCATTTTTTAGCACCCAAAGTATTTTACAAATAGCACATTTATCCACATTTTACAGATTAACCCAAGATGTAGAGAAATAAAGTCTTTTTTTATGGACCAATAGCTATGGTGGCATCAAGGGGAGAGAAAAACAAAAGGGGGGGGCGGAAATTGCCAGCAAAGGGTTTTCTGAATGTCAGAGCAGCATGGCTGTGGCAGTCTGGAACCCAGCGAGATGAGCAGGTGGGCTTGCAAGGCCCCTCTTCAAACCTGTGCCCCACACTGCCATCCACACAGTATCCCTGCCAGGTGGGAGCAAAGCAGCTCACATTCATCCACGCATGTTGGTACTAACACCTCTAGTGCAGCTGATTTGCTGCCTGCCTCCATCTCCGAGCCTCCTGCTCAGAATACTGCTCCCTTTTTTTTTTTTTTTTTCCTCCCCATCTCACTGCTTTCATTCCCACGAAGTTCTACAGATGATGGTGAAAGCTGGCTTTGGCATGTGTGATTTGATGAGAACACAGATCTTCTGCAAGCTTCAGCATGTTAGTTGTTTTCTTACTCTCTTGTTTTGCAAACTGAAGTAATTCAAGCGCATTTTCATGGCAATTCAAAAGACAACTTTTCTGAAAATTGCACCTACCAGAAGAATTAAGTAGAGCAAACCCCTCCCAAATGTTTAAAAGCCTAATAAGTGCACTTTGTACATAAGCCTTTATAATCTTCTACAAGATCTCTGACATTTGAATAACATCTAATTCTTGTTTTTCCATTTGCTTTTCTATTTCCAGTTTCCACCTCCAGATTGTGTTTAGTACTAGAGCAGCAGCAGAAGGAAAAATAGCTCATGTCTTGTTGTCTATAGCCTAGTTAGATGGAAACACAGGATCATCTGGCAAAAAACTGCAGTTCTGCAAGAATCAAATTTCTACATCAAAACCATTAAAATACTGTAAACCTGAACAGCAAGCACCCACATTTTCAGATGCTTATCCAAGCTGAACTAAACCTCTGTATTCTGCCATTACTGTTAAAGATTACTATTCTAGTAATTAACACATTTTCAAAGCTTGGGTACATAATGATTCTAGAAAGCTCTGAACAGAGGAAGACTGTCATATCCCATGACAGACAGAAAAAGTGAATTAAAGGTTTCTTTAATAAGTGTCTTTAAATTTTTTTTTGTCTGAAAATGTACATCTTATATCAGCCACAATATCAATTATTTACAAAAAATCTGCACATTAGCTGCGTCACTAAACATGTTAGCAACCTCAGTACACAGAATCAAGACAGAGCTCCTTCACCCTTCTCTTTTCTCACCCCATTGCAAAGTTTGTTCAGTTTTTCTTGGATCTTTCCGGACACATCTTATTGCCTGGTACTATAAGATAGTTATTACCAATACAACTCTGGTTTTGTTTAAACCACCTGCCCCGCAGTTTAATAGGTGATTCTTGGATACTGCATTTCCAATCAAATACAGATGACCAGGCATTTCTCTGGTCCCATTTATTGCTATTAACATAAAATATACAATTCATTCAGAATTCTTACACAGCACAACAGTGGCATACCTCTTTCATACAGCGATTTCAAGTGTGCTATTTGAACAGTGTCCCTTTTTCCCCAGTAAGTGACATAAACTTAATTCAAATTGCAATTGTGTAGAAAAACCACAGTGTGATCACAGGGTTTAGTCTATCCTACTATAATCACATCAGTTCAGTCCCTGTTTGTCACATTACCATTTAGGAACATGTTATCCCTCTGTGTATAACAAGATGCTGAAGTGCTCACAGCCTGTTACATCCAAGCTAAAACTAACATGACTACACAGACAGCTCTTAGCAGGCATCAGCTATCGATTCAAAAGTTTTCAGTGTTTTTTTTTACCTTAAACCGAATTCTCTTCTCACATTTCTATCAGCAGGAAATCATTGCTATGATTTCCGGTATGGAGTCACATAGAATACCTATACATTGGCCATATTATTAAAACTACTACTATTACATTCTCAAAAGATATCATTAAGCATTACTGGTTTATCCTTTAGGCCTACTTATATGATTGCTGACAGACTAATTACTGTACCTGTTATTCTTAGGGTTCCAGCAAACACAATGAACTCCTACTCTGAGGGGCATTTCAGCTTATATTTCTGAAACTCTTCCAATTTCCACACAGATTCTACAGTCAGTGTATGACCATGGCAGAGCAGACCCTCTACATGCTGATACAGTGACACTTGTAGCATCATGCTCAGCAAATACCAACTTGCAAAGCACTTGCAATAGAAATTTTTAATCTTAAATAAAAATCACTATTAGAATCTGGACTCCATAATTCTTTACAGTCCTGCCACTTTATGGCTGAATCTATGCAAACCCCCTGCCCTTGTGGTTGTATTTGCTAATTTGCATGTGCACTCTCAATGCCATCCTGTCTATCCGTTTTCAATAAGCCAAGCAACCAAAATAGTGAAAAACCTAAAGTGAAAAAAAAGCAAAGGGATGACAGACTTCACTAGTTTGAAGGAAAACCAGAGAAAATTCCAGGTGATGCTTCTTTGTTACTATAAACCATCCAAAATTTTGCACAGCAACACTGTAACTGAAGAAAACCTACCCGAAAGAAGCATCTTTTGTCTAAGCCCTGAACTGACTGATAACAAACACACTTTAACAGCAAGGTTTTTGGATGCACTGATAAATCATTCAACAGTCATCCTCTTGGCAGCCTTTTCCCCAGCCATCAAAGAAAACCCAACTGGACAAAACCACTTGATGGCATACTTAACTGACTGTTACAGTGCTACTGTGTCTCAAATAGGAGAAAACTTCATTCTGAAACAGTTAAACTATAAACTTCTTAACAATGCCCTGGGTACTACTTGATTCTTTACAGTCAACTTTGGTTGAGAAATTTTAAACAAGCACTGACTTGTGGATAAACCCCTAAAGACAGTTAAAGGAATTCAGTAGGGGTGCAAAAAGCTTAGCTGGGAAATTTAAGTTACCACTGAGATACCCAAGTATAGTATACAGGGAAACTGCAATATCCTTAGTTATCTACATTATCATTGCTCTGTGCTTAAGAATCACACACGCACAAAAAACCAAAGGTGAAAAAGCCACATGAGTAACTGACCCGCACCTGCCTGTACATATCAAGTAAAAGCAATTATTTAGGACCTTACTCTGCTTATGCAGCTTTTCACATTGCTCTGCTAAAAACAATATGATGGCAATTACCGAATGCCATTGCAGGGCTCACAAACTGCTAAAGAAAATACTATCTACTACAATATAATGACACATGATGGTAGTTAAACCATTTACATTCACCAACTAGGAGCACACAGATGGTCAACTGTTGAAGTTTGGCTGATGAGTTGCTTGCTAAGCCACTGTAACATAGTCACTCAGGATCTTAGGAATAAATGCTAAGAGCTCCCACTGAAAAAAATCCAGGTGGCTTGTGTTCCTAATTGCTTTGGATGCCTTTGATTATCAAGCCTCAGTAGGAACTGTGTTGCTCTGTGATGCTTCAAAGAAAAGGAACCACATATTTTTCTAATGCTTCTACACATGCTCTTTGACACCGCATGTTGCATCCCATTGCTGTACCGTGACCGTCTTCTTGATGGTTGTTTCCCTGCTATTCAACATGCGTCTTGGACACAACATGCTGATGTTTGCAGAGGCTAAAGCAATAGTATCAAACAGTTTTACAGGACACTTTCCCTCTCCATATAGTGGAGCTGATTGTGTGCGTACACCACAGTAGTACCAAGCACTCAAAGGTTAAGATTATCCCCAATTTCCCCTAAGAACTGATGCTGCAGCGCCAGCCATTCTTCACTGTGGGTCTTGCTCTGTGGAGCAGGAAGCAGTTTTCTTTCCACATCACTGCAAGTCATGGCCAGAAGTCCCAAGTGACACAGCACTGCAGGGCTAGCATTGCTGATGTATCTAGCTAGAATGAAGGCTCAGTAACAGCCACGTCAAAAAAAATTATTTACTACAGCGGGGAGAATTTCTGTGAAACCACAGCGCCATCACCTGGTGAAATGCCTGTAGTGCTTTTTGCTCTTCTCAACAGCTTATTCTGAGCATGAACATTTTAATACCTATTCTCAGCATCTCACAGGACTTTACATTGTAATGTAACACATTTCATGTAATTATGTTTAGAATGAAAAAAGCAATTTGCTCAGTATTCTTTTTTACCATATTACCACTGTTTTTCATGCCTTTCTAGTTCCAGTTCCATTAATTCTCCCTTTTCCATAAGTCTCACAGGAGGGGATTTTCAAAAGCAATAGATCTTCAAGTGAGTTCTGGAAAAATCCCTCATCCAGAAAAATACAAATAAATCCCTAACCAGCTTTGTTAGTACAATGAGAAAGATAAGCATAAATCCAACTGTGGCTCAAATTCAGTCTTTTTACAGCCTAAAGTCTATTGGAAAGGAAGACCGATGGCTGCTTTACTGCAAGTTACCTGTACTATTATTTTTAAATATTTCTTAACTTTTAAATTAGAGAGCCATTCCTGCCCAGCGAAGGTTTAACTCTCCCTCCCTTGCAATCAAGTAGGATGTGATGACTCCATCTACTACCTCATTCTCTGAGGTACCCTGTAAACCTGCTATGGGAGAACAGCAGAACAGAGAGCTCTTGCCAAAGAGGAGCGTGCCGAAAGCAGACATTGTTAGATACGGGCTGGGAAATCAGATGATAAAACCCCTCAAGTCCTGTTGCCCTGAGCACCCTGAGGGACCGAAATAGCACTCTACTTGCAACTTCTACTGCTTGATCTGCCACCCCAGCTCCTCAGCCGACCCTCCCTCCCTCCCCTCTTTCCCACTCAAACAAACCTTGTTCACATCCATATGATGGGCCAGAGAAGCAACCAGGGAATTTTCTCATCCTGCATTAACAGATCTCAGAGAAACTACTACAACCCACTCTACTGTCCTCAGCTTTAGCATACCATACCATACATGCACCCTGTGTTCACTGTACTCTTATGCTGGCGCTGAAGAGCTAACCTATACTAGCAGCTTACTGCACCAGACAGTGCACACAGTTACTGGTCATCAGTCACTCCCCTTTACAGTTTAGAACCCAAGCAGACAAAACAGAGAAAGAGATACACGTGCACAGCCAGCACATCCCAGGTCTTCCACATGCAAAGGCTGCCTCCTGCTTCCATTCATGACATTTACCAGGCTGCTCAACTTCGGTCCTCTGACTTGGAGCCTCCCAGCACTGAGGCACATGACATGCTACATAGATTAGTAGTCCAGGTCACCACTAGCTTAACCACCTCCTTTATAATTATAATTATAATGCTGTGCTCAGTATACACTTATTCTGCAAGTGTACCCTTACGATTCATGTATAGCACTGGGGCCTAGAACGGGCACATGTGAAACGGGACCACCAACAGCACTGAGTCCCCTCTTCTGCTATCAAAGACAACCATAAAACACAACCCTTTGAAACCATGCAAACAAACTGAAACACAGTGGTTTTAAAGTAATCCAAAGGATTTAGACATAAGTGTCATTTAAGCTAAACTTGCTAGCAGGAGTCAGTATTAGAACATCCTTGTAAACACATTAAAAAAAAACAACCGGAACTATTCATTGGCAATAGCCTTCATTTTAAACTGCAAGCCCACCTGGATGCCTCCTTCTCTAAATAAAGCACATGAACTTCTATACTCGTGACTTCTGTTGCCCCCACCACCACTCCCGCTGCTAAAAAGTTAGGTCAGCCAATACCAGAGTTTGCATGCTACTGCTTGAAAGAGGGTTATACACAGAGCCAGCCCTGTACGGAGCTGGAGACAACGTGAGGGGAAGTAATTTTTATACACACGAGACAGGTTAAAAGTAGTCTGGCCTCTCAGCCATCCAGCTGGCCATAAGCAAACCTGCCTGCAACACAACAAATTCAAACCATGCATAAGGCTTTTGGTACCTGTCTCCAACACATCTGAAATATCAGATCATCCTGGTTCATGTCTCTTCTAAAGGCCTGACGAGAACTTCAAGCTGTTCAAACTTCCTTTGCTTTCCTTACTTGACATGCTCCCAGAACTCCCAAAAAGTAGGGGGGACAGCAGTGCAGTATACCTCACAGTACTGAATCACTGTAGAACTCAGCCCAGGCATCAGAGTTTGATGAACCCTAATCACAGAGCACTTGGACTGATGAGCAGGGACTGCATAGCTTTGAGTGGCTAATGAAGTTGCAGCGGGGCATTTACCAAGTGATTTTTAAAGTAAACATCATTGATTTCCTTGCTGCAAAATGTAGTACTTAAATGACAAATTCAGAATGGCTCAGCTACCTGGTCCCAGGGGAGCAGGGAAGTGCCGAGGACAGTAACCTTGCCAGTCACTGCAAGCATTGCTGTCTCTGTTGTCTATCCAGCTGTTGCTTCCACCTGGATTAAAGGACCATTTTGATAAACCAAAGCAAGGACTTGAGGACGTCCATCTTCCATCATGGATGAGTGCTCTGACAACCAGGCTTTTGAACTGTTACAGGGGTGCATCTCTCATGTTTGGAAGACTCACCCTAGGAACCCTCCTTAAAGGTTTCAACAAAGCCAATATGCTTCAAGAAAACATTTTTCTCATTTTGAGAAGCCAGCATTTTCTAGTATAAAAAACAAGTCACTGAAAAGTTCACAACCAGCTCCAATTATAATCCTAAATTATTATCCTATTCCTCTGGGCACCCTGGGGGAAAGTCATTTCATCATGTTTCGTAAACATTTTCAAACTTGCTCTATCCTTTTTACTTGGCCACTCTGCTTTTGCGCAGTCTCTTCAGTCAGCAGCAGTTCAGTTCTTCTGTGGCAAAGGAACAAGAGAACTGGCTGTGTTTGCTAACTGTGGGAGGTAACGCACACTCCCTTGCCTTGGGAGACTGGGCTGCTCTCAGCAACTAGAGACAGTTTGCAGTTCCCCAGCCAGAGTCTTTGCAGACTTTTACAATCTCACTCCCTTTTCCAAAAGGAAATGAGCTTCAGAACTGTTTTTCCCCACAACCACCACATGGTTCAGTCTCTTTTGAACCCTTGCACAAGCAGGCCACAAAGGCCAGTCTATGCAGTGGTTTTTCAGTATGGATTTCCATTACTTATTTCTAGTCTCACCTGAAATTATGTCAAACTGGTCTCAGCTGAATTATGTCAAACACTCACAAATGGGGCTGGTGGAAATGAACAACAGCCACATGGAAATCACACCCAGACCAGACCCAGCTCATAGGCTAAGGTTACAAAAGACAAATTGCTGCAGACCATTAGCTTATAAACTAGAAGTCACAAAGTAACAAAGGCAGTTAAGCCCCTTGAGAGTAAACCCACTGATGGAGAAGACCATAAAAATACAGTGCCAAAACATAACAGCTGCATGCGCGGGTATTACAATAGATGAACACTCTATAGCATCTCACAGATTTGTTACTGCTAGTCAGTAACCAAAACACATTTAGTAATTGAGCACAGTAATGCAGTTAAGAGCACGCACGCAAGAAGACTATGCTGGCACTGCACAGCTCATTGTTTTAGGTCACAATTGACAAGACTCCACTGATGCAGATTAAATGCAGCTGCAAGACCCAAATGGACAAGATGGACAAAGTGCTGGGGAAAAGAAACAGAAGAATGCGAAATTCAGCAGTCATATGTTATTCATGAAAGGCTATTTAGTGAACATTTCAACATGCATCTTTGGTTATTAAAGGAAAAGCAGAATGTACATTTAAGACTTAAATAAAAATTCATGAAAAATAAAGCTGCACAAGAGCACTACTTATCTGCACTAATGGCTACTAAGATATTGTCTCTATCAAGCACTTGTGTTAAGTAATAGCCACAGTCATGATACTTTGATAATAAATGAAGGATCACTGCAAACTTTTAGAGTTGCAGTGTTTCTCCTAGACAGATTTTGGAGTCTGCAGGCATTTATCTCAACTCACTAAAGCAAGTACAACTGTCTTCTGCTATATCAAAAACTGAGAAGCTGCCAGCAATACTTATGCATACTACAGAAAACATTCTGCATGACTTCCATCTGGTATTCATCAATCTAACTGGATGTAAGGATGGCATATGTTAGTGTTCTCCCACAGCCTAGAGAAAGTAATCATCTTGCCCTCCTTGATGCAAACATCACATTTTTTTGCATCAAACAGATATTTTTGTTTAGCACTTTTTAACAGGCAACAAACACTTCTATCTAGGAAAAGACCTTCTGGGCATTCTTACTGGAAGTACCAGACCTCTGAATGGTGTTACGCCTAGTTCTTCCAAAGCAGAAGTCTGTCTACAAGCAAATCAAAGAACCACGCTACAGAGAAAGTGCCAGGTGGTTTGCACCACTAAAAGATGTGGGGCTGTCACTTTGCCCACAGGGTAGAAGTCAACCTCTCTCTAAATGAAAACCAAAATTCAAACACACTTCGTTTTCCATCATTAGTAATGCCAAATTTGCTGCAAGTCTTAAACCACATGGACAAGCTAAATTTTCCAAGATTAAGGCAATAAAATTCCAAGTGTAGACCTTCCAGCCAGCTTTGTTAGAGAAGGAAAATAGCTGTCTGTGCAAAGTTAACAGCTAAGGTGTATGTATTTACTAAAATATGGAATGAAGTTTTAAAGAATTTATACCATTGCGTTTCTAAGTGCAGAACAAATGGATGAGCTAGCTGAACTAAGAACAAAAAACCAAAAACACAACACCAAAAAAACCCCAAAACCCACAAGGGTTCATATTTCTGACTGATAAACCACTGCTACAGAGACAGTGTGAAGTAAAGCCCAGTGAACTCATGGCAAGATTCTCTTCCACATAAAAGGACACCAGATCAGGTTCCAGGCTCAGAGTACGAACACAAAAAGCCTGCTCAAGTTTCAGCTAGCAGATGTGTAGCAGAGTGCTCTCTGTCAAGGAGGCGCAAGCTCGGGTTTTTGCATTTGTTTTTTCTCATTTCTTATTGATTTTGAAAGTATTGCTATTAAATAAATTAAACAACAGGAAATCCCAGACAATGTTGGGGGAGTAGACAAAAGAATCCAACTATTAAAAACCAAAACCAGCAAAAGAAATCTCAATGTTTTAGATTCTATTGAAAACAGTATTTTTTTCCCCTCACAACTATTTTCTTTGAATCTAATGTCCCAATCCTGCTCTCTGCATTCCATGGTATTAAACTCCTTGAAAATGAATGAGAAACACACAAACCCAAAGAGCAAGCTGGCAACAAAATTGTACCAACTACAGGGAAATATAATACAGCTTTCAACATCACCAGCCAAGAACAATCCAGTAAGGATTATTTCTAGCGCTTCGCATTTCACAAGGAAGAAGAATAATTTTTCGCCAGCATGGCCAGAAAGCGTGGTGTGGAGGGAGCACCAGTGCAGAAAACCTCATCCAGATAGTGTTTTCTGGCCCTTCCTGCTTTCCCAGAGTTAGCAGTGTATTTACCACTGTAGGATATGCTTCAGACATTTAAACATAAATATTTGTTTTTGAGAAATACGGACTTTGCTGAGAGACTAGGCTGGCAAGATAGAAACCAATTTATCTGAGCATGCTTGCAGAGCACAGGGAAATGCCACACAGCAGACACTTGAGCTAGCTCATTCTGTCTCCTGTTACTAGCTCTTCATTCCCCATACTGTAGCTGTAGCCCTCTTTCCCCAGTCCCAGCGTGAATTCATCTTTCTCGAATGGCAGCTTATACTTTTCTGACTACATTTTAGTTAAGGTCCTACCAACACAATGGACAATACTGTTATTATGCCTGATCTTTGTCCAATTCTAAAAAATTGGGGGGCAGTGGGGGGGAGAATATTAAGTGTCAGTCTTTTCAATGGACAATACAACTGTTTAACAGAAAGTCCTCAGAACAGAACAGGAAAGTCCCTCATTGGAACTGGAGCCTGCTACTGGCACATGAAGGTGCAATGCCCCCCAGGAAGGAAAAGCAGAGAAAATTACCTTCAGGATCCCACCTCCAGTCTACTCCTTGTGGAAAGCATTACTTAAAGGGGGCTGGGGTGGTAAAAAAAAAATAAAAAATTAGACAGTCAGATTTTAAAGTCATGTGAGAACACAAAGTCTTACCTCTTCAAGTGTGACACACAGCTTCAGCACTGTATTCCTGCGACAGGAGCATAACTTGTGTGACAATTTCTTTTAGGATTAAAGTAAACTCCTCAGTGAAGGATCCTCCTTCCCTAGAGGGATGTCCTTCTAAGGGTTAACTACTTTCAATGATAAAATTTTATACCAAATTCACAGTTTCAATACAGCAAGTTTCAGATTCTATGTCAATGAAAAACACAGGCCAATTATAACAAGGTAACAGTGAAAGCCATTTTAGGAGCAGAGCAATGGCCATATTAGTTACTGGCACCCTATTTCCCTACGAGGCTTTTGTTGTTGTTGTTGCTTTGTGGTGGCTGGTTTTTTAAATGGCAAAATCTTCAACCATGACAAGCATCTTCAAAAAGCACAGTTATCAAACTGCTGGTTCAGCTCAAAGCAATGCCTCAGAGGGAAGAGCACACCCATCTGCAGAGGTGGGGTTGTACTGCTCAAACACCCCCAATCACCAGAATCCAGGTGATGCAGATCTTAGCTCATCACATCTCTCAGGTCCCCAAGAGGTCTTCCTATACATTCTCCTTTTCTGTATTTTTCAAGACATATGCATATGAGAAGGGATCAAAAGGTAATTTTAATACAAGTTGCGAGTTATTTCACACAGACATCTTCTATAGAGACTTATCTCATAATTCTGAGAGGAAATCTATACTGCCTATGTTTAGGTTTACTATATTAATGCTTTGGAAAAAAAGCAGCAATAGCTATTGATTTCAGTTATAACTGCCCATTATTCAGTTTTCAGCAGGACATAGTTCAGTAAAATGAATAGAAACAGGAGCAATGTTCTATAGCAGTATCACATTAATGATTCGGAGACTAATCATGTCTTACCGAGCTGTGAGCATCAGCAAGCCAAAAACATAAAAATGGAAGATATGTCCTCAAGCTGCATATTTAGTCAATCTATTTAACATGTGCTTTATTTTTACATCATAGCACTATACATGTTCAGTTGTGTATTCTCCAGAAGCAATTAAATCTTAATAAATTGACACCTCACCATGACACTCTCCTGTTTTGCCATCTACATTTTACATCAAGCGAGTAATATAAAAGTGAATAAAAATCTGTGAAGGTCCTTTTAACCTTGACAGTCTGTTGCATTGTGAAAATCAGAGTAGATCAAGAATTGCTCTTATTTTTCCAGTCTTGCCTCTCATCCGAACACATGGATTTAAACATTTACATGCCTATTCATAATTTATCGGAGCATTTGCAGCTCATGTCATAAATACAGGTCTAGCCTGCAGGAAAAACAATGACTAATAATTGAAAGAAAGCTTTCCAATTAGTCACCATGAAGTACATCCATGCTTACTGCCTGGTCCTCAGGTGCCGGTCCAATAGGGAAGTCTAACATCAAATATGTCATCCAAAAAAATTCATCACTTTCAAAAAGCGACAGCAGTTAGATCAGAGAGTGTGATTTTTCTCTCCTGGTACATACCAGTAGGAAGACTTATCTTTAAAGAAGTTCCCAAAGATCTGAACCCCTTAAGGAGGCTGATGGGGAAAAGCTGTGCTCCAAGTTGTGCTCCCACCGCTGGGATATGCTGCATTCCACTTCACAGGGCCTGTGCTAGACTATGTTTTCCCTCTCCAATTTCAGTGTTACGCATGGAGACAAACACCGGCGCCAGGAGATGCTGCCTCTCAGATGAAAGCTGTCACTTATCCACCACCTCGTTCTTGTGTAAGATGAGGATCCCACTCTGGCCATGCTTGCAACTCAACAGGACATGGTAATGAAGAGACCCTGTTTCCCTCAGCTGTTTCTCCTGTCACAACATGGCAGCCCTGCCAAAGGCCATTCAAAATTTGCTTGGGTGCCATCTTTGGAAACCCTGCCACAGACTGTTGGTCCTTAGATTAACAGGCTAGAAAACACAAGTGTCTCCTCACTCAGTCAGGAAGCATTTGCATGTCTCCAAATCAGACTTACTGATGAAGCCTTCTGCTTCAAGATTGTGTTCATCTCCACAGTCCTCCTTCCAAGACACTGCATCTCCAGCCTAAATCCAGACTTTAGAGATAAACAAAACCTACAGTTTGCTTATGCTCTGTAGACTTACAGCAACATAAAGCATTTGCAAATAAAAAAAATTCAAAGACAAACCAAAGGGGATGTAGATTTACCTGAGGGCTAAAGGAACCATGATATATTCCCCCACCACCACTTCCTCCCCCTTATTATTAATAGTTGGCTTAGTATGTGCTACATCATATGCCACAGCCATGGTCAGAGGCTGTGCGATCATGCTGTGCAGATGAGGACTGTGCCTGCTTTGGTTTCCAGTTGCATATGGTCACGATTAACAGCTTGCTTTAGAAAGACACAGGAACCCTGGAAACAGTGCATCTGGAAGGGGTTCCTCATATTAAACCATCTTTCTATTGCACTGAATGAGTTTCACATTAAGAGATTCCACTGTACTCTAACAGTCCAGATGACATTTCTCTAGGATTTTAGTATAGAAGGGTTTTACCCTCTTCTGGAAGATCAGGCATTTATGGATCCGAGATAGGGCCTGGTCAGTTTTTAAGTCAAGGCCCTTCTGTCTGGACAAGTGGCTAGCAACAAGGTCAGAGCACAGGGATTTGATGAATTCCAGCAGCCGCCTCCGTTCAAATAAAACATATGTTGTGTTCCTGAATACATTATGCTAAATCTGCATGTAAATGAGAAATGTATAAATAGAATTGGGCATTAACTGACATTAGATTTTTTTTTAATGGGGAGGAGGCGGGGGATGTTGTTATTAAAGGAGTTAAATTCCAACATCTGTTTTTAATTCTACCAGCTTATTTGTCTGTTTATACCTACAGGCTTTCAAGACATCATTCAACACTGCTAATTAAAGCTGACAAGTTTTGTTCACTGCGATGCTTTCTTGTATCCCTGCAAGCCACTTACTCACATCAGTGCTGTCATTGCAGGTGACACTGCTTCTTGATGCAGAGATGACAAGAGGCCAGAGTGCCTCTGTAAGGCATGAGAAGAGGTTCACCTTGTCCCATCAGAACAGGGAAGAAGCGATAGATGGCAGTGACCATCGCTCTGTCTGCAAGCCTTTGTCTCATCTCCAGGCTGAGTCAGAATCCTCCAATTTTCTACCATGGCTGACTTAAAAAAAAAATCAAATCCATGGCAATATTCTCTAGCATGTTTCTAGAATACCATAGAATTGGGACTCCAATTTAATAATATGATACCAATTATATCTGGAGAAGACATGCCATGTTAAAACACACATGAACACACATTCTATTTTTTCTTAGCAGTAAGGACCCCATGTGTAGTCATGCCCTGAGGAAACTTGCTATTTTACTTCAGCAAAAAACAGCACAATGCTGATTCAAGAGAGTAGCAGTGCATATGCAAGTAGTCATGCCTATGAAAGAATTTGTAGAAGTGGCTGATTTGGCTCAGATAAAATGATGCACTTCATAGAAGAAACCATGAGGAAAAATGCCAACAAGTTTATTCATTGCTTCATATTCTGGACTCTGGACTTCATAGATTCAGACATGAATATTATTATTCAGCCATTTACATACATTTTCCTTTAAAACAACCCCCATGCCAGCCAGAAAACACTGGTAGAAAGTCAAGCAAGCAGGCCAGGGATAGCCCATTACAAATCCCAGCCTTTAAACTCTTCTCATCACATATACTTTTCACTGTCCTAAGCACACCATCACTAATGCAACAGTCATATGGGCGATTGCTGTGATCCACATTGGGCTGAACAGACTGCAAGGCATGCAAGAAGGAGAAAACCCAGAGAGGTAATGAGTCAATCAATAGCTGCGCGCATTGTGACTCACTTTTTGCCACACAAACATTTTTCTTATTTTTACACACACAGGAGTTTCACAATTAGAACAGACTTTTTTTTCCCCCCTCTTCTATTTTTTAAACAACCAACATGCTTTCAAGCATATTTTTAAAGCTGTTTCAGTCTGGAAGAGGCCTTTTGTTACATAGGCATACAGTGCTTAGTACCTGGGGGCCTAGCTCCCTGGGTGAGGTGTCTAGACATCTCTGCAGTGGAAATAATGGCACAGCCTAGCACTGTATAGAATCCACTAGTTTTAGCATCAGGAGTAATTTCATGCTGCAGGTTGCCATAATCAAACACATCTGTTGCATGAAAATTATCCACTGCCAACCTGAGTGCAAAGCACAATACACCCAAATTATCTGTGTTCTCAAGATCAACTTTACCTCCTAAAAGACTACGTTAAATACCACACATCATAACATCATCAACACCACTTCAGTCACTCTGAAACTCACATGAAACTCAAACAGCTCTAAAAATCCACTTTGAGGAGAGATGGACTTAAATCAGGAATGGTAGCTTTGACAAGTAATATTCCAACAACTACTGCGCTGCATGCTAGGAATATAAAAATCATGTAATCCAAATACTTTCACAAAAACAGATTAAAGTTCTTCTCTCAATCCTCTAAGAAACCAACAGTCATAAGGAAACCAACTGTTAATTTAAGCCAGTTTTAGCTTCATTTGTCTACAGCTACACTTTCATAGTTCAATACACAAAAACATTATGACAGATATGCAAATCTGATATTTTCACGCAGGAAAGGTGAAATCCCTATATATGAAAGGTTGAAGTCTGATCTTTAAAAGAAGCCTGCAGCTGGTTTCTGTCATCTTAGTTTTTCTCCTTGATTCAATAGGCAAACCCACAGCTTGGGGAAAATGATGATTTTGTCCACACGAGGTAAAGCACAATAGACCTCCCCAGACTGAGGTGGGAAAACACTGGCACTTCTCAAAGGAAAAAAGGAGAGGGGGCAGAAATCAAAATCAGACTCTTGAGGTTTTTAGATATAAATTTTGCAAGTAAGAAAGAAAAAGAAAATCATATACAAGTACTTCCCACTTGAAAGTTTTTTCAGTTATTTCGTTTCCTGCTTTCTTTCCTCATCTAGTCTAGTCTAGTATTGGTACTGCTTTTCCACAGTCTTTCAGCTGAAGTGGAAGATACTTTTGGAAGTGCCACTTTTGCTCTGCAGAATAAAAGTAAATATTCTTTCTTCTCACTTTCCCTCCTCATAATTACAAGATTATTATTGCATAGTTTTTTCCAGCCTCACGTCTAAAAGAGATCATTTACATAGTAACGCTACATTCCTCAGGTCCAAGAGGCTAAAAGCACATGAATCTTGTTTAAAAAAAAAAATAACTTTTTTTTATTTATATATGTTTTACTCAACTGGTTTGGGATGCTGAGAGCCTCTGCATTTCTCTTTCAAAGATAAAACTTTGAATTTTTGAAGACTGTGATGACACAGGGTGTCACACTCTTCATTTGTAGGGCTGTTCATTATCAGAACATTTCTCTCACTGTGGCTCTGCTCTGTCCTATTTTCCCTCTTCCCAGCCAGTGCAGCTGGAGGGCTTTAACAAAATAACTTATCCAAGAAACACCAACCAGCAGAGCACTATCAGCCAGCAGAAGTGTGGACAAGTGCATCCACTAGCTAAAATTAAGCTCTTCAGCCACCTTGGAAACTCAAGTTAGGAGGCTTCCACCACAACAAACCCAAATTAACAAGGCCTAGAAAGTCCGTAACACAAAACCTCAGAAGCATTAGGCTCTCACACCAAGGAAGATACACAGCACATTCACACACAAACCTCAGAGCAGGCTGCTATACCCATTTAAAGAGTTAAGAGTTGCAGAAGAAGTTCCTTAAAGAGTTTTTGATGCATTTTAAATGTTCAAGAAAATTAACAGTAACTACAATTTTACCAGAAAATCATCACAAACAAAACATTCAGTCTAGAGGAGGCAATAGAAAACCGGCAAAGCACTTCTCCATTTTAGCAGTGCTTTGGGGATGTGAATACTCTACATTTTCTTTATAAATGTTGAGTTGCCTAATTGAAATGCAGCTCATACAGCACCCAGGCTTACTTCTGGATCACTAAGAAATTGGTCCGATTTGAAAATGTCAGGATCTGGTTAGCAATTCAAATGACCACAGCAGTAATTACGGCTTTTCATGTTCCAACATGTTGCACTGCATCAAAACTGACACAAATGCCTGGTTTTATAATATCACAGCATGGAAATAAATGTCCAAAATGATATGAAAATGTACTAGTAAGAGATTAATAACTGTTCTTCTAGGAAGAAAGATGGCTCTTTTCAACCAGTGTATTTAAAAAAAAAAACCTTCTCTGATAGCATCTCTCCTTGAGGGAAACTGAATTATATTATCACTCATAAGCTATAATCATCTCTGTCAGCACCAGTCAGAATATTTGAAGGAAAAGAGGACTAGAAACAGGGAAGAGGTTGGGGAAAATAGTGCAATGTTATAAATAAGTCCAGAGAGATACTACTTAAAGGTTCCCCTCCAGCATTTTGTTCTCTCTCCCACCCAGCAGACTAGAACATATTTCAAGTGTTTTATTTTGATCATAAAGTGGAGGAACTATGTGGATAGGGAGCAATGCATCATAAGCGATGTGCTCAGCTCTACAATCTTTGGTACCAATGTGTCATTTTGAAATATGGGCCTAAAAGCGGTATGCGTTAAGGGAAAGTTTTTTCCTTTTCAGGGAAGGGGAAGGAAAAAAGGTCTTTTGAAGTCTAATGTGCCCCCAGAAGTCTGTTTATGAAATAAAATAAATAAAGCAATGTCTTTAGTAGTTCTCTTGTGCAGCAGCCAAACCACATGCCAGACTCAGTCAACTACCTTCTAGCTATAGAACAGTTTAAACAGAGATCAACACTTGGTACTTCTGCCTTTTGCTGAAAGTATATAGTGTGGAGATACCAGTCAGCACATCCCACGAGCAGCTTCAGTCCTGTTTTTCATCTGATAAATTACAACACACTCTCTAATCATATAGTTGACTGAGAACATCACAAATAGACTGCTGCAATGTACTCACAGGTCAATGAGCCTCAGAAGAAGACCTGTGCTTTCTCTGCAGTCTCATATTTCCTGTCCACCTAGCCAATAGGCTGGGTGTCTGTGTGTTTATCCCTGAAGTTGATGGAGAGATGTTGTGTTGCACCACACACACACACCCTCCAGTGTTGTCATTTCACAGGGCTGGTTTGTTCTTAGCAGTACCTGTATTCCCTGTAATTCAGCAAACAACAGGGGGTGCTGCTAGAGCTGCAGGTCCCTCAGCATGTTACCCCATCATAACCTGACCCTGATGCCAAAAGGAGCGGTTTTGCATTATCCATGCCTCTGGTCTCTCTTTGTCACTTGTCCTGGTTTCAGCTGGAAAAGAGTTCATTTTGTTCTTAGTGGCTAGTACAGTGCTGTGGTTTGGATTTAGTACGAGAACGATGTGGATAACACGCTGATGTTTTAGCTGGAGTAAGCATTACTTCAGCAACATGTCAAGGACTTCTCAATTTCCAGTTTCCCATGCTTTAGCAGTGAGCAGGTGCACCAGAAGCCGGGAGGGAGCAGAGCCAGGACAGCTGACCTGAACTAGCCAAAGGGCTATTTCATACCACAGAACATGCTCACTATATAAACTGGGGGGAGCTGGTCAGGGGATGCCGATCACTGCTCAGGAACTGGCTGGGCATCAGTCAGTGGGTGGTGAGCAATTGTACTGTGCATCACTGGGGTTGTTTCCCCTCAGGTTTTACTCCTCTCTCGATCTCCATTTCAATTACTGCTGGGTTTGTCTGCTTGGTTGTTTTTTTCCTATATTTCAATTATTCAACTGTTCTTATCTCAGCCCACAGGTTTTACCTTTTCCAGTTTTCCCACCCCCCTGGTGGGACAGGGAGGAGGAGAGTGAGCAAGAGACTGCAGGGTACTTAGTTGCTGGCTGGAGTTAAACCACACCACCACTCTGCCCCCTCTTAACACGAAGATACATGTTCTTGCAATCATCCTGGGAAGTGGATCAAAGCCGACTGCCCCAATCACATGAATCAGGAGTGGAGAGCAGGAGGCAGTGCAGGTTTGATCCACTTTGTCATGTGGCTTACAGGGGCATAACATAGCTGGCCAAAGTGCTCAGGAGCAGAATGTTTCCTCCCCTAACAGTGCTAGCTCAGACCACGGTAAAATTTAACAAAACTGAAGCAGAAAAAACAACAGGCATTTACTAGTCTCAGGAGGTATCATATCCACTTAGAAAAAACAGACTCAAACAGGAAAGTTTCTGCCTTGCAGAGGGAAGAAACACTCCGCAGGAAAACAGTCATGTGCTCAATACCATACAAGACACACAAACACACGCTGATACGCTAGCAGCCATGATAAGCATAGAAAAAACCCTAAAGGAAAGGGAATCTCTAGGTTCCCACCTTACTGTATGAGGCTCTTTAGGCATTGGATTAAGCATCAGAGAGATGTCATTTTCTTTCACACACCCTGCCTCAATTTCCCCAAAACAACTGTACGCATATTTTTCTGCCTTAATGATTATTTTAAGAGAAATTAAGTGTATTGGGTTTGGCTGAGCCTTCCAGCAAACCTCACAGGGCTGTGCTTGTCTCGGTGGCTGGAAAGATGGTGGTAACACACCAGGGCTTCCGCTCCTGCTGAGCAGCGCTCGCACAGCATCCAGGCTGCCTCTCCAACCTCCCCCCCACACCAGTAGGCTGGGGGTGGGCAAGGTCTTGGGAGGGGGCACAGCCAGGACAGCTGAGCCAAGGTGACCAAGAGGATATTCCATACCATATAGCATCTGCTCAGATATAAAAGCTAAGAGAAAGGAGGAGGAAGGGGGGCATTCGTTATTTATGACGTTTGCCTTCTGGAGCATCCGCTATGCACAATGAAGCCCTGCTTCCTGGGAAGTAGAGAATAGCATCTTCTGTTTTCCTTCATTTCCAGACGCACAACTTATGCTATTGCTTCATTAAACCACCTTTATCTTGATCCACAAGTGGGTTTTTTCCATCTTATTTTCTCCCCTCCTGTTCTACGGAGGAAGGGAGTGACAGAGTGGCTTGGTGAGCACCTGGCATCCAGCCAAGGTCACCCCCCACACTAAGTGAGGAGTCTTCTTTTACAACAGAAGACTGAAGTATCTTCTCTACTGATTATTTGTGAGGCGGAGCTGCCATCAAGACAAAAAGTAGTAATCAAATTCAGTGAAAGTTTGTCAATACACAGGAAAAATCACAGCAAGAGAAGCCCCTGCCACATCCCTTCTACTGGATAAATGTGCCAAGAACTTGGATCCTTAAGCGAGCAGACAGTAGGCATGATTTTAAGACACCATCAAGTGACCAACACATACCAGCCTTCCAGCCTTACTACACTAGGCTACTGAATTAATCCTACAACAGTTCATTTCCCTGTCTCAATTTTACAAGTACAAGTCTTCCAGGGACACAAATTCCACTAAGGAGTTCAAAACTGTATCCTTACAGAAATATGGCTTTTTCCTATTGGAGGTGCAATAATCATACACCCTTTCCTTAATTAAAGCAATGCTGCTTAAGAAAGATTCTGCAGGAACTAGCACTTCATCTAGCTCATTATCTGCTGAAATTTATTAGGCACATCTTCACTTTTAAACATGTGTACATATTTTATCTGTACTTTCCGTAAAATTTCACATGCACATGAGGTGCAAACAATACACTGACATACACCAATGACCTGATCAAAACTGTCACACCATGGTTTGAACTGGACTTCAAAGAGCTCTAAAAGACATTAAGAAATGAAAAGTATTTGCATGCTGGGGGGAGACTGCAGCACATCGTAAGCAAGCCCAGATGCCGAAGACTTCCCTGAACTTTATTTCTCTGCAGCTAAAGAGGTGTTAATACTTACTATCACCCCAAGAATGTCTTCCAGCATTTTCAGAGGGGAGGTAAATTTTGCAGAGAACTGACTGTTAACTTTACAGCTCCTTCCAGACTTCAGAGAACTACAGCCAAGTCTGCAAACTGAAGCTCCAGCCTAGCAAGGTACACCATTATTGCTATGCTCAGCCAAGACTTTCATACCATCTCTGCAAGAAAAGAGTGTCTTACTATGGTAAGACACAAACCACCATGAAAATTTAACTTTTTCTGTTCCTAAAAAAATAAAAAAAAATATCAAAAATATACTAATTTCTCTGTGTAGACACTGCTTAATGAACTACAACTATTCCACCACAACAAAAAAAATAATCATATAGGTAAAAAACACCTCTTGCATACTCTGCAAACAGGCTTCTTCTGTCCAACATCAAGGCTTTATTCTACAGCTGGAATATCATAACATATTGATTAAATACAAAACCAAGGAACTCTGGTGAACCAATGGGACTATGCAGGAGGAGGCATGCTTATCTGGTACAAGATTTGGAGCATTTCTTGTCTTTAGGGCATAGGAAGTAATTAAAAAAAAAATAGTCATTTGGAACCTGTTTCTGCTAGGAATGTTTTGGTGAAGAAAGGAGCTCATAAATTCATACACGGACAATGAACCAGTGCATAGAAGCTTACAACAGATTACAAGATATCTACATGCTCTCTAATTCTTCTTCCACCTTTAGTTTCAGATGCAGAAGTAAAAATATTTAAATCTCAGTTTAAAAAATATATTCTCAAACTGTTAAAAGGTAGAGATTCCCCACCAGGTTAATATATCCTTTTTAAAAAAGAAAAAAAAATAATCACTGTAATTTTCATTTATTTGTTTCTGTTCTAGTTTACTCAGTGTGAGTGAACAGTGTGCTGCAGCAGAGAAAGCCAACAGGGTGCCGGGTTACATCAGCGGGGCATCACCAGCAGAGAGAAAGAAGTCATTATCCCCCACTACTCAGCGCTTGTCAGGCCACACCTGGAATACTGCGTTCAGTTTTGGTCCCCGCTAGGCAAAAAAGATGGGGCCAGGCTGGAGAGGGTCCAGAAGGGCCACAAAGGTGATGCTCAAAGGACTGGGAAGCTCTGCCGTGTGAGTAAAGGCTGAGAGAACTGGGTTTGTTCAGCCTTGAGAAAAGGCGGCTTAGGGGAGACCTTAGCACCATGTTCCAGCACTTAAAGGGTGGCTACGAAGAAGATGGGGACTCCCATTTTACAAGGAGTCACATGGAGAAGATGAGAGGTGAGAGGTAAAGGTTACAAGTTACTCCTGGGGAGATTCCAATTGGACACAAAAGGAAAATTTTTCACAATGAGAACCATCAGCCGTTGGAATAATCTCCCCAGGGAAGCGGTGGATTCCCCAGCACGGGACACTTTTCAGATTCAGCTGGGCAGGGTGCTGGGGCATCTTGTCTGGACAGTGCTTTTGCCAAGAAAGGTTGGGCCAGGCCACCTTGACATCCCTTCCAACCTAGTATTCTATGATTTAAACTATCACGATCAGAATCATCAAATTATTCCTCCCAATTTCAGTTCTTGAAAAAAGTAAGCAGAATATATTGTTCAATTACCTCAGAAGGCTGGTTGCAGATCAATGCCTGATGCCTTGGCAGTTTCTAAGACTTCTGCTTGGAAAAGGAGTCTGAACAGGATACAGGCAGAAAAACCTAAGCAACAGAAACTACCTCTGAGAACACAATTTTAAAATTAATCTCTTTGCATCAGCATTGTGATACAAATGCTTCAAAGATGTTCAAGTAGGTACGAAAGAAATAGGGGCACACATTTATAAAGAAGAGGTAACCTGGTCATGACACACATGAATTACACATTTAAGTCCAGAAAAAGAAACACGTTTTTATGTAAGAGATTCTCTTGCTATTGCAAAGTGCGAAAATCTGAACTCCTTCACCCAAGCAAACTACCACACAAGACAGCACCTCAAAGCTGACAGCTATGTGCAGCAGCTGACCCTAGTACTCCCGTTCCAATTTGTAAAGATATACTCAGATGGCTATCACCCTTATTTTGTCACTAGAACAGAAAAATAAAAACTAAAAATTGTAATTGAATATAAAAATAAAATAAGTTGGTCTTGTATAATACAATACCAAGCAAGAAATTCTGAGCCTTAAACTATAAACTGCTGGAGCAGAGACTTTTTCCATACAGGTCTCAGCATAAAAGGGGCCCACTAATGACATAGGCTCCTACGCGTGAGTTACAAATAATAACAGTAAAAGAAATTTAAAAGAAAAAAAAAGCAAGCACAAATAGGCAGATTGGATTCCCAGTAGATGAACGCAGTCTAACAATTTACAATGAACACATGTTTGAAGTCAACTTCAAGTAATATGCTAACAAGAATTATGTGCATCTGTTTCATGCTCCCTGAGAATAATGCCATCAAAACAGAATTCAAATGTTTCAAAGCTACAGAGAGCCTGAGCTTGTCTTTGACTAATTAAAATTAACCATGTTACTGAGGTTACAAGCTCACCCCTTTGGACATTAGCAAATTCTGGCTAAGGTCACTTCATCAAGCAAAATAATGAATGTATGTGTTCAAAAGGCATGAACAGTATCTTTTTTTAATTAACATATTACTAGAATGAGGGAGATTTATAGAGTTATTTGAATTTCGGAAGACCCACAATAGCACTCTTCAGTCATAATACTACAGAGACATAGCAATATGCAATAAAATTATAAAAAAACAGGTCAACACTGGAACCTTAGCTGAATTATTAATAAGGTTAAAACAGCATCTGATAAGAAAACAGACTATTTTTACTGAAGAGTATCAATCAGCTTTCATTTTCTTTAAAATTCAAATAGAAAAAAATGTAGCTTTAACTCTGGTTTGAGTACTTATTACTGAGGCCGTTGCATCTTCCAAGTTCCTTACATAAATTATAAACATTCTTTTCCTAGGTCAAATGTAAAAGGGGACAGGAGAATCAGGACTGGTCTCTAAACAGAAAGTTCAAGGTACCGCAACAGGTTTTTTCCAGTCTTCATTTTTATATGTTATAATATATAATGAGAACATTAAGATCATGATACAGAAGAAGATTAGGATTCTCAAACTGCACTATGCAGAAAGATTTGCTTAGTGATAATGGATTAAAACTCTGAATCTACCAGTAACACCGCTGTAACAGACAGGAGGTGCTGGGAAAGCTTAGCCAAGGTGTGCAATTACCATCAATTGTCCCCGCACCAGCAGTTCCACTTCTCTGTGTAATCGGTTCCCGATCAGGAGCGGCCTCTGGGTATCACTGCAATATAAATAAATGTTTAGGTGAGAAACTGACAGTTTTAAAGACCATTATTTCCTTTGCAAAGCATGGAAATCCATGCTAAAGCATTCCCCGTGGGATCTGTTCCTGTCTGAACACAGATTTACTCACTGTGTTCCAACTGTCCCACATGACTATAGACAATTTATTTTTATATTTTTTAGCATATTGGCACTAACAAACTCCAAAACCTACTAAATGAAAATAATCTTCTTATGTCACGAAATAATAATAAAAAAAACAACCACCCTCACTTTACCAGATACTGATCTGATTATTCTAAGAATAAAGCTGATCAGTATAATTATACAGTTTAAAAGTGCATGCTGTGGACCCACAGATCACCACAGACAATATTTCTCTAGGTGCCAGCTGTGATTCAGATTTGCTAAATGTCAGTTCTCTTGTAAAGTTCCTTAAAATAAAAAACTAACACACATTGGTTTCAAATTATTCTTTCAAATTAGAAGTTTCCTACCATTTGCTTTTCAATCAGAACATTTTGTCAAAGGCTTAAAATTTTGAAGGTGAAGCACAGTAATTTCATGCATTGTGTGCTACATCAGCAAAGGGCTGGATTTAGAAATCCAGCGTCCCACTCAATTGCCCTGAGAAAGCCAATCAGCAGCTTATTAGACTACTACAACATGGATGTTATCTGCATCATGTAGTATTTTAGCATTAATATGTAAAGCTTCCAAGCAATTCTAACCACAGAAATATTGTTCAGATTTTTTTGTTTGGTGTGGGGTTTTTTTGTTTTTGTTTTGTTTTAAAGTAACCCATGAGGTACCCAGTAGCTTTATCTATTCAACCAGAAACAGATCAGGATGTACTACTATCACGTCTATAGAGACATGGGTCCCTGTGACAGCCTTTTCCCTTTTATGCCCTGTGGCAGGCAAAATTTGATCAAAGACTTCCCAGAAATTCATTGTCTGTGATCTGGAATTCCAGCTTTACCTTTACCCAGTTAATCCAGCTCTGAGCTGAAGTATCAATGACATTCTCTCGCATACAGGTTCAGCAGACCTGGGTTGAAAACCACTTTGACATTTTTGGCTTGGTATCCTGCCCTCAACAAATGCATTCGATGCTCATGTGTAGCCTTTTGGCTGCTTGCTTCCACAGCCATCTGGCAGGATGGCACGCTGCCTGCTTACTAGGTGATGTGCCAGTTTCACTAGGGCAGAGATGCCAAGAATAGGTGGTTTTAAATGCACAGCCAGCACATTAATTCACTGCCATCTTGTCTTAATGCCTTTCCTCCACCATCCCAATGAAGGCAAGAGTAGCCATACAAGAAGAGACCAGAAGTCCACCCAGAGCCTCCTCTGATTCCAGACACAGGTCATTAACACATGCCTTAAAACAAAGCAAGAGCATCAAGAGCTGAACAATTACGAGATAACCTGCTCATCAAAAGCCTGGAAACATTTCAGCTGAAAACATGCATATGGGCTTCTCTGTAGAAAGTGCTATAAACCCTGGAGTGAACCCTCTCATTTAAAAATGAAAATGCCTCAACACTGTTTAACATGTAAAACAAATTAAAGCCACTCCAGCAATGACACAGTGCCTGTGTGGCGAGGTTTAACACAATTAATTCAATACACAGTTGAAATTATTTTGAAATTACTTTTCTGTGTTGTTTCCTGTGTTTTATCTCCACAATGGAGACAAGCTTTAAACTGAACTATTTTATTGCCTGAACATGATTAATAGAGATATAAATACAACTACTTTTTCTGTATCTTCATTCCTACAAAGTTTAAAATCCTGAAGAATGAGCACCAGTGCTTAATTTTCATGCCTGTCCCTGTAAGTCTTCACATGTCTCCCTCATCCTAATACAAAACACTGAACAGAGAAACCATCTGCAAGACCGAAGCCTTCACTGTATGTCATGGGTACGGAACCTTTCAGCTGGGGAGGTCAGACAGCCTACGGTGAAGATAGTTCACGCTCCCACGACTCCCCCAGCCCATGACAGAAGCCAATTCCACTTTGTAACGAGATAGGCAAACTTTCACAGGATCGGGAAGGACCATAAATCACTTCCCACTCACATTTAAGGAATCTGTGAAGAAAAGACCAGCGAAGAAGAGGTAGTTGCAGAACTGTAGTGAGACGAACTGCCCACATGCCAAGTTTTATGTCAGTGCTATAGCTGAAGCAGTGAGCAACCAGGTAGAACGTGTTATCCATTGCATGCCTGCCTAGCCTCTAAGCCATCTGACTGACAGGCTCTATATTGCTGGCACACGCAGAGCACGTATTCAAAATTAGCCTCAAGGCTAACAGCAACAACACAGGACAGATCAAATCACACAGCATTAAAAAGCAAAGCTGACGGAGTTCCAATACACACATGGGGTTCCTCCGAGGAGGTGAGATCCAGCCAGCGCATATAAATATGACTGACCTTTTTTGGCAGAAAAGAGATTTTTGTAAATACATTTGATTTCCCCAGTTATATGGCACACACAGGTGCCAATTTTGAAACACATTTGAACGCTGGGTACAGAACAAATGCTTTCCAGCCCTGAATTAGGAGTTGTATCCTATTTGGACAAAGACCATTTGGAAAAAAAAAAAAAAAAAAAAAAACAAACACAAAAACCCCCAACAAACAAACAAAAAAACCCCAAAGTCAACAAACCACAAACCAAGACCTCATCCTTATTCTACTCAGACACCCAAAAAACTGACCTTCTCTCCACTCGTCCTTATGACTTTATCTTTGTTTCTTTTCTCCAGATCTTTCCTCCACCCTTCCCATCCCAAACTCCTGTCCAGCTCTCGGATAACCTAAGGCCAGAACTCCCAAATACAGAGTCACCTACATTTGTCAAGTCAGCCACAGCAAGCTCCCACACAGACCTCTGTCTGCTGCACCAGAAAGAAATGCTGATTTGAGCCCACAGTCAGAAACACCAGCTAGCATAAGTTCACTAAACTCTTCGAAGATTTACCACAAGAACAGAACAATGTTGATTTCTACCAGCTAAGCCCATCTTCTGACAAGAAGGGCCAGCACTTCAGATCAGACTACTTAGCATTTGCATTATTGCATTAGCAAACTATACGTACAAAGCAAATTTCTTGTTTGTTCCATGCAGTAGTTGCCATATTTATGGATGCATTTCAGCTCCTTGCTATATATAACTGAGTATTATTAACTAACAACACTCAAATGTTTCAATAGAAAGGCACTTTCGATCATAATTTGTTTGTGAAAGATACAAGAGCTGTGAAGAATGTCTTTATATTTGTAGTTCTAGTCATGAAAAAGCATTTAAGGTCTTGCTACAATTGTTTATGCTTTTGGGAAGCAGGCCAAGTATACTAACTTACACCAGCCATTTCAACACCCTCACACTTCCATAGCACCACCTAGACTCTCCCCTTCACACAGCCAGATGCAGGCCCTTCACAAGATCCCTTGTAAGTGGCAGACAAGGCATGTACACATGCTTTTACTGAGCAACTAAATTCTCTAACGGAGCAGGGGAAGAAAAGGTCTCCACAAGGCACCACAGCTACTCTCTCCACCTGTTTCTGACTAGTGCATTAGATTAGATGGCAGAGGAATGTCTCTGGGACTTGCCCAGATAGCTCTACAGCTAACCAGGGCCGTTACCAGATAGCTTAAAACCAGTGAGGCTCATCTAATGTGCAATAAATTGATTTTGAGCTCTAGGATAAGGAAAGCAAAACAAGGCTTTCTTCCTTCAGCCTTTCAGCTCTGCTCTCAGTTCTTTGATGGGACAAACAGACCTGACCCCGACACACCTGTGACAAACAGTTAGGGGATCTTCACTCACCTCTTAAAAAGAGGCAGCAAAATTCCAATGCATTCCTTCCAGTGCTGCCTGCTCAGGAAGAGGTCAGCACACTCTCTGGGCCAGGACATATTTTTCATTCAGCATATGCATTGCTCAATTTGTGTACAGTTTCCTGCAATATCTGTATTTATCTCTCATTTGAAAACTCAATGCACATTAAGCTAAATTCCTTCCATTCTTGCTATTTCTACACCATAATTACATTACAAATTTCATAAGCTAAAGCTGTGAAAAGCAACAATCCACTCTATTTGAATGGAAGCAGATTACACTTGCTCAAAATTCTATAGAATTTGTTTATGTTTGCATGATTTGCAAACCGTTGTGGGGAAAGAGGATTACTGTAACCACCATGTTTGTTTGGTTTTTAAAGTGCTTGTTTTTCCATCATGTAGCAGATAACATCTGTAGTCATCATGCCTTAGTATACTGAGCCTCCAAGACAGATAATTATAGCAGACAAAAACAAGATAAGACTTGTTGTAATATCTCAGCTGATACATTCCCCTGCAAGCACAAGAGTCTCCAATGTTACTCTTTATTGGTACCCTGTTCAACTTAGCTCCTCACATCCCATAAAGACAATCTCCTACCCTTTCCCTTTGAAAATGTTTGTTTTCAGAAAATTTCTCTCCTGCACACACACACACCCGTGGGGGGAAAAAAAAACCACAACAAAAAAACCCCAACCAACAACAACAACAACAAAAAAAAAACCACAACCAACAAAACCACAAAACAAAACAATGACATCTTCCTTTTTTTATGCCCTTGTGAGAAGGAAGCATCCCTATCCTGGGAAGCAGCAGCAGAGTCCTAGGACAGGCAGTGACTGAGTTACCTGTGCTCCTGAGTCAGAATTCCACTATCCTGCTTGTTGAGGACTTCACAGTCTTCCTTCCACATGAGGGAGATGCCCTTCCCCATCACCTGGGGCACACTGATCTTATGTGACCCTCTTTTAAACAAAATCTTCAGAAACCCTGCCTAGCATTCATCCTTCATGGAACCATACCCAGCCACAGAGCTCAGCAAGGCTGCTGCTTGAAAGCTCCCTCTGAAAACAGTCACATGCATGTACTTACAATGGAAAAACATCTCAATTCACAGTAACATAACCCCTAGCAAAGCACCTGTAATCACATTACCCAAACTAGAGATTTAAATGAACATCAACAAAAAAGCCCTCCAAGAATTAATTCCAGAATACCATTTCTAGATACCTCTTTTCCTGTACGAAGATCAGACTCATTCCGTCAAGTGATGTACTTCAGAAGGGTTAGTACTGGGCACGAAAACACCCCAAGCAACTTTAACAAGGTGAGTTACCAGGACAAAATCATATTGGTGCTACAAAGCATGCAGAGCTAAGTTACACAAAGCTGCATGTCGTAGCCTGATACAACAGCAACCAAACTCACAGAGCACAGAAGATGCCACCACACTACACAAAACTAGACATTAACCCAGGGTATCCATTAAGCACAAAATGGTGAGGGGGGAAAAAGTCACTCAAAAAAAAAAATGTTCAAAAGGTTTAATAAAGTAGTTATTGAAGTATAAACTAAACCCACCAAATATTAAGCAGGCAAGCAAGCCTCTCTGAACACAAGCAATTTTTAAAAGCCACTGCGTGCAAGAAGCTTATTTTTGATTCTAGATAGGTCTCTAAATGTGACATCCAGCTAAACAATGGAACAACTGAATCCTAGTAGAAACAGGAATGTGTGTTCTATCTCTCTCTCTCTCTCTCTCAAAAAAAAAAAATCAGAGAAAAACTGTAAAAGTGAACAGCTCTATTGCTGTTCAGATCTGTCTGCAACAATGCTGCAAATAGGACTGCCAAGGGGCACATGACATAAGGCATTTTGCTTCAAATCCGTATTTTGAGTGTCCAGAAAGGACCCCAAACCACTGCACCGTGGTGGTACGCTGGATCACAGTGAGGGCAGCAGTTTCAGCATTACCCCCTGGAATTGCTGCAGTCACGGACTCACAGGTAACTCATGCCAACTATCATCTTTGCAGTCAGGCACAGGACTTCTGTCCTCTATGTTTTAAATGCCTCTGGTCTTACTGGTACTCATTAGAAATCAGACACAATGATTTGCACCTTCCTGGATATAACTGACAACATGAAATACAGTAAAAATACAACAAAATCTAAAATTTCCACCTAGCACTAATGGAAGCAACCCAGGAGAAAGCTCCGTTACTTAGCATGGTAACCTGCTACAGCTCCTACCTTTTATTCTGTTCATGTCTTATTACAATGTCAGATTTTGCAGTCTTTCCTCCAAGGAAAGTCTTAATATGAAGGGTGGAAAGCTAGTGAAAATAAAGATTAATGTATAACACACAAAGAAAATGTTCTTTTTAAGTAAGATCTCCAAGGACTATATTTTCACTAAGACACCTCATTCTTTCCTGTAGAGAACCTGAAAACTTTGACTAAATATACCCAACCCCACTGGATACATTTGGGCTTGGAAATATCATTTCACTAATCATAAAACCATTAATATATGAGAAGAACTTGTATTACTACAGTAGTACCATGCTGCCAGAAGTAATTGCACATTAGTCAGCATATAGCCCCTGTAAGAAATGTCCATATTACTATACAAATTACCTTTTTGAAAATAAAAATTAAGCTTTCATACCTCCTTATAATAGCAACACTACAGGTCCTTGGAGCATTTAAAATGGTTTAAAAATCAGCTCAAATTTCCCAGAGTTTTAAATTGCTTCAAGCTTGACCCAGCAGCTGAGCAAGGAAATAGAAATATAGCAGCCATAATTACAAGTAACTTTGCTAAACCCATGTGCCTGGAAAAATCCAGTATCCATTTTAAGAAACATCAGCTTAGAGGAGGCATTAGTTCTGCTATCCTCAAGACCTAACAACAGTCAAAAAAAAGAGGCCAGAACTGGAAACAACTTACTGTCCTACAGTATCTCCTAAAAATGTAACCCCAAACTCATTTTGCATATAAAAATAGAAGCACTGTAAAAAAAAAAAAAAAGCAACAAAACCCCATGAATGCACAGGATGAGAACTAGCTTCTTTTCTAAAGAGAAATTAAAGAAGGTAGATGACCACTAAGATTGGAAGAAGGGTAAAAGTATAACCATAACCACTTCTGATATTACCAAAGACAGCATATCCAATTCATAACTAATGTTTAAGCTATAAACAACAAAATATATCTAGACCACATTTACACCCAGGTTCAAGGCTGCTACATTCAAGATAGCTGCTGCTGGACAGAAGTCAACTATGAAAGTAAATATTTTAAATTTTACCACTTCCATATTCTCAACTCTCTTCAAAACCTCTTTTCCAAACTACCCAAATGTCAATCAGTGCAGAAACGAACAAGTCCTTTGGTCCAACTGACACATACATAGTCAGTTCTGCCATAAAAATCAGAACTTTTTCTTCTTTCTGCAGCAGTCACTATTCTCAACATTAAAATCCTGCAAGAAGAAAATGACATCTCTGGTTAACAGAGCTGTCAGGGGATGTGCGGTGGAAAAATGATTAACAGAACAGTGCAAGGTGAGATGGGGAAGAAAGGAAAGGTGGCTGGTTTTGGGGGTTGTTTGCACCATTTTCTTGGTGAAACAGAATGCCTCAAAAAAGCTGCAATGTTAAGGTGAAAAAATAAATTTCAGGTGCTAGCTTACATTTTAAAACACACCTAAATCAGGGTGACATTTGAGACAGAATAAGAGTAGTGAAACACTTTCAGCTGAAACAATTCATGGAAGTTGGCACAAATTTTTCCAGACTTTGGTCTAAAACTGTACTATTTTGGAAAATAAATCATCTTTGTTCTGCCACTGCCACAGTTTCTGAGTTGCATAAATATCTTTCCTTATATTACCTCCATTTAAAATACATCCCTGTAACTGGCTTTGTTCCCAAAATGATGACCAAAAACTCATTAAGAATTCTGAATTAGTGTGACAGGAATTAACACCTACATATGATGAAAATTAATTTTGTTATTCTGTGAGACAGGGCACCAACTTACTGCACACATTGACTTTCTAAATTTAAAGGAAAAGATCTAATTTATATGACAGAAGTAGAAAAATCTATCCAAGTAGAAATTACCAGCAGAGTATCTTAAATAAACAAAATCCCTTACTGTTTCTGCCATGGCATCTCTCCAATTGCCCACCAGTTTCGCTTCCTGTTTTAACCAGTTTAGCTTCCAAACTTGCTTTTCGGGTTGGTCCCCATGCCCCCCACACTCACCCCAATGTTTACCATAGGTAAACTTAATATATGCTACCATTAAACAACAGCAGCCTCCTCAAATGACAGTCTCATTTATCATTAGAACTCAGGGATTCTTCAATCAATCTAAACAGAATAAATCATTAGCCTTTCCTACTCTAAAGAAGCTAGACAAAGCCATTCTCAGCCCAGAAAACAGAAGACACCCATGAGGGATACTGTGGATATTGAGGATGCTGGCAGGAATGGCCCCAAAAGTTCGCAGATCTACAGGTTCCCAGGGGCCACATTGCCGGTTGTTCTGGGGAATCAAAGTCTTCATCTCATCACAGAAAACACTGGGTTAATCATCAGACACTGGTTCCACAAGGCCATAACCTTTTCTGCACACAGCTCCATTCTTTATCTTCCCTATTTCTGCATTCAAATTTTCCTCCTTCAAGGATGTTAAGCTACTCCAAACAGAACATTGTTTAGCTCTTTCAAAGCAGAGTACTTCATACCTCTACACCTGAACACATTCCTTAGTACTTTTGTACAGATAAAAGTCAAAATGACAGAAAATATTTAGCATTTGCAATAAAAAAAATCCATGCTACATTCAGCCTAACACATATTGGTGTACAGGACAGTACATAAATGGCTTTAATGTCTTTTAGCTATAAATCAAAACTACAGCTATTGCAACGATCTTCTACCAAGTTTTCAGGGCTTCCATGCTCAGGCTGCAAAAGCTGCAGAAGGGTAGATGAATTAAATGACAAAGGCTTTTAATCCAGCTGAACAAACACCAAACCCCACAATCCCCACAGACTCTTCGTATCCAGCATTTCACATAAAAATAGAGATTTAAATATAGACAAGAACTTCCAACATTATAAAAGGTGAGAAAAGTCATTCTTCAAGGAACAATAATCAGTCCCCAACAGTGAGCAATTAGAGAAAAAAATTTATTTTGTACCTTTTATCATAAGGAAAACCACACGCTCTCTTGCAAGCAGGCACAAGTTTGCTCTGGCCATGCTCCAAGCTAGCTGGAAAGCATGCAACGATATTAGCCTAGCACTAAGCACAATCTAATAATCCCTGCTCAAAGACAAAGACTACCAGCTCGGTTTCAACATGAGCTAACTCAGTTTCCAACTCAAGAGTGAGTCCATCCACCAATGGTTGGCCTAATCTCATCTGTCTCTAGACAGAGCTCTGATCCGCATGAAGGGTAGGAATTCCTGGACAGAATCCTTTGACAGGAGCCAAACTTGCTGCCGATGCACATACTGGTGATGGATAAGAACCATCTTACCAGCTGTGCCTACTGCTTGAATGCTGCCAGCATCTAGACATACTGGACAAATGCACTGTAACAGGTTGTTCCTGCACGGCAAATGTCTCCTCAGCCTCCCCAGTAAAACAATGCCAGAAGCCTGTAGCCAGAGCCAGAGTAGAAGGCATTAAACTGGATTCACTCGACCTTTGAATCTGAACCCTCTCTCTCAATTTACCCAACAAGATAAAGCCATGAGCTTCAGGAGAGCAAAGTTCCAGACTATTGGCTGCAGTTTCAGGAAAGGTCATTCTGCACCTCAGAGAAGGGGCTTGGAGCATTTTGATAGTCTCCCACATCCTGTGGGATGGACAGAAGGGAAGGCTGCTCCCTTTTAACAGGGTTTTTTTTGTTTTACTCTATCACAATACCTTCTTGGCACCTTTCTTCTTTTCACATACAGTTTTCTTTTCAAGAAAACACAGGTACCTGAAAGATCCACAAAGGTTTCTAAGTTTAAGACACCATTCTTTTGTACCCACTGTGCCACTAAGGCAAGTCTTATCCTGTACCTTAAGCTCCACACCACCAGGAAAGCAGCACTACCATGGATGTCTGTGCAAGGCAAGGCCAGCTGGCCTTCAGAGCCTGGATACAATGCAATGCACTACCAGTTCAACAGTGTATCGTAACTGTAGTTCAAAAGGCAGGTTCCTACA
Organism: Falco rusticolus; assembly: GCF_015220075.1. Taxonomy (NCBI): domain Eukaryota; kingdom Metazoa; phylum Chordata; class Aves; order Falconiformes; family Falconidae; genus Falco; species Falco rusticolus. Next base: position 23,826,937 of record NC_051187.1, on the reverse strand, counting down.
TTTTGATTAAAAATCCTGGACAGTCAACCAACAGATTTAGAAAAAGATCATAGGATAGAACAACCCAAAAGGTTGAATTCTTCTTGCCAGGGGGGGTGTAGGGCTTCCATGCAACAGTTCAGGATGGGAACTGCTACCTCTACAGACAGCAGCAACTGAAGTTATTTACAGAAAAAAAACTACAGGAAAAAAAAAAAAACACACAGAGAAAAAAGAAAAGAAAAAAAAAGAAAAACAGTTGTGCACTGCACAAGACTTCAAGAGAACAATATGGCAATAGAGACACCGCTACCTCCGAATCAAACACATGTCAATATCTGCCCCGCAGAAAACCTGCCAGTTCCTAAGAAAACAAGTAGGGTTTGCATACTTACCCCATTCAAATAACTGACAGTAGTCAATTTTGGCATAACACAGTTACTCAAACAACTGAAAGCAAAACCTTGCTAGATATATTTCTTTCTTAAGCTATATGGGAACATCAATCAATACTTATTTCTCCCAACTGCATTGAGGTGTTTTCTATGCTGTTACTTGTTTGCTTGTTGGAATGAAAGCCCCGTTTCTCAACCCCAATTTCTAAGTTACACTCACTGTAAGCAATGGTTCCTATCATCTTAACATCAGGATCAAAACTGAGATAGTCCTAGTCCACATACAGAACTACAGGCAGACTATAAAGAAGCCACACTTACCACTAGCACATGGTGGAGCATGGAAATAATAAATGACACATCAAAGACGGCTTCCCAGCTGTAAAGGATTCTCCTTTTTAATTCATCAGCTCATTCAACTGCCACATTACTTTGTTACAGTTCATATTCAATACAAAGTAATCACAAGTGTTTTACTGGACTAAATATGGAATAATTTGTAGCAATTTGATCCAGAAGACACTAATAAAGTCCTTGATATCACCTTTTCTGTTATTAGAAAGCACTTTTATGATAAAAGCAAAGTTTCTTGACTTTCAGTAATACGCCATTTGGTCCTAATGTACTTCAATGGAAAAAATCCATAGAGGTTTCAAAAAGCCTAAAATACAGAAACATCTGCTAAAATTTAGGTGCAGCTGTTTAGTGAAGAGGTCCAATGCTCGAAAAGCCAGTATTTAAAGCTCCCTCTGCAATCAATAAAAAAATCTATTTAAAATGTCATGGAACAGGGTGAAGTATTTGTCCAGGTTCAAAGTGATCTTTTTGGTTTGGTTTTGTTGTTGTTGTTATTTTTTGGGTTGGTTCCTCTCCCCCCCTTTTTTTTTTTTTTTTTTTTCCTTTTAAAGCACTGACATCTTTTGGTCATCAAAACTTAGAAGGATTTTTTTATTTAGTGTCACACAGGTGTTTCAGCCAATTTCCAACCAGGCTATAGCTTGCTGCTTTTCCAAATCAAAGCTGTTTCAGTTATAAGAATAAAGATCCCCAAAGCAGTTTAAATTTTGGTACAGGAGGAGGCCTGCTGTATTTCCTGCATAGTAACTGCACTTCAGTGGTGAACAAAATGTATCTACGTTAAGCCTATTACTAGCTTTAGGCTCTTTTTAACAACTCTATACAAATTTCTGTGCAAAGCATCTTACACAGCACGACTACATTGTTTTATGTTGTGGGGAAACCCACATTATATTTATGTAAAAGACTACCCCATATGACCCTGGCATAATGTTGGGCCAGGGTTGTGGAAGTGTAGACTGTTATAATCCTTAGCCACAACCAAGGAGGGTGGTGTCTCTCCAAGCTGTTGATTTAATTTTTTAATTGAAATTGAAAGAGACAGACAAATTCCACTTTTTCAGCAATAGCATGAATCATTAAACCTCTACCAGGCAGGTAACATTCCTGCTATAAAGGGCATGGATTGTTACAATGAGAAAGCTCTGTTTTTTACTGTACCCCAGAACAATCTGAGCACACCAAAGAAAACAGCAAAAATAAAAAACATGAGACTCAACCACGAAGCTTACATCTGCCTGCCTAATGCTATGTAGTGCCTGTGAATATAACGCATAAAATAAACTACCTTATATAAATTGGAGAATAGAGTTAAGAGTTGATTTAACAAGGAAAAACAGTAAGTGATATTACAGCCTTTGCCAGTTACCAAAATCAATGACTAGAGCAAAGCTACAGAGACTGTCACATTTCAAACACTGTAATCTCAATATTCCTTGTACAGTTTGTACAGGCTCCAAGCACTTCATCAACATAATTTAAATAATGACAATAATGCAGTAACATTGTTTAAGAAAATTATAAAACTTGAATGCCCTTTATGCTTCTGCTGGAAGAAAGAACAGAAAGGATTAGAAATGTAATGAACAACCATAATGTTGGTACATGGAACCACAAGCTACTCAAAAGATTTAGATGTTCTTGATTCATGGTAACTCTTGCGGTTTGGTATCCTGACTGATTTCATCACCACCAATGCTGATTTCATCAACACCACCACCACTCCCCCAAAAAAAACCCAAAACCAAAAAACCCACCAACCAGAAAACGTTCTTTCAGCCTTCTAGGCTGGGAAAGATTTGAGCACAAGACTAATAAGAATCTATAGAGAAACTGTTTCTGAGCTGCCAGTGACTACATGTTTCCTGATCAGTCCCTGTGCCTACACTGACACAGTCACAGACACAGCCATGTCTTCCGTCTTCTTTGGATATGGGTTAGAAGCACTTTTTAATATTGACAAATATCTATGTTGCCTTCCTGTGTTGTTGGAAAATGTTGACCTACAGAGTTAAGTGCATTTTGGGAACAGGGATGTACTTTTTATTGATCCTTTGCAAAATATTTGTGCTTACTCTCATATCTCCTCAAAGAAGCTGTTCAAGCACAAAAGTAAAAGAGCTAATTCAACTTTGAAACACATTCCCTCCCACACAAAAGACCCAAAACAAAGAACAAATCCCACGCTCAGAGTTTCTATGGAGCTTACTACTGTCTTTGTCAGATCACAAGATCATCGATCAAAATAGAACTTTCCAAAAGATAAAACATTTGTCAAAGATGTACAGGTATCAATAACTTCTTCACAGTCACTTGAAACGTAAACTTCCCTGGTTACTGCTGGGTATTGGGAAGAACAAGAATTCTCTCATCTCAAGAGCTACGTTTTCAGGCGAGGGATGTTACAAAACTGAACTCCAGGGCGCTCTCCCCAAAACACCCATTTTCCTTTTACCACAAAAGCTTTGTGAGCAGATAGTTTAGGTACATGAAGAACAACTTCTGCATGAGGAACAACTTGAGCAGATGAGGACTTCGCTGGTGGGAAAGGAGACAGCAGGGGAGAGCGGGAGTTTGAAATCACATGAAGCATAGGGACAGCTCCTGTGAATTCCTCAGCATAAGAACTAGGGAGCACCAAGTGAAACTTCAGTGAAGCACTAAATGCAACACAGAAATAGTAATTACACACATGTAATTGACCTCTGGAACTTCTTGCTGCAAGGGCCTGTGGGTGCCTGTAGCTTACATAAGTTCAAAAACCAAGTAAATTCACATGGCTCAGGAAGGCTCTGAGCCACAGACAGCTGACAGAGACAATGCTGAAGAATGTCACTGTGGGTTTGCACTATTCCTATACTCACCCCACGTACCCATCACTGGCCAGCACTGGAGACAGAGCACAAGCTCAAGGGATTTCCCATCTCATCTAGCATGGTCCTATGTTGATGGTTCTCCTTCAGGGAAAACCAGTGCAAAACGCAGAGTGCTGAAGATATTCAGGATAAAACACTCATTTCTCTGCTGACTTTTCAGATTAACAGCAATGGACAGAGGCAACAGTTCTATTTTTATTTGTTAATTAATTGGGTCAAAAGAAAATGTCACTGTTAACCTTTCTGCTGCACAATGCATGTCTGTGAGCACAAACACTACCCAGAATATCCAAGTGACTTTTAAAAGACTTCTATGGATATTCTATTCTCAAAGGATGCTGGACGAGATCAATGGACGCCAACCACGATCATTATGTATGACTTACCTTGCCCATTTCCTTCCCTTTCTGCCTTTGAGGCTCTTTTAGTGAACTGAATGTCTTTCTGGGGAATTTCATTTAATATCTTGGCAGCATACTCAATTCCTCCTGTCAGATCCTTGAGGCAGTCCTATAAATAAAGGGCAGAATGCTTTATTACTAGAGTCAGCAAAAGAATTGCGCACAATGATGTCCTTACTCATACCACAACGTTATTAAAATGTGCACACTGTTTCTGTGGTTCAGAGGCAAAGGGAGTCAAGCAATTGTAACTTAATGGCTTCAGTTCTCTCTCTCCTCTTAGATAATGTGTAACACTGTATTTTGAATTCTGCTCCACATGAGCTGCTGTCTCTGCCTCCTCTACTTCTGTTCACTCACACAGGCCCACACATCACCACTTTTGCTTGAACATATACTTCATTTGTGTTTAACACCAATACGTGATTAGTATCAACTGCAAACTGTGCGCTTCAAGTCCTAGCGAATGGCAGCCTGCTAGGACAGTCAGTGCTACCTTAAGGTTAGAGCTCAGGACTCCTGACTGACCCTTTTGTCTCCAGCTGCCCCTAGATTGCAAGAGACCCGCAAGAAGTCTCATAGGGTGCGCCCCCCATTCCACTACCCACTGAAACTTCTACAGCCTGTTGCTGCAGAAAAGTGGTCTCAAAACTTTGATCCAAAGTAAAATACAAAGCAGGTCATGGCTAAATGTGCTAATTTAAAACCAGCCTACTTGAAAAAGACTTCAAAGTACTTGCTAGTGTTACAGAACAATCTATTCAGGGATGACTTACAAACACACATTGCAGCCAGACTCGTGATTTTATCATGATGCTCATCCTACTTGCATGCACTACACCTATGGGCTTACAAGATAAGGAAGAATTTTATTTACTTTTCAAAAAAAGAAGATAGCTCTAACATGAGGAAACCACTAAAATAAAACCAATACCTATCATTTCACCATTCAGAAATTACAACCCTACAACTATCCAACATCAAAAAAATCAACCAGTTTTGAAGTGGGCAAAGTTGCTTAATGTATTTCTAGCATGATTCTCCCTGATCATTAAAAGTACTTTCATCTTCCTATTTTAAGTGATTAAGTAGTATTTATTAAGAACTTAAAACTTGATGTTGCCTGGTAACAGAGCTGCAAGAAAACAAAGTCCAAAAAACCCTCAGCAGCACCTTACTCAGGTGCAGCAGTTTCAGGTAAGGCAAACACATACAACCTATGAGCAGCCATTTGTCTTTCTAAGTAGACAGTACATATTCCTCACCAGGGAGGGGTGCAGTGTGGTATGTAAGCTAGAAGCAGAAGTATTCTCAACACTCTGAGGCAGGGCATTACATTAAGAAATTAATTTCAAAATAGTTTATATTTAAAGCTTATACAACTTTAGCAGAACATTATGTCTTGACAGTGATACCATCGAGCAAATGCTCCATATCAACCATTAGCAGCTTCTTCTGGAACAGAGAGAAGAAGGAACAAAGACATGCTCCACTCAAATGAGATTTTAGGAAGTTAATCCTTGCTACAGGGGAATATGCCAATTGTCAGATTTTGTTCATTTTATGACAGAGATACATATATTTCACCCAAATTATAGCTTTCTAGAGTGAGCAGAAATTCCACTAGGCCAGCTCCTTATGAAAAATACCCACAAAGGAATGAACTATCACTGTGTAAACAAAGACATCCTGCACACACCTCTCCCTTTCTCTCCCATTCCATTTTTTGTTGCATGCAAGCTGCACAGGCCAAGAAAGTTACTCGTACCCATACTCCTGTCCTCTTGACCTTGCCTCCTCACCCAAATTGTTAAAACTGCTGCTCTACAACAGAATTTTATGGGAGGAAAACAGGATTCAACTGGCCCGAAGTCCCCCATCAACTAGATTATATATGTATTTCTGAATGTGGACTTTGGGAAGACCCATTTAATTAACTCCTATTTAATTAACTGCTGAGCTCATTTCTGGGCACGTGAGGGGGGTTGAATATCAATGCTTGCAACTGGTGTTGTGTAGTCACTGCCTTGTTCAGCTTCTGTTCACAGCAACTCTTAAACATGGAACAGAGGGAAGACGGTATAAATGTTATTGCTATGATGTCTGCTGGCACAGAGGATAGGAGGGAATAATAAAAAAAAAATTAAAAAAGTGTTGCAGAAGATAGACCTTCCAAAAGTTCTAAAAAACCCTCTGTTTTTAGAGCTACCCTGCATTACTATAGCAGCACCTCTAGTTAAAAGGAAAATAAATGATCTACCCTTCATTTACACCCAGTGCCTTTCTGGATTTCAGTACAGTTGCACTGGTTAGGTCAAGATGACTCAGTTCCACATACGTTGCACACAATGAGGCCACGAAAGACAGAACATCAGTATGGCTTTCACTTTGGTCCACCTCCAGCAATGCAGTTACCAGTCCTCTCTTATTGCATAACAAATAAAACTTATTTTGCAAATCCAAAATTAAAGTAGACTTCCTCTCATTAAAATGCTCACATAAGGAATAAAAATGGTGTCAAATAGTAAAAATATTGCTGGTCTAGGCTCTTAGCTGCTGCAGATCAATATGACTCCACTAGGCCTTATTCACTCTTCACTCAATAAAACTCATTCTGTTCAGATCAGTCACCGGCTCTCTCCCAGTCTACACCACAACATTCAGATCCTAGATTTTTAATAGCAGGCTTCCACAAGGACTTCAGTTTTAACAGAACTTCATTAAAGCGTAGTAATACAGTTCAAATAGACTTCACTTATGCACATGGGCAGTTTTTGTCATGCAGAGCCATGAGGAGCACTAACATTAGTAAGCACTATGACCAGTAATATGATTTCATCCATACTAAACGCCAGAATCAAAAGAATTTGTGATTACTGCAGTAATACAAATAACAGCTGCCATGCATTAGCACAAATCAAAATGTGGGAAAATAAAAAGCACCATTACACATGGTTTCTAATTATTACAAGCCACACAGTAAACCTGCATAAAGTGACATCATTGTTTGAACTGCATCCAGATTAGTTTCATGTCTCTTATGTAGCTCTGTGACAAAAAAAAAAAAAAAAAAAAAAAAAAAGAAGAAGAAATTAACTGAATACTTTAGAGCAAAAAGAAAGGTCTTTTCACTGGACATCTGTTGATGGCACATGGAAATGCTTATTTCCATTTATCTTGACAACAGCTACAGAAAGAGTGTCCAAGGTCTCAAGAAAAAAGTTTGTAAAAGTTCATAAAATTACATCTTTAGATTTGTCTGAAAAGCCAAATATAAACATAGAAGCATCAAAATAAATTATGCATCAGTAAGATGAATTTAGCAACTGACAAATGCAAATATTAAACATGAAAAAGTAGGATGTTCGCACAGTTTTAATTTTTTTTTCTTATATTCACACACAAGTCATATATATGTGTGTGTGTGTATATATATAGTTTCATAGTCATTAATTAAACCAGCACTGTGGGGTGAGCTGCTTTTCAGGCATATTAAGTAAAAAAGATAATGCTTTAAAATCATATGCATGCATTTTTAAATACAAGCATGCAATAACTCCTTGCTGCCTTTAGAACAGGTATCAATGTCAAACTTGGGGCTGGAATGTCATCACTGCTGGCAGGGCACTACTGCGAGGACACTCATGTATGCAGTGGTCCCACTGACACCATCAGGTGTTGTTTATGCATGATCCAAGTCTAGATGTCAACGCAAAACAGACGGAGCCAGCAGGGAATATACCATGGAAGAAAGTGATAAAAAGAGAAGGATTAGCTACATAGATACCAATAAAAATCAAAATATTTTTTCCCTTCTTTTTCAAAGGGGAAGTTAAACACAAAACTAAATTCTAGTGTAAACGTGAATATCCTGATATGAAAGAGTTGGCATGTAGGCCTTAAACACACTTGAAACTCAGATATACTTTCCTACCACATTCATATTTCCAATCTCAAAAAAAAAAAATCTTAACCCCTGTGTTTAAACAAAATTTTGCTATATTCTGCTAAAACATGGGCTCTTTTTGCAAGGGAAAGCCAACAGGAAAATATACATTTAAGTACTTCCCATTTTTTAAAATGAGCTTACCTGCACATTACTTTTACTTTAAAAATTTATCCAATTTTGAACCACAGAACAGCTTTAAGTAGAAAAGTAACTAAAAAAAAACCAAAAACGACTAGACATCTCTGAAACCATTCTCAGAAAGCATTCAAATAGTTTTGCAGAGGCTTATTGTTTCATTGCTTAAGCAGCTAAACCCATGGTGCCAAAAGACTCTCTGCTTTTTAGACTAGATGCATCAATGTGCAAAGCAGTTCCTCTGTTGGGGAATCAGACCACATTTCAGGAGATCTGGAGTCCAACTTCTTATTTTCCCTGGACTGGCTCTCCTAAGGGAGCTACAATAAGTCACTTGATTTCTTCCAGACTCAGCATCCCATATGTAGATAAATTTATTACCTTGCTTCCCCTCTGCACCTGCTGATTTGTATTTCAAGGTGTGCAGATTTTAAAACAACATTCGTGCAGCACTCTAGGATCCTGGTTCTGTTTGATTCCCATTGATATATGCTAATATAGAAGTGTATAAAAAGCCCTACCAGTTAAAAGAAAACTGTTAGATATACATCTGGGTTTATACCTGCAACAGTACCAGCACCGTTTAGATCTGGATGCAAAACTGAAGAGCTTGGGGTGGTGAGAAGTAGCACACTATAACTACAACAACAGATCATACTGCAGGCGCAGCTTTCCTCTCCTCTGAATTTGTAGGATATGGAGCAAGGAAGCAAAGCGGTAGACCTTTACGAAAAGGTTACAGAATTGTTTAATCATAAATTTGCCCTACTAGATTACCCCAAACAATAAATATACATTCACTGATCTAGTGGAGTACACTGCCTCAAATTCCCATGAAGGATCAAGTCACAGGATTGCTGTAAACATCCTTCACTCTTAGGTAAAACACTGCAATGCATTAACTTGCGTGATTTCCCTTTACTAAGACCACATTAGCTTTCCATAATGATGAGATATACATTGACAAACATAAGAGACAAAACTAGCCTCAGTGCAGGGCACATGTTGATCGAAATCAAACTAGATAAAGTACTATCAGACATTAAATCTGGCCAGAGAACAACTGGTTGAATTATTTGTGCAAAACCAGTGCCATCTTGGGACACTTAGCTCCCCCTTTGTTAAAATTCACAAGAGTCCTCATTAAAGAGATGAAGGTACATTAAATGAAGGCAAAAATTAGAGCTAATTTTAAATATGCACTGGTTTAACAGAACCTTGTAATCTGCTCAGGTGCATTACACTTGTGGTTTCCTTAATGTTTCTTTAATGATTTTGGAAGGTAATTCTCTGTTGCATTGCAAACCAGTTTTGTTCAGACACATTCAAGTTTTCCCCACAGTGGAGCAAGCAAGTTATCAAGAGAACTAATTAGCTTGACCTTCTGTTTGCCCAGTAATGAGAAATGCATCAAACAGGTCTCTCTTTTCATGTCTGAGTCTGTCAATTAAAGCTCTGGCTTTCCATTCATTGCATCCTCCTCAGGAATATTTACCACAAGCACCGCCAATATAAGCAATGCCCTATCCACTCAACTCTTCACACTACCAGGTAATAGCTTTGGATTTTCTTCAGAGGAGGAAAACAGCAGCCAGAAAAGAAACTTCATTTGCAAAAGCCAGATAAAATCCTTCTGAATTCAGAGTTCCTGAGGCAAATTAAAAGCTGCGGACTCAGACACTAATAGACACTACAGGTAAGAACCACCCTCAGAACAGTAACCTTATCTTGATTTATCAGAAAATTCAGGAATTGCTATATTTGAAGGAACTATAGATCCTCATATCTCTAACACTCCAATAACACATTTTTGCAAATGTAAGCCCTTAGCTCATACATTCAACCTCCTTTTACATATAAAGCAAGTCAGAAGATAAACCAGCAAACCACCAAAATCAAAGGCTAAGATCTGAGGACTAACAGGAGCAGGACTCGGATGTAAATTATTCCTCATACTACTCAGAGCAGCTCATAACAGTCAAGGTTACAGGGGAATGAATCGAGAAAGGTTATTTTGGAGAGAAAATAAAGTAGAAAAAAGGCAGACAACACCTTAAGATAAACCAAGTCACATGTGAAATCCCAGCATTTCTGTGAGACCCCTACATAATCACGGAAAATGGATTTTAAAGGCCTTAGCTCCCCAATCTCAGATCTATACATTCATGACATCTTCCAGACATACCTTTACAAACAAACTCAACAACAGAACTTGACAGTTTCTCTGCATAAGAAACTTCTAGGCCAGTTGGATTCAAATTCTCTACCCATTTCATACTGGGTATGCAAAACACTCCAGTTTCACAGCCCTGATTACTCTCGGTAAGTGTGCAACTGAACTGCAGAGAAGCCAAGGACCAGCTCTCCAAAGAGACTTTTTTTGCAATGAAGAGCACCACAGATACTTAACCCATTCTCACCAGCGCCATCCATCACTGTGAATAAGGCTCTTTAAGCTCACTGAGTGCTCCATGGAGAAAATCAGCACATCCAAGTGGTATTCACAGCAACCCTCATGCTGAGCTAATGCCATCTAAATTGCCTTTTTCTGAAGGAGGTGTATCTTGCTTCTCCTGCCAGAGTCCATCTTCCTTTTTTAGAGTTCACACACCTAACAACATCTTTGTGAATTGTCCACTTGAAGATCTTTCTACTGAAAACCAGTCATCTATCACTCTTCTCTCTGAAACATGGCTGACATTGGATGTAATGGCATTTCTCTTTCTCCCAACACCCCAGTGATCAGAGCACACAGCCAAGATGTAGGAAGTCCAATTTCAGTTTCCTTCTCTGCTTAAGAGAGGTTCAAACTTGCACCTTTCACTGCCCTTCCAGATAGGAAACCTCAGAGCCTGGGAATTTGCAGTCAGTCCTGGGCAGAAGATGATGCAGATTTAAGCTGGACACAGGCAAGTGAGGGAAATTAATTGTGAGATTTCTATTTGCAGAAGACTGCCATAAATGCTAAGTCACACATAAAAGAATATCACCATCTTCTCACCCCTCATTTTTCTTCAGGTTTGAACTGACTTTTGACTGATCTTGTAGTATGCATTAATGTTTAAAACATATCCCACAAGACGTCTCTTGGAAATAGAAAGGCTACAAGCAGCTTAGTGGAGGACTCATGAGGCAGAGACGAAAAGGCACTGTGCTGTTCTCAAGGCAGGCCAGAGCCCACGTGGGGCCTTGTCGAAACTCCCTCACTACAACATATGCCTGCAGGCAAAGAGTGGATTTTAAGGACTGTGCTTCCAGGCTTAGATACCTGAAATCTGCCAATGTTCCCGTGTTAGTACCTCAAAGCTTTGGGTACCACTTCTCAAGTGATTCCTAACAGATCTAAGAGGCCAAAACAGTGTTCTGACTCTCATCCTCCCTCCTATTCTACTTGACAGAACTAGCCTACTTCTGTAAATCCATGCCCCTATTACTTCCTGAAATAAAAAAAGGTTGTTCACAAATCACTTCAGTTTCCAGCAGCTTTTGGCAGCAGTCAGTCTTAGCTGATCAGATATTGTTTGCTGTGCAGTAAGTACACACCAAACTTTGGACAATAATGATCAGGCATCAGAATTCAACTGGTGTTAAACCAGCTGAATTAGGACCAATGTCTTATGGTAGAGCACTGTCTGTGATCCAAGTCTCTTTCCTAATTCTGCTTTAGAAGATGCTTTTAAACCTCAGGGAGGTCATCAGTTCCTCTTTCTCGGACTAATTCTCCAGCTGATAAATGGAGACAAATACAATCTCTGTTATAGCATGCTTTGAGAACTACTCAGTTCTCAAATATTAAGATTATGTTACTACTAAGGGGTAATCAGCATCTTACAGTGTTCCTTCAAAGCACATCGTTTTAAATAACCCTCATGAAATCTGTTGGTCCAAAATCCCTGTTCTCTTAATTTTCAAGATGAAAGCAGACTGTTGTTTGCTCTCTTGGGTATCATGCCACCCGAGAGCTGATGCTGACTGCTCAGGGTCCATGGCAGAACATACTACAAAGTCAGAAGCAACTCTTGAGTCCTTAAACAGTTTATTTTTTTTGCTCATGTCAAAACATGAAAACAAAAAGCCCTTTACCTTAAAAAAAGAAAAAGTCACTAGACAGAGAAAACACAACAGAGAAGAATGTTCTTGTTTTACAATTAGAAGGTAACATCTTAGAGAAACATATTACAAGGGCACCTGTCAACACGATGGAGCCCTCTCCCTCACAGACATTATCCACATCATCTAATGAGAACAGACAACCAGGACTGCTAGGTCAGTATGCTGCTAGTCAATGGCTTTGATACGCAACTGCATTCACATGCCATTGTGTAAGTCAACGTGAGAAAGACCAAAGGGAAGTTTTCTGGTTTAAAATGGGCAAGTACTATGAAAGAAAACTACTTTGCAGTATTTATATGATGTGGAAAGGAAACAAAACACAAACTGGAAACAACTTTTAAGATTATAATACCCATAATGTTAGCTGCATAATCGAATGGCAAAACTAACCCATTTATTACATGACTATTTCTTTCTTAGTGCCATAAATTAAGCATATTTTTTGGCAGTTCCCCCTTGCCAGGAACAATTCTTTTATTCATGAACCTGCTCATTTTAAAGGCTGAGTCTTTAAAGCCCATTAGAAAACCATCATCAACACATTTTGGCTTTTTAATGCAAGGAAAGAAACATTAAGCAAGCTGCTGTTCCCATTTTTCAAAATAAATCTGTTCTTCTCTCCTATAGTTATATACCAGTACATAAAACATTGATTTCAGCAGAGTTACTTCTGATTTACATGGCTGTGAAAGCAGTCACAAACCCATAGCATACGTAAAGATATTTCTGTAGTGTCTCCTTATGCTGCTGAGTCGGCATGCATCTAACCTAGGACAGCGGAGGAATTTAAAGTGCTATTATGCTGCAAAGGGAAAACGTGCCTTGCTTCCTAGGCTAAGGATTATTATTCATATTGCCACAGTGCCCTGAGAGCAAGACCTTATGTGCTAGCTGCTGTACATATCTCAAGACAAAACATTTTCTGAATATTTACCACCTAAACAGATAACAGCAAAACTAGAGTTAGGAAGCTGAGACAGAAGCCTCCACCAGGGCTTACTCAAGGTCTCCCAGTGTGCCTGTGACTGGTGTAAGTGCAGCTCAGGGCCACAGCATCGCATTCCCTCTCCACTTTGACTGCCTCTGGACAGGACAATGCTTTCTGGTACAACCTGGTATTGTTCTTCAGAATGACGACACAGACACAGCCTTAATTTTTTAGCATGGTACATTAAAACATCTCATACTTTAATCTTTTCACGTATTTGTAGGGAAATGACCTTACTGGAAAAAAAAAATATCTTTACTTTTAGAAGTGCATACATATCAATACTTGCTGGTATTTTAGCGCTCTCCTTTTAATGACAAATGGGGAAGGGTGGTGGAAATCAAAGACACACATCCTTATCATTCAAAGGTATAAGTTAAAAAAACAAAACACAGCAGACCCAAGAGGTGGGTTTCTCCATGGTGATTTCAAAATCCTGCATGTAGGTGGCTTTTCTGTAGACAGGAAGTATTCCTGTGCAAGTTCTTGGGTCAAACAGATTCAATGAGGCATTGCAATTTATCAGGTACTTTTAAAACACAATTTTCTAGGCATTCATGGAGCTCCTGCCTAAAACCACACACACTCCAGTTGGTTAAGCACATTATTAAAACATCTAGCTCCAGTACTTCAGTTAGTTATTGACTTTACACCAACCAAAATTTATCGTCAGTATTTGTTCATGACTCACACCTTTACCAAAAACAAAAAAATACAGGTATGAATAATTCAGTTCTTATTTCATGCTAACAGTACATTAATTTATTCATCAATTAGTCACAGACAAGAAGCAGAAGAAAAATATTTCCTAGCACTCCCAATACCAGACTTCAGCCTGAAATAAAACAGTTCTCAGACATCTCAGAGGCTACATATTTTAAGAGATGCCATCATTTTTTCCAGCAGCCTTAGCATCAAATTCATACTATTCTCCAACATACCAGCACAATCCAAATTCCATATTTCCACCTCCAATAATATAAGAAAGAAATACCCTCCTACCTCCTCCTCTTCCCCTCTTTATTGTGCAGGCAGAGTCTGGTTTGTCTTGCTTAAGGCTCAGAGCAAAGTGAATCTGGAAACGCCAGCTGGCTTAGTACTTGCACCATGAACACAGGTTGTGTAAAAACAGACCTTCCCTTCAAGCCTAGTAGATACGTAACATCAGGGCACCAGCAACCTTTCTTCTATTGCATGCTTTTTGTAGGACAGATTTTTCATGGATCAATGGCTATATTAAACACAAATATTTCAATTAGGAGGTAACACATTCCACTTTGTGAGATGTTTGACTTGGGGGTCTGTGTCCAGCTGGACATCTGAACAGCTAGCTATAGGCTCCAGTCCTATGCTAATCTTTGACATTTGACTGTGGTCCTTTAGTGGCAGAGAGGTTTCTCTGGGTATATTCTGTGCGAATGTCCAAGTTCCACCGGAATCCAAAAGTACCAAATAACAAACATGAGTTTAAGCTGGGAACAGTCTACTAAACCATGGATTTTACATAGCAGTTTGTAGCTCAGAGACTGCCTCTCCCTAATAGTTAGCTGATGCATAAAACAATTTAGCTTTGTGTTCCACAACTTCTATTCTAAAAAAGTCAAACATGAAGCATTTGCAGCCGATTCACTGATATCCCCCCACGCCAAAGCAGGTATGTCATATGAATTCAGTTAAACCCAACTGACACATAGCTCTCAAAGCTGTACTAACTGTAACCTCTCCTTCCACATGTATAATAGTGACACAGCTAATATCTGCCACTAGGTTTTTCTCCTTTAACAGGTGAAGGGCAACCAAAATGAAATTTCTGCTAGAACTGATCCTTATAAGCACTAGCTGAACAGACATATGAGAGAAGAGTCTAATTCACATCTCTGTCTACCTCCTGATTCAGGTCACAGGACGCAGGTCTGACTTCTTCCACATCTGACGGAAGAAGCTCACCAAACGTGCCATAGCTCCCAAGGAGGAGACACTCAATTATGTTAGTGCCAAAATTCAGTGAAGCCATTGCCGCCTAGTTCTTTTTCCTGCTTTGCTGCCTGACTTGGACAAAGAATATTATTTCATTACCTCCTGCCTGATTTGTGTTTACATACATGTACAACAGAAACCCATGTTACCCTTTTGTAATTAGACACTGTGCAGCCACCTGCCAGACTGTCTGTGCTCCAACAACTCAGCATGTGCTTGTATAACCAAGGCACAGAAATCACTGGAATGCTGCACGGGGTGACAAACTGCAGTAAGTATCTCACAGGGAGGCAGTCTGTTTACTTACATCTAGGATATAAAACTCTACGTACAACTCAAACAACAATACCTAGTGGTAGAAAAGAGGAAATAAACAGACAGGCAACGTTGTTCTCTTTCCTTAGCATTTTCTAGACTTGTTTTCTATCTTATTTTACCTAGGGTATAATGTTTTTTAAAATGTGTTTCTCAGTCTGTGGGCACTATGAATGTATCATCACTCTGTGAGGGTGTTTACATCCATATTTTATAAATAATGAACCTTGAAACCAAATACAATTTTCCAAACCAATCCTTGATATGGGAGTGCTCAACCTGAGGATCATTAGAGAAGTCTTATTTTCAGCATACTGGGGGGTGGAAGGGAGGGATCAGGCCCTCTCATAAGCATGTACAAAAAGCCCAGAAATCACTGTCTGTCCTGAAAGTGGGCTTGCATATTATGCCCACCAAGGCATTATTGAAATATCAGTGACACCACTTCTGTGCTTAACTAGGCATTTCCTGATCCAGAGCAAGAACTGCTGAAACCACCTCACTCCCAGGAAAATCAATGAATCCCTAAGAAATCAAGAGGATTTGAGCTCCTCAACAACATTAAAGCTTTGGCCTCAATACCACAATTTTTCACAGAGATAAAGTGGCAGCCTGTGCATGTGTTTCATAATCAGATGACCCCATAACCTATTTTTTTAAAAGCATATTAGGTATTTTCATCACATATGCAAGCACATATTTCTATTGGAGGACAGCAGAGAGCAAGCAGGAGCTGAACTCATAGATTCCCAGTCCCCAACACGACACTTAAGTTTTCCCAGCATGTTACTTATTTTCTCCTACTAGCTCCATAGGCCAAATGCACAGCAATCTCATTGGAAATTGGGTCAGACCTTTACTACCAAAAGTGGCCTTCAGCAAAAGGTGCACTATGGCTGGTGACACCTGGTCCTAAACAGCACCATTTACAAAAAATTAGATTCATTCTCTAAGAAAGGATGTTTGATTTCACACTGCATCAGACCAACAGCTAGAAACAGAAGAAAAAGCAGAAGAGAAGCCTCTCTGTAAATCCTCCTAGATAAGACGCTGACCTGGAACACAAGAAATCCAATTTCACTTGCTGCTTTCACCCACCTGAAGCAGGGTGTTAAACCAGCTCTCTTCAGCGTTTGAGCAAGGGCACTGGCCTAGCAGCTATTGCTCTAGGTTGGACACACTTTTTGCAATGCAGGGACACACACACACACCCCCCAAACCAAAACCAAACCCACCCCGCTAAAGCTTAACACCTCCTTACCTAAATCTCTCAGACTAGAGACCATCTAGCTTTAAAACATGCAATGTTCAATTATCAGTTACATTCCATATGCAAACATGTATGCACTACACCCTGCCAACTACTGTGCTTCCACATGAGAGATGTTATCAGCCCTGTAGGAAAAAGTGCATTGTTCTTTGTCACATCCATTTTCATTATGCATCTGTCTATCGATCCATTCAAAGACCAAGTTATTTCTATAGATGAAAATAGCCTCTTTTTTCTGACTGAAGAGTAGATAGCCTATCTAGGACACTAACAGAAAAACTTCAACTCATCTATCATATGCAAGCAGTTTGTCTTCATAAAACAGTCCTAGTGCAATAGATTGCCCCAACATTCCTTTTCTCTGTACTGCTTCTAAGTAGTCAAGTCAGAGGGTGCAAAGCACATCTGAATGTGGTAACAACGAACAAAGGCCAGAGAGCAGAGGAGGCTAAGACAGAATGCATACTCACAGGAAAATACAGAACTAACAACTATTTACAATATCTCCTGTACAATAATTGCACCTACAGTGCATTTGACTAGAACAAGGGAACCTGCAACAACTGCCAGTCACATACACATTCCCGTAAGTAACTGCTGTTTCCCAGTAAAGCTTCAACAACTTTCAGTACTGGCTTACAAGCCTAACATCTCCTTCCCTAGCTAAGGCAAACTGTAACCCAAATAGCACTTCAGTTCTTCAGTGTGGATCCAGTGATTCCCCCTTATCAGCAGTATTTCCATACTCTTTAGCACAAAAAAATATTAATAAATACTGAACTGGAAAATAAAAATTTGTTACAGAAAAGGAGATAGGCATGTATATGACCTCACTGACAAGTGCTTGGATCATGCCTGATTTGTAAGTGATGGGCCACTCCAAGACAGTCTTCATAGTAAAATAAGTGCATAACAAAAGCAAAAGCTCTCTCTTGTAACAAGGTTCATGAAGGTCACCCACTCCTTTCAAAACAACAACTCAACAGGCATGCAAGAAGGTGATCAGCCCCTTGTCCAGCACACTTGAAGACTGTTTCACATTGCTTATATAAACCTTAAAGGACTGCAAGTACTTGCAGTGGCACCCCAGGCAATGGAAAGTTCACAGGGTTTAAAAGACAACCATGCAGGCAGGACATCAGTTACAGGATACTATTAAAACTTGAGTAATAAGCTCCAGGAAGATGACAAGCTCAAAGGTATTAAGATGACAGTTTTAGACACAGTCATTATTCAAATGGCTTTCTGCCACTGTGGGAAATTTATTACAACTTTCAGTGTGATCGCAGCAATATGTAAATTGGACTGCTGGAATGAGGATATATGGTGGCGATGTGTGGTATGAGTCACCAACTAAGAACTGGAAGTAGGGATGAAAAAATGATGCGATTACTGTGGTCAGGCATTCTGAAGGCCTTGGTTTAACAGATTGAGCAAGATGTACTACATCAAAAAAAAAACTCTAGAATATAGTTGCTCAATAATTATAATAAAGCATCTGTCTTAAGTACTGAGCTACGGAATACAGTGTATCAAAACCAGGTTATTATAGAGAGAGAGACATAAAAAGAAAGGGAAATAGAGGAGTCTTATGGTCAACAAAATACAGATTCTGCAAGCAATAAAATTTATGAAAACTACCAGATTGATGTTCCTGAATGGTCACTGTTTCATCTGTATCGCTGTTCTGATGTGAAGAGCCATTTCAAAACAAGTGATTATACGTTTGAGAAAAACAGGCAGGCAGTGTTAGCCAGCCCTACACTACAAAACAAATCATTGGGCTCCATTTATTTATTCTTTTGAAACACTTTTTTTTTTTAGTCTTCTACGAGGAAAAAGAAGAAAGTTCTCGTTACAAAGCAAGTCCACTTTCACGTTACTGAGAGTTAAGAACTACAGCATGAGAAAGCATGTTTTAATATCTTTCAAATTTTAATGGGGAGGCAATACATGGAGTCATACCTATCCAGGGACTACCAGATCCTCCACTGTCACTAGTCAAGACACATTAACAAATCTCTATTTTCATAAAGTGCCAAGTATGCTTGCCTTCTGAACAGCCTTAAAATCACCTCTGATACCTCATCCCTGTATTGGCATCTGACCTTACCCACAAGATAAGCGCTGACCACCACTGTTGTGCCTGTATGTGAACAGGAATCACATTGCACACAAGCTGCCAGGAAGCTACATGCTGAACTGGACAGATACTTATTTCCATAGGTACTTACAGACACCCAGCAAGCAGCAGGCAGGCAACTGTAATCACAAGGAAAATGCAGAGCAAAAACGCAGCGGGAGCTGCAAAACAGATATCATATAGATTACAAAACACAGTTTATATCTTGCAGAAACAGTCACTTTCCAGGCAAGTACAAATCTTTAAGAACTGGAATAGGCATCCTGGAGTCCTATCAAGTCACCTCAGCTAATAAAAGAACGCCGGATTTTAAGTTACAGTGAGAAAATACAGACTCATCTCACCAGTTACTCCATGACTACACCCATTTCTGTTGGATCCTTCCCTCATTATCTAGGTCATATTTCATCTGGCCACTTTCAACACACACACGTGTATCAACAACACATGAATGAAGCAAAACAAATGAAGCAGGGTTTTATAGCATCCATAAACACCACTCTTCAGATTGCTTCATAGCCCTAAACAACATGGATGCCAACATGGGTTTTATCCCACCACCCTCAAGGCTGATGAGCAATCACACAGAAACTTTTAAGTTTTGAAAGGATGAAAACCAGACACACTTAAGGGCATCTAACCTTGCCCGGGTCCAACAGACATATCACTTCCCTGTCACTGGCGCAGAGATCAAGGCTGCAGGTTGAGAATCAGCATTGATACCTGGCCTGTGTCCACAGCAGTGAAGGGCGTATGTGCCACAAACCTCTCTGGCAAGCTTAGCATCCACCTGGATCCACTACAGGAAGGCAGGAGCTTGAATAATCTACCTGCAGTCCTCCTGCAGTGGCTGACTGAGCAGCTATTCATGATAACTGGAAGTGACAACAACAGTTGTTCAGTAAATAGCAGGTGTATTTCCTTAAGATGAGGGGGACTAGCTATCTTTTGTACTAAAGCTGGCACTGAACATGAAAATGCTGTGTCTAAACACAGAAATCTATTGAGACTTTTGAAGGATTGTGACATTAAATAAATCCTATGTAACAGAAGTAAGCATTTCAGTCTAACATTTTAAACTGGAAAATAGGGGATATAGTTATAGCATCTGTATTCTTGGAACTGCAACTAGAAAATTCTGAAATCTGGTATCGTTATCTGATATCTAGTTCCACCTTAAAGTAAGAGCAGAGGGTTTGTTCTGGCTAAATACCAGATTCAGTCCTCAATGGCTTTAGACCCGCAGAAGAATGAAAGAGCAGAAATAATATGGAAGGGCTCCCAAGAAACATCCATCAGGATCTGTATGGCCCAGAATGAGAGGGGGAAAAAATTAATTATGAACCACAGTATCTGTTGGTACCCCTACAAAAACAGGAAGGCTTCAAAATGTAAATCACCATGCTTTTGCAAATGGCTTGCAACCCTTTTTTTCATGCCTTAACAGAAAGGGTCCTTTTAAGGTACCTCACACAAAAAGAACTAAAGAAAAGAAACCTTGCAGTATCTCTATTGAAAACTCAAAGTTGACTATATGCCCTGGTGACTGGCGTAAGTCAAAAGAAATCAATTACAGTAGTGAACTACCTTCGAGGTCTTATTCAGCACATAAGAGAACTTATTCCAGACTAGGATATAGTGATGCAAGACAGCTGTTCCTGGATTTGGTATTTTATAGTGACATTTGGCACAACTAACCACAAGACGATGCACATTGAAAAAGTAACTTATTCTGTGAATGGGTTCCTCTAAGGGCCATATTCACACAGCCTAAATTACACCCAAGTACCTGTACTTTATATTTTCTATAAGTGGATTGTGGTTTAATAACATATTTCAGTCCATTAGTTGGGTTTTTTCAGCAGTTGCTCCACCAGTGGCTCTGTCACCACCGACAAATTACAAGGAACTTACATGATTTTAATCCATCTCTTAATGAAGTTACATGATGGCACTTCTGGGATCATCTTCTAAACACAACAGGCAGTGACTATTACTGTACTACTGCCTACTTGCTTTTCTACAGTCTTCAACAAATACCTTTTTTTTTTCTCAATGATTTCTCTGAATCCCTCTCATCAAAAAGAAAAATGCATAAATGCACATTCCCTTTAGAACATAATTAAGCAGAGGCTGTACCCTCTTGATGCTGAGATCTCAGCAGTGAATCTCCAGAAATACCACAGCAGAATCTTATCTGTTGCATCCTAGGGCTGAATGGGGGGAAAAATAATAATAATAAGCAGCGCCTTCAGCTTCAATCAGCAGCATGTTCCAAGATTGCAAATTGCTACTGTGTATGAAGAAGGATCTGAAATGCAAATGATCAAGAGGCCATTAGAGACATTAAAGATTTAGCAGACGTATGTTCATCCTGGTTTTATTGGGGGGGGGGGGGGGGAGAGAGGCATTAATTCCAAAGAAATAGATAATGAAATACAGCAACCATATTCATCCTTTCACAGAATAGTTATGTGTCTCATTAAAAGCATACTTACTGTCCAATCTTTAATTTTTCATGTGGACGAAAAATATTAAAAACAAATATTCCCCATTCAGCTCTAACTTTAATGACTGTTATTTACGTCAATAATTTTGCTTATAGGATTGAGAGCTACCCTAGAGTTGCCTCACTATAGACTAACCTTCAGATGACTTTCCATTCAATTGGGCTGGCCATACAGTCTCCTCAAGGGGAAGAGCCTCCAGATTCTTTCACTGCCTACACTAGCATAGCATCAGGACTGAACAGCGTGATCTTGCAATACATATTTTGCAATCTGAATTCTCCAAAGCAGAAAGATCTAAACCTATTCCTCTTCAAAGGGCATTCCTGACATTTCCTGCTGCCAAGACATAAAAATAATCCTTATTCATAAAGTCATTCAACAAATACCTACACATATGTGTGAACAACTGGAAGAACTTTCTTGGGATTCCTTTAATTTCCATATGTATTAATCTTTATGATCAGTCTCATAAAGGTTAAAAACCCTAGTTTTCAACTAAAATTGGACCTAGAAGCTTCTATTTTCTGTCTGTAGGCTTTGGGACTGTGTTATTGTCACAGTCACATCATGTTATTTCCACCAAAACAGCTGGTGGTTTCCAGTGTAGGAAGCAATTATTATGAAAAGTGTCAACGTGTCATTCTCCCCAAGTCAAATGTTTAACTTCACGTTATAGCATTTGACAAGTATCCAGCTCTCAGTCTCCACCAAGGAAAAAGGAGAGCATGCATGCAAGTCACAAGAGAAAAGAACAGTTTACCCAATGCTATGCAAGCAGATTTAGACATTGCTGACTGATGTCACAGTTGTGCATTTCTAGAATTTAATTGCTTTGGCAGAAGGCAGGCTTAGGTCTGTAATGCATGAACAAACACACTGTTTGCCTTGCCCCGACAATGCATATACAAAAGGTGTCAGTCTAAAACAACATGATAAATAATTACATGTTCAATAAGTGGTGCAAGCACTTTAGGAGGCAATAGTCACAATTCATAGCAGGGACAAGAGAAAATGTTCTGCCTGTCAAACGCACAGCAAAGAAACAGAGGTACTCTGCCATACCTTTCAGGCCTAAAAGGCTCAGCTTAATGACAGTGCTAGGTACAAAGGACCACACACATGCCTGAAGCTTCCTCACACAGTGTCTTCCTAGGGTATGTCCACACAGAAAAATAAAGGTGTGGTTGTAACCTCAAGCAGGTCTATCTATTAGCGTATGGCATCTCTACTAGCTTAACCCATGTAGTCCGAACAGTTGTATTAGAAAACAATAAAGCACAAAACCAGACAATAACAAGCCAGCAACCTGGCTACGCATTCCCAAGAGCTAGCAGACATACCCTCCTCTACGTACCCCCTATGTCTGCTGACTAGTAGGCACATTCAGCTCACTCCAGTATCCCACAGCACACTGCAGTCTGACCCTCCTTCAAAGGCACAGACATAAACCTGATGCCTTTTCCTCCCAAGCAAGTGGCCCAGCCAGCTCTGTGTGAGCAAGGAAGCCTCGGGTCATGCCAGTCAGTACATCCCAATGACCAGTTCTCTGGTTTCAGGAATCTGCACAAGCCAGACCACATACCAAAGAACAAAGTGTACAGGTAGCAAAAACCACTCCAACAGCTTGGAGTGCCAATATCTTGTTCTCCCATTACACTTTGGCACCACAAGGACCATGCTATTGATTTTGAAGCTAACAGTTTATGAGGGAAGTTTAAAAAAAAAACAACCAACCAACAACAACAAAAAAACCCACAAATCACAAATGGTGGACAGGGGAAACTTTACCAAAAAGCACTTCAATACTTTCAAGCTGGAGTCAAGACAAGGAAGTTATACAAAGCATATGAGATCCCAAATCCCAGCTCTGCTTACAGCAGAAATCTCCTGTTAGCATAGTATATTCTCCAGCTATGCATGGTATATTAAATTAATAGAAATGCTGAGTTTTAGCATATGTTTAATAGCTACAGTCTGCTTTTCTGAGCAGTGATATGACTTTCTTACTGTACACAACAAAACATATGGATGCATTTACGTATGTCAGAAATACCCATGCAGGCTTTGATATTACTCAACAACACACATTGTCCATGGTTAAACGGTGCTTTAGGCTGTATTAAGCAATGCAGAAGTAAGCTGGTAAAAGACATCCCCATTCCTCAGAACCTAGAAAAATTGTTTAAAAAAGAAAATCAACTATCAGTCAGGAGAAAGATGTTCTTCCACAGTCACTCTACCTCCAATAAGCCTTTGCTTTTTCCACAGCAAGGCCAAACCATCATCTATAACCCAGACCTCTCACACACTCGCACAGCTGTAAAAGTCTGTGGGACACACTAGGGCAAGGGACATTTTTTCAGCTATTTTTCAGTCTACAAACTGAGCGTCACTAACTAGACTAGGCTCGTTTGGCTAACCCTTGGTGACAAGACCCAAGGCAAGAAACTCAAGATCTAATCCTCAGTACGTGCCACCCAGAAGGATAAGGGTGACATCATGGGCACATTTGGAAGGTGCCACATAGTGAAATACATCACAAATTAAATGTTGTTGCCAGTACACCAAAATAACCGTGGAAATGTAATTGCTTACTCAAAGTTAATCAGACAGATAGAAGGAAATCACAGATGCTTTTTAAGTCATGGCATGCTATTTTGCACAGGCACTGCATGGATTCATCTGAAACAGCTATCTCCATAAATCATACTACATTTGTGTTCCCAAAAGCCAGTAACTGCCTGGTTGGGCAGTTAAACGTTGTACACCCAGCCACAGGCACACCACCGTGTTCTCCTCCCATGACACAGGCAGCTGAAGCAAAACACTGTACCAGAACACACGATAACCACACCAAGGTAGTGTCACTGCTGCGTGCACGGGGGACTGCGGAACACGCAGCTTTCTCCCGTGCGCCGAGAGTGACCCCTGCCGGGGCTGGGGCCGCTGCGGCGACAAGCGCTGAGCCCGGCCCGGCCCGCAACGCGCTGCGGGCCGACACCGCGGGCTTTGGGCAGGGCAGCCCTTCGTGTGTCACACGCGCAACTGCCAACACTTCGGAGGGATCGGATCCCCACACGCTCGAGGGGCTCCCAGGCAATCTGCTAGCAGACCGTATCAAAGCCGTACAGAGCAAAAACAGGGCTTCGGCGTGCATCAGGAAGAAAAGGGAACGGTGTCGGCTTTGGAATGGTGAAAGAGACAAAAAACACGATGTGAAAAGGCAAAAACATTCATTGTAATCATTCCCATCTCTGTCCCACAAGACTTACAGGGGCAGTGACACCACCCCACAAGTGGAACAGAGAACATCGCCACAAGGAAAAAAAAAAGAAAAACAACAACCACAAAAAAAATCCACAAAAAACACAAAATCAAACCACAATACCTTCAAACATTACTATCTTAATAGTTCAGACAAACATGTCTCATATCTGGCCTTCAGACCCAATATTGGATTGCCACTTGGAAAGAAAACAATAGGCAATGTTGTTGCAACCAGATGTACGCCACGTACCTGCCCAAATTTACCAAAAGGATATAAAATTGTCCAAAGACAGAGTCTTGTACCACAGTGTCTTGTCTAACGGCTAACTGTAAACAAGTTTCATCCCTCTAGTACTTTTTTCACCTTCTGCATATAATATGCAGATATTGTTAAAGTAACCCACCCCACATCTACTCATGAGAGGACTGCAGACACTATCTTTGAATGAATGAAAGCCTATTTTCTGTGAAATTATAATTTGAAACAGATATTTTACAGTACTGACAAATTCAGGAAGAGTGCCACAATGGAAATAATTGAGTTGTTAGCAGGAGAAGCCAACTCAAGGCATTGGGGCAGGAGAGCAACTCCACAATGACACAGTCAACTCCACGACAGCATAGTCACAGCATTCACACACCAAGACCAAACTTCTGCACAGATCAGCTGAAAACAATGGTGTTTATGGCCAACACTGTGTCACTCCTGAGCAAAGGCTACAAGAGGTCCATACCCAGATCTGTTCTGAAGAAGGCCTCTAGAAAGCTCAGCAGAGAAAAACATCCCTTTATGCAGTAACAGAGAATTAGATGTACAGCAGTGTGCTTGAGTACTCCTTACACTTAGATCTCAGTCCATGGTATCTTTACAGCGTCACTCCTGCGCAGCTCTGTGGGCCCTGTAGGTAGCACAGGTTTTGCAGTGACAGTAGGGTTGGTGAGTACATTTTAACTAACCCTAGGAACTCACTCCCAGCCATTTTCCTACAGCACTAACCTCAAATGTATTCGGTTCTCTGCAGTTTTGAGATAGGAAGTTCCAGACAGACTCAAGCCACAAGCATTTCCCATTCTGTCCCACCCTACCCACCCCCAGACCCCAGGGAAAACCAGGAAGAATGAGTGGGGGACCAAGGGGGAGATGAAGTAATCTCCAAGGAAAAAACAATCTCAGCTCAGTATTCTGAAGCTCTAACTTGGTCTTCAACTGCAGGAGAGTGAAGGCACAATAGTAGAGCATTACTGCCACCTTGTGCTACACGGAATCTCTGCAATCAAAGGTTTTCTTTTTGCCTTCCTGTTTTGTTTTTTTTTTTTTAACCCCAAAACCAGAACCAATACTTGTATTAGGATGTTCAGAACAGAGGGTGAGCAAAACTTTCCCGTCTCGCCCCGCAAAGGGCCTGCAGTTGCCTCTCAGCCGAGTGCCCAGGCCCGGGGGCACCGCTGGCTCTGCTCCCTTCCAAGGCCTGGGGCACGGCCCCCAGCCGGAGCAGGTCAGCCCGCCGTGCCCAGGGGCCTCTTCAGCCAAGCACCGCCGCAGACAGCGCATCTCAAGGGGCCAGCTCTCCCCACTCCCCTTTAACCAAAAGGCACAGATGATTTGGCACCTTTATCAACACTATTCAGTGGTGTAAATCGCCAGTGCCTTTATTTATGAAATGAAGCTCATCAGGAACACTTAAAAGATGGCCTGGCTTTCGTTGTCCTGCCCGATGGGAGGCAGACAGCCTATATAATCGCTGTTCATTGACAGCAATCAGAGGTTTTGATTCTGCCTGAAGCTGAACCAACCGACCAGACACCAGCGCTTACTTTACAAGGACTGCTGGTTTGGCACGGTTTGTGTTTGTTTCCATGCTCAGGCACAGTTTGAATAAAGTCATATTCTTATGGGGGGATTTTTGCTACATTAATTTCCCGGAAAGGTGTTTATAAAGGGGACCGCATTATACTGCGGATCTTTGGCAGTCACATACAGATCCTTTACAGAGCAGACCCATACAATTACAGATGAAATTGAATAGTTTCTTCATAAACGACATACAAAAGCCTCTAAAAGGATAACAGAAAATTACAGATATTCCTACAGATGTTTTAAAAACCCCTGAAAGCTTAATGGAGGAAGATCAGAAAATTCTGAAGGAGAAAACTGCTTTTCACAAGAACACACTCCTGAAGAAAGGCTATCTGAACACAACATTAATGCATTTTAACTGAACCATTTGTCTCACTGATATTTTTGACAGTTGTTTTTTTTTAAAATTGTGCTTGTTATCTACTTTTATCCCTTGTTTCTGAGATAAATTTCAACTAAAAACTAATTTTAAAAATACATAATTGTGATTGTTCTTTAACAGCAGCTTAGCATTAACACAAAAATGATACCCTTGTCCAAAAATGCCAAAATGTTTTCCATTTTAAATCTTAGTTTAAATAAATGCTATCACAGAGCTAGAAAGGCTCTGGTGAACCAGAAAATAGAGGAAATTCTTGGGCCTTCATTCCTGAACCACCCTAAAGGTCTGTCACAGGAGGGTCTCCAGATTTTCTTGACTCCAAGCAGGTATTGGAAACCACCTTCAAAAGCTAGCGTTACGGCTCTCCTCTATGATTCTTCCATCAGAAAATCTTCCACTATCAGAAAAGAAAACCTGAAGGTTCCTCCACCCATTGCCACAGGAAACTTCACAGAACTGGCAGTCTCCTCATGTAAAATTCTGTTTGTCTTATCCAACCCAAAGGATTGGTTCTAGCCAGATTTGTTCTGTATCCAAACCAGCTCATGGGCTGCTCTAGCACTTCTTTCATAACACTATTTAAAAACACAAAAAAACCCAACCTAAACCTAGGAACTGTCACAGAATGACTTTTTTGATGTTTTCCTTCCCTCCATTCCCCTTCCTTGTTCTGTGCTAGACACTGACATTCAGCAAGACTTCGTGTCAATTACAAAAATCTGTACAAAAGAGTGGTTTTACTTCAGTTTTGTTACTTCTCTTTACCTGTTCTGATAATTCACCATTATTTTTCCTATTCGTATCCCCCTTCCCTCGCATCAACAGTCTTTTCTCTTTTCCTCCCCCATATACTGATTTTATACTGCAGAAAACCAGCATTTAGGCATGTGAAGTTGGGCAAAATCTATTGGGGTGTACTGACCAGGGAGACAGTCATTCTTGTCCCTGCTCAGCCTCATTTGCAGTGATGTGGGATGAAAAAAACTGCACTCTGCATGAATGAGAACAGAAACTAAACATGGAGCATCCCATGTGCCAGTCAGTCATGCTAGGGCTACAAACTACAACCAAAAGGACACACGCATGCATAACTCTCCTCAGTGCAAATCCATTTTCACAAAATCTTCTTCAAAACAGCATGAAAACTGTGAAGCTTCATTCTGCTCCAGCAAGACTGTCTCAAATGACCAAGGTACCCAAAGGCTGTGTAAACGTTTCCAGTCATAGAAAACCTTTATTCACAAATACAGTTCTTTTTTTTGTTATTATTCCTAATTGGAACTAGCAATAGGGCAAGGTTAGAGTTCAGGCAAACGAGTTGTGCAAGGTAAGTGCATAACTGTTGTGCCTTTCTTTTCTCTGTACAATGGCTGCAGCTCTATGGTAGACACAGGCAACCATTTTGCATTCACACCAATTAAAGGCAGTCTCACCGTGTGACTCTTCCACAGAATGCTCACTGACAAAGATCCCGTGGTTTTTTCTAATCCAGAAGAAGTAGTTCTGACAGAGCCTACAGACGGCCTTTGTGTATGGAGAAAGACACAGCATCACTGTTCATGTCCATCCTCTAGTGAACACGCAAAGCATATGTGTTGTGACAGCCACCCACGACAGAAGTTTGGCTCTGAAGCTGTTGGCGCTCATTGTTTCAGCTCTGGAGTCCTCCAGTTCAGCCCTGGAGCATGAGCCAAAACTGTGGCTGCAACACAGACATTGTGGGAATACCAACAGACAGTCAAGGGTCTGAAAAACAAATGCCCAACTCAGACATATCCAGGGAAGAAGACACAATGGTTGGACCCCTCCAATATATACCACAGTGCAACTTCTAAAGAAAGCAATTACAATTTTACCCTTGCCAGCTGCAGAGAAGCAACTCTCTGACAAAGTGGTGACACCTCTGACACAGCTGCCTCCTACCTGACACATAATTTTGCTGTATTACAAGCGCCAACTAATCTTTCTCATTACAGACTTCAATATTATAATGTAGCTACACAAGTCCTATTCAGAAAGGTCATTCTCAGCTTAAATAAAACATTTGTCTCCTAAAACAGGATCGGAGTAATGAATATTATTTTAGTTATGGATTAAGTGTGTTAATAGAATACTTCACCCTAATCCTGTTTTCTGAGCAGCATGGCTACTTACAATCTCAAAATGAACTGTGTAATGAAAGCAATTTCATACAGCATCAGGCTCCTACAGGTTTTATGCAAACGTCACAGCTGTTGTGGTTAACATCCACAACTGATGATCTGATTAAGCCTGCACTGAGCGGTACTGGAACACACTATGAATTAATTACCATCAGAAGGGTGAAGGGTTGAAGGTGGTCAGAATTTAAATTTTTTATGTTTATACAAATAAATCAGAAATAAATAAATACATTGAAATACTTTAGGTTTTTAAAAATCAATCTGTTTCTGTAGAAAATAAATTAAATTCTGGATAGAAAGCAGTAAGCTCTAACATACACAACACAGATTTTCATTGCAAGAAAGGCAACTTCCACCTTCTATTTTCAGTTACGGTTATAAATTCACGAACAACTACTTGAATCCTTAACTCTTGTTCAATGGTATCATGGCACACAGGAGCATACACCATACCAGCTAGTGTTACTGGGTAGGACCATGGAAAGGTGCTTAAAAGCCTGCACAGCCCTCCTTCATATGAATTGCCCCCAGATGACATGGGTCATATTGTGATAATATAACTGTAACATACCACTCCAATCATTTCTGCCATGGAGAAATGGTGAAAAACTGTCCATCCCAAAGCGTGCCTAGAGATGAGTAAACTGTAACTGCTTAAGTGATACCAGTTCACATAGAGATTACAGGGTAGTCGTCATACTTGCTTCTGTCAAGCTGGATTCCCTTGAGTTTCAGCCAACAATGAGGAGTTAAAAGCCACAATCTTGCAGTGAAGTTGGGGAGGCTGTTCAGTGGAAACCCTCCTATCAGGAGCAAAGAACCAAGTCCAGATTTTCTAACAAAACCACATCGAACTAAGAGGCTACCGTGCTTTTCTAGCAAATCAACTTCTTCCCATCATCAAACTTAGAACTGAAAATACCATCAAGAAACTATACTTTCCTGGACCATGGCCTTGCATACTGCCGCTCAGGGAGAGGATCCACCAAGATCACAGTAACTTACACCAGCCAAGCTGCCACTCTCTACCAAATAAAACCCACAAATGAAGATGGTCAGGGCACCTGAGGTGACTACACTTCTAACACCTTATTTCATCAGCTGCTCTTAAGATCCAATGGTTTTCCAGTATGCTCCATCCTCAGCAGAGGAAGGAACTGCTAAACTCTGAGATATTGGAGAGCACCAAAGGCATATTCAAAAGTAAACATTTTTCAAAGTTCCGATTCCTGGCAGTCTAAGACTCACTTAGCTCAGCTTTGTTGTTTAGAAGTGCTGAGGTTAGCCTACATGACGCACTGCAGCACCGCCTGGCAACCCAACAGCTATAACAGGTACTTGAGTCAGGGCAGTGGCACTTAGATACCAGCTCTGCTGAAGCCATTACAATGCAATGCAGCACACCAGCTGATGAGCAATGCTTCCTGCCCTGGGACCAGTGCAGACAGCACCAAACAGCAGCTCTGTGCTGGCTAGGCATAGTGTGGTTGAGGAAAATGCAGTCACGCAAGAGTTTTTTAGGCCCAGTTTTTTAAGGCATTGCTCAACCCAGCCTTCCATCATCTGTGCTGTATTCCAATGCAAGTCCCCTGCTATATAATTCAGAGCAAAGAGAACCAGCTGCAGATAGATAACAACAAGGAATGATCTACTATTCCCATTTTATATTTGGCCTAAGTTAACAGCAAATACACAAACACAGCAGGATCACACACTCAGGTGCCATTCTTCCATGAGCAACCTCTTCATTTCATAACTGGATTGAAGTCCCACTGACCTCATCTAAACACACAGAAACAGCCAGCAAGAGAGCTACAGTTTCAATGCAGTCTCCTAGCCCTACACTGTGGCTATGAAACAATCTGCTAGAAGAGGATAGAACCTGCAGAAAAATAAATTACATTCCAAAAGGAGACAAACACGTACAACACACTTTGGAGCGGCTCCTTGCAGCCCAAGCATGTATTTACTTCAGCCAGAACTTAAAAGCCTTACCTCCAAAGCTATTTTCCTCTTTCAGAAAACACATTTTAAAAACAAACAAAAAGCCAACCACTACTAAAGTCTACATAGCATTGTCCAGCCCTTCATTCCACAACCCCACATACAGGCTTAAATCCCACACAACTGTCCCACACCCCGTTTTCCTTTAAACCCCACACTTATGGCACATGCCAGGCAGCTTTCTGTCAGCACTTCCACTGGAGTGATAGTCCTAGCAACAGCCAAGCATCCCAAAGCTTAAACATACTATAAGAAATAATATGCATGCACATAAATGTTCTTGGACATAAGCTGCAAACTGCTATTGAAACACCAGGAGACTAAGGGGGTGTCTGCTTGTCACCATCTAAATTCTTCCCAGTTTTGACTCCTGCAACAAGCACAGCTGCTCCACATGAAGACCACCATCCCTGCCCTAACCTGCATTACTTGTGGTCACACAGGTAGCATCCAAGTGGCATCCACAAACAAGAGTTCAAAAACTTCCATTTCTGACCTACCCTAAAGTCAGACATATACAACAACAGCATTTCACCTTTTTCCTCCAGCTGCAGCTATCTGAGGAGCAAAGCAGAGCATTAAACTAGCAAGTTCAGACTTGCTTTCAAACACGTTTTCCTTCACACTTCAGTCCTTACAGCCTTGGCTAATAACACTCCTACACCAGCAATTTTCATCCTGTGGTTCACATTCTTCTGGGGGGCAGGGAGGGGGACTACAAATTATTCGTGAGAGATCCACAAAAAGCTTCTAAGAAAACTGGGTTTGTGCCTACCATATAGCAACCCACATAAAGACCCATAAAAAGTTACATGCAAGTCTCTTGAAATTTGGAGGAGAGGCTCCAAGAGCCAAGACTGAAAGCTACTGTCCACCATGATAGTCCAGTATCATTAGAGAAATCACTAATTTAAGAGTCAAAAAATTCCAAGTTATTTTACTAGCTCTGTCCCTCCGGCACAGTGACAGACAGGACCCATCACTGTTCTGTGCCTCAGTTTCTCCACCTGTAAAATAAGGGAGAAATCCTTGCATCTGTTTTTTAAGATTTAAAACCTACCTGGGAATAAATACTATTTAAAAGGTATGTGTTGCTACTGTTCTGCCTCTTAAATTCACCTCCATAAATCTCTGCTCAGTATGTCAGGTAGTCACCTTGAATTCCTGAGTCTCCTGTAATCAAACTCTGGGATTCAGCACCAGATGCTACAGATCTATAAACCATTCCCTTTGACTACATATAAATAATGGTTGTTGAGTTGCTTTGGTGTTTACACATTGGGGGGGGTGGGGAGAACACCACAATATACCAAAAATATGAATGTAGCTGGTGACAGTACACATTCCAAGTCATATGCTTGCAAACAATTCACACACATATGCCAGCAAACATGATCACATAAAAACAGAGCAGGAACAGAATGCATTGGTCAAAGTAGGGTAAGTCATGCTATACCACCATTATAACACCACTGAGACAAAACTTTCCTAGCAGAACTACCCAGTCAACACAGGGACAGAAATAGATTTCATGTAGGAAAGAGAAATACATTAACACAAGTATTTCTGTTGCTCCCGGCTCTTCCACAGAGCTTTCTAATGATCTAAACCCTACATATCTTCAAGGGTGCCCTGTTACTTCAAACCTTGAAGGACGTTGTTTCTTCAGTTTGCTAATTTATTAATCATGCTTGTACAAGGACCAATAAAACTTTGTGCCAGCTGCTGTACAAACACAATTTTTTTAACATTACCCCTGTTCGGGCAAGCATAAAATCACTGGTTTAATAATTATATGTGTATTTGAGATCTCATACGCAATTTTCCTATGTTACATGACTCGGCCTTCACACGGCTTTATTTTAAAAGCTTCATCTGTATTCCTACTGCTTTCTGGAGGAATCCCATGGAAAAGCTTTTGTATATGCTTACCACTTTTAAAAATGCATGACTTCATTAGAAGCAGACTCAGTTCTGCTCTGTAGAAGCATGACCCAAAACCAGTTAAAAATCTGTGGGAGCTTCCCACTAGGTAGCCTGGGCCTTGAAAAGCCCTTCTACCTCCCTGATGAGTCATCTAACCTTTGTTATGTTATGCACTAATTTATACAGCAAATGAATCCTCCTGCCACTCTTCTCCATCCCTTGTAGTATGTTTCTTCAACTTCTACCTTCCTGGAAGCATCTGTCGCTTTTAAAATATAAATGTAAAATTCTGTTTTGACCTCATTCTCCCTTACAAACATCACAGAAATCAATGAAACTGGATAGGCTATCAGCACCAGTCAGGACTATGTCCTTCCTCTAGCCATTGCTTCAGCTGCTACTTCCTACAGTGCAAGCAGTTCATTCCCAGGCTTGCCCAAACATGCATGGTTTCCACGTAGAAAGCTCTAGCTGAGCCTCTCTGAGGAAACAGGACACAGGTCACAAGCTGCCACAGCTACAAGACCCCAGCTCACAGGTATCACTCTGCAGAGACTGTCTGCTGAAGTGTGCTGGGTATATCTCTTCACAGAGACAAACCCAGCAGGGCTCTTCCCAACAGAAATAATGCAACCTTAGTAAAACACAGACCAATGGAGGAGAAAGAGGAAGGACACCATGAAAAAACTTTTAAAACAGTGAGACTACAACTCTCATCCTAAACATTTATGTTAACTTTGGCATGCTGAGCAAGATCTACATCAGTATAGTGTCCTAGCTTTAGAAATAATACAACGCAGCTGTGCCACACCTCCCACAGCTGTGAACAGGGCTACAAAGGTGCTTATGCTGTTCTAACAAGTCTCTTTAAGACAAACAATTAGGAAATATTTTACTATTTGAAAAACGACTGGCCTATTATAGTGCCCCCAGGGAACGTTTGCACCCAAGTCTCTTGTCTGTTTTCAACCTGCAGCAGAATGAGTACTTGAAGGGTCAAACTTCATTCAGTACAGAAGTTAGAAGCCAACTTCTTTCATACGTGTAATAGTCTGAAGGCCTTCACTCTGCTGCAGCATCGCAAAACCTACCACATTATGTGAAACCCACTTCAGCTTTAGACAAAAGGGTTAATGCCTGGGCAGCATGCTGTTACCTCTGAACATCATTTCCCCCACAAGCGATGTAACCAGGTTTTCAAAGTGAGCATATTTGAAGATTAAGGGATTAATGTCACCCTAGAAAACTACCATTCTGATCATGGTATTATTCCCTCTGCCTGAACCAGATCCTTGGAAAGCTCTATTGATTCAAGTCAGGAGTTGACCTGCAAGCACATCTGCCTTCCAAGAATACCCCCTTCCTAGGAATTTACTAACAAATACAAACACCAAGCTAAGCTATGGCTCAGTCAACCAGATAGGTCTTCTTGCCATTAATGAGAATTGCTTTCACATACAAATGCCTTGAGGATGAAATACTAATGGTAACTTGTGGGTGAAGTAACTACTATAGACTTCTTAGAACCATATATAAATCTTCAATTTAAAAAACAAATTACTAAAGTGCACAATGTTCTCTTTTTGCTTCCGGACAAAGAGAAGCAAGAAAGAAGGCAAAATTGCTCCATACTTGCATTTTACTCATTTTGATCATTTCCACTTCATGGTAAATCAATTTGTGCTGCTCCCATGAGGGTTTAGGAGTTCACATTTCCTTTCATCTAGCAACCAAATTCTTATCTAATTGTCCTGTACTATCAACTCTAAAGCAGTGTTCCTCAGGGATGGCTTCAGGATTATCAGGCTGTAACTATCTAGCACAAGAGGTTTGGTTTAGATTTGAATTTTTTTTTTTAAATATCTCTTTGAAGGATTAAAGCTGAATGTTTCACACACACCACCAATAAGAATTCTATCTTTAAAATAACCTCAATGAGTTAAACTTGGGCAGACAAATATTCTTATTCAGCAAGCTTTCAACATGGATTGGTAGGAAGCCAGGAACAAGGAACAGATACCTGTGTTATAGTAAAACGACAACTGAGCTTGCTAAATCAACACAAGTTCTACACAGCAATAAGCAGGATCAGCAACACCATGCTGCTACTAACTACTAATCTTTACAGGACTGCCAAGAGAAAACTTGAGCAGGATTTAAAAAAACATACAGAACATGAAAAATGCTTTTAAACATCACATTGTTCTAACCTAATACCAATACCAATAAAATGCAAGAAAGGGATAGTGCTTTGCTTTTGAATTACAGCACAAAAGGTCACAAAACAAATAATACGGGAACCGAAGGCTAATGAGGTACTGCCGGTATACAGTGTTCCTGACACACTGATGATCTTCCAAAATATTTCTTGATTCCATGCATTTACTGATTTTGCTAGCAGAAGAGTTTTTTTTTTTTCT
Organism: Falco rusticolus; assembly: GCF_015220075.1. NCBI lineage: Eukaryota > Metazoa > Chordata > Aves > Falconiformes > Falconidae > Falco > Falco rusticolus. Next base: position 23,791,510 of record NC_051187.1, on the reverse strand, counting down.
TACAGGTTTCTCTATAGCTCCCCATTCACTTGCTATATTGCGTATGCTATTCCATTTATAGATACAAGAACATACTGCTCCATTAATGCAGAAAAATCCTTGATCAGGGAAAAGACTTCTAAAGAAAAAAAAAATCAATTCCAACCAGGAAAGCATAATAAAGCACTAGAAATCTGTCAGATAGGCACTGAAATGAAGGTGAGCCAGGCCTTAAGAGGAATGTAACATGCTGCAAAATTCAGTGCTACTATTTCATGTTGTGTGGCAAAAAACCCAGCTGTATTGGGGATTTATTTTCCAAACCTTTTTTTTTTTAAGTCCCGCTCTCCTAGAAAAAATTATTTTTTTTTCCCACGTGTATTTTAAACATCCACTCTCATTTACCTCAGGTTGAAACCTTTGTTACTTTGACCGGCAAAACAGATTGCGAGGAAGTCTCTTAAAACGCAGCAAGAGGTCAGTAAGGAGGCCCCCACCGAGAGACCTCTGACCCAGCCCCCCTGAGGGGCGGCTGGCACCATCCCTGAGGTAAAGCGGGCCCCACGCCCCGGCCCTCACCACCTACCTTCTCACAGCCTGAGGGGAGCACCAAGGCTGACACGCTTTGGAGATACTAATGCTTCTGCCACAGCTGTAATCATCCTAGGCAGCCCAAAAGGTTTTCTGACTTAAAACAACAACAACGAGGATACCACAGTGGAGCAGAAAGTGCTCAGATCCGCAGCCGCACGACATCCTGGAGGCTGGTCTCCCTCACAAGTCACTTCAGCGGTGACTTCTAATCTGGTACTTAGGCTTTCATGAGGTAATTTAACAAGAAATCACCGCAACTTCATCTTCCCTATGTTATGTTAAGCATCTCAGCGGGTCAGGCGGCTGCCACCAGTATTGCTGTTAGCACCACCTCGCTGAAGGTGCTGCAGAGGCCAGGATGCGAAAACAAAATGGCGTCCCAGCGCGTGGAGGTGAGGTCAGTGTCGCTCCCTCAAGGGAAATGGAGGGCGGAGAGGAAGACCTAAGGAATCTTCATTTTCCTGCTAATTAAAGCGCCAAATCCTTAAAAATGGATGCGTCGGGCGCTTTCAGAAAGTTTCTTAAGGAGGTGGGTTGCATTGTCTCTTTGTGCCCTGTCAGTGAGTGCTGGAATGGTAGGACTGGCCTGTTTTAGCAGCTGAGTCAGCTTTTAGTACCAACAAGGTAATGTGAATTCCTGGTTAGAAAATTATCGTTAGTCTAAGATGGTGCTAGCTATATAGATAAGTGTGCTGATTATTTTTATTTTTCTTTTAAATGCTGTAGGTGGTGGTGTGTTAATAAACTGTTCAGTAGTCCCACCTCAGTAACACCAATAAAACAAACCTGCTGCCAGGGGAGGGTAAAGGTATAAGGCTGCCATTGTCAGACAGGAGTTTGCAAACATTCAGAGATTAAAACCTCCTAAGAAGCCTAAGATGAACAAACTCCCTCGGGTTTGCCCTGCTTGTGCATAGGGCTGGCTTGTAGGACGGGGGCCCTTAGAGCTGTAGATAGCAGAGGATGCTGAGCTCGCTGCTGGTGATCAGGAATGTTCTGTCCCTGAATCAAAGGGTTCATGGATAAGGCTAATTTGTGATTTGTGATACCTTCAGGCCAAATTCCTCTGGCCTAAGGGACTTCCAATTTTCTTTTAGTAATCTTATTCAATGAAATAGCACAGGCATTTTCTAACGTAAACAGCTCAGTTGCTTGATACTGTTTAGATGCAAATAAGGAAGAAATTAACAGGGGCTGATACTATTACTGTTTTTTCCTCCCTAATTTTGTTACTTGAAATCCAATTATGTATAAAACGCTCAGATTGGGGATTATTTTTTTTTTCAATCCAGTACTACAGGCAGTGTATGAAACCAACTAGTGCTGTTGTTTCTAGTGCAACAAATTTTTTTCACATGTGAGTACTGCTAGCCCTGATACAACTCATAAGCTCTACAGTGAGCGCTGGTCTCAGAACTAGAGCTTGCAGAGAAATCTTTCTGCACCGAGTAGACTGCTTTTCTGAGGCTACAAGCTGTTCCGTTCACAATGGCCAGCAACACTTCTATTGTGCACAGACGAACTACTCTAAATAATGGTGGTATTCCTCTGGTGTTTTTCCATGGTAAGTATTAGGGAGAAGCAGAACTGAGTGTGGCACCCAAAGTTACTCCAGATCTCTGGTGTGATTTCTTTATGTGTATTTTTTTAATCTTCCTGTGGTGCTGTTTTCTGTGCCAATCACCTGATCTAATACTATGGGGAAAACCTACCTATCTATTTCTGTAATCCTTATTATCATTTCCACAGCCCTGGAAGGGATTTTTTTCATTGCCTCTTAGCTATTGTCATATCACCAGGCGTTAAACTTATTTTTCTCCTATAAAATACAAAACAAAAGTTAAAATAAATGGCCAGATTACAGTAGTAGACACTACCAAAAAAATTGTCTAGTATTTCAGTTATTTTAGAAACACCATAATAGGGAAGGAGGTGCTGTGAAAATTACCCATTACTCCAGTGGAGAATTCTGCTCCTACATAACCTCTCTAATGTGCTGATTTTTTCCATGCCTACCATGACTCCTACGGTCTCTAAATGGAAAATGGTGAACTGTGAATAACTTTCGGCCCCTTTAGGGATTCTGGCAAGTCTGAGTAATGATCACTTCCATTCTGAAAACAGCTGCAGCAAGGAATGCATTGGATTGCTAAAGATTTTCCTGACTAATAATCCCTTCACATTTCTTCTGTGTATGGTAGAATGATGTTGTCATTTGTATAGTATAAAATATTCTAGAGCTTTGTTGCCCAGTGAAGATATAAAGCACAGTAGATTTTTACTGTCTGCATATGAAACACCTGTATGTAACCTATAGAATTTAAAAGATAGTCCTGGGATTTCATATCAGCTATTAAAATAATAACTTTCAGTGGGGAAACAACATAAATCAATGCTGCTTGCACTGGTTGGCAACTTGCTAATTTGTTCTAAACCAAGTGCTAATATTTCACTGTACTGGTGAAGCTCAGTGAAAATGTCTTTTTAAAGCTGGGAGAACATACTGTATCAGGAGTAAGCCAATCCCCAGTGTGTTTGTCTCCCTAATTTGCTGCCTGTAAACCAGTTATACTGTGCAGCTGTTTGATAAGGGTGTTGGGAAAAGCTCATGCATTATTTGCTCAACCTAGAGAGTGGGGTGGTTAGCTCAATTTTCAGGCATGCTTTAGAAAGAGGTTTTGTAGTACTTATTAATACAATACACTGTTCAACACACAGTATGAGAACAATTAGTCCATTAAGAAAAATGGTAAAAATTCTTTAGTTCAGAATTAAACCTAGAAAAATGTAATGCATAAGGAAATTTCAAATGTATACAACTTTCAATGGTAAAGCTTGTTCCTCTTGTTCTTCTCTATCAGAAAATTGTTCATCTCTTCCAACAAGTTCTGCTAAATAAAACAGTCAGTGTAATTCACCTCCTTAAGGATAATTCATCTTTCTCCCATGGATGTAGTATGAACTACTGAGGTGACCTTTTATGAGCTTAGGCACTGTATACCTCTGTTGCTACCTGGGTAATATTGTAATACAATACCTGTATATTACAGCAGGTATCATGTTTTAAATTGTTAGACTGAAACTCCCATCCCTAAAGCCAGACAACTGAATACAGTAAATTTTTTTGCTGGCCCATTACAAAATGTTTGCTAGTCACTTTAGCATAATACACCTTTAAAAATACTTTTAAATGCCTTCTCTAATGTAATTCTAGGGATCAAATCACTTCACTGATTTGATGCTTTTTTTCTTTATCGCGTAGCAAGGCATTCTAGACATAGACATAATAGTGCCAGTCAAGGAGCTTTAAACTTGCTCCCCTTTATTGAAATGGTTTTGCATTGTATTATTCTGTTTTCAGAGTGCAATTGATACTTGTATAAAGTTGTCATGAGTCATGTTTATCATCAGGCTGTCATCCTTAGACAGGCTAGGGTGATACTCTTCTCCAGGAATAGTCCTGGTGGCGTCAATAGCATAAGTGAAATGCTGATTGTCTTGATTATCAGTAGAGGAATCTGAACTTTTGCTCGAGTTCAGTGTTCTACTCTTCATCCATGTTGAATAGTAAAACTTTAGCACTCCTTGCCATGCATTATGTAGCCATTAAAAGTTAGAAGTAGCATGTATCAAGCCATATACAGACTTAAGAAAGAGCTTGAAGGGTCATCTGATTTATCATCTTCTAGGGAAGAATCATTTCTCTTCTAATTGCAAAACATGGAATGTGATCTAGGCTCTGCAAATATCAAAATACAGTCTGAAGATGAGTGTCTATCAGAGACAATTCTCTTGAGATTGTTGTGGTATTTCTAGTTATGAATTCTCGGTCTGTTTTGCCCCAGTTTACTGTCACATTTACAATGGCAATCACTTCATGTTTCTTGAGATAAAAGTATCTATGCTATTCTGAGGCAAAGCTGTGAGTCCTCTGGCAAGCAGTTACCCGCTGACTCAGTGAACTGGAAGTAAGGAGACTGCTTACCAGTATGAGTAGAGGTTTTGCAGTCTGGACATTTTACAAGTTGCACTGTTTGACCTTCAGCTTGGGTGGTCTGACCAATCTGCCTGACTCTTATTTAGTGTGTGGGAGTCGTGCAGTGCAGGATTATGCATATGTTTATCCCTGAAACCGAGGGAGTACATTAGTGAAGCTGCATGCACAGCATTGGCTGATAGTGCAGCTTATGCTGGTGATGGAGTCAATGACTCGAAAGGGATTATGTTTGTTGACAGTGAGCACATCTGGCTGCCATACAGCTGTGCACTCCAGAGGTCTAATTCTGTCCTGATTTACTCCCCATCCGGTTCATGGCTGTAAGTCTTCCAGATGTGCCACATGTTGATAAATATAATTCTTTTATCAGTGACTAAATCCAGACAGAACTTGGTCTTCTGTTTGTGCCTGTAGATTTTAATTTAATTTTAGTGATATACTTGGATTTAGGAGGCTGAATGTAAGCACTTGCTGTGTGCCTAGATCTGTAATGTCAGTGCTTCTTGACCAGAATACATAAATACTGGAATAAGGCTCTCAAAGTCCCTTGCTTTATCTAGAGGAGTGTTTTTTCTCTTTAAAAAGTTTAATTTCTAGGATATAAAAGTCGCACTTAAAAAAAAAATATATATGTATGTGTGTGTGTATGTCTATATAAAGGATGATTATAATGATAACCTTTTGGCCACCCAAAAACTTGATGCCACCCTAGTGTCAAATGTCAGGATTGCTCAGTGTTGCAGTGAGAACAGAACTGGAGTCTGGAACTTTCTCTCTTTTGTAGATAGGGATTTTTAGAGGGTTGTGCAGTATCTGTACTTGTTCTTAGGAGTGATGCTACCCATTTGAGACTTGCTTACACATATGATAGAGAGCAGCAGCATAAACTGTACCTAAAAAAAAAAATAATAAAGAATAAGTCATGGGGTGATAGCTCCTATAAACATGCATAAAATCCCTTTTTCCACCCTCAGATGGCTCAGATAAGTATGGGCAGTTCTAGTAATAAATTTCTAAATTAAATATGTAATTAATCTGTGTCATCATTCATTCTAGTTTCATTTTTTATGATTACTTAAATTGCTGCTTCTTTTTATGGGTGCTTGTCCAAGATAAAGAAGAAAATGTATCTAGCATGTATTAAAGGAGCTATGATTAAAGTTGCATATCTACTTTTTACCATACTACTGCTGATTTCTCTGTGCTTTCTTAATCAATTTAGCACATTTATTCTCAAGAAAGTTTTTGTTATATTTTGTTCTTCATGCATGAATTCACAGTTTCCATTCTACCACTGCTAGGCCTGGAAGTTACGTGAAAATCTCATGGACTCCTAGGACAATGACAGTGCTTTCAGCTAGATGCAGAAAATCTTGTGGTTGTTGAATTTAGGAAACATATTTTGGTAAATGTATTCTGTTTGCTTACATGTTTTCTATGACAGTGCTACTTTTGCACCCTTTTTGGCCCTCTGGTGAAGTAAAGTGGAGCTACCCTTTTTGCAGATGGGGAAGGTATTTTTGACAAACTGGCAAATCTAGTTAATTGGTTTTCAGGCTTCCCTGCTCATTGATGTACTTCTAATATTTCATACTGTATTTTGATAGAATTCCTGTTTACTTCACTTTAGTAACCACAGGGTGCTTTGTGTACTAACTGTGAACACAGGTAGCTTGCATGCACATTGCCCTTCCGTTTGTGTCATGAATGTAGAATACATTCATGGAATTGATCTGGTAAGCATGATCCAGAGGAATGAGAATGGATCTTGGAGACATATACTCCTGAGTTTATATTTAGGTGATGAGAAGAATTAACTTTCCTACTCTTTTTCTGCCTATAAAGTAGGGATGTTTACGTGATACCATTCTAACAAAAGATTTGAGTCGCTTAATTACTACGTTGAACATGACAGCTGCTAATATGGGTGTTGGATCATTAATTCTCTAATTGCAGCTTTCTTTAGAATTTCATGGGGATCCCAAATTTGATAAATCACCTTTTTATTTCTTGTGAGGAGTATTCCAGTAAGTCTGTGATGTTTGCTTTCTGTTTCTTTTTTTGTTTTGTTCTTTTTTTGTAAAATGTCAGCAGTTTACAAGTATGTTGTAACTAATTTCTCCACTGTAGTTTCCTTATGCTGAACAGACTCATTCTTCAAATACCAGGCTCAGCAAGCTCATGAAGTACCTTAATACATAGTTTGCTGTTTTGAACGAAATACAGTTTGCTGGCATTTTAAGAAAAGTAGTAAGGACACATTGGAAGACTCAGAGCTTGTTCTTTTACTTACTTTTCCCAGTGGCACTGTGCTGCCCTTTGTTGTTTTTCTCCCTTTAACATCTTCTGACGCATACTTCCTACTTTCTGAAGTCACGTAGGGAGGCAAATGATAGTGCAACATGCTGTATCAACTTTGAGCAACCAAGGAGCCTGCAAACCAAGTTCTGTTGCAGAAGGTGCAAGGACGTTCATTAGTGGTACTCTGGATCACCCAATTTTTGCTTGGCCACATACAGGCAAACTCTCTGTTTAAAGAAAGTGTAGCATGAAGATCTTGATTCAAATGAGAATCTAATGCCTTCAAAGATCTTTTTAATCAATTCAGTAAGTTGTAAAGGTATGAGCTATAGATGAACAGCCAGGTGGCTGTTCAAAATTATAAAGACAGTGGGTCTATATTTCCTTTCCACCACTTGGAGTTCAGTTGTTTTAACTCCCCTGACCTCACTGGAGCTGTGTGTAAAGTAGCGTAATGCAGTAGAGAATCTGGTCTACAGAAATTCTGCAGAAGTCTAAATGATGCTTAATTAAATGATAGCTGTGGCTTCCCTAAGAAGTCTATCAGATATAGGGTAATACTACTCATTTTAACTGAGGTAGTTGAAATCTAACCAACCTCATTTATTTGCAGTCATAATTCTGGTCATAATTATCAGAAGCTCCTTCCATGCGTACTGTGCTGAGCTTTGTTCAGCTGCCACCATTTCAAGTTCTCTCATTGCTTCTCCATATAATTAGCCAATACTTTGTTTGCAGTCTGATTCCTAGTCATGCACTTCACTTAGAAATTGTTTTAGCAATCTGTCCCCTAACATAAGTCATGATGCATTTTGCAGGAGTAGACATACTCAGGGTTACAAGAAAGGATGGATCCTCTTCTGGCTTTGAGATTAATATCTCTTTAAGAAATAGAACTGTGTTCTATGGCTACCTGTTGTGATAGGCCACAGCTGTATGTCTTCAAGGACAGAATAGACAAAAGAGGTTCCTTTCCTTATCTGCTCTGACCTGCTTGTTCCCTGCTAGTGGTTATCAGTTTCATAAATCTGAGAAGTCCTTTGGAGGACCAAAGTAAATCAGGCAAATAGTTTAATACTTGATTTCTAATGTCTTGGTTCATCTTAATTAAAAGTGCAGCCAAATCCAATATTTACTTACTAATAAAAATTGTGTGCTTTTTTTTGCAAAATGGAGGTTAAATATGCTTATGTTTATCTCTGTATTACTTATTGTATCCTCTTGACATAATATAGGCAAATATACCTAATAAATTGGTTTGTAAAGAATTTGGTTGGTCACACTCATATTGTTCAGACATGATAGTGTGGGCTTCTCTGTGTTTACAATAACAATGAGCTAGCTTTCATGGATACTGTTTAGATCTGATCATTTAAATTTTTGTAGGCAGCAGTGAACGAGGCTACTTTAATTTGTGTGGTTCAAAGTCACAGCCAAATTCTTGTTGCTGGATACTTTCTATCATTTTTAATAGACAAAAAGACCATTCTACTTACTCTATGTGTATACTCCCTGTAATGGATCTTTTGCCTGGGTATAATATGTTTTTCAAGTGTCTTGTGTAATGAAAGTGACAGGTTGCTTTCAAGTAAGGCAGTTGGTAGGGGCTCATCAGCTCAGGGCACTGCAGAAGGTGGTATATTTTCTGAACAGATAACTAGGAAGGAAAATTGGCTAGGTGCAATGCAGTATGGGTCTTTTCTTCCCTGCGTAGAGCAAAGATAAGTCTCCTGGCCTCTGCTGTGCCCAAATAAGCTGACAGACCTGATGAATGGAAAAGCCTTGTATCTCAGAGTCACGGAAAGCACAGAGGTGAACTCAGCAAATGTTCTGTTCTGAATGCGCTTGAATTATCAGCTGTAGCCTAACAGCAGCTGAGCAAATGGCTCACCCTTCAGAATACAGCCTTCTGAATCAAAGCCAATGATGTAGCCGTGGATCTGTCAGTCAGATGGGTTATCTTGCCTTAGAAAAGGGATGTCAGTGGCAGGATGTATTTGTGATACTTTTATAGTTTGCATCTGTTTTTTAAGGAGGAACGCAGCAACTGTTTGGCTCTAACACTGTTCTCATGTAAAGAATTAAACAACAGTGATTCTCCTCAAAGTAAGTATACGCTCCAGAAAGCAACTTTGTTGCATGTCAGTGTTCCTGCCAGCATTTGCGTTCTTGGGAGCACCTCTGGCTACTGCTCATTCCGAAGCAGTGGCTTGGTGAGCAAATATGAATGGGAGAAGAATTTGGAGCTGTACGCATCTCCCCACTTGCTCCACAGGATACTCCAACAAGAAGCAGGAGGAGGGAGAAGCTTGTGATACAGAATCAGAATTAGAGATGATCATTAGAGATACGCTTAAGGCCTCAAGGTTAAATACTGCTCTGTGTGCAGTGTTACAGGTCATATCCATGACTTTTCCAGAAAGAGCAGAGGAAGGAAATACAACAGTATGTCTGCTGCATGTTTGGGATTGTAACCTAGTGTAACTCTGAATTTTTTTTTTTACCTTAAAGCTGAAGAGGATGGAGGGAGTTGGCTGATTTAATATTACCATTAAGAATAAGAAATTAATAGCTGAGCTAAAGACCTTCGTAACTTTTATTTCAGGGTCTGTATATGGTAAAGTAGCCCAAGGCCTTTAAAGAAGACCTGAAAGAAGGAGCCTCAGGTGAGTTTTGCAAAGACTGCAGGAGAGAGGAAAGGTGACAGACTTGCACACTCAGCTCCAAGGCTCACAGCTTTGTTACTTCAGAAGAACTGTGTCTTTGAAAACAGTGTATTATATTTCTTAGCCAGGCGATCAGTGCATTGCATAAAATCTCTTGGCTGCTTATTTCTGTCTGTCTTATCTTCCAAACACATGAGTTGTCCTTAAAAAATATTCAGTCACATTTGTGTTCCCTTTATGGCCTTCTCATCCTTTTTCCTATCTTGTTTGGTGTATCCCACTTAAAGACTTCCCTGTTCACGTCTCTCACATCTCACTGAAGTATATGCTGCACTGTCCCATGTTTCACTTTGTGCAACCTTCTGCCTGTCACCCTTGCATTAATCCTTGTTACTCCTTGTGATGTGGTGTTACATCACATTACCAGTGATGATGGCGTGAGGTTTTACTCAAGTGCGGAAGTGGAAGGATAAACTGGGAGCTTAGAGTTCTGCTTTGTGTTTCTGGCTGTGCTACTAGCTGACTGGCAGACTTCAATGTAATCCTTTAACTCATAAGAATACTGAAGTAAAGAGGGGTAACCTCATGAGTGACTTCATCTCTCTGCTTCATTGTTGCAGTATTTTTAACAGAGGTGATTATTTTGTGGTTGTTCAGCCTTGCTCAGACAAACTGGAGAAGAATAGAGGTCAGTTCATTTGGAGTGATTAAAACTTAGTGGTGGGAGAGATCAGGGTGTTCTCTGAGAGGGAGAGAGATGCTTTTTTGACCTTGATTTCAGCTGCGTTTGGCACAATAAGCTGGCTGATAACACAGGTGCCCAAGAGCATGCCTTTCTCAAAATGAGGATCTTCCTGTCAGTGAGATTATCTTCATTTAGTAAATTAAAACCTACCATTGCAACCCAGGGCATGGGAGGAGATGGCCTCTTCTGCTAATGATTTTGTTGATTACAAGAACTTGTATTTAATTGCAATGTGCGTGACTGGTATGTTCCAGGCAAACAGTGTGTCATCAGAGAAGTTGGAGAAAGTGAGTTGTTTGTTCTGCCAATAGGTCAGGCATTTTTTTCTTCATTCCTCCCTGTGATCTCTTTTGTGTGTTCTATATGCATGCATATTAATCAATGTAGGCAGTCATTAATTATAGGCAAATGGTACTTACTGCTTGCCAAATCAATGTGCCTTCTAAAGTAGGTGCTATAATAAAAGAAAAATTCTATGAGCAAAATTGAAAAGCTCTGCTTTGCACTAGAAGTCACCTTCACTGCCTGCCAAAGTCTCATCTGATCCTTCAAGCAAGTCAGCTTCAAAGGAAAGAAAATGTATTTTCTTAACTCTGTAAAACAAGGGACTGATTTACAGCCAAATGCTTTTTTTGTTTGATTGGAGGAAAAAAGGACCAAATATATTGGTGAGGTGTCTTTCAGAGGAGAATTTTCAATATATGTATTCAGTGAATGCAATTAATTATATTGCACTTTGGCCAAGTTCCTTTGACACTGAATGTATGCCTGTACAGAGGATCTGTAAGTAGAGGCTTGCAAAATGACTCTTAGTTCCACTGCTGTGCTTTTAGTTGCCCTGCAGCAGCTGACTGTGGTCATCTTAAATAGTATTAATCTGGTGCACTTCTCCCAGCTCCAGGCAAAGCTGGGTGTGTTGGGGGGTATAGGAAGTTAAAGTTGTATGTGCATGCATCTTGCATGTTTTCAATGGAAAATTACACGCTAATCACTCTGAACGAATTAACTTGTTTAGACTGTAACAAGGACAGCAAGCAAGGTGTAGATAATGTGTGTTAATTAATATGTAGCTTGCTATTTACAAATATGAAAGAGTGTGGGCTTTTTTGGGGTGTGTTACCTATGATGTTATGGACACACTTTCTAAGTTCTTATTCCTTGAAAATTCTTTCCCATGAGCTGGTAACTACTTTAAAATTTGAAGATGGATTTCAATGGTTAAGATGTTTACTTTAGGTGAATGTTTCCTCTGTAAATTGAAGGAGTGTGAGCTGTTATAAATGAAATGCTCCTTCTGAAAGCACAAATCTTTCCAGTCTAGGTTTCCCACAGTGCAGTATACAGGATACTCTGCAACATGAAGATAAACACAATGATAGTTTTGAATATACATCAAAATGTGTCTAAGCTTGCCTAATATTTTTCACTTTAAAAACTGGCATAGTTCAATATGGGAGGGTTTTTTTTGCAAAGAAGTGGAAGGAAAAATGTCTTATCAGCATGTCTGGTTTTAAAAATCCTGAAATATGAAAAAGAAATGAAACTCAGCTTATTTAGACTCTGTATTCCTTATTTAAAATGTTAGATGACTTTTAAAACATGACTTCTGAATCAAACCCAGCTAGCTATAAAAACAGAAGGGGGGGTGGGGGTGGTGTGTGCAGAGAAAGTTGGCAGCAAATAAAATCACTATCTTTTTTATCTTTAAATTTGTTGTTCTGCTTTCAACAATATCTAAAAATCACTGAACTGAAACCTAGTTTATGCCCCATGTTTAGGCTCCATGCAGCATGTGGATGATTTGTACTTAAGATCAGTAGTCCAGTTTTCTGTTCCTTTGCACTTTTGGCACTGATGTATACCAAAGAAATCGCAGATAAGGTTTTGCCTTACCAGGTCAATAGTGTCAGATCCCTTTATTGTGTTTGTCATTGCACTGGGGAACCAAATATGGACAAAGATAAAGGGGTTTGTTTGTCTTCTGGTGATACCCAATAGTATGGCTGTATTATCTTCATTGTGCATGATTCTGCAGTGTTTTCTTGTCCTATACCAGCCTCTGCAAATTAATTCTAGTTTCAAAGTATAGTGTGATATTGCCTAGGTTAATGAGAGGCACAACGTGTGGACATTAATCTTTGGAAAGAGGTTATGCATTTATTTATCTCTCTGCATTTTTCCTGACCAGGACTTGTTAGAGCATAGAATGGCATTTGCATGTGAGGCTTTCTTTCCTCCAAGATACTCAGGGCAGTTACAAATGGTTAAACTAGATTATAAAATACGTATTTAATTGTATGTGTGCACATATATATATATATATATATAAAAGGGAGAAAGTGCTGAGGTGTTTTGACCAAGACATGACGAATGTATTAACTGTCCTCCATTGTCCTTGGTGGCTGTAGCATTCTCCCACTTCACACTGCACATATATTACACATGGTCAGGGGTATCAGATATAGCTCTGTACTTTCTTCCCTGTTCATCATGTCTGAATCTAGCTCTGAGTCTTCACTTGCTTAATTCACTTCAGACTTAAAGCTACTAAAATGGTCTACCTGGCAAAACATACAGCTATAGTGCTGCCATCAAAATCATGGTAAGCAAGCAGTTAACTTGTAGTGATGTTTTGCTACATTGACAGCTGATACAACAGTCTGATGCATTATAAATGCACATTTTAGAAGTGTACTTAATCCTAGCATTGAAGTAGGTAGGCTCAACTCAAACATTACAAATGAGTACATGTTGTGGATTGTAGCAGTAATGTGTTTTAAGGCTGGTGGTATGGTTTTTAAGGTGAGTAGTAAGAAGCTGTATAGACTTAATTTATGCAAGGAATTTGGCAAGAAGGCTAAAGGTAGAGAGGTGATTAAGTTGTCCTCCCTGTAAGAAACACTGGCTGACCCCACTAATTGGATCCCAGATGCAGACTGACACAGCTAGCTGTAAACATTAGAGATTTCAGGAAAATCTTTGTCAGATATAAATGAGAGTTCAGCATTCCTCCAAGTCAGTTATTTGATGCACAACTCAAGGGAGTTTGAGTCAGACCTTTGAAAACGTGTAACCCTATTCTTGACTGACCTGTCAGACAAAGTTTTAGGCACCAAAACTGGGGGACTTTTGACTCAATAGACCTTTGTCTATGTGCCAAAATTCTTCATTTCTCTAGAATACTGTAGAGGAATTGAGGTCTCTGGTCAAGCTTTGTTTACGACCATTTGTTCCTGCTACATTGTGTTTTAGCTTACTAGCAGGAGTTCATGATTCATATTAATGTGAAATACATGCCTGCTAATGTAAGTCATCTAACTTGTACCAAACCCAGGGTCAATACCATGACCATTATCACTAATGCTATGAGGAGAAAAGCTGCTAATGTGAACAATCTTAAAATGAATAGTCTTTTTAATAGGCCCTGATTCTGTATCTCATCCAAAAGGCAAGCACATGTTCTGATAAATTAAAAGACTGCTTAGCTCTTGTGAAAGACGTATCACAGAAGCTTGTAAATTGCATATCCAACATTAAACAGGCTTCCTTAAAAATTCTACATTAGTAACCTTTGCTTTAAATCTTCTGGCCCTTATCTGACTGCACAGGGCATTCTCTCCTATTGTACCACTCATCCATGATGCAGTGGTCGTGATCTTTGTCACTGAAAGATCTGTAGAATTAAGATCAGGAACCTTTACAGTTTAAAACAAAATAACATGCTCTCTAGCTGGAAGCTAACATGCGTTCACATCATCTGTGAATCAAGTACAGAAGGAATAAGCCGTGTATAACTGAATAGTGGGGTTACATCACTTCCCTCTTCTTAAAGCACTGAGGAAGGTAGAAATCTAGTCTAAAGAAAGCATCATGTGCCTTATTGCAAATTTTCAAGTCCCTCCTGATAAACTGAGAATTAATCTGCTACAGATAACACTTATGCCATTTCTGTCTTACAGTAATTTGTATCTAGAAGTTACTAAAATTTTTGTAATGAGTACCATAATAATAAAAATAATAGTAATAATAGCACGTTACAGTCGCTTCCTGAATTTTGTTCTTGGCTGGGGAACAGAAGTGAATGTGAGGTTTGAGGCTGGGATTTAGCTGTTCTTTGGGATTTGCAGGGATTGGCATCCCTCCTTCAGACAAAGGTTATAGGGAAAGGGGGGCAGGAAGGGGGAAGATCAATGTCAGGAAGGGACTCATGAGTGAGACTGGCAATTTAAACAGAAGAGCTTCAGTTCTGTTAATCTACCTTTATGAACCCACATTTTGCTTTATCAGTACCACTGGACTTCATCCTCCTACAGAAAAAGTCTGCCAGTTTGGTTCTGGAATTCATGACAAATACATCCTCAGGCAGGGAGAAGATCTTTTCCAGGTTCAGGAAGAAGTGAATAAAAACTTCACAACACAAATTATTTGCAGGAATTGTTTCTCAACAGTAAATGGAGCAAGTCCTGCTCTGAATTTAAGTCTAACTTAGTAAGCCTTAAAGCAAGCACCCAGAATGTTGTGGACAGAAAAACACTTACACGGCTTAACCAAGAAAAACTTACTGTGAAAAACTAATCAAGAGTTATTCAATGTGAGGAACCATAGTTTAGGAAGTTACCTCTGCTGCAGGTCCCTTGAGGCTGGAAGGATGCTGGGGATGAACAGCTGTGTTTCTCCCCTTCCTGTGTTTCCCAGGCTACTGTGTGTGTCACGGTACCCTGCTAGTCGTATGGGTTTTCAGAAAAGGCATGATAGGTAGATGTAAAACCTGTACTCAAAGTATTGTCTGACTTACATTGCCTGGCTTTACCTTAACCTATGCAGACTTGTGTCTTTCTCTTGTTGTTAGAACATGCCAGTATATTTTATGAGTGGGGTAACTTTCTGTCTGGGTGGATTTTTTTTTTTTTCAGTTCTGTTAGAATCCATGAAAGATAGCTAAAGGAAACTTTGGATCTTGCTGTCTGCCCCAGTAGCTCTATTGTTATGTTAGTTAGAAATGAGACTAATTGAAACCTATGTCAATTTAATTCTTAATGAGATGCCCTGTGTGGCTGATTATTTTTAATAGTTTCTTTATGATCCTCTGGGAAAATTTAATTTCTTAACTACATTTATAGGAAAAGGTTTTCATGTGAGCAGCAAGAATTGGAAGGATTTGAGTCCTGAATCTGAAAAATTAGGGTTTTTTTAAGCTAAAGTAATTTTATTCTGATGGTGATCTCATAGTTAATCTTAGTGGTTGTTTTCTGAACCCACAACAGTGTTTTTCTAAGATTCTGAGGTGGGTCTTGCTAAACATTAATCATTACACAGCCTCTTTACTTTTCATTAGTGCCAAACAAAACCTAGCTCTAAGCTGTAGAGACTCACAGAATCATCAGTGCTTGGGCAGAGAGGCAATAGGTTTTCATCTTCTGCTCTATATATCTCTTAAAGACTGTACAAGCTTTGGCAAGCTAATTTGTCATGGGGGTTTTCATCTGAATTTACCTGAGGATTTAACTGAGGTAGAACCAAAGTAGTGGGAACCAGGTGTATCTCCAGGGGAGCAGTGCTAACAAATACACAGCACCCCAATTCAGCAAACTGCCCAAGTCAACTAATGCTACTAGGAAACTAGGCTAGCTTGCCCCTCACCGGCGAGATGATGCACATACCCCATTTCACAATGGTATCAGAGGCTGCCATGGCAATCTTAATATAAAATCAGATTGGATGTAGAACAAATCCAACTTTTTTCCATTCAGTCAAGAAGGATTATGGACTAGGTTTGGATATTTTCCAGATCCCTTGAACTCTACCTTACTTTGTCAAGAGTCTCATTGATTTGAAAGCAAAGAGATTATTCCGATTAATCCCTATGAAATCTGTTCTTTCATCCAAACAGCACATTCCTAGGGGAGGTTCATGGGGGTCCTTTTCAGGCAGGCTTGCTTGACACGCAGGAAATGCATAAAATCTGCATAGGTGTGCTTAACGAGTCATGATTTTTGCATGTCAGCAGTAAAATAATGGATAATACACATAATCTTTGCACATCATCAGAATCTCAGTGTCAGGATGATTGTCAGGACTCTAGGATGCCAGTCCAGGATTTCCTGCTGCCTACCTAGGTAGTCTGGTAGTGATTTCCACAATCTTACTTAATTGATTTAGAAGCACAGGAAAGTTACCTTCACTATCCATCCCTTCCACCCAGCCTTGCAGCTTGAGACGGTGTGAAACCCTCCCTGACACGTGGACGTGGTGTGAGTACACCCTGTCTGTTATGCTGTGGGCAGCAGCTGTATGCTTTGCAGGGCTCTTCTCTGCATGTTCTGATTTGTAAGATCTATCCTCAATTCCAAGGCTTAAGACAGGCTTTAGTGCTTAGAAAAGACATGCAAGAAAATACTTGCTTGATTGGCAAATGTGCAAGAATTGGGATCACTTTCCAATGGGAACTTTGTTACATGGAGAAAACCTATGCCTACCTCCTTTTTTTCGTGCAAGTTAGCCAAAAATATTTGCATCTACAGCAAATATCTGTACACTCAAGACACATGGATAAGGTAATTTTTTTAAATTTTTTTTTTTGCTGTTAATCATGCATGTGGTTAGATCTTGATCTAGATTCCACTTTATCAACAGAAAATTCACTTACTCAACAAAGAAGTATATCTGTATGAAACTATTCTTTGCATGCTCCTATCTTTCTGCAGATATGGCTTTTTTTATTGCTGTTTTGTTTAATTAGTCATCTCTGATGTTTTTAAATAAAGTTTTTAAAAAACCTAAATTTGGTGCAAAACTTGAATGGTCAGCTGTTCAGTAGCTGGTCTCTCTTTGTAAGTTGTGCTGACATAGCCTCTATAGATCCATTGTGCTTGGACAGATGGTGTTTATGTTCCTGATAAAGAATATGAATGACTGAAGGATGAGTGGAATGGAATGAAGAATGAGTGGCTGAGGGAACTGGGGGTGTTTAGCCTGGAGAGGAGGGGGCTCAGGGGGAGCCTTATTGCTCTCTACTACTACCTGAGAGAAGGGTGTAGGCAGGTGGGGTTGGTCTCTTCTCCCAGATAACAAGCACCAGGACAAGAGGAAATGGCCTCAAGTTACACCAGGGGAGGTTTAGATTGGATGTTGGGGAAAATGTCTTAACTGAAAGAGTGCTTAAGCATTGGAACAGGCTGATCAAGGAGGTGGTGGTATCACCATCCCTGGAGGCCTTTAAAAAACATACAGATGCAGTGCCTGGGGACATGCTTTAGTGGTGGGCTTGGCAGTCTAGGGTTAATGGTTGGACTTGATGATTTTAAAGGTCTTTTCCAACCTAAATGATTCTAGGATTCTATGACTTCAGCTCTTCTATAAGGAAAAAGCTCGATTTTGAGTTTGTTTGTTAGTGCACTGGCATCCGATAAAATATATATATATTGTGTGACAGATTTCAGGAAAAAAAGTGAAGAAAAAAACAGAGGCTTTTTTCCCTCCAGTTCATTGCTATCCAGGACCCTAAGATGCATGTGAAGTTTTTTACATAATGTTTTGGAAGTTTATTTTCCTTTCAGAGTTAGAGCTTAAGTGCAGTTGACTTTCTGTGCATGTGGTTTTCTGAAATTAAGTGATCACAGGTTAAATGCAGTCAATGTTGCGTGTGCAGATTGTGGTTTTTTGATGACAACCACTGTGGCACCTTTTATCTCTAAGTGGCATACAAGCTTTTTTTGACAAGCATGTTATACAAATTGCAGAAAGGGAAGCACAGTCTTGGGGTTGAGTATTGTTCAAAGTATTTCTGTCAACTGTCCTTTTAATTAACTGAAAATGTATTGAAGGACTGTATTGCCCTTTTTGGAGAGGGAGTTAATCAACTTTCCTGTATGTGTGTATTCTGGAAGGAGAACTATTTAAATGCAAAGGTTTAGGCAAACATATTCTCAACTGGCTCTTGATTTGTTAGGCTCATAAAAGTAGGTGGGGAACTGGAGCTAGGCTTGGTTGAGTTGCATGGGTTTTGCATGCTTTTTGCTTTCTGATGCAGCAGGAGCAGCAGCTTCCTATCATCCTCTTGCTGTCTGTAGGCACCTGATAAGGAGGAAGAAGCACTACCAGATAAGAAGATGGAAACTGCCAGAGTTTTCAGCCTTGAGCATTTGAAGGGGCTGCTGAGTCTTACACTGAAAATCGAGTGCTATTTTCTTGTAATACCCTGTTGGAGAGGGAGAGCGTTGGGAACGTGATGCTTCTCTCTATTTCTTAGTGTGGTTCCTTGTACAAAATACTAAAGTAAATCTTGAGTCTTATTATATGTTAAGCTTAGGCCTCTTATGACCCAGACTGAAAACTATGTAGTCTCCTATAATTTGCTAAGAGATTAAGTTGTCTGAGTATTTAGCTTGTTACAGTTATTTTTTAGAATAAGAAAGTCCCTGGCTGAGTGCAAAGCAAATGGGCAATCTCCCAATAAAGTTTTACTGTGTACAGTCAGGAATAGTAGATTTGGGCTATGAAGTCCCAGTGTCTGCTCCGCTGTTAGCGTTTGCTGACCACCAGAAGGAGGGTGTCAGGACAGTCCCTGGTTAAACAAGGTACGGTACAATAAGATATACATACACTATGCTTCTGTGTTTTGAAGGACAAAGAGCAAAGGAAAGTCAATAAGCAATCTGTCCTCTCACTGTTTGGCATGTTACAGGAGAGATTAATTGCTTGTTTTCCTTTTTAATTCAGTCTGTTAAGGGATATTCAGTTAAACTTGGTAGAGGCTACAAGGCCCAAGTTCAGTGTAACAAAATATTAAAATATCAATGAGGCCTATAATCCTTTTCAGAAATGCCTGCTTGATGATGTTATTTGTAAGCTTCAAAAAATTGTTAGGTCAGCAGACGGTTATGTAGCCGGTTCTTTTTACTGCCGGCAGTTACTATCAGTCTATCTGTATAGATATGATCCGCTCACAGAGGCGTGAGAACCTGTACTAGCTCAGGGGTAATTATTTTCCACAGGCCAGAATAAACAGCTTGTTATACTACATAGCACAAATACAAGGATACCAAATATTCTTAGTTCTTCCTTCTGTTTCCTCTGTATTGTCTCCAAACCTCCAGTGGAGGAAATAGAAGTGTAGGCATTTCTCAGCCTGGGCCAAGCACTGCCAGTGTAAGACAAGCATTGCAGATGGCAAAAATAGTCTCAGGCTTCTGGAACTGTGCCCGAGCTCTGATAGGGGTGGACAGGTGATGATGTGTCTGGCTGATATTTCTGGGATAGGCCCTGAGCTGAATAAACTTTAATCAATACACTGATTTCTTTACTCATGTCATGAGGAGAACATTTATCTGAGGTTCTGCTGCAGTTTACTTAAACCAGAACAAATGCCCATTTTCTGCTTTTAAATTAAATGAAAAACAAATTGGGGACAGGCCCATCAGAGGATATGGCTATGCTATTTATGTCTAGAAGCTGAGGTAGTAGTGTTTCATTGCTTTAATACATTTTGGTGTGAGAACAGGCTTCTCCTTTCCCTGATTTCAGAGAGGAAACACAGTTTCTGCCTCTTTAAAAATATATTAATCAGTTTATTGGTGAATGCATTGATGAAAACTGTCTCTACAGTAGTTAACTGCCATGAAGGAGATTTCATCACCTATTTTGAAATTTTGATTATGCATTTCTATTGCATGTTGAAGAAAAAAAACAAAGACAAAAAGTATACGTGAGTACCAATTGAGAGGTGCCATGAATCATCTTTGCAGAGTGATAAGAATGCTGTAATCGCATTATTTCTAAGAGTAAGTCTGCCATTTTACTTCACGGCCCTGCTCTGTAAGTGTCTTATGCTCTTTAAGTTTACTTGGGGATGACAGCAACATTAATGTCACAGATAAATAGTTACATCTATCAAATCATATAGAAAGCAATAAAGAAAAGAAGTTATCACTGTTTTTTCCCCAAAGACAAGAGCAGCTTGGCAAATTCAAGGTCAGGCATGAGACTGGCTAGACGACGAGTGACTCAGTTGCTTGAGAAGGGGATGTTTGCTGCAGTGCCCAAGTTCAGATCATGTAGTTGGAGTCATCTGTCTTTTGGAGGCCTCCTGAAAAACCATAGTGAGGCCAAGGTCACTGAAAAGTGCTTGGATAATAGATGTTTTCTCCATAGTAAAGGGCAGGGAATTGCTGAATAGGACAATTAATGGACACTATCTGGGAGCAGGAAGATGAGAGGGGAGGGTCAGGTGAGCTTTTCTCAACAGAAAGTTTAAGTGTCCTTTCATGGTAAAGGTACTTTCAATGCTGAATGGTACAAGGCACGAAAAGGGGAAAAAGTCTTTCAAACTAAATCAGCTGCATCAGACTAGGTACAAGTCTTCTGTTACATTGGCCATGTGTGCTCTATTAACATGCTTCATTTTCTTAGTTAGCCAGACTTGGAAACTGCAAGTTCCATTGAAGATAACACATGCTTAGATGTGTCTGATATATTTTGAAAATCAAACCAACACCTCCAAAAATAATACAACTACTAACTTAGCTTCTGTACAATGGGAAACACACAATTGGGGTAGTTTCTGAGCATGCTTGTAATTACTGCTATCTTTAACTTTTAATTTTTTCCATTTTTAAATGTGTTATCTTGAACATCTGCAATGAAGAAATTTGGGATTTGCAAATAACAGAAACTAACGAGACCGAAGGATAGAGAAGCTCATTAAAAAACAATGTGCACTACTGCACTGTCATATGGTCTGATTTCTAAGAATTACTAACATGCTCAAATGAAACTGAGAATCCCAGATTTTCTGGGCATTGTAAAAAATATGCTGGTTATGGTTTTGCTGAAGCCTGATTCTTCAGTCCCAATATACATTTGAAGGTTCATGCAATGAAATCTGTGGAAGAGAAAGAGCGCAAAATACATTCTTGCTCTTACCTACTATTGTTTTTTGTGGCCATTTCACAACTGTTCCCTTAAAAAGCAAAGTTACAGAAATGGGCATACTTTTATGCCAGGGAAAGCTCTTCGTGGCTTAGTTGCTGCAGAATTAACTCTTCTAGCATAGCTATCCAGTTTTCACTCCTTGATCTAAAATTAATGTGACTTTTATTTTGCAGGAGTTTGTCGAGCTGCTCTGAATAACTAAACTGCACTGAAAGGAGTGTTGTGAAATAGTTATTCTGTAGTAAATATGTAGCTGTTTCCCCTACATATAGAAAGGCTTAATTGCCTTCAGCATCCAAGCAGCTCTGGATATAAATCAACATATTTCATTCTTGAAATTCTACAAAACTGAATTTGAAAATCCAGCTGAGTTATACATTTTAAAAGTATCCTCAGTCTTTAAGGAACTTAAATTAGAAAAAAGGCATGTTAAAAAACATTAGTGAAAACTATTTATAAGCAAAATTTAAACAAAAATAAAAAGCCAAAACTGTGATGAAGCATACAATCTAGAAATCTTCTGTATTAGATACCAGATAATATTCTTTAAGTACTTCAAACCCCTTTTGCATCTTTCTGTCCCAGCATATATGCACTGGTTTCTAATGAAATACGATCCTAGTAAATCCTGGGTTTATGATGCATTGAGAGCAATCCCAAGCATCCCATTTTTGAGGGGTTTATGTTAAGCCTTCTGGAAGATATTTGTTGTCTTTCATTGCCACCTTCAAAAATAACTTCTCAATCTGTTGAGGCCAGTATTCCTCTGACCGCTTTTAAGCACATGCTTCAGTTCATGTGTTCAACAGAGCCTTCAAGCACATGCTAAGTTCCTTTAATATCAGGAAGACTTTAAGAAGGGGTTAATGGTAAGCATATGCTTAAGCACTCTGGTAGATGAGTGCAGATGACTACTACTGTCACAGTTTTAGACATCAGCTCTGTTAGTTGTACGTAGCACTTCTTGGCCAGATGCTTCTGCTAATCCATTCGAGTGGCAGGAGAACCGCCTATGTGTGGAGTCCTGAGCCATAGCTAGGAACTAAGCAGTTCGTAATACCAGTTCAAGCTAAGATGCTAAGTGGTGATGTGCAGCTGCTCTGGTGCCAGCACACAGGTAATACTGCTGGAAAGCTCCAGGGAGGACAGCAGGGACAGTCACATCTTGTGACAGTCCAGAGGAGGGCCATGAAGATGATCAGAGGGCTGGAGCACCTCTCCTAAGAAAACAGGCTGAGAGAGATGGGGTCATTCAGCCTGGAGAAGAGAAGGCTCCAAGGACACCTTCTAGCCGCCTTTCCATACTTCAAGAGTGCTTACAAGAAAGATGGGGACAGACTTTTCTAGTAGGGTCTGTAGCAATAGGACAAGGGGGAAGGACTTTAAACTAAAAGGGGGTAGATTTAGATTAGATATAAGGAAGTTCTTCACTGTGTGGCTGGTGAGGCACTGACACAGGTCGCCCAGAGCAGCTGTGGGTGCCCCATCCCTGGCACTGTCCAGGGCCAGGCTGGATGGGGCCTGGAGCAACCTGGTCTTGTGGAAGGTGTCCCAGCCATGGCAGGAGGATTGGAACTAAATGATCTTTAAGGTCTCTTCCAACCCAAACCATTCTATGATTCTGTGATCTTCCCTGGCCTTGGTCTGACGGGCAGTGCTCACCTTCTAAAGCTCTTGGCATTTCTTGGCTTGTGCCTCTGGTGCCTCCTTTCTATTGCCAGCAAGAGAGCACACAATTCAGTTTGGTGCCTGTGTTTTTGGTTTTGGGGAAGCTCATCCTACGTGGAAAAAACCTATTTGTTTAAAATGGCCTGTAATGAAAGATGACTGCAATAATTGCAGGCTGTAAAATTTGCACATTTAAAGGTTAATTCATGTACTGGATTCAGACACAGCCAAATATCCAGGACAGATGATTATGTTTTTAAAAAGCGACTGGTTATTACAAAACAAACAGGTGAATAGTGATGAAACAGCAAAAGTCCACCAGATTCCAGTACTATAAAAATGTCAATGACATACAGTAGGGAACCTCATGCCAGTTTAACTAGTGCTTTTCTTGTAGAAAGTGACAGAAACAAGACTGTGCAGCATAAGGCTCAGGATCTAACAGCATGCTGACACCAAAACAGGGGTTCAAATCAGCTCCCTATGTCTGAGCTCACTCTTTTTTTCTGGATGTGAAACTTGTGTCGTAGCCTGATAAAGTAGAATATGGACAAGTGAAACCATTAGATGCATGTCCAGAATGGTTGTTCGACAGCACTTCCTCAAGGCCTGCGATCAGAGAAGAGGGCTGTATGTACAAAACAACATGTAACACACCATGGGGAGGGAACAAGTTTCTTGCAAATGTGTACACATGTGTCTATGTGCAGAATGTATCTGAAACGCTGACCTTTTCATTCTCCCTATAAAGTACTGGCAGTACTAGCTTATTCATTTCCTTTTTTGCTGTTGGCTGTGTGAGCTTGCAGCGGTGTGGCCTGGCTGCTACTTTGTAGTTTATGCTCTGAGAGCCAGATATTGGTCCCAGTGAAATTGAGTTGTGTCCTGCAAGGGAGGGGTAACCTCTCTGAGGAAGATTACAACTTGGCCTTGATAGTATCCAGCAGATTTAGCCAGCAACATAAAAATCATGCCAGAGCTCTGTATTTCCTTCTAAACATGGCTCTCAGTAGGATTAGTTGGTGGAACATGCATTTGTTTTTATATTTGTTACATTATATAATCTTCACAGAGAATTTTTTAAAACCAGATACTGCATTTACACAGATCTTGTGTACATCACTTAGAAAGATAATATTACGCTTTGCAGCTACATGAAGTTGAATGCAGAGATAGGGAAGTGACCTGGCTGGCTGTTCACTGAGCAGAGTGTTTCCCTGTGAATACTGGCTGTGGTCAACACCGGGTTTCTGTTGACGGGAGTATGTGGTGTGGGATACATGCTTTCTGCAGGAGGGAAAAGGAAAGCTATTTGGTCTTCAGCTTTCCAGTTAACTGTGTTTCTTTGTGTTTAATGTATCTTGGTTTTGTTATCTCCACCGTCTTTTCAGCAGTAGAATTCACTCCCTTTGTCTCGATCTAGATTATTGCCTTTCAGTGTTTGATGAAAGGAGCCTCAGGCCCCAGGCAAATGGGAGGAGAGGCAAGATTGGAAGCAATGGGATGAGTGATTAGTCAATGATCTTGGATTTATTGGGGGCCAATCCTGCCTTATCTTTCTGTGGACTGCTTACAAGTATTCAGCAGCTCCTGCTGGGCTTGGAGAAAACTGCAGTGACCCTCTGCAGGCAAATGCTGTGATCTGTCTTGGAAGAGAGGTATTTATGCATAACTGGTAATACCAAAAAGACACCAAACCTGTGATTCTTAGTCTCACCAAAGTCTTCCAATGCTGCTAACATCTATCAGAAAAAGGTTGAGTGTTTGCCTTGTGCAGCATCTCTGTTGACCCTCCTACATTCCTACTTGCATCTTTCCAAAACGGATTCGCTTCATGGAGTGGTATGTTTGGACCCAAAATAGTAATTTGCGTTAGCGTTAGTAGAAAGAAACACCATGTGGTTATGGAGGAAAACACATGCTTTTAATTTTTAGCAGTATCTTGTAACGTTCTCTTGTTGCAGAAATCATCACAACGTTGGTTCTTCTTTGGGTTTTTTTGTTGGCTTTTTTTGCCCAATAAAAATTTTTTTGGGGGTGCGAGGGGGGAATCTGGCTTGCTCCAATTTGAGTGGTGTTAGAAACAGTTATTTCTTTTATTGTGAGCAGATAAATAATGGGTTTTTTCACTGCTGCTTTTTAGAAATAATGTCTTCAAGGCCTGACCCTAAGGAATGCTAAACTTCTACTTTCAGTATGACTAGGCATGTAACTGTTTCTTAATAGTGTATTCCTACTGTGTTTTCTTAGACAAAACGTAAGCAGATCATGGAAGCAAATGTATTCTGCTGTGCTGTGGCCTTAGGTGTCTAATCCATCCACTTCATGCACTCACGCATGCTTTCTTTTCTTCCCTTACCTTTTTAATGAACAGTAACACAGCAGACTATAATATGTAGCCCCTTGTCTGTTCTGAGGTATAAAGCTGAAAAGAATCTTATTTGCAAGGTATGCTAGCTGTGGAAGAGATGAAAAAGATGTCTCTTCAGAGATGAATGGAGGTTATAAACACAAGATTTGAAAGGCATCCTTGATGAAACTTCTTGACTTAGACATATAGGTGGATCTTTTAAATATGTTCAACTCATTGTCATCTGATCATACAAGCTTCTGTTCAACAATGAGCTGCAGAAGTGACCCTTTGGAACCTATATTAATGTTCATCTGGCAAAGTCTTGGAATTTCATGATCATACAGTTGTTATGAATATGTTTTTCTTTTCCTTCCCTACTCATCTATTAATGGCGTCTGTATTCTGAGAAGATCTTTCAAGATAATTTGCTGCTGCAAAATGAGAAGTGATCGAAGTCTGCAAACCTGTATTGAGAGAGTTTAAGCCATGTAGAAAGACTTCTATCTACCTGCTTGAAGAAGGAACATATGAGTGCAGGAGTGAGTAAGAAATTGTACATTTGCGTGCTGGTTGTGGATTTGAAACTTGCAGGAGTGGGAAGGGAAGAAACTAAACTGCAATACTGACACTTGGACATTGCAATTAGGTCTGGCTTATTCTCTTGCACAAAACGTTACAATTTTACAATTTTCCAAGTCATTGGCATAAGCATGGAAAATAGATGGTATAATGTATTGTTAAATCAGCTTTAGTGGAAACTTCTCATCATGAAGATGTAATTGAAGCTATTATTTTCATGGTAGCTTAGTGTTATAATGGCAGCATACTCCACTGATGAGTGGAATCTCAAGATTCAGAGCATGCTCCCTGCTCACATACTTAAGAAAAGAACATAACTTCAGATACAGCCATGCTCTAAAGAATGAATTAACTCACTCAGCATATATCATCAATACAGATGCAGAACAGGATAATGTGGAATGGGTAAAGCCCACTTAATGCACTCTTCTTGTCTTCCTTGTTGAAGAGCATGCAAAAGGATATTGGAGTGACAAGTGAAAATAAAGCAACCTCCTTTGTTTTGGCCTGATTTGTCAAGGGCATGGGGATTGCATTGTTCTGTTGTCGTGTTGAGAGGAACGCTTTCTTCGTACTTCCTTTGAGGTTACCAGAGTGACTCATGAAGGAGAAGTACCCAGGTGGCTTTGAGCACATACCTGTCTCTAGCACTCTTCAGCACACTTGCACAGTAATTCCAGGCTTATAGATAGTAAAAGGATGTTCCTTCTTGAGAGGTTATTGGAAGGAATTAATCAAGAATTTCTTATTGAAATGTCTGTGTTGTAAAATGATGATTCATTAAAATCAAACCTTTTTTCGGGAGAGGATTTGTTCTGAGACTATCCTATCACATTTTGTCTTTTTAAATCATTTTTATAGGAAAGGTTTTGACATTGTAGAAATGTCTGCTTTGAGCAATTTCTTTTATAAACTGTACTAGTTCAAACACATAAATGGAAGCTTAAATTGAAAAAGATAAGACAAAATGAATAGTTGCAATAAAAAAATTAAGTTGAATTTTTTCATTCTAATTTAAATGAGGAAAATATTTTTTAAATGCCACATTTGTATTGGCTGGAAGAGTGTTTCTCATCTATTCTAAAAAATCAAGAGATGAGAAATATCTGGTTGAAAATAAGTAAACGAACAAAAATATAATCTAATTTCTGCTCTTTGTAAAGGGTAGAGGCTCTTTAACACCTGGTATCCGTATGTTAGCATATGATGTTATAGTTTACCATGCAGAGGACCATAAGAGTCCCAACTAGTGTTTGCCCTCACTGTGTTTCTGTTCATGTATGACCTTTAAAAGCAAATTCTGCACACCTCAGTCAAAACCCCATGAGAATTCCAACTTTGTAAAGATCGCAGGTTCAGTGCTAAGGATTGCTTGCTGCTACTCTGCAGTAAATCTGTATTTCTCGTCCTATTTCAGATGCAGCTGTTGCACAAAGTGACGAATTATGCATAGCAGGAACCAGGCCCTAGATTAGTGAGGATACCATAAGAACATACTGGGTTAACAAGCAAGTCATTTGTACATCAGTAAAATGTGGTACAAGAAAGCACAGAGTAACAACAGAAAGACATCAGTCTTTAAATCTCTTAAAATTGTTTCCACCCATCATACTGGTAGTTAGAGAATAAGCCTGAAAATCAGAGCTGGTGTAAGTTAGTGCTATCCCAGCAAAGTGTGGGGGAGTTGTACTATTCCATACTAGCTTTCAAAGAGGGACTTGCAGAAAAATGGCCGTAATATGGAAGTGGCAATGTTATCCTGACAGCCTAAATTTGTTGCACCTGCTGTTGGAGCAGATACAACTGGATGTAGTATAAGCCATGCAATGTCTGGGAGGCAGCCTGCATTTGGTTTTTTCAATACTTTAGCAATGCTGTTCTCTCCAGAAAGACTCGGGGGTGTGGGGGTGGTGCAGGGGGGGAGCAGGGCATGGCGTGGCCCGAGGGAATCAAGATAGTAATTTCAATCAGAAGTTCTTTTCTGAGTGACAAAAATGAAAAAAAAAACCACCCAACACTCTAGCTTTGCAGCAGTGGTGAAAACACGGTGCTTCTCCTCATTATCAAGCCATCTTTGTACAGACAATTTGAATCTGTGGCAAGTCTGCATTACTAGCAAGATACCTTTCTGATAAAGAATCTTTGCCTCTGTGCTGGACAACAGTGTAACAGTAATGCTCTTCCTACCTATCAGATGAAGCCTTCTGTGATCAGCTGGTTGATGCATATCTTCTAATTTGTCATTGATGTTTCTGTGTTTACAAGGAAGTGTTTAGGCTGAAAGTTGGGAAGAAACAGACTTAAAAGGCTGCAAATATGTGTCTGTGATTCTAAATACAGAGATGACAAATGTGCCAAAATCTGATTTTTGAAGTGTGACTGAATCAAGCCTTACAGGATTATATTATGGGTGTTTCTCCTACCAGTAGTCAAAAAGCTATAGCCAAGCTATAACTTCCTGTGAAACTTCTAAGTATTTAGACTGGATTTTCTAAGCAAGTTGGACACTTACATTTGCAGGAAAAAAAATCTTGTGAAGCAAAAGGAAGAAAGTATAATACATCAGTTATTGGCATCAGTCAGACATTCAACATCTGCATTTTAGGACTATAATCCTTTTTTGGTATTTGGGGTGATAATTTGTTACTTTTTTCTAGATGTACCTTTATAAGATCCACAATAGTACGAAAGATGGGTGTGTACTGACTGCTAATTGAATCATGGCCACCTTGTCTGTCAGATGCAGTCATGTGGATGCTGGAAGTCAATATCCTAACAGAAGCTGTGACATGGGAGCAATCTTTGTGCTACTTACTGTTTTGGTCGCAGCAGATTTCCATTGACCCATGCTTTGGCAAATAGCCCCTCCCTCTCACCAAGTGGCTTTTGAATTTCCTTGGCCTTTTCTAGCCCTTGAGTTTTACAGCTCAAAAACCTGATGGGCAAACACAGCCTGGGACCAAAGTGTCTCTACTAACCTCTATTTTGATAATTGCTTGGGAAGATTTGATGGCACAGCAGCGTGCTTTAACTCTTCTCGACTCTCTGTATATGGCTCATGCACGAGTCATTGTTGGTTTCTCCCTGGGCAGTTTCCTCCAGAGCGGCTTATACATCAGCAAACCCTGAAGTGCAAGGCATTATCACTTTTTGCCACAATGATTGTGTACAGCAAATGAGGGACATAAAAATGTCAGTCACGTAGTACTGATCCACAAATAAAGCTTATTTTGGACCAAGAAAAGGACTTAAGGTGAGATAATGCCATGGGTTTTTAAATGGCTGTGGTTTGGTTCAGCTTTTAATCCTAACTGCATACTTGTATCAAGGTGGCTGTGGGCCTACAGCTTGTTTGTGTTCATTGTTGCTTGGAACCTCAACTAACTTACACTCAACTGTATGCCAGCAAGCAGTGTCTGCAAGACCTTGTCTTCATCCTGTTTTCATGGCTTCCAAAAAAATTCAACAAAAATTATTCTTAAATGGCATATTTTATAGCTAGGCACATAAATATATTCAGAAGGTAATTCATTTGGTTTTGTCCAAGTTTGATAGTGACTTGAAGCTAGTTGATGATGATGCCTTGAAAACACAGAATCAGGATGAGGCACAGTTCTCTTTGGATTCAGGACAACTACAGTGAAACACACATCACCTGCCTTTGGCAGAGACACCACAGAGCGGCACACCAAGTTCCTCAGCCCCGAGCACATGCAGCAACAGCTGGGGATACAGCCGCCAGTACGGACGAATGCACACTGAAGTTGGGCTAAGAATTTGCCAAGCAGCTGAGCTGTTTTAAGAGTCCGTGTCATCTATGGGGCCAGAGGTGTTTGGGAAGGGAGCTAAACGATGCAGTTGCTTATGACAGCATAGGATGAGATTCAAGAACCAGAAAGGGTCTTTAAGTTTTCTATCTGGGCTAAAATACCTCAACATCCTGCAGTTAGATTCAAACAAAATTTTACTGCAGCCACGTAGCTTAAGCAGAGGATCTGGCATTTTTAGACATATTTTTAGGGCTCTTAAATGTCATTAGAAAATGCTGTTCCCCTAGTTGGGGAGCCCAGCTTGCACCTTGTTCCACTGATTTAGTGAAATGGTGCTGGCAACTACCATGGAAGTATGAATGCAAGGGGAGTCAGCCTCGGGCTGAAGGGTAGAGAGCGAGGCAGGATTTCTTTCATTTTAAGTCTAATGCTTAATCTTTCTAAACGTAGCACGCTCACACAGAGTTACAAGGTTTTGTTCTTGTTTGTTTAGTTTTCTTTAGCCAAAATAATTATCAAGTCCCTAGTATGAGCGCAATGATATAATTTGTGTTAAAACTAGAGAGTGGGAACAGAGTGCTGTTTCATGAAAAGTTTAATGCTTTTGTCTTTTTGTTTGTTCTCTTAAAAAAGAAAACCAAAGCACCTAAGTCAGTTTTTTTAAGAAAGATACTGAGATGGGAACCAGCCCCCTTCCCATATGGTAGTAGCCCAGTGGGAAAGGTCAGGTTCAAACACCTCTTCTAAATCTGGCCTTTCACACTAAAGAGGTTCCCTTTCTGCTTTGTGTTTGTAGGTCTGTCTATTCATCCGTCATATATGTCATATACCTGCAGTATATGGACAGTGCAGAACTCCAGAAGGAATGCTGTTATCTGCCTGGTCTTGCCAAGCAATTGCACTGTGAGCACAAGAACTCTTCCCAGCTAATGTTTCATTGAAGCTGAAGTTTTTTCCACAGAAAGCTTTGGTTTCAACGAATCAGCACTTTCCAGCAGAGAAGTCTTTTGCCAAAGAAATTCCCCAAATATTTAGTTGTGGTTGTGGTAGCTCCTCAGTAGGGGGAGTTCTGGTATGCTTAGTTATAGGTTCATGTCCAAGAATTTGGAGAACAACATAAAGTGCTTCCATGAGTGCGGTTGATATATGAGGAAGGAATAAAAGCCTCTAGGACTTCTGCTCTTCCTTAGGCTTCGTTATCTCCTGCTCTTCTTTTAACATGTTCCAAAGTTACAGATACTGTGTACTAGTTTATTCCATTATCATTTCCTCTTGGGACAAATTATTCCAGCGCAGACACCTTTCTGTCATTCAACCTACTGCAGGCAAAAGCAGTGAAATATTCTGGTGAATATATTGCCTTACCTTCAACTCATCTATTTGTTCTGCAAACATGTGGACTCATATAGTGTTATCTCTGACTCAGAAGTTTATCCCATTACTAGCTCTGCCCAAGAAGCAGATCACAAAAGCACTGCCTACTCACTCCACTTAAAGAGTAAGAAATTAATTTGCATTACATGGGAAGAGAGGTAAGGAAGACTCTAGTTAATGCCAAGAACTGAGAAGGCTTAGTCTTCAGGTAACAAGCAGATTAGGAAGCAGGTAACTGTCTGGAGTCTCCATTCGTGATGTAACACTTTTTTTTTTTTTTCTTTCCTTCTCTGCGTTCTGCTAGTTATGAACAGCAATGCAAAAAAAAACCCCAACAACCTAAGAGCAATTTATTGCAGGGCTTTTTCTCTAGGCCTACATTTCCCCACTTGTGAAAACAAGCCACTACAAAAAAGATCAGGTGCCAGTTCAGAAAATGGCTTTCACTGTCCATCCACCCGACTGCCAGATCTCCCTCTCTCCTCCCAGCCAGAGCTGTCCTCCTGTTTGTTTGTCAGGCCTCTCATACAGTAAGAAGCATAGGTTTTCTGTACATGGTATTTATTGCATCTCCACTTCTCCCCACCCATCCCCCTCTGCATTCTCTACCCTCCCTCCTTGTTAGACATGATTACATGTTGTTTGGCCTCATTCCATTTAGGTTACTTTGCTGTATCATCCTGAATTTGTGCGTAGCATTAACAGCTCCAAAGATCTCCTAGTCTGAACCAAATGATAGAGTAGGCAGAGTTCATTAAAATAAATAACAGCATAGCATGAAACACAGCCCTGAAGTAATCAAAACTGAAATTTGAAAAAGTGGCTCTGAGTGTAAAGAAGTCTGTTACATGCTGTCTGATACAGGCAGAAATGGGGTCTTGAAAACAGCCAGTTTTATATGCTCTATTTAAACCTGTCAGCTCTCCAGACAAAGACATGGGTGGTTATAGCATGAGGAGAGAAAGCAGTTGGGAGGGGAATATGTGTGACCGTATTATAGAACCTCATGCCTGAATTTCTCCCTTGATTCCCCAAAGCTGGAACATTCTTCGTGTTGTTGTTGCTGTTGTTTTTATTGGGGCCAGTGGCAGAGGAAAGCCATGATTTAAGCCTAGGAGTGGAAATGTTTTATTTAAAGCAAACTTTCTATGCAGTTAAATGCAGTTGACTCTGCCTCCTTCCACTTGCTCCCCTGTGTGTCTCGCTGTCCCATTTCTTTAGTCTGTTTGTTTTCAGTGTTTGTAATGTTCCATTTTAAAATATCTCAGTGGTTTTTCCCCTGCTGTCTTAAAGAGTCTTTGTTCCTCAATTCAGCTTTAGTTCCTCAGGGCGCTCAGATTATTACTACTAAAATTTTGCTCTTAAAATAAAGGCTCAGGGTCTACAGAGTGGTTTAGAAGAATGTGCTTTTCTTTTACCTGTTAGACACTAGGCAGGGTGCAGCAGAGGAGGCTACACGTTCTGCCATCAGCATTTGCTACTGTCAGAAACAGGATTCAAGGCAAGATGGTCCAGTTCTGCAGCTCATTACGTTCATGGCTGAATTTGTTTCAGCAGCTCCTCCCTTGCAGCATCTACGAATCTACAAATATGGCACATGAACCAAGTAACAAATATTCCCTGGTCACGTGGTGGAACACACAATCTGAAGATGTGAAAACACATTTCTAGTTCTCTGCAGAGGTATCCTGTTGATAGATATGACATTTCCATGATTTTTGCAATTGGAATTTGGAGTCTGAAGCAATTATACATGACTCCCAAGTGTTACAGAAGCACACCCTGTGTAAGCAAATATGGGTACATTTCCTAATTGTGCAGTTATTTTTGTCTCTTTAGTACATCCTTCATTTTGGTTTTGGTCTATATCTAGTATTAAAGTACATGAACTACATAAGAGTAGTTGTTGTGCATGCTGCTGTATAGGGCTATATATCAAGGGATATATATTTCAAGGGATAACAATGGGTTAAAAATCTTATCCTGGTATGAGAGGCGAGAGGAGGAGATTATTTTCAAGTGTTTGCTGGAATGTGCTGTCTGGAATCAAAAGGGTTGAGACACTTGAAGGAAGACCCCATGTTAGAGACTATGGGAACAACGGGGCTTTATCTTCTAAATCACTCCAGGAGGGCTCCTTTGTATCAACAGAATCATGTAAAAAAAAGACCCTTCTGAAAAAGACAAACAGGAGGGAATGGGTGCTGATAATGTGCTGGAGGAAATGGAGGCTGTTAGAGAGACCAGGCTGCTTCCCTGTTGGAGCTCCTGCCAAAAGAGACCTGGACATGCCGGCTCAGGCCCTCCAACTCTTACAGACAAATGACCAACAGGCCCTGCTTTGTCTCAGCAAAGCTGCCTTGCCCAGCTGGGACTCCTGCCAGCTTGCCTCAGCTTCTCTTAAAGAGGGCAGGCATTTGGGTGGATTTTAAATATTCACTGTTTCTTCCTCTTTGCTGAATTTCTGTTACAGGAGCTCCCTGTCAGTCCTGTAGCCAGACAAAAGTTTTGACTAGCACAGCAAATGTGTAGGAATTAGTCCCTTAGGGCAGGCTGCAACTTCTAAAGCCAGCTTCAACAGCAGTAAATGCATTGCCACAGCGAGAAACTCCCTAGCAATAAAAAAGCATGGTGTTCTCAGGCCCACAAAGTCACAAAAGCCCCAGGACTTACCCAGAAGTTATACTGTCCGAGAGATTCAAGGGGTCCTCAAGTGGAAATGGCAAAACCCTGGGAGCCCAACTTAGTAAGAGCATAGCGTGGTCACAAGTGTACTGCTTTCTGTGCACATAAGGTTACTCTGTAAATATGCAGGCAAATAAGGCCTTCTCACCATCAAGATGTGGGCTGTAATTTATTGAGAATGAGAGAGGCAACGTGCAGGGGATTTTTCTATGTAACATTTCATCCAGATTTAAATCTTGTGAATACCCGAATCCTGTGGTCCTGCAGAGCACACAGGATTCTATCCGGTAAAACAGGAACTTTCCATTGCGTAGAAAACTGTTGTGGAAAATGTTAATAGCTTATACATTTACCTGGTCTTTAGGAGTCCCCAGATTGCTGTGGAGACCTACCGAGTTTACCATGTGACTAGGTAGGGCTATGTGAGAGATATGTTACGTTCTTCAGTTGGAGGTACTACAAAAGACATTCAACAAGATACTGATCCGTGCTTTCCCGTGAGATCTTGTCCCCACCAGCAGGTGCCTTCTTGCAGAAAATACACTGTCTGCTACCTCCTACACTGTCAGGAACCGGCCTTTTTTATTGCACTCTATAGAGCAGCAATGGTTTTTTGATTCAGTGCAAAACAGTGAGGTTAAGGGGGAGCTGTGGATAAATTCCACACAAGTGTGACATCCTTAATTTGCAGATCATTAACTTTGCACTGTAACCCTTGGGAGACAAGGTCACCTGCTTCATGGGCTGGGAAGGTGCTTCTGCAAATAAGGGTGTTTGTTCAACATTGCTGATCCCTGCTGATCCATTATGAAAGCCACATTAGTTATTGTATCACACGTTATGTACAGTCATGTGATGCTTGAGGCCTGAAATACATTTAGTAAGTCAGAAGAGATAAGGCAGGCCACAATCTGGCTTTCTTCCCTTAGGTTTGCAGAATGTGTTTGCAGATGTGTTGATCTTTAGGAGGCTGGCAGAGGGGGGAGGGGGTATTTTCTTCAATTGCCTATTTCAGTATCAGAAGTAAATGAGAAGATGAGGTCATCTTTAACACCTCCTAGTAGCTGTGAAGATGTCCTTCCCACGTCCCAAGCCATGCTGTCTCAGTTTTGCATCAACAATGATTTTCAGCCTTCATGAAGAGAGCATGACCTTAGTCATTTCACCTGGCTTTGTGCAGAGCTAATGGGCTGAACTGGGTCTGTTTCAACAATGCTTATTGAGGCAAACAGGTTTAAGTAGCTCACCTGATCAGTAAATCAGTGTGATCAGCATCTCGGCTAGGAAGCTTTCAGCTTCTATCTCATGTGGTGTTTTGGTCCAGCAACATGTGCACTACTTTTCGTCTTTTTGTTAATAATCATTTTACCTCCCAGACTTTGAATGTTTCCAGCAAAGTCGTAGGTGCAACTTATTGATGCATCTAGGTGTTACTGACAATGAGAGATTCATAGGAGTGGCTGTAGCCATGGAATCTCCAAGGATGTGAACAAGCTTTGCCAGTCACTAGTTAAGAGAACAAGGAATTGAAGCAAAATATCAAGAGCAAATGTTTATGCTTGCTTCCTCACAGGCTAAAGTTGAGCAAATTTTGCTTGCCTTAGATGGGGACAGTACTAGGCTGCCACTTTGTGGTGCACTGAGTTTTGGCCAGTTACTTGCAGTTGGTAGTTGCTATGTCCAGCTACACGACAGGTCCATGTAATTTCATCTCTTCTATCCAGAGGCTACGTAACGTTCATTACAAGTGCGAAAGCTTCCTTTCCCCAGCCCTGGGGAGTCCCTTCACTGGGAGGCCCATTGTTTTCTGTTCTTCTAGGACAGTAGCTGTTAGGTGTCACCAACGTATAGAACATAGGTGGGGGAACCAAGATGCGAGATTTAGTCCTTCCTAACAGAGGTATTTAGTTGTACATTCTCCATTTGCAAGCTGGCTTGTGGATGTTTAATTGGAGCTCTTTACTACTATTCAGGTTAGGGGTAACGTGGCTTTGTACACTGAGTGGGAGCTGCCTCTGCACATCCTTTTACTGGTTTGGCCTCCCACAGCTCTCCTGCAGGACAGGACATTTGGGCCTGTCTGAGGAGCTGATGCAACAGCACAGTCTCATCTGCACTTCTGCTGCCCTGGGAGCATGAAATGTCCGACCTGCTCAACCCACTGTGTACTTCCACAGTAAATTAAAGGTCTTCATTAGCTTATTTGATAGTTGAATAAAATGCTTTGAAACACTGGCACATTAACTGCAATCAAGTTTTGAAAGGTCTCTGGTTGCTAGAAGGAAATTAGCCTGATAAATAGCTCTTTTCAATTAAACAAATGGGTAATTTTTCACAAGCAAGCCCAGAAGCTATCATTTGGGAAGCTTTATTTTTTTTTTATTATATTTTTTACATGATTATTCTTAAAGAACTGGCTTTTTTTAGAAGAGACTAATCGTCACTGTAGTGTAAGATAGCAATTGTAAACCTATCCTGCCTGTCTGCCTTGGACAACCTTGTAGAGATCTCACACTCAAGCAGTAGCCTATGAATTGTACTTCTAAAATGATAATAACTAGTGGTGTGGCCTTGGTTCATTGCCTGCCTTTCTGTGCCTTTGTTTACCTGTTTGTCTAAAGAAGCATTACCCTCTCTGGGTCAAAAAGGCCTGTTTAACTTAAGCAAGGAGTTCCATGATAATTATAGTTACTTAGTAACTTTCATCTTAGGGTAAACTAGTTAAGGCTGTTAAGAAATGAGATGGCTTTCCTTTTGGTCAAAACTAGTGACTGACCTGAAGATACCTCCAGTCCTCAGAGCTTTAAACAGTCTGCAGTCAAAAAACATTCTCTGGGCTTAGAAGCTAGAACAGATTGCTGTGTCCCTTACGTACTGGGTCTGAAAGGGACCCCAGAAATGCACAGAGACCCTGGTTTCACACCAGAACTATAGACTTGCCAAGAACTTCATATGGTCAGCCTACTGCAGAAAAGCAAACACTGGTATAAACAACTGCGACACTGGATTCATCTTGCCTTGGGCATATTTATCCAAGGTATTTCCATTACATTATTCACATTAGGACTTGTATTTTCTGCTATTTTAGATCTTGGAAGCTGTTGCAAGCCCTAGTCAGAGGTCAAGATGCTGTTGAACTTCAGATATTTCTGCAAGAAGAGTATAATTCTGCCAGCAGCAGAGCAATGTTAGATTTGCAGCAGTGCAGTGTCATACAAATCTTGTGAGATAATTTAAATATTTTTAAAATGAGGTTTTATTGCCAAAAATGTAGATACTGCATGTTAAAATCCATCTGTAAAAGGCTACCATAGCTTCATTTTTGAGAACTAAATAGGGTAATCTGGGGCTTTTTTATGCTATCAGAAGAGACCACAAATGATTTAAGAACTTCCTTCCACCATCTAAATAAAATAATACTGAAATATCCTGCTGTAGTTTGGAGTAACTGCATAAAACATGATGACTCACGTGGTTAGAAATCCTTTATTTTTCTCTGTGTACAGTGCTGATGTTCATGAACTGTTTGTCACAGTGAGTAATTACATTCCTTTCACCTAAACTGTTTCTACATATTTAAAATTTCTATTTCCTGAAACAGTGATTGTTGTTGAGTGTTTCAGTTTGGTTTGGAAGCCATCTGCATGCAGAGACTTGGGTGTTGGACTGTGGTGTGCTTTGTGAGAAATTTTGTATTCAGACTCACAAGAGCTAGAGTCTCCCAAAGGACTGTTGGTGACCTGTACCTGGCTGTACCTTGGTTGCTGCTGAGATAAACGTTAAAGGCAAAAATACAGACCATCTTCTTGAACTCTTTTTTTGTAAAACACTGCATTCCTTATGAGGACCTCAGTTCCAGACAAGTAGTGCCCCAGGGCGAACAGGAGATGGCTCTTGCCCTGCTCACCAGCTGAAAAGTGCCCATCTGTCCAAGTACAGTCTCTGTTCTTCTACCAGGGAAACCCCACCACCTCTAGCCTAAAGGCTTCAAAATCCAAGTTTTGCTTAGCATTTATGGGTGGTATCTGACCTAGAGCACTTAGGAATCTCATCTGCTTAACGATGGCTCATAAGTGCTCTGCTGTCTATCCAGGCAGGAGATGACTCATGGTGCCTGGTCCTCATACTGAGATTTGTTTTGCTGCTATCTCATCTTCCTGTTTTCTTGTCCATCCTCCCTTTTCCTTTGTTCTGTCTGCCCAGCATGTGCTGTGGTAACTGGCATTGTAAGCTGTGTGGGCAGGGAATGGGTTTTGGTTTTAATAAAAAAGTGTGGTTACATCATCTTGCACAACAGGTCCCTGCTCTGTTGCTGGGCCAAGTGAGTCCTTTCGAGCTGCAAAAATATGGAAAACTTGGAATTGCAGTAATCAAAAGATATTATAGCATGTTATATATAATAACAACACATTCTAGGCTGCTCCCTGTGTGGAATCTCCCAGGTATACCTGGCAACAAGGGAGAGAGATCTGAATACTAATGACAGCTGGAGGAGGGGGTCCTTAATAGTATTTTGGCTAATTGCCAAATTGCCTGTTCTTGATAAGTTTGCCTAGGCATATTTTTCACGTGTGGAAAATTAGGTCGGGTGTTGGTAGGGCTTTATATTTTCCTAATGCTTCCTACAGTCTTCTGTGTGAAGGTTCACATAGCCATGAGGTCTGCGTTTCCAGCTCAAAGAGGCCTTCAGGCTTTCTTTGAAAGACTTGGAAAACCAGAGCCTTTGAACAGGCCCAGGAAAGAAATAGCAATTTTGGAGAGCACCAGATGTAAACTTACAAAATGAAGAAGTATTTTTGTGTTTTGTGGGTTTGGGGGGGATTTTTTTTGCTTGTTTGCTTGATTCTTCTTTTCTCAGTAAATCCAGATGACTAACCCAGGGCTTCTTTTCTCCTTCCCTGCAGGCAGAACAAAGTCTCTGATGATTTGCTTGCTTCAAAACGTCCCCACTGATTTTACCTTTGGGTCTGTTCTACCATCTCTCATTGTTCATGTAAGCATTTTCTGTGGTAATTAGACTGGTAATAGCATAATCCCTGGTGGCCTTCCTGGAGTGTCTGGCCTTTCTGGGTTGAGAAAGCTCTGCTTGGGGGCAGCATATTTTTTTCTCTTAAGTGGGAAGAGTTGATGTGAATGTTGTCCTGATTATGATGGAAAATCTTTTAGACGAGGAAAGTTTCGCAGCATTTCCTAGAAGTGATTCAGGCTACATTTGTCCTATTTCCTCTGGAAGCTCACAGTAACCTTGACGGTGTATGTTTTTTCCCTGGCTGCTTCCTTCTGGACTCGCTGGTCTGCATTGTCCCAGAGGAACACAGATATCTCTGTGATTTGTAGATGCAGGTGCAGGCACTTC
Source organism: Falco rusticolus (assembly GCF_015220075.1). Lineage (NCBI taxonomy): Eukaryota > Metazoa > Chordata > Aves > Falconiformes > Falconidae > Falco > Falco rusticolus. The sequence goes on along the minus strand of NC_051187.1, from coordinate 23,752,514 downwards.
TTGTGGCTGGGTGCAGATACATTCAGAGCTTTGAAGAGCAAGACCTTGAACTGGCAGTGGAAGTAGATTAAAAATCCTCTTTGGCTTCCTAAAATGCAATGCCTAGTCATCTGAACTTCTGTGTGAGGCAACAACGAAAAACAACTCCTTGTTTTTTAAAGGCTTTTAAAAAATGAAGTAGAGATTTGATATTCTACCTTTGTTGCCTTTCCTCTGAACGATTTCAACTAATTTCAAGTTTTGCCTTTTGGGATATAACAAAATGAAGACAGCCTTTCAGAAGTATGGCCACAGGCAGAGGAAGAACAGACATGTCTAGGGGAGAAATACAGCCATCCAGTGGGAACTAACAGAATAGAAAGGATTTGGAAATCCTAGTTTCATATGCTTATTTCCAGAGCTAGATTCAATGGATTTCTGCCACAAGAACACAGGCCCTAAAAGCTTAATTTACAACTGCAGAAGCTCTTCCTTCTGTATAGGGAAGAGGAATGGCCTGGAGTGGGCTTGGCTAAGCAAGCTCTGATGTTGTGCGCTTGGACACATGCTGTGCCTCAGTTTCCCCATGTGTAGAACAGAAGGGTTGCTATTGATGGTCTTTTATAATAAAGCCTGTGTAAGATCTATGAATGAAAGGTGCCATAGTGGTCCGGGTGGTATTGTTGCCATGTTCATGGCAGAATCAGTGTGATCTGAAGTGAGAGGGAGCCCTGCACAGAACCTAAAGTCAGGTTTATGGCCCAAGTCCTGTTTTAAGAATACCCCAAGCCTGAATTTAATTCCCGATTTTGTCTGTGCGGTGTCAGTGAGGCTTGTGCAGAGGAGCCGGTGCTACAAACAGCGTGGCTGGGGCCAGTATCTTGGGGCTAGCCCCATGGCAGTCCCGGTGGCGGAGCAGCCCCCATTTCTGGGGTGCTGGTTAGAAGGTCTGTCCATTCCTACCTCCCTTTCAGCCTCCTTGTGTTGAGGAGCCGGGTGAGGGCTGGGATGAACAGGCCATTCATCCTCCCACTGTTACCAGCTGCCAGATGGACAAGGCTGTTTTTATGTTCTTAACAACTGTGATTTTACCTCTGTAACACTTCCATGCGAAGTGAGGGGTTTTTCCTCTTTATTTTTGCTGCACAGGGCAATAGAGGAGGACTCCCAGTCTGCCACGTAAAAGGATAAACAGGGTAAGGCTTGAGCATTTCCTTATTGTTAATGAGAACTTTTGAAGTTCTCCTTTCTGCTGGTTTTTGGTTGTCAAAAATTTTCCAGCTGCCCAACGTGCCTCCCTTCCCCGAGTCGAACGATAATGAAAATTCAACAAAACAAAGGTCGGGCGCTCACAAGGATTTATTACAAATTTCCTTTTTTTTTTTTCCTTTTTTTTTTCTTAATGACCGGTCAGAACCGTAGCCGAGGGGAGAGGCGGTGCGGGGGTGCCCGGGCCCCCGCCCCCGGGCCGGGCCGGGCAGGGCGGGCGCCCCGGTGCCGTCCGGCGGCGGCGCGGACTCCAAGGCCCGGCATGCGGCGGGGCGGCGCGCAGGCGCGCTGGGCCGGGCTTGAGTGGCAAGTTGTTTGTTCCAGCGAGCACCAGCTGCTCGGCACTCCGGGCTCCGCTGCCTCCCTGCCCGGCTCCGCTCCGCGCCCCGCCGGCCTCCCCCGCCGGGCCAACTTTTGCACCCTCTGCTCCTTCATCCCGCCCCTCCCCGCCCCCGGAGCCGGGAAGGGGGAGAAGGAGCCAGGGAGAGGGGGGGGAAAAAAAAAAAAAAAAGGCACCGACAATAACAGCCCCCCTCCCCCTCCCCATTCAAAAACACAAAATAAACCCCAGGGATAGATGAACTACAAATGAGAAAGAGGAAAAGATGGAACTGCACATCCTAGAGCACAGGCTCAGAGTGGCCAGCATAGCCAAGGAGAGCATCCAGTTGTTTACCTATGGATTAATCAAACTTGCTTTCCTGTCCTCCAAGACGAGGTAGGTGCTGGGGCAGGGGCAGCGCGGGGGCTGGGGGCGCCCTCCTTGCAGGGGGACAGGGTGCTGGGGGGCACCCTCCTTACGAGGGGGCAGGGTGTTGGGGGCCTAACCTCCCTGCTACGAGGGGGCTGGGAGGGCACTCTCCTTCGTGCAGCAGGGCAGGGTGCTGGAGTAGGGGGCACCCTCCGTCCCGGGGTGGGGGGTACCTTCCTTGCAAGGGGGCAGGGCAGCCTTCTCCTTGAAAGGGGGTGGGTTAATGGGGGGCGGGGGGCGCCCTCCTTCTTGAAGAAAACCAGGGTCCTGGGATGGAGGACACTCCTCCTTGCAAGGGAGCAGAGTCGTGGGGTGAGAGGCGCTCTTCTTGCAAGGGGGCAGGGTGTTGGGCTGGGGGCACCCTCCTTGCAAGGGAGCCCTTCCTGCCAGGGGGCAGGGTGCTGGAGTCGGGGGGACGTCCCCCTTGTAAAGGGGAAAGGTGCTGGGGTGCGTGAGGGCACCCTTCTTGCAAGAAGTCAGGGTGCTGGGGAGAGGGGGGCACTCTCCTCGCCAGAGGACAGGGGGTTTGGGGGTGAGGGGCGATATCTGGGTCTTCCCTGCGCTCCACCCCCCCATCCCAAGACTGGGAGATGGTGGTGGGGGTCAGCGCTGGAGTTTGGGGTCCCCCCGTGAGGTTTTCGGGCAGACCCCGTGAGGCTCCTGCCGCCTGCCCGGGCGCTGCGCTCTGCAAGGAGCGGATGAATGAAAACAGGTGGGGGCCGCGGGGGGCGGCCGGGGCCGGCTGGGGGCGACCACCGGACAACAAAGGCAACAACAGCAACCAGAGGAGGAGGAGGAGTGGTGGTGGTTTCTTTTTTTTTTTCCCTCTCCCCAACCTTCCCCCCCCCCTTCCCCCGGGTTGTTGTTCGTTGCAGCACTTACTGAAAGAATCATCTTTCAGTGTTTGTTTTAAAAGGTGCTTTTTCAGTGCTGCCAGATTAGGAGGACGGTGGGCAATGCATGCTTTGCATTTGGTTCTCTTTAAAAATTGTGGTATTGAGTAATATGCATTGTGATAGCTTTCGGGGAGAAAAAAAACAACAACCGTAGTGGAAGGCACTGTGAGAAATTATTATTTTTTTTTTTTAGGGCAAGGAAAAAAATACTCTGGCCGGTTTATTGAATGTGTATAAGCTGCCTAGGCCTTTCTCAGCAAAATGACTGGAATTGCAATTGCATGTTCTTGTGTCTTCACTTAGCTTGTTGACTTTGCTCTATTCAGAAAGAGGAATGGGAATGTAAATAACACAAGTCAAACTCTTCTTGTTTTTCCAGACTGATAATTAGTATTTCAGTTTTCTCCCCAGATTCATCTTGGATAGCATTCTTGTATGAAGGTGGGAAATTTTCTTTGGCAGTAGGAAAATAATAAATAGATAATAAATTTGCTTTTTATTTCTTAAGTTGTTTTATTCCAAGCTGTAATTCAATCCTCTCTCTGCGATAATGCTTACGGATGAATGGACCTATTTGTGGTGTAATTTGATTACAGTCCCTTATCTTGCAGTTAAACTTCATGCATTGAAATTTCACTCTGATTTGGGGCTCATCCCATTTGGCTCACCACTAACGTTGTTTGCAGTGTAAAGTATATCAGCACCTTGTTTACTGCTGTCCCTGAATACTCAACAGGGCATTAAAGACTCTTCAATCTTAAATTTCTATTTTTAATGTGTTGTTGCATTATAATTGAAAGTGGTTGCTGATTTTTTTTGAGGCGTTGTTGCTCCCCCTCCCATGCTTAAAATGTCACTGTTAACGTCAACAGTGAAATCTTTAAATCTGTCACTCCTAATGCATAGGCTGGGTTTTGGTGAGTTTTTTCTTTTTTATTTTTTTATTTTTTTAAGTTCAGGTGTGAACCTGTTGTCTCTTTGTTTCATATTTTCAACATTAGAGAGTTGTGAAAGGGTAAGGGCAGTAAGAGAAGCCCTTTGGGGTGTCATACCTTGTCCTGCATTTGGGTGCAGCACTTGTCAGTTTGGTATGGCTGCTGGTTACTGTGGTGTCTGGCCCCTTCCATGCACAGTGAGTATCAGTAATCTTTCCCTAGCTTTCATGGAATCTCACAGGTCAGGAACAAAAAACCTGTTTGTGAAAAGGCTTGTTGGCATGGGAAAGTTCTATTTGTTTCCATTTTGTTTGTTTTGTTGTTTTTGCAGATAGTAGAGATGCAGGGGAGAGAAAAGGAAGCTTGTTTGTGTCATTCTTAAGACAACTGACAGTACTGAAACATAGCTTTCTCCTGTGTGCTTTTTTACATGCCCTGAGGCAAACAAGGTCCCTGCCCCACAGACCTCCTGCTCTGATGAACACCATGTGTTTGAAGAAGGTGAGGGTCTCTGGGAGATGTGACTCCATCAATTTATGATCCCACTGTTTCTTTTTCCTCCTCTTTTAAGAAGTGAATGTGCCCAGGAGACAACTTTTTTTATGGTTGCAAGACAAATCTCCCCTCCCAACCATCCCATCTGAAAAGGACCACTTTAGGGTTGAAAGGGGAAGGTGGCCTACATCCCTGCTCATCTTTTCTGATGAGAAAACAAACATGCCAGTTACTTATACCACCTACATTTTTCCCAGTAAGACTTTAAACAGAGGTTTTTACCTGTGCTGCAAGGCTGCCAGTAACAAATGATTTGTTGGACAGATGTGATTCAAAGAGGTGGCAATGACATCATCAGTATCCTTATGTTAGTCATGCAAGAAACTACAATTTTTACATAGGTTCCTCTGAGAAGTGATCTGGAGGGAGTATTGGAATCTCTTTCATGTTCTCATACACCAGGGAAAAGGGCTGGAACAATTTTTTAAATCCTCTATGTCTTCCTCTTGGGAAGAAAAAGTAACAAATCTCCTTCTTTATTTGGCCTTTTGCCACTTTTAGTCTGCCCTTGTTCCTGACATGAGTCTTTTAATTTAGCTTCTGTTACGATAGCAGTATTTTTTTGAACAAAGAACAGCAATTTTGGAACTATTCCGATGGCCACAAGCAAGAAAGCAGTTAACGAGGTGAAGAGGTGAGACCAGTAGTGAATAAAACGGTGGGCTGAACTAAGCTGAAAGAAAAACACTATTAATCATAACTCTAAGTTAGGCATGAGGTATTTTATGCGAAGTTACATTATAGACAGGTAGTCCAGAAATAAATAACAGTGAAACTCCTAAGCAGTTACACTGAGCAATGTGCTTTTGATACTCTGCTTGTGTAGGTAAGTGCAGACCTATTGATTTCAACTGAGCTCTGTCAGGCACCTTAGTGGAGGATCAGATTGTGCAGTTTTTACTTGCACGCTGAAGATTTGCGTGTGTCTGATCTTTTTCCTCTTGCTGCATTCATCATCCTAGTGTTTCACTGATTGTGATGTGTCCATATTTAAGAGTTCCCTGGTGCCAAGGATCTTCACCTATTCAGAAGGCGTGCCACGTGTTTATGTATGTAAATACAACAACTGTGCCTTGTTTTAGCATGGCATCCTTTTTCTTTTGTACATGCCTCTGTAAATGTTAGTTCTCTGGGGCAGAGAACCGTGCTTACCTGTAAGCGTACACCTTCAGCTCCCTGTGTGCTGCAAAAAGAACAGCTTTTCTCCCAGCAGAATTAAGTTTCTCTGCTTCCTTGGTTAGTTAAACCATCTCATACTGTTGGATGATGTGCCACAAGTAACCTGCTTTGAGGACTTGATAGACATACTAATGTGCTGTTACATTCCTGTCTTGATTTCTTTTCCCTAATTGCAAAATATTTTTAACTGTGTCTCCTTTTACTGCATAGGAATTAAATCTGAATGGAGGGGGAGGAAGGACAGTCTTGGATAGCGCTTGCACTGAGCCACCAGTGCATGCAATAGGGAGAGGGAAGCTGAGCTCGACCTTGTCTTTTGAGCGTATATAAAAATATATGGAGAGTTTAAGTCTTGGAGAACAAAGTAGGGTCAAGGTTCTTCCAAGCACTGTATCTGTATAATGTAATTAGCCTGATTTCTGGGTAATGCTTTGGTAGACCCGTGAACATCTGGAGTCAATGAGTTAACAAGCAGACTTTCCTCTCTGTTCTGGTACCTAATAGAAAGATTTGGTGGTAAATGGTGAAGTAAAGTAATTGAGAGAGAGAGAGGTATTATTTAAATTCTAAGGCTATTAAATTATAACAAGGATGAAGTTGAGAGGTTAGTTTGTTTACAGGGCTGGGTGGTTAAAGTAATTGTAGGTCACATCTAGCATCGCAAATTTTAAAATGTCTAACAGAGTTTTCTGGAGCTGTTCATTTTGAGATGGTTGTTATTTCAGCATGCTGAAGAGGAGGACCAAGTTCTGCACGTGTAAAGGATGAGACCTTGGTCACAGAAGTATTTAGGGCAGCCATTCCAAAAGCATCTGTCAGTCTGGTTTCTTTTCTAAGATGCTCAGGTCTTCTTCTGGAGGTGCAGTTTGTGTATATTGGCGACTTGAAGCAGAATTACAGGCACTTTGCAAGCTTGCAGGTTTTGCACTAAATACTGAAGGCTGGCTGTGCAAGTGAGATGCTTCCCAGAGAAGCTGGGTAAGGTGGAAGAGCCAGGCTGGGCTCTGTCCCATGTTTGATGCTGCTTGCATGCAGCTTCTACCATGGGATGCTCAGAGGCAGCAGGTATTAGAGTGTAAAGGTGCTTAAATATATTCATTCTTCTAAAAATGTAGCAAGAAGTGAACAATGATAAACTGTATAGAAAAAGACCTGGATTTTCTTTGGTCTTTGAACAAAAAATGAAGCTAGGTTTGTTATCTTTACCAAGTTTGTTGTGATATATTTGATAATATCTTCATTTTGCATAGTAATAATTGACACTTCTGGTTATGAGCAGTGTGTTGTTGCTATTAATGTGTTTCTTATTCCCTGATCGCTTGTTTTCTGTCTAGGTGTCCTGAAAGTGGAGATACTGTAATAAAAGGTCTATTTTGGATTTCAGAGCATAATGGGACAAGCAAGTGCTTAAAATGTATCTATGCACCATTGGAGGACATTCAAGAGATCAGTGGTCTGTTTCCTTTGGTATGAATGCGGACAAACAAATGCCATTTATGCCTTTATATGAAATACAGATTGGTCTGCAACATTGGGTGATCATCTGGCAAACACAAGTTGCTCTTGTTGTTAAATCCCTTTTTTTTTTTTTTTTTTTTTTCCTTGGCTGCTTCTGCCATCCTGTATGTCCGAAGAAGACCGCTGAATGAAAGGTTTTGCAAGTTACAAGACAATATTTACTCATATAAAACAGGTTGCTCATGTTTTCTTAAAGTGTGGCAAAAATTCCCAAATGCCTTGGTATTTCTTTTTTCTTATTTTTTTCTGGGGGTGTATGTGTGTGTGATATCTGAGGTTTGGGGACTTCATTTTTAGTCTGATATGGTGTCCATCTGTTACAGAAGGACTGAGTGCTGATGTCCAGGCACCACAGGAGGCTGGAGGGAGGGGAAGCCTCATGGCTAAAGCCTCCTGCCTGCCCTTCCCCAAAGCACTTTGCCTTCTTGTTTGCATTGCCACGTGCGTGTATGGTGCTGAACTTGCTGGTGGATATTCAGGATGAGTAAGAGCTAGTGAGAATCAGATAAATGAGAAGGGGAGAGAATAGAAGTTACTGGTTTGAGCTAAAGAAGGACATAAGCTATTTAATTGTAAATGCCATCAATTTGTGTTCAGGCCTGCTGGGTGTTTCAGCTGCTACTGGGCTGTGAGAACATTCTGCGGTGTTTTAATACATTAAACCTTGGAAAGAGCAGGTTTCCTTCCTGATGGTCTCTTACTGTTTATCTACAAATGTTATTATTCCCTTTCTTTTCTGCTTCTGGCACACGGGCTGACCAAGGGGGGCACTGCTGCCTGGCAGTCCTGTCCTGCAGTCCTCAACCTGCCATGTGGTCCCATCCGGCTAAGGCTGGTGCCAAGTCAGAAGCTGACAGGAGTGCTTAGAAACTAAATGAGATTGAGAAGGTGAAACAGAAGTACTGGGTCAAACCCACAGTGTAGTACTGGGGAGCACTGTGTGCTGGAGAAATGCTGGTTTAGATGTTGGATGTTTTAACAGGGCTGTCGATTTTTTTTTTCTTAATTAAAGATATTTTTTTCTTCTTTCTGTCTGAACTTGGAAATTTGGCTTTTAAATAAATACCTGGCTGTAGTGTGTAGTGGACTGGTGGTTCTTCCTTATTTTGAATGCTGTTTCCATCCACTGGCAGAGCTGCTGCATAATTGTAATGCATTAAGGTATATGTATTAAGGTATATATATATGTATATAATGTATTAAGGTATAACACCAGTGATGTAAAGGAAACAACACTGGTGCCCGCTGATGCTGAGCTGAGAAATAAGAGGAAAAAAAATTTTTTTTTTGCCATGTAATTCATTAAATATCCCTTCAGATGAATATTCGTTTATTACTTTCAGATGAAAGTCAATATTTAAATGAAAAATGTGGCTTTTATTAGTTCCTAGATGGCTCCTCCTGCAAGCTGGGTGCTCTTACGCTTCAGCAGTAGAGCAAATGTATTGCAGGTCTGTTAAGGAAAAGTATGACTTGTGCATTCGTCATCAAGAAATAACAGCTGAGTTGTTCATAAACACAATAGTTTGAATCCACAGGCTACTTTTTCCACTGAGTTATAACTTAAATTAGGCTCCATTTGATGGCTGGAACTATTTGACAATACCTTGTTTGTGCTCTATAAATATGTAAATCTTTCCACTTAATTATTCTCCTTTTTTTAAATCTGTTGAGCACATTACCTCATTTATTTAATACACAACTCCTTAATCGTCCTGCATGTTTCAATGTTTTAATGTATTTGGACAAGGGCTACAGTTTCTTTTTTCAGAGGAAACAGTGCAGATTTGTTCTTTTGTTTACTGCCAACTCCAGAGTAAACTCGAGCTCTGATCTGCTGATAGCTGAAGGCTGGTAAAGGAAGAATTATACAACAGGAATGTGAGGAAATAACTCCATTCATTGCAGTTCAGAATCAACAGAGCAAAGCCTGTAAGTTGCAGTTATAATTTCAAAGTTAAAAGATCTCTCCTCCCCCCAAGCTCAGCTTGGTTTTGTGTAGATAACTATAAGATGTATTTGTTAAGAGAGAAAAGAACAGACAAAAATATTTTATTATGGCACCAAAGGAGTAGAGATTGATTAAGCCTGTTTTGTGACTGTACAACCCCGTGTTGGTTTCAGACGTACTGCACAAAGTTTTACTGTGCTGACCATGGAAACAGAGAATCTGATCTCTCTTTTTGTGGTCTGATGTATAATAAACATTTTGTACTGGTTGATAAAGTTTTATTTTCACATCCAAAGAAAAGCAGTGAATGCCTAAACTTCCTCACCAACCAGAACTGACTTTTTTACTTTGGTCTGTTAAATGTGCTTTACTAGAGATTAAAATAAAAAGCCTACTTCTGAACTACTACCTGCTTTAGAAGGCTCACAGCAGTAATGCTGAGATATCAGTTGCTATTTAGCACAAAGCTGGCAAATGGAAAAGAGAAGTGGTGAATTTGCTTGGTGGCAGCAAACCATTTGTTAATCTTTTGGGGACTTCTGAGGTACGCTTTTCTGGGGATGTCTCAGCAGGCAAAGTGATATTTTTTTTTCAGACCTTTGCAGTCCAATTAAGTTTTGTCAACGTGATGGAATAGATGTTTTTAAGAGAACTTGTGCTACTTATTGGGCAGTAATTGTAGGAAGATGTAGGCTGTTATTGGTGGTAGGCTGTCCTTGACCTAAATTCTTTCAATACAAATTGTTTATAAGTAGGAACCCAACCTTCTTGTAAGTGTGGATGCATTTTGATCAAGATATAACTGTAAAGGAAAAGTTCATTTTCTTTGCCTGCAAAATTTTAGGGTCCTTGTTACAGAGGATACTGAAGATGTCATAAAGTGTTGCAAGCTACACTGCTTAAGTTTACAGTAAAATGCAACCTTTAAGTTTTAGGTAAAGTGTTCAAATAGGTGAATTAAATTGATACTGGGTGAATTTCTAAAGCTGGGAGGGGACAACTTACAAGTTTTGACGTGGATAGAACAGTTAAAACATAGGTGTGACTCCCCCTGTGTGTCTCTGTTCAGGTTTTTTAGAAATGTTATGTGTCAGAGAATCTGGGTAATGATATGTACTGTTTTTAGTAATTCTTGCATATTTATCCTAATTCTGTGGTGGAAAGATCAGTATTCAACCCTTTATTATGCCACACATGTATCCTGTTCTACAGGGTGAGTTGGTTGAAGTTGACAAGTCAGGGACCTTGATTGAAATGGCCCATGTTAATCTTGTTTAACATTTGTAGTTTTTATTTCTTTTCCTAAAGAAAGAGTGACTCTTCGCTTTTGATAACCTCTAAGGCACTCACTTGCAAATAAATGTAGTCGTGTCAGAAAGAAAAAAAGGTTGTTCTTAATAATGAGAAGGATATACTTTGTATGCATCTAAGCAACTGTATACATTTACATAGATTTACTTAGTCTTTATGCTTTTTTGAAAATGATGGATGACTTATTACATGATTAATCTTTCAGTTGTGATCTTTGTCAAGCTGCTTTTGGGTGGAAATTGGAGTTAGATTGTAACATGGAAAACAAACATTTTCATTTGCTTTTTTAAAACTAATAAGTAATATTAAATGTGCTGAGTATTTAGGAACTAAATAATCTCACCTATCTTGTGTTTATAACTAACCAGTGTAATGTGACCTGTACTAAACAAATGAAACTGATGGTGATTTGAGACTATGCTTGTCAAGGCATTGGAGCTAGTAGATCTCCCATACCTACTTCTTGTTTGCAGTCTGGAAAGAAAAAAACCAAGCCCACAAAAAAAAACCCCAACACCCCCCACCCCACCCCCCACCCCAAAACACAAACCCCAGGTTTACTTGCTTTTTCAGTTCCTAATTTGTTTCTCAACCTGGGATGAACTAGTGATCACTCTGAACGAAACTGAGTTATTTGAAATGAGGAAAATATTCTCCCTTCTTGCAGAAGATGCTGTTGCTGTCAAAATCTGCTTTATCGCATAAATGGACTGGTTCCAGTTGCTTTGTCACCTATTTCTCCTCAATTAACTTGTTTAATTTGCTTTGTAGTTTCAGCAGCAAACTTACTTCTTTTGCTAACTGGTTTTTAAAATACGTTGTTTCCACCTAAGATGCCATCACTCCAAAAATGATTTCAGGTATCTTTAAATCAGGTTAGCTAATGTTAAGATAAAATAGTGCTTTTAATTGTTTTCACATTCAGACTACTTGGTTGCAAAAGGGAAATGTTGAATTAACCCGTCTCTCACCTCTGCTGGGGTAAGTTTAGGACAGTTTATGACATACTGAGATGATGTGTTTTAAGTTGCATGTTATTACCCATTTGGCATTTTCATAAGCTGAGCAGAGTTTTAATGTGCGTGGCTTGTTTGCATCTGCTGAGCTAGCAAGGTGTGAAACCATAGACTTGTGGCTCATTCTCTCCTGAGCTTACTGCAGGTTTTAGACTAGTTAGTGAATGGTTTTCTGCACTGAGTGGTGGGACTGTTCCTTACAGTATTTCCTTTTTACGCACTAAGGGGACACAAATTGAGATAGAGTTTTATTTTTGTTAAGAGGTCTTTTTTCAGGCAAGTCTTGGCAGTGCAGACAGTCTATAGCAATTTCTGTGCAAATGAAATTAATATATTATTCTGGAAAATAAAATGGATTTGAGTTACCTGCTTTGCAGGCAAGGTAATGGTAGTTACAAGTGTACAAAACAACTGGATTCCTGAAGAACAGAGCATCATTTTTGACACGGATTTATTTTTTTTTTTTTTAAATGATTGCTTGCTTTTCAGTATTTCTGGCATACAGGTGTAGTAATATTTTGATGGGTGCCAGGAATCACTTCGCTAGACCAGTAGAATTCTGGCTGAGCACGGAGGAGGATAGCAAGAATTAAGCTTGACCAAAGCAGGCTTTATGGTTTTCTGGAGGGAAGCAATGAGGGGGAGAGGAAGACGAACAGAAGATGACAAAGGATAGGATTGGTCCCGTGAATGATCGTGGATGTCTCATAGCTAGACAGGAGCCTCATGTGGGACTTCGACAGTCAGTGCTGTAGCAGAGCCTTAACCATTTTGTGTTGTTTTCACTCTAAGCCTGGTACCATGCTGTCATCACAAAATTAGAAAGTAGCAAATCCTCACAGAACAGCCGAGGTTGAGAAGGATCTCTGAAGATAATCTAGCCCAACCCCCTGACTCAAGGCAGAGTCAACAAGAGCAGCCTGCTCAGGATTTTGTCCAGTTGGATCTTGTACTTAAAGCTGTGCATGGTGCATTGCTCTCTTCTGTGGTAACATGTGGTTGACCTTGTAATGCTTTGCTCCATTTAGTGTTCCTTTCCACATAGCATTATAATTTATGATTTAATGTCTCATTTAAACAGGACAAAGTGGTTTTTGAACGTAAGAGTGGGCTTGTACAACCTCTCAGTTTTGGGGAGATCTGTTGGTATGGAGGAGAAACTGTCTGCTGCAGTAATTTGTTGGTCCTTTATGTTTGTTTGTAAGCATTTCATGAGAAACTGCTTCTTGGCTGTAAATTGAAAAACTGGAAACTAGAAACCAAAACATTCCATAGCTGGGTAAGAGTAAAGCTTGCCTTTTGTACTAGTGCAGACAGCTGAATTACAATTTATAACTGTTAGGTGGATGTATAAGACTAATGAAGCTACTTCTACCCAAGCCCTCTACGCAGGATTTTTACTTATGTCCTTGACATAAGTAAGGGAGTCCCAATGTTACTTGGTTTGACTTTAATGTACAATATTGTGTAGTGGAAATGCCCTGCAGGACAAGTTGTGCTTTGGTTATTGTACGGTTTCTGAAATCCTACTGTAATAGTGGTCACGCGTTGAAACCACCCTGTATGAAAGAGTTTCCTCTGTAGTCCTTGTATTAGTATGAAGTTACTCCAAGGCCCTGTATTTCTGAGAGGTTCTCGTAATTCCTGTATGTACAGTCATTTTGTTGGCTTTATGCCTTGTCACATTACCCATCACAGTGCTGTAAGCCAGGGGCTGCTGAGGCTTCACCCGAGGACAGGCACTCTGTGTTGTATGTGTGGAAAGCCTTGTGTCTGAGGAAGGATAAAAGTCTCCAAGGGAAGGGTTTGTGTCAAATCACCAAGCTATCCCCTGGTAGCTCGTACACTGTGACAGGCCAGAAATACTTTTCGTTTGCACAGGAGTGTGAAATCAGCCTGGAATGACTAATATAAAAGGACTTTGTGTATCCTGTACCCATTTGAATGGCTTTGTTCATTCAGTTGGTGGTTGAATTGTAATCTTAGGCAATGATTTAAATATGAAGTAGTCCCAAAACAATATGGTTATCTATTAGCTTTTAATGATTCTGTGAAGCAGTGTGTTTTGAATTGATAGTTCATTGTAAAGGTGATAATGACCTAATTATTGGTGAAAAAAACTCAGAAATAAAGTCAGAAATTATAAACAGTGTGTGCAGATATGTGTAAATACTTCATGTAGAATTTGTGTCCTTTTGAGATGTACATGAGCATATGCTTGAAATTAATTTTTTTTCTATGTTTATAGTATATCACTGATACTTTAAACTGATACAACCTTGGCTGTTAATCCATGTTTGATAGCTTTCCATGGCATGTTAACTGCTGTTTATCTCCTTTTGAGTTTCCTACTGACTGGAACATAGCCGTGCATTTTTCTTATGGATTTGTAGATGGCCACAGTACTTAAAACTGTGTACTGGCTCGATCTTTAGGTGCAGTCTCTGTTGGCTGGAAAACTGAGGGTGTAGCTGGAGGATCATAGCAAAGCAGTTGATGAAATTCATGGCCCTGAGTCAACAGTTCCCACCTCCAGTGTTGTGGAAGTTGCTGTTAACTTGGTGAGTGTGATCCAAGTTGAGGAGGAGAAAACATCCAAATACAAACAAGCAAAGCAAAGCAAACCAAAAAAATCCTAAACCCCACCCACCCACTAAAACCCCCACACCTTTGAAACCAAATTGTTTTGGTTATGTTTATGACACAGGCTCACAGGCAGTTGCTCTAGAGCAGCTATGGGATGGTTAATTTCAGAGTTGGAATGGAAATGATTGACGACTTAACCTTTCTTTACTGCCCAGGAGAATGGTCAGATGATTAGATCTTGTTGTAAGGATAGAAATAATTTATTTGTAGAGCTATGAGCTATGTGACTAGCAAGTGTTAACATTTTTTCAAAACTATATGGCAGGCTTATCCTATATGATTACTGGTATCGTATTTTTAATATTATATTTGCTCATTTTGTGTTTTTAATTCCAGTGGCAAGGGTTTTCCCCTTTTACTTGGGTTTGAAAAAGCTTAGTGACAGGAATAGAACCGTTCATGGATTCCAAATAGAGTGGTACTTTTTCCTTGGCTTGTTTAAACATATTACTGATTATATATTCCTTGCAGGATCAGCACAGAGAAAAGGACAATGAAAGAATTTCATGGTGCTCCTTCAGTGAGTCTTACATAAAACAAAGTTTAAAATGAATTAGGACCTACCTTTTAAGCACTTGTCAAATGTTCTCAGTGTCAGGTTTTCTTCCCACTTAATGTTCACTTTATATCAATCTAATGTGAGGTACATGATAATATTTTCAGAATCACCTAAGTTCCACTTAAAAAAAAAAACGACTTGAGCACTTGGCACCCAAGGCTCATTGGAAGCCAATGGGGCTTACACTCTGAAATGTCTGTTGCTGTTGGAGGGGAGGACACTTAGGGGTTTTAAAAATTCTGCTTCTTGGACAGACTGGCTGACAACATTCAGGACAAGAGCATGGTAAAAATGCATGAAAGGGAGGGGAGGCTTAGTGTGACTGTTCGCGCTGGCAAGAGTGAAGATATGTTTTTGAGAACTAGTTTAGGGAATTTAAATGGAGGTCTCTGTTCTTCTCTCTTCACATAACCAGGTGGGTTGGGGACCCAGTTTGCTGTCTTTCTCCAGTGGTACGGCACGGGGTCCCTGCGTGCCCCACTGCGCAGCAGTAATCCTGCAGTCACCAGCCCCTGTGCTCTGGGATCACCCATTACAGCCTGTACTGGCTGCACCTTGGAGAGGCAGGGAGATGCTGCTGAATTCCTTTGCAGAGGAAGAAACTGAGGCACGTAGGAGGGTGAGTGGCTTATCCATCTCCCAAAGCAGGTCTTCAGTAGGACCTGACTTGTATTTTTCAGGTCCTGCATCATCTCCACCACTACAAGTGCTTTTTTTGGTAGCACAAATGAAGGCCATGTTTTGAGTCCATGTTTGTATTAGCCACTTGAAATCCTTGTCATCCAGCTACTACCTTCTTTTTCTTTTGCCTTTTCTGTTCATAGTTTTTGTAGGGTCATTAGTGGAGGTGTGCTCTGTCGTCTTTGCTTATACTTTGTGGGAGAAATGTGAGCTGAAAGATGTCCATTTGAGCTTCCAGTAATAACAGCAGTCTTCCTGAGAGTCATAAAGAAAACAACGAGCAATGTACTAGTATGTATGTGTGGCTTTTTAATATGCATAAATGCACATATGTATGTATGTAATATATATATATGGGTATATAGGTGTCATTCCAAAGTTGGAGCACTCTTGAAATGGAAATTGCCAGAGTTAGGAACGAGAGGTAGCTCATGCCGACAAACCAAACCACATGTTTTTAGGGGCTTCAGTAGCTGTGCTTCAGGACAGAGAATGTCTCTCTTCCCCTTATCCTTCAGACGACAGCTGCCACAAAGAAGGCTGAATATGAAGAATACATTTTCACACGGCTGTATCCTGGGCGTTGGGAAGGCTCTGGAGCTCAGAACAATAGCAGAATACGGAGCTGCCAGCAGGCAGTCTGAGTGGACAAGTATAATCATGCACCACTCAGCTTTCAAGGAAATTGCAGTTAGTGCACTGACTTGCTCATAATAGTGATGCATTGTTTAGCTTAATAACTTATCAGCTCTCCAGGAATCAGCTAGTGATCACTGTCATCATACACTGCTAATCATTCTGTTCTCAAATTGTCCCAAGATGAACTAAGGACCTGTCACATCACATATTAAACTGGCAAACTGAGTGCACTATAATTTTTTTTAAGCTAGAAGGAACAATATTGCCCACCTTTTTTGTTCTCTTGTTTTGTCATTATCTTTATCATACGTAATTGTGCATGTAGGTTTTTTTAAATGTCAGCTTGAAAGGACATTGTCAAATTGTGTTGCGATTTTTTTTTTTTTTTTTTACATTTGTAGAATTTTTGTTAAATTGCTATTCTTTGTGATAACTACTAGGAACTGAGTCTGAAACCTGCTTTTTGAGGAACATTTGTTTTTCATAAAGCATTTGGGGCAGAGGGGCGATTTTTTTTCCTGTGTGTTGCTTGTCTGTAGTACCTAGGCTCTTGTCAATCACTAGTAAATGTATCTTGACAATGGTCCTCTGTAGTAGTGAACAGTGATTATCTTTCTTACACAAATGTGGAACTTGGGCATGGGAAAACTGAGTGATTTACCCACAGGTATGCGGGGAGCTGTGGAAGAACAAGGAGGAGAAGCAAGCTGGTTTGAGTCCTGATCCCAGTAGGCCATATATCCTTGCTGAATGCATGCTGGCTTCTTGTCAGAGGGTTATTTGTGAGCTCTGAGCTGCTAGCACTGGAGCCTTGGAGCATTTCTTCTGAAGGAAAAGTAGCCACTGATACACAAATGGATTCTACCAGATAATATATCTGGATCCGTTCTCTAAGAGGTGACGTTTTAAACTCTTCTGACTCTGCCTGTTACTGCTGCCACTGCTTACTTTTTCCTTACTAGCTGGAGAATCCAGGGACCAGGCATTGAGATCTTATTTTGCACTTCTTAGGTGCCTGATTTTGTGGCTGTGGTTGGAAAGCTAAAACTTCCTCCCTTGATACGTTACTGCTGTGTGGATTGGTATCTATAGCTTTAAACTAGGTAGCTTGGGTAAATCTGGTGCTGTAACCAGTCAAACACAGAACTTGGCACGGGCTAAGTGACCAAGTGTTTACTCTGGGTTTAGATGGACTTTTTTTGTAGTCCACGCTGGTCTGTGCTGCTACATACATGAGACCTTTCTTCATGCTCTTACAGCAACAATGGTCAGATGCCAAATAAAACCCGTTCTTGTGGAGTACTGCAAAACAGCTTTGTTTGCTAACATTCAGAAGAAACATCCTAGATCAGTGCAGACTACCAAAGCTATAGGGACACCTTTTCGTGGTCGGTGGTGCACAGATGTGCAAGTCACAGTAGGGGAGATCTGGAGATCTCCAACCTGTTCCGTACTCAGGACTGAAACGATGCGTCTGTTAAGAGGGGAGGGGGAAACAGATGGATGTGCCCAACTGAAACAAGCCTCCTTGCTGTTCTGAATAGTGCAGGCAGCTGCGGGGTAGGATCTACTGAGCTCAGGAATTGTGCAAACGATGGGTCGGGCTGTTTTTATTAGACCAGAATGAGTACACCAGGATTTAAATGAAACCCTGAGCATTTCAGTGTTTTGTCAGTTTGAGGTGTTTGCTTTGGTTTCACCTTTCCTGTGTGTCTGTCTTCAGAAAGACAATTGTATCTCTCAATTGGTGACGACTAGAATTAAAATAGGAAGGAGCCTTCTGCTGCAAGATTTATTGCCTGGCACATCTACGTTGTCTGATGAAGTGTCATCTTTCATTATGTTCTGAGAAGATGCTGCCTGACTGTGGTATCTCTGAACTGCATGAGAAAACATTTGGCCGCACCTATTCTTGTCAATTATGGCAGTATTCTTCTAACTCAAATTATAAAGGTCTTTGTGTTTAATATTGGGAAAATTTAGGTGCAGCGTCTGCTAATACACAGAAAAGATCAGGCTGTTGCAAAATGGTGGTCTATACGGAGACTTAGCTTTGCATATGCTTCAAATATATCACCTGTTTCTGGCAGCAAGAAATGTCCCCAACGTAGAGTTTCATAATAAGTACATACCTGAAGCTTACAGGTGTGGCTTTCTCTTTTCCATAGGAATGTTTCCCACTTCTCCAGGAGTTTGCCATCTTTCTTCGAAAATAATTGTTCAGGTAGTTTCCTGCTGCAAATAAGCCCTGTTTTATTGGCTCCAGTTGCTGTAAGGGCCAACAAATGGCATCCAGCCCAAACTTCAAGGTTGTACTAGTTCACTATATTTTGCATTGTACTAAGCTGAAAAGTGTTGCCAGATGAAAAAAAAAAAAAAAGGATCGAATAGACTTGAATCGGAAAACCTAAAACCGGGTATGAAATAATGCCAGTGTGTACTTTAATACAGAATAACTACTGTGTAATGATTTACCTTACTGTTTGTATTGAAGTGTAGCTGACTTGGTAGTTATGCTTGACCAGAGCTTTTCCTTGCAAGAAGTATTTATTTCTTTAGCATGTCTACAGGTACAAGAGTGGAAACTTCAATATTTGAGCCAATGATTTTGTTACAAATCTGCTTGGGATGCCCTGACAACCCAGTTCTATGCCTGGCAAAGTCAACAAGTTTCTCTCCATTGATGTCAGTGAGTTAGAGCCCAGGATGAAAAATTCATTTGAGGAGGGAATGTTTCTGCAAAATTCTGTTCAAGCAAATTGGACATCAGTATGCTTGAGGTTTCTGGGAAAATAACCCTTTTTGCTGGATGTAGCATGCATTAGGATCCTTGGATTAATTCATGTTATATTAAAGCCAGCTCTTGATTTATCTCTCGGTGAATTGTGTAAACAGTGAAGTTCCTATACTAAGGGGACAAAATATCCCATCTGGATTTAGATGAGCAGACTGAAAGCAGCATGGCATTTTACTGTTGATTTCCCAGCTTGGGAAACTCAGCAGGCAACAGGATCGCTGACAGTTCTTTCCCCAGCATCCCATTCCAGACTCATTTGTATGATTTTTTGCTACTTAAAGTTTTATTTTGCCAAAGCTCTCCCATCCCTTTGTTGGCCTGGGTAACTGATGTGTACAGTGCTCCCATCCTGTTGCTCAGCAGCTCTACCGTGGTTTGAAGCCATTGTGTGTTGTGGTGAGTGTGAAGACGCTGATACTCTGTGTGATGGTTGCCTAAGCCTTGCTCTTCTACCTCTCCCCCTTTTATTGCTGCCTTTGTGGCTGTAAGATTCTGTTCAATACTAGTTTGTTGAAGAAAAATATCCATGGTGGCTCTGTGACATCATTTCAAAGAATGGCTATTCACGAGGCTCTTGATGGAGAGGTTTAAGAGGAAATGATTTTGCTCCTTGGACATGAAAATGCTGGTTAAGAATGTAACTGGCACAGGACTGCCTTTGCCTGGGAGTCTGGCCAGATAGAAATTTTCTGTTTCCGTTTAAGACGTGGGTCTGTACCCTCAGTAGTCTTTTTTCATAGATGTTTTGTTTACAGCTGTCGGTACTGCTCAGGAGCAAGATGTGATGCCTTGCACTGAGAATAGCCCATGATGCCTCAGAACATCTGCTAGGTAATGGTGGGCTGCCATGCTGGGAGCAGGAGAATGCAGGGAAAAAAGAGTGTCAGACTTAATCAAAGGTCTAAGAAAACTTGCATATAAATTTTGGGGTTTTTTGTATTGAGCTTTCTTTTTGAAATTGAGGGGAACATCGTCTCTACACATCTGTTGTGTAAGCTTAGCCAAAGATACCTGCTAGATGCAGGTCATAGTACTGCTGGCCTCATTACACCACCCGTGTTTAGAGCAGGAAAGACTGAAGTTCGTTAAGGGCTCAAATAATTGCATTAAAAACATCCAATCATTTTATCTTTGCCAAATCTTTGGCTTTCTAATTTTGGACTCTCATTTTGTCCTTTTTCCAGGTACCTTATATGGTTGTGTTATAGCTGGCAGCGATACAGGCTCATTTCAGGGCAATACTTTTATTTGAGGAAGAAGTTAACAGGAGCATGGCTCAGCGTTGAATGGTTTTTGGTAGACAATGAGCAAGCTAAGCCTGTGTAACAGGAGAAGTCTTTATTCAATCGAAGGCAGTGGCATATTGACATTAATGTAATTGGAAGGGATGGACTTTTCCCTATTGGTTGATAGATTCGAATGTTTCTTTTTCTGGCACACTTACCTTTAGTTCTTTATGGTTCTCCAAGTAGGAGATGCTGCCCAGTGCTCACACAGCTCTAGGATTAAGGCTTATGCACCAACTGAAACTTCACAGCAGTTGTAGCTTTCCTTATTGCAGCCTCAGATGAAACTGAAGCTTATTTTACAGAAATCCAGTCAACTACGCTTCAGCTTTTCTTTGGACAGGTCAGCAGTGACTGGCTTGGAAACCTTGGTATACTGTTGAATTTCTGTTGTGGAGAAAACTTACCTGCCATTTAATCGAAAAGATTCTCCCACACCCCATTTATTCATCTGAGTGCAAAATTCTTACTTTGACATTTTGTGAGCTGGTTCCCATCCCTGCAGAGAGTGGCCTGGGACTGTAGCTTCCCAGGAAATCTATCAAAACTGCTTCATCCTGGTCTGCATACCTTCACTGTGTGTAACATTACTATTAAACTAGTAGTAGACTTCAGTACAGGCTTACACACTGACAGATTCGTGGCAACAAGCTCTGTAAAGCCATTTTTAGTATTTTTACCCATGCATTTGTATGGCCACATGGAGCCTTCTCCTGATATGTTTGCATCTGTGGAGCAGCCTTCCCATTCTGCAGATGACAGGCTGGGAGCATGTTTCTTGATGCCATGTAGAAAATTAGTGTCATATACTCACATGTCACCAAACTAGTGAATGTTGTGGCTGCATCCAGAATTGGGAAGTATGACTCCAGGAGACTGGCTTTAGCTGAATTATCTGGTGTTCTGGTTAGCAGATTCATTGCTGGCTTTCTCAAAACCTCATCATGTCCCCTGGTCGTTTTCTTCCATAGTTAACTTGGTTTTATTGATCTGGATTGTTGGTCCTTAAATAATTACATCCTTCATGATCAGTTTGTCCTGCTTAGAAAAGTTGCACAGACTCCTCTTCTTTGTGGGCTCCTATCAGGATTTATTCTTTTGGATTTTGCTTGTGTCTTAACATGAGTCCAGAGTGCTTGGGGATTCAGGGATTGTGTTGACTCATTTCCAGAAAAAGACTTTGGTCCCTTTGCTGACAGTTTGTCTTCAGTTTGCCACCTTTTGAAATCGTCTGCAAGTTCTGCACTGACAATCCGTCAGTCTGTTGTACGAGACGAGGAATGAGTGACATTACTTGTTTCAACATATCGTAACTTGCTCCCTCAAGCCCTGTAAAGTCTTGTTATGTCAGGATGTGTGGGAGAGGGTTGTATATATTTTCATTGTTGGGGGATCTCCTTTTGAGTCCTTTATCTTTTATATCTCAGGCTTTGGAAGTATTTGGTTCTTACCAAGATGCTTTGTTCCAAAGAAATGCCCCTTGTGCTTAGCTGGCTAAAGCCTTTGCTGCTGAAGCAATTGAATTTGATGCAGCTAAGCAAGCTCCTTGGGGCAGAGACTGTATGTGCAAGAAGCCTGAATGTAGGCTGGAAGCTGTGGCAATACTGATGGTAGAAGAGTGGGGCTGGATGAAAGCCATGCAGAAGATCTAGACGGAAGTTAGGGGCTTGATACAGGAATTTTTCAGCCTATGTTTTGCAGAAGATTAAACTATATAATTACAAAGCCTTTCATCTTCTCTCTCTCTCTTTCTCTATCCTTTCCCTCCCTCTCTCTCACACAGAAAATAATCTCTTCCCTTTATCTTTTTCATTCTTCCTTCTCTTTAGTCTGCAGAAAGCAAATTCCTGCACAATTCCCAGCATAAAGATGGAGACTGATAACACTGGCATGTAATGCTGAAGCTACAGCTGTTCCATAGTTTCCAGCACAGGGCTCTTGTGGTGTAGCTGATGGAAGATTCCTGAGTGAAGCCTTGCAAGGGCAGTGTGTCCTCTTGCTACATCGAAGTCCAGTTGAGTGCCTGAGTGCCCAGTATGGGAGAAGGCAGCGGTTATAGTGGCCAAGCAGGCAGCACTTGTGTAGCAAGTACAGAAGTAGGAACCAGGTTTCCCAGCTTCTATTCATAGCTCAGTAACCAAGTCATTGCAAAGCCTTTTGCAAATCATTCAGGCCTAATCCTGCACATATAATGGCCCCCAATAAAGTCCTTTTTGTTTTTTTCATTGGGGATGTAGGATCAGCTTCTTAACTGTGGTTCTTCTCTCACCCGGTAGGACCGGGGGAATGAAAATCAACATCTTTAGGCATAAAGTGTGATAATTTGTTGATGTTTATGGAGCAGCGATCTAGGCATCGCTGTATGATGTGTGTGACCTAGCATCTGTAAAGGGGGATTGATTGATTGATTGCTGTTATCAGCTGGATCTTTGGAGCATGGGATTTTTGGCCTGTCTCATCAGAATACAGTTTTACATGATCATAGAGGATAATGCTAAATGCCGGTGCACTGGGCTTGCCACATGTCCAGATGGCAAGGTCAGTGTAGCGTGGACCTTGCTCAATTGCTTTGTATGCCAGGGTAAGCACTGCAGCTTCTTTCTCTCTTTATGCTACTGGCTCAGCTAGAAATTCAGGAGTTCTATGGCTGTCAATAAATTCAAAGAGTTGGAAATTAATACCTACAGTGAACTCTCCTTTTATTGGCCTTAAATTAATTTCCCACCCTTTCTCATAGGTGAGTGGGAATGCTAATTTTTGTGTGATACTTTTGCTTTAAGATAATGTAAGCTGTTTTAAAATGGAGTTGAAAACATTCAGGGCTAGGAGTTAATTTCTGGAGTATCTCGTAAGATAAAAGAGCACAAGAAGAAAAGGATATTATAATGTGCAAATCCCTTACCTTTATATTTGGCTGTGCTGCTTTTTGTAGCACGTGCAGTTCTGGTATCTGCCGAGTGCAGCATCTTGCTCTGCTGGTTTGTGTGAGGCTTTATTTTCCCTGTGCAAGGACAGAGGTGGATTAATCTACAGAGCTGCTGGCAAAAAAAAAACTGTTAGCAGGTTTTTCAGTGAGATCAGCTTGAAAAAAAACACGACTGTATTTTTGTGTCAAGTGAGTTTTTGGTAAGTGTTAGAGAAAGTATGGTCTCTGTAAACTTAGTTCTGAAAACACAGAGCCTGGTAGTGGATTTTTTTTGTTTGCTCTTAGGAAACGTTTGTTACTGTAGTGGCAATTTGTGCTGTCGCCTGTGAAGGGGCAAGCCTGGCCCAGTGCTTGCTTACAGGGCTTTAAAGTGGGCAGGCCTTGCTGAATAAATTATTTAGGTAATTAAGAGGTAGATGAGCAGAATTATTACCTCCTGGGCCCCTCAGGCTGGGACAGCATCTTCCCTTCCTCTCTCCCCACTGGATGAAAGTATTGTCCTGGCTTCTACAGCAAGCCATTTCTGGGAGCCTGGGGGGCAACGGTGCACTGGTAGCCCCTAGCCAAAAGTTTGAAGATCACTTTTAGTTTGCTGGGAGCTACGTGCCAGTACTTTTAGATACACATATAAATCTGTTGGTGACTCTCCAGCTTTACAGTTTATCTAATTGCTACTGCATATGAGGCAACGGGCTGGAGCTGCCACCGGTGCTGGTGACTCCTGGTCCTCATAGTGCATCCCTGGGTGGAGCGCCTGCTAGTGCCTGTGTCCACCCCAGCACTGGGGAAGCAGTCCCTATCCACAGAGAGCCTTTGAGACTGATACACTAGGGCGGTCAGCACCCCCCACCCCAACAGGAATAATAATGTGTGTCATACTGCTCCTGGCAGTCACCTTGCGGCTGTGCTTCGGAGCCCCTGTGTGTGCAGCAGGCTCCTGCTCTTTAATGAGGTTCCCCTCATACTGTTCCAATGCTTGTCCAAATGCATTTTCTCATCCTCAAAGTACAGGAGTCTCTAGCTTTGCTGTCTGCTCTCTTTCCCTCTATCAGTCGCTAGATCCCTCCTGCCTTGAAGGGGAAGGCTCTCTGAAGGAGCCTCTCTGCTGCTGTTTTGCCTGAGGGCATCAGTAGCCCCTGTGGGTGAAGCATGAGACTTTTTGGGGTAAATTGGCTGCTCTGCTTGTCTGAAGGATACTTAGAAGTAGATGTAGGCTTCCAATTTTCTTCGCCCCTCCTTTGTAGAGAGGGTGGCAGCCCTGAGTGCTTCTCACCCTAGAAGAGCAGGAGGACTCACCCCCCAAAAAATGGGCGTCAGAAAAAGGCCAGGAAAAAAGCTTTTGCTTCTCTCAGTACTGCAGTAGACAAACACCTTAAGGTGCGCTTAAATGTAGCCCAGTGTTGACTTAAGTTGTACATTTGATGCTTTTAGGATTTTGACTAAAGCCTGCCCAAAATCTAACAGAGGCTCTTGGGCTCCTTTGTACATGGATATTTTCTTTCCCATGATTTTTACTGTGTTTTCAGCCATAAAGCATTTTTTTATTTTATTTTAGATTCATTTCCTTTTGTTGACACTAGAGCATCATATGATTTAAGGCTTTGTTTTCAAGCTTGATATGAAGGCTAATTACTTCCTTGTTGCATCCTCTCAGTAAGAAAACATGGGACTTAATCTTTCACAAAAGAGAAAAGCAAGGAAAAAAGTTTAAGCGCGTGAAAGTGTTTGGTAAGTCCCTGGCTTTGAATATATTTTTCATGGTGTGATGACAACAAAATGTTAGGAGCTAACCTCCAAACTCCATAGCTTTGTCTGTGTGGACACAGTTTTCAATTTGGTTATTTGTCCTCACTGGGTCCAATTATGCAGTTACAATTCAGCCTGCGTCTGAGCACTTTTAGTAATTAGAGGTACACTCTGGATATTTATTGTATAAAAGTCAGTATGTATTTGTCCTATTTCAGCCCTGTGACTTGCTTTGATTATCCACAGTCTTCTAGGTAATTAAGCTGTGTATTTTCTCTGTGTCTCTTCCATCATATTCTCTCTTGCCTTAATTTGATAAGAGAAGGAGAAACTACATCAGAAGACTTGGGAGCATTGGTAAATTGTTTCGGTGGGTGACACTGTTTGACAGAGATGCCAACATAAGGGCAACCTGCTGTGGGCAGTTTGGGAAGAAAAAGGTTATTGCTTCCTCATCAAGTGTTTCTTTCATACAGCCAAGGCAACATCAGCTCTTGGGATCGCTGCAGTAATGCAGGACTGACAAAGCTGAAAGGAATCGTATTTCACTTCTGATCAAAGTAGTTGTTAAATTTTTATCTAGAATTTCTGTTAATGGACTAACTAGTAATGACTGAAGGCATGCATTAGGAAATGCAGTGCTCCCCAATGTGGTGTAAATACCAGATAGTTTGGGGATGTCTCTCTGGGAGCAATGGCCTTAAAATAGGAAGGTGTGCTTTTATGAAAACTTGGTTTGTTAGATGGGTTGGTTTTTCTCCAGGGTCAGCATGCATGGTTCGCAATATCCCTGGCTCATCAGGCTGCCTTAAGGCATGCCTACCTTTAAGTGCATGAGTCACTCCATTTAAAATTTATTAGCTAGGTATGTGATTAAGTAACTTGATAAATTGGGAATGCAAGTTGTAAGTAGGGATTGGGGGACTATTCCCCAATCATCTTCTCTGGCTGTAATCCCTTCTGTGGTGGTGTAATTGCAAGATTTGTTTGCTTCCAAGATCTACTAATGAACTTTTTCAAAATTTGGCAGAAGAAAACTCAAGTGATTCTTTTGAGACAGGCTTGTGGGATTCAAAGGTGATAAAACCAGAAAACTTGTTTTGAAAGCAGCCAAGTTCTGTAGAGTATCATTAAGAATAGCTTCTTATCCATGGCTGTCTGAACCATTTTAAGTGTTTGATATGGAGGGATTACAATTCTTTAAATACTTTACAGAGATATTAACTTTCTGTAAGTGCTTATGATATTCCTCAAGACTTTTTCAGCAAGATAAATAAGGGATATATTAAAAAATAATAAAATCAATAAAACTGTCTGCCCACAAGCTTTGTAGCAAAGGAGTTTTTACAACCTGCTCATGCCTGTGGCTATTTTCATTGTTGGATTCTAGAGTTTAAAAAAATGCAAGATAGATGGTTTTAAACATTTTTCACTCAGATAAAGTATATATACATCTTCAAAACAATGGAATTAATTTTAAAATTTTGATATATTTTTTTAAAATAAAAAGAGAGCTGCTATTATTCATGTTGAAATCTGAGCCTCTTTAGTTACACATGCATCATGTTTACCTTTCTTTTTCTGTTCAGGTACCTGTAATACATATCCTTGGGCTTCATGTGATTTATTTTTATAAGCTGGAGTTTTTAGAAAAGCTCATATCACAGGATCAGTGACAGTAAAACAGATCAGCAATGCTGAACTTTATTCCAAGTGGAATCCCAAATAGTATCATATGTGCTTGACAGTTGAAAGTTGGAAAGCTAAAGAAAAGATACGGAAATGACTTTTTTAAAAAAAAAAAAAGCTTGATGAGTGTCTAACTGTATCTTCAGCTGAAGAATAGGCTCAGATCTGACTTAAAAGTGACTGAGCCTATTTTGAACATGTGTAAGGTTCTCAGATGACTCTCAGCCATGGTTTTGGGTTTGTGTTGTACTTCTGGAGAGCAAGTGTGTACACACATTCCCAGTAAAGGGCAGCTTTGTTCAACATCACCTTTTATTCTAACAGCTGATTCTGACTTCACAAGTATAATTGTATAATGTCTGTTGTGTTGGCTACAACATTTAAATGTAGGCTTGTGCTTAGGGGTCTGAGTGGGAAACTTCTGGTTTAGCCATCTTTTGCTATCAGGTGAACATTCAGGTTGTAAAAGCAGGTTTGTTCTTTTAAGCAGAAGAAGGGTGAAATAAGTAGAAAAAAACAGCACAGCACAACTTGGACAAGTGCTGATGGCATCTGTTCAAACAGGCAGAGACTTGCCAGAGGCCAAATGGAAAGAATGTGATGTAGTGGGCTTGTTGGAGTTGCTCCTCCAGGTTGCTACGGTAAAGGATCTTTTTTTGATTATTGCTGTGTGGAATACGAGCATAAAAAAGATGTGCAGAAAGCAGACTCTGGCTGGGCTCTTCTGGCTTCTGCTTGGTTGTTTTTAGCCTGGGTGTGCAAGAGGCGACTGCTACACAGTAGCCAGGCAGATTCAGAGAAAACACTGCTCGAAGACCTCTCATAGCTGGCCAGCTATTTTAGGAACGGTGTTACCACAAACTCTGAAAAGAAATAGCTGTCAAAGGACCAGCAGCATTTCATTAAGAGTGGTTAAGCCACAGAACACCTGCATGAGGTAGGTGTGGGCTGGACGTTCCATTTTCAGCGTCGATATACCCAGATATCCAAAACCCCCAGGAGGCTGGGCCCTGAGAAATAGGAAGACTGGCTTTAAAAGGTGAGTTTTATTTAAGAGTATCCAGTGTGTGATTTTCTCTGACTAGTATCCAGGGTTTCAGTTTAGATTTGTATGCAAAGAGGCCTGAAGCTATTTTTTTTTCTTTTTTCTTATGCTTGTTCTTTAATAATCACATTATTCTAGGTAGAGATTTGAGGAAAAAGATACCTGCTTTCTTAACCATGTTGCAATGAATGGTGGTCCAGTATTGTGCAGGAGGCTAAAACAGGGAAGCAGTTTGCTCCAAAGCTGAAGTACCTCAGCAGTTCCAGACCTCTCTAGGTTTATGGAGATCATTCATCTGAATGTGATCCCATGGCTTTGCAGAAGGAAGCTCTCCCTTGTCTCAAGCTGCATCACGTTCCCTTCCCCACTGCCCAGAAGACCTTGACGTAAATTCTGGGTGTGAATATGTTTGTAAAGAAAAATGATATGGGGGCTTTGGATACTGGTGAAGGATTGATTAAATGACTTTGAGGTAGGAATAATGAACATGTGGCTCTCATGTGATGGAGGTTTAAACTAAATACTCATGGCTGTATGAATGATAGTGTTCGGAAGACTTATGTGATATCTGAACATGAAGAGCTTTTATTTCTTGTCTCAAGCCAAGTTTTGACAAAGCCTGGAATTTCCTGCACGGGAGACTGCAGGGATGTGGCTTCTTGCTATGGGATCAACATGTTGAGCAATAATTAAATTCAGTAACAAAGGGCATCTATTGGAAATTCTTCTTGGAAGAACAGTGCCAGATCCTGACGGATGAGCAGAAGGAACTAAAACGAGTAAGAAAATGAAGGAGAAAGGAGATTCCTTTTTCCTCTTTTGCTTTTGAAATAGCCGCGTTTGCAAGTTTTGAGTCTGTGCAGTTGAAGGACAGTAACTGCTCCCATTGTATTGGATGGTGCTTAATGGATAAATGGCTGCATACCTTTGGATTAGAAAGATCAGCAGTGCTCTTGGCAAGTGACTTCCATGAAATCCCTGTCTGAAGAGTTCCCAAGCTGAGCCACGTAGGTAAACTTCAAGCAGGGTGGACAGGACTGCCCAGTGCTCAGCTTCTCTTCAATGCCACATGCTGGACTGGCTCCTTTGCTCTTCTGACCAGCGCCAGGATCTTGGCTAGCTAGTGGGCACATGTGTGCGTGATACATATATGAGTTTTTTTCAGGGGGCCTTTGGAGCTGCTTGGAGGAACATTCTCCCTTCTGTAACACTTACTTTCTTCTTCCTGACCTTGATCTTCACGTTTGCATCTTCCAGGAGGTTTTGTACTGTGGTCACGTGAGGCTTGTCCTGCCTCAGCATAAAGTGCCATAATTTGCATCTCTTTGTGGCAGAGTGACTGATCTCTGCGTCATGCCTTACTCCTCTGAGCTGCAGTGCTGCTGTGTTACAGCGCTACGAAGCTTGTGTCTACTCAGTGTTTGCCAGGAGGTGTGTGAGGAAATAGTAAGCAAGGGAAACAGTAGAACCAAAGGATCTGCAGGATCAAGGTGGTACTGAGATAAAATAAACCATATTATCAAACTTAATACCTGGGGGTGGGGGCCTTTGTTGTATGCCAGTAGTGTTTGATCGTTCATGAGGCTTTACTTCATGGCCAAGTGTTTCTTGAACATACACCCCCCCTGCCCCCCCCGGCCAGCTATGGCACAGTGTAGCTCTGCATGAAGACTGCACGGCCAGAGCAAGTGGAATGGTTGGTTGATGAAGAGATTTTGGTTTGCAGTTGCTTTCCTTGGGACACAGTCATTTATTTTAAAGTTACACTCAATCCTCCTGGCAGCGTCTGTGTCGCATCCCAGCCTTGTTGGCCAGCCAGTGCATAGTACTTGACGCTGTCTTGTACCTCGGGATCACTTGGTTCCTAGTACAGGTGGGAAGCTCGGGACCCTGACCCAGTATGGGTCCAACGTTTTCCTTGAGACACCTAGCCAAAACACAGTTCAGATATCAGAATGATTCCCTGCCACAGTTCACACCCTGTAGGGGAGGTTTGAGATGCGTTTGAATTTTTATTACGTTATTTGTGAGCATATAAGCCAAATACTTCTTTCCCACATCCTGTGCTATACAAACTTCTTGTTGGCCTGTCTGAACAGCTTTATGGTGTTGCCAGGGACTGAAAGTCCTTGTTTTCTGACATTAGACACTTTTTAAAAATTCTGCATAGGTACAGAGAGCAGCTCTCTTTTCTCAAAAATACACTGTTGTGTACATGCCCTCTTAGTAGTCAAGCCCTGTGCAGTGAAGTGGTAGCCCTGTAGCAAACTGGGCTGTTTACTGAATTGTTTAGTGTGTTTAATCAGCTTTCTGTTTTGATGTGTATCTCATTGGCTCCTAAGATACTTTCGAGACACTTGCACTTGTGTTTTTTTTGTTGTACAGCCCTCAAGCGTGATAAGGAACTTCACAGATGTGCGTTGGGAGAGATGGTCACAGCCCTAAGGTGCTTACATAGATCAGAGACCCATCTTAGCATGCGATTTTGATGAGGAGATAAATGTAGTTTGGAAAGGCAGTTTCCGAAGAATTTGTATTTCCCAGAAAGTATTCAGAATATTTTTGTGACATGGTGTGCTGGTTTTGGCTGGGATGGAGTTAATTTTCATCACAGTAGCCAGTATGGGGCTGTGTTTGGGATTTGTGCTGGCAGCAGCGTTGATAACGCAGGGATGTTTTCATTATTGCTGAGCAGCGCCTGCACAGTGTGGGGGCCCTTCTGCTCCTCACCCCACCCCACCAGCGAGCCGGCTGGGGGGCACCAGGAGCTGGGAGGGGACATGGCTGGGACAGCTGACCCTGACTGACCCAGGGGTTATCCCACACCATATGGCGTCATGCTCGGCATATAAAGCTGGGGGAAGCAGGAGGAAGGAGGGGGATGTTGGGCGCGATGGCATTTCTCTTCCCAAGTCACCGTTACAGATGATGGAGCCCTGCTCTCCTGGAGATGGCTGCGCACCTGCCTGCCCATGGGATGTGGCTTGCTTCACTTGCGCATGCAGCTTTTGCTTTACTTATCAAACTGTTTTTATTCAACCCACGAGTTTTCTCACTTCTACCATTCTGATTCTTTCCCCCATCCCACTGGGTGGGAGTGAGCGAGCAGCCATGTGGGGCTTAGATGCTGGCTGGGTTTAAACCATGACACATGGGCAGACTTTGAGGAAGAATTGTTATTCTGCAGGCTTGTTCTGAGTTTTCAGTTGATAGCTTATGCAAACAGACCAGTTCAGAGAGAGGAATAACTCATCATTGCCCTTCACCTTGCTGAACTGAGCTACAAAAAGGACCTTAAAGGGGATTTTCATCTGCAATAGTTTTCTTATTATTAATTGGTTATTAATGTCTCAAGTAAGTTAAGCCTTTAGTTCCTGACAGGGGCACTTTTGGCTTCCTGGGTTTGTTTGAAAGGCTCCGCTTAGGGCCCGGGCAGCGCCGTGGGGTCAGGCAGGTACAGGCACCCAGTGAGGCAGGGCAGCGGCGCTGCATTCTGCTCCTTGGTGACTTCACAGGGGCTGGCTGCTCCTTTGTCAGCACAAGTTTGCAGCTGGAAAAACCCACAGATAAACAGTGGTAGTTAAATCCAGCAAAACTGTGGGAAATACACTGTCAAGTGAGCTTAAACAGAGCAGGACTTCAGTTCTTGCTTTGGAGGCTAGACAGTTTCGACCAAAGCGCTTTCCAGGGTGTGCTGCTGTAGATGCATCAAGCAAATCCCCTAAGTTACCTGCATTTTCAGAGTCATGCAAGTCTGCTTTCGGCATTCAGCAAGTGTTTTTACAGCTCAAGGTGGTGGCTCCGATGAGGAGTGCGGTTAATGCCGGGACGTCCTCCCTCCTCCCAGTGGTGATCACTCTGCACTTGCCGCACGATCCTCTGCTGCCTGGCTCCATCCCCGGTGGGGAACGTTACTCTCCTGAGCTCATCTGGGGTCAGGGGTGGACTGTTACCACCAGAAGCCCCTGAGAAGTTGCCTCAAGCATTGCTGCAGCAGAAGAGGGCTGGGGCCTGGGGAAAGGTGGCCCCAGCCGTGCCTCGAGCGGGTCAGGTCTCTGCTGCCAGGTGGTCTGCCCTGAGGTGCCATTGCTACGTCTGGTCTGGGGTGGGGGGGTTTGGGGGATGAGGAAGGAGCAGAGAATTTGTCAATTCTTTTCTTTTTTTCCCCACATTGTCAAATCAAAAGAGCTGTGACACCCACAAACCTTTCACAAAATCAATAAACTCAACCATCTCTCCTCTCCAAAATACTTTTTGGCCAAGGCATTTTCTGCCTGCTGTAGTTTCATGGAAAGGGCTTTAAAAGGCCTGATGGCAGTGTGAGCCCTTACTCCGTGGCCAGGCAGCCTGTCCTCCCCGTCCTCCAAAACTGGAGAACCAGGCGGGAAAGAAACTCTCTTGTTAACCGGTAGAGCTAATCGATTAATTAGCAGGGGACAAAGTGCACCAAACAATCTGTTATGCCAGATGGATGCTTCAGAGTTAATTTATGTTCTCAAAATAACTGGACATAGATATGCTCGGCTCTGCGGCCTAGATCCTGCTTTTGTTGCATTCAGTGGCGAAAATGATGTTGGCTTTAGTGATCCAAGTGCATAATTCTTCAGGAAAAATGTATTTTGGCATCAGACGGTAACAGTAAAATTAAATGAATAAAAGCTGTCCAGAGCAATGGACTTCACCTCCTTAAACAGGCATATATTAGTGCAAAACCTGAAGTTTTGCTTTTATCTCCCTAGAGCATTCCTATTATCTGAATGCCAAGAAATGAGTAATTTGGGGGGGTTTCTTTTTCATTCTTATAAATAACTTTTGATGTTATTTTCCTAAGGAAGTCTGAACCAAAGCACAGTGCTGGAAAAGTTAAGATGGACATTGCTTTCTCTTTGAAGGCACCGTGAAGGAGACTGAAAGAAAAAAGCAATTAAGTTTAAAAAAACCCAAAAAAACTCGTAGTGGTAGCTTATTCTACCACACTCAATTTTAAATGAGGGAGGCTTGCTGCAGATTTCCTTCCATATTTTTCTTCTATTCTTTCTTCTGTGGTTTCCCCCCCTCCCTCCAGTTTTTCATAGCCAAAAGCTGGGAGCACCAGACAGATCTATTTCTTATGAACTGCCTGTTGGAGAACCGCAGAAATCGCTGACAATCTGTGGTCAGACTTCAGTGGGAAGCTGAAGGCTGTTCCTGCTCATGGGAGGGGGAATGTGGCCCACCACCTCTGTGATGCTGGGGGAGGTTGCAAATTAGAGTTTAGAGGAGCTCTGTGTTGTACCGATAATTCATCCGTGTGTTGTAAAAGGCTGTGGATTTGTTCTGTCATGCTCGTACAAGGAGCCAGGTATCCACTTAGGATATTATTTATAAAGCTGGAGAAAAGGCAGGCCCTGGAGGGTGGAAGAAATTTGATTTTTTTCTGGTTTTGTTTTTTTGTTGAAATTCAAAATATTGATGATGCATCTTACCAGTTTTTAACACTAAAAAAAAAATCTATGCTGACCTTTATAAGTGTCCAGATGCTTTTTGATAGTAATTTACAGGATAAATTGTGTGATTAGAAAACCAATTCAAATCACTTTTCTTTTTGCTCCATTAGTATGCTTTAAAAATAAAGCACTGTTTGGTATGCACAGAGTGATCTCACAGACTTCAGTTCTGTTTTCGGTGTTTAACTAAAACAGTGAACTACTTCTACCTTTGTGATACTGTTTGGATTATTTTTAATTAAGTGAAGTGTTTTAACATGCTCTAATTTGTTTTTCTGCAAATGTGTGTAACACTTGATGGGGGGGGGGGGGGGCTGGTTCTGGGTACAAGACGTGCTCTGTCTTGCCTCATTTACCTGAGAGCTGGGTAAATACTCCTTGAGGACCTGGGAAGGAGAGGTTATTGATGAATTACTTCCTATTATAGCCATGTACAGATCCCTGAATACAGGGAGAAGATGACGTGTACAGGTTAAATGCTCTGACACAGAGTTGTGCTGTAGGAGCACCTTATTCCCTCAATAAACAGAAAGCAGAGGCTGAATCTGAGCAAGTCATTAGCTCAACTCATTCTTACTCCCTGATGTCCTCTCAGCCTACTTTTAAGGTTATACTCAAGCCTGAATATACATTCCTGAAAAAAACATTCCACAAATAATAAACTGTTTCTTTACCAAAACAACATTGCACAAGAAATTCGGTACTTTCTAAAACAAGGCAACAGATGAACTTTTGAGGGGTCAAACCCACTGCAGAACAACCCGTATGTGGCTCTTTCTGCCAGGCTTGTGAGGTCTGGCACGGCATAGAAGACTGGTGTGGACCGTACGGTGACTGAGTAACCTCAGTGGGGTGATGTTCTGACTTGAGGATGTCAAACCAGAGAAACAGTATTGGGCTCTTTCATTACCAGTCATTTTATGAAGACTGCATGTGACACGATAGTGCGGAATCACAAGTTTTCTTGGCGAAATGCAGCTTTAGGGGACTTCAGGGGAAGATCCATGGCTCTTTACGTGGCCTTGGCCTGAGTGTAGAAGGTGGGGTAAAACTGTCTGCGGAGTGGCTTAATCCAGGGAGGTTTGGAGATGCTGGAAAAAAAAAGAGAGAGACACAAAAAGCAATAGACAGAAAGTGTGACAAAACCTGGGAAACCGAAACTGGACACGTTAACCTGATCTGTGCTGTTGCAGTGGGATTTCATTTCCCTTCAGAGTGAGTGCTAAGATTTGCAGAGAGCATGAAGGTCTGGGGCAGAGCTGAGCCACAGTAAGGCATGTTGGTACTGAGGCTTTACTCTTTTCTTTATTACTCCTAAAACCCAAGAGGTGGCTTTAGGTTAATCCTACCCTGCTATCTTCTGCTTGCTGCAGGGGTTTTGTTTTCTTCTGTCCTTTTTCCTGTTGGCTCTGAATCTGTCTGCTGGTCTGACAGCAGTAAGGTGTAGGGCTGGGATGTGCCCACCGTACCGGCATCTCGTGCATCAGTACAGACCGAGTGAGAATGGCTAAAATGGGGGCAGTGTGTGGTGCTGGGGTTTTTAAAATCAATGCCCTCAATTGTCTGGTTCACAGGGAACATCTCTGGGAGAAAGAAAAGGGGTAGGGATCTGTCTGTTCCCATTTTGGTTGCAAGTAGGTCGTTTTCCCTTATTTACTTAAGCTGCATTCAGATACCCCTGATTATGACTCCCCTACCTCCATGTCAGCCAAAGGTATTTAAGCGGAGTACACAACCAGGTGGTATCTTAATTTTATGCTTGGTAGCTTCCAAAAACTCAAAAGGGGCTAAAGAAAGTTTGTGTTTGTTGTTTGTTTTGGAGGGCAGGGCGAAGGGTAGATGAGGGATGTTGACCTCATAAGTAATATTTAGAGAGGTAGGGGTTAGAATTCATGTTTATAGCTATCCAATGCCAACTTGCTCAATAAAAACCCTGTTAGGTTTCCAAGAGTATCAGGAAACACAAGGTAGTGTTGGGAGAGGGAAGGGAAGCCAGCTGCTTTTTATAGATCAGGTTGCAAGAAAACTTGGGTTACTGTGAAGTTATATTTATTACTGGGGGACAGTGGGGTGGTGTTAAGTGTAAGCGGATGGATGCGTTGCAGATGGTAGCTGAAGTCTCTTCTTGTATGCAGACTAAATGAATGAGTGGCAGCTAAATCATTTTAAGAAATGATCACTTCTCCTTGCTGTGGTGTTCTGTTCTCCATTTTCCAGCCCAAGCAGTCGATGGCAGCAAGCGCTTACTTCTAGTAATGCTTAATGCACAAACCTTCAAAACAGCGTGTAGCCATCTAATCTCCTGCAGTATGAGACCTGCAGGCTGTTCAGGGGGAAAGCTGGCCACAGGATCACGGAATAATTTATGGTGTCCCTATCAGGGTATATTAGAGTGCAACTTTTGGAAGTACACCAATAAATACAAATACTGTACTTGAGCAATAATCACTGCACTGTAGCAACACTGCTTAAATGTGTAACAACACATCTATGGGGGGGAGTGTAGAATTACACAGTTCATTCACTACACAGGTAGGAAAAAATTGCTCTCCTTGTGTGTCTCTTCTATGGCTCAGCTGGGATTTATTGTCATAACTAGATGATTTTGTACCAACAAGTAGCCGTTTTCTCCCATTTTAACTTTAAGTACTGATTTGGAGGTGGAAAGGCAGCCCTGAGATCTCTGTGGCTGCGTCTTGCCTGTGTTTCCTTCCAGCGCAGCAAGCAGATATGATCCTGATCCTGACACAATCTGGAGTGCTGCATCTCCTCTGCTCCCAGCAGCAGCCCAGGGGGTGGTGGCAACCTCCATGGCTGCTCTCCAAGACCCTGCCCGCCAGCAGAAAGTGAGAAACTTGTACTTTTCTCTAGGATGAGAACTTCGTCTCCTGCTCTCTCCCTGTTTTCTTCATTTGTCCTTCCACAATAGTAGATGTCTTTAGTGGAAAAAAATCTGTGAGGGGTTGAAGGTATCTCTGCAGGCTTCCTGGAGGGAGCGGCCTTCTTGGCATAAGGAGCATGTCAGGACTGAATGGAGATTAGCCGATGCTGGCAGGAGCTGGTCTTTGTCCTTGGCTACAAACAGGGACTTGCAAGTGCTTCTGTAGGCTTGTAAAGGGAGGGCTTGGGTTCTGCTGGCAGTTTCAGTGCTGCCAATGCAGCAGCTTCACAGGTTTCAAGACCAACAGCACATCTTTGGGAAACAAAAACCTTCTTGAAGCCAAGTATTGACATTTCTGGTCTTAATTTCTGTTTCCTTTCCCTGCCTGCAAAGCAGGATAAATGTCCTTCCATCTTCACCCTTTCCTGCTGTGTCTTTCTAGATAAGGAGGTTGCTAGTGGTACAGTCATAGCTTTTTATAGGAGACATGTGGGACACATCTCCCATTTTTACCAGGTTGTCATCCTCCAGTGCAGCCTTAGGGCACCAACAGCAAGCCAAGGATGCAGCTGACTTCAGGATGGAGTTCTTGCAGTGCTGCTGTTGTTGCCTGGTTGGTTAGATTTGTTTGTATGTTTTCTCCTTCCTTCTAATTATGCTGATATTTACTACTCAACAGCTGTAGCCTGAGAAAGAAAGTGGTGAGCGACGGCTCTGCAGCTGACAACCGCCTTGTGCCTTGGCTGCTTGTCAGCAAAGGGCTGTTGCTGGCTGGGGTAGAGCTGCGCAGCCATTGCCTTCAGTTGACCAAAAGTCTGTTTGGAGTTACCCGCTAGGTAGCCCCCTGAAAGTACTCCTTAAAAAAGAAAAAAAAAAGGGGGGGGGGGGGAGGGGAAGTATTTTTGTTTTTGTGGCAGGAACTACCTGGCAAATGACTGAGAACTTGTAACAAGGGCTTATCTGAGGAATGGGATCTGCTGTAGTGAAAAGCTTCCTCAAAATGAATGCTTGGGCAGTTTTTGGGTAGATGATACTATCCTGACTCCTGGTCCTGGATTGCCTGTTAAGTGTTTCATTGTTTTCCCCATATCTCTTTCTGAGGATTTCTGGATGTGCTGGTTTCACAGCATCCTTCCTGCTATGTGCCCAGTCTGGGCGAGCATCAGAAAATGGTCCTAGAAATTTTTCTTGTCCAGAGCCCTTAATCCTCCATGGCCTGAAGCCCAGCTCCAGTGTGATACCAGCACTAAAAGAGGCCTGGATTGAATGATGGAATGGTCTTTTGGGCCTTCAAATATAAATTTCAGAGTTTGCATAATGATTTGCCACTCTTCTGATTCTGCAGTAAAGCCTGTTTTATCTTTTAAAGCAGATCCATGCTCTCATGACTCTCTTTTCAGGGGTCACTGTCCTAATTCAGGAACTCTTAAATTTGCTTGGTAGCTGCTTCCAATTTCCATTTCCAGTAGTGGGAGTGCAGAGGCATGGCAGGAGCATTACCTTCTCTGTGGAGCAGATACGGGAGTGAAGGGGTGGGATGTCGAGTTGAGCTCAGATGTGGCATCTAGGTTAATGTTAAACTTGGCTCTGATCTAGGCTCTGGAAGTCGGTTTTAGCCCTGCTTCTGTTCGTGAAGAAGAAAGTGATGAAGTAAATGGCAATTCACACCTGTTTGCTTCAGGGAGATGTGAAGATCTATTTGTAAAATACGTTTGCAGACAATGCATGTCCTGAATTGCTAAGTACCAGGCAATAATGTGAAATAGGCTGCTGAAAAGCCCAGTGAGTGATGCTGGATGCTGCATCGTGCCTGTGTGTTTGAGGTGTTGGCCTTCAGAGCCCTGTTTTTCCGTGGCAGCATCAGACACAAATTATCCCCTGCTCTGGTGATGGCAGGCTATTTGCCAGCATAGAGCTTTGTATCGAAATCTTTGCGCCAGCATACAGTAATTGGTTGGGTTTTAATTTCTTTCCTTTCTTTAAACAGGACTTCAAATGCTAGAGCTTTGCCACAGGGGTATAATTACATAAGCCATAGAAATGTACTTCAGTGACCAGTGAAATGACTTTGTTTTTGCCAGTAGTTTAAGCTTGCCATTTATTAAGCTGTTGAAGGAATATAATTGAAATTCATTGGGGAGTTTAATTTTATCAAGCCCTCTGTAACTGCATGCTTTTGCTGTGTGTCTGTGTGCATTTGGGTTGCCTATAAATGGCTTGTTTGCTTTCATAAAGGAATTAGCACAAAAGTGCAGCTGTGTAAGGAACCAACCCCTGATCCCTGCCCCATGCTGGGTAGGGTGCGAGAGTATTGACCTAAACATGTGCAGAAGTGGCCTCTTAAGTATTTCAGCTGGTAAAAACAAAGTTTTATTTTTTTATTAATTTTGCTCCAGTCCTTTGCCTTACTCTATTTTTGAGCATAAAAAGATGCCAGAGGTCTAATATAGTCAAGAAGGTTTTAATGGCTGCTCTGAGGATGCTCCTGTGGTGCTGGGAGGTGTCTGCTGCCCGGCAGTACTGTGCTACAGCCCTGTCAGACCTGACGGTCAGAAGGAAACTGTCTTGCTTTGTCTCCGTGCTGGGTTTTTGAGCTCTGTATTACACAGTTCCCAAACGGGGAGCTTGTGGGCTGGCCATGCAGGTGTCAGCTTGGTCTGGGGTCTGCCCACAGCTGGGTGCACGGGGCTCAGCAGAGAGCGCTTTGCACAACGGGGAGTCCTGTGCAAGCAGTGCTTGCTCCCCTGCTATAGCCCCCTTTCCTGCACTGCCCTGGGTGTTTGTCTGTGTCTGCCGTGCGACCTCGCACTGTGTGTCCCCAGTCAGCCCCTGCATTTTGCCTTTTCTTCTGCATGTAAGTTGTTCGGTACGATGATGCTTTCTGGCGCTCTGAAATTGGGAGGGAGGAGTCATGGGACTTGCACTCCTTTAGATGTGGCAGGCCTCCTCCGCTGGGATGTCTATAACAAGCAAATCCGGGGAGGAGTTAAGGCATCACTTGTCTGATCTCAGGACATGAAATAGCAGGAACCTTCTCCACCAGCTCCTGCTCTGCGGAAAATACTGCCTGGACATTAAAGCCTGAATGGAAATCTGCTGTCTGTCATTTTGCGGCTGTCTTGGCTTTTAGGTGTTGTGGCTGTTCTGCTGTCCAGGAAATTGGTGTGCTGATCATGCACACTGCCTTATCTTACTGCTGCTAAATATGTAATCACCGCTATCCCCATGGAAACACATGAACTTTTTTTTTTCTGTGCCTGATAGTGCCTAGTCTGGATTTTGATGCTTTGGCAGTATTTTTCCTTAAACCAGTGACTTTAGCTGTGAAAGGTGAGCATGTGGGCAAGTGCCTGGTTACAGAGATCTGGGCTCTTGCTTTGGCTTCTTTCAGTAATGGGGTTCAGGTACTCAGTTTTTTCACTGTATTCCCTCGCAAGCGAGGAGGGCAGAAGGATGAGCACTGTGGATGGGTTCAGTACTGCTCTGCAGTCTGAGTTGCAGGCTGGGGAAAGGGTTGCTGTATTAGCACTCTAGGTTTTCACTTAAGTTGGACTTTTGAGTGATCATAAAGCTTTTTCTCTGGTCTGTCTGAACTGGTTCTTGCTGCTCCCCTTGTTTGTCTGCCATCCCTGCAATTCTTCACTTTAAAAAGAACAGACTGATAGGGGCTGTTAACGTGGGCTGAGCCCAGCAGTACTTACATGCTTCTCTGTAGTGTGCTCTCCTTGCCTTTTCTTTTAATCCAACTTCAGTGTCTTCTAATTGCTTTCTAGTGATTGTGCTCCACTCTGTTGACTCTGTCCTTGAAATGGCTCAGCCTGCTCAGTTTGCACCAGAGCTTCTGGGCTTTTTGTCAAAGTGTCATAATGTCAGTCCTTCTCAAACTTTTTTCTGAGGTAGATGTGAAAGGGAGCTCGTGGAATAAAGAGACTGGCCGAAGATCGCACAAGAAACCTAGAATGGTAGTGCAGGAAGCTTTGAATTCTCAAATTTGATCTGTCAAACATG
This sequence comes from Falco rusticolus, assembly GCF_015220075.1. Classification (NCBI taxonomy): domain Eukaryota; kingdom Metazoa; phylum Chordata; class Aves; order Falconiformes; family Falconidae; genus Falco; species Falco rusticolus. The sequence continues at coordinate 23,712,765 of NC_051187.1, read as the reverse complement.
AGGGGGAAAAAAATTCCCTCCTTTTACTCTTGGAAGGGTAAGAGCATCAAGGACAGTTCAGAAAATACTACAGTTCTGATGACCATATAAATAAGTTGTATTTCAGGCATGAGGTTGCTACTGTAATACAGACTCCCCAGATTCTTGTCACCTCAAAAGATCCAAATGTTGTGTGCTGACTGTAACTGCAGCTGCAGTCAACAAGGTTGGTTTTATGAATGCATTTTGTTTGAGGATACTGCTGTAAGCACACTAGCAAAACTGTTTTCTGAGACTGTGCAGAGCAGGGAGGAAATTGGGGTGTGTGTGTTACGCTATACCTTGAAGTTTTCTGCTTACTTAGTAAGTATAGCTTGATTTCCGCACCTGAGATGTTGAAAAGGACTTAATGAAATATTCGGAGGTAATTGGGGGTGGGAGAGCTTGTTAAGCAGCCTTTTTAAAGTAAGAGCATGAGTTGGGGGAGGGGGGGCAGGGGGCGTATCTATTGCTCTGTTTAGAATGGTGCTACGACTAAATCATACTTACATCAAGCCTTGGGAGGCTAGGAGTGTGGTCACAGGGTGAAATTGTTCGTAAGTTCTGTTCTGTGTACAGGGTTACCTGGGAACACTGATAACCAAAGGGATCCCAAGGCCACTCTTGGCTGCTTTTGCAACGGCTGTGTGCTCTTCATGTTTCTGCAGCATTTATAATTGGGGACAAAATTTTCACTTGAAGTGTTCCAATGCCACATCTGTGCTGAAACACTGAGTAGGTTGTTCCCTACCGAGGTGCTGAGCCACTGGAGCTCCAGCTGATGGCAACAGGAATTACCATAGCTCAGCACTTTGGAAGCTGCTAGAGGACTTGCAGGCAGATGTAGGTGCCTGCTTCTAGGCAGTGAAGTTGAAAATGCTGGCCTGATTTTGTGTGGCAGAGAAGCATGAGTAAATAGCAAGAAATTAAGCAGGGCAGAGAGAGGAAGAAGTTCCTGATAGTTTTAACTTTTATGGAAAATTAACTCTTTCTCCCCAGCTGTTCTTGGGGTAGCAAGTCAGCAGGTGTGAACTCCAGTGGCATTAAACCAGTAACAGTGATTTGGTGCTTGTGAGTTAAGAGCGTGGCTGGCTCCTAGCTGTGTATTGCATTGATCTTATTTGATAGGATTTTTCCAGCCCAGTGAATCACAAGCTTTTTGCTTCTGATTTACCCCCACCTCCACAACAGCCTAATCGTCCTTTCATTAATGTTGGTGACAAAATTTTTGTTCTCCATGTGCACAATAACGTTACTGAAGATGTACCTTGTCCTACCATGGTGTTACCCTGCCAGAACTGTCTTGATTGAGTTTGCAGTAAAGGACAGGGAGAGACTCCAACTTTTGGTCCCTTGAGTCAGACATTGTCCGTGTTGAATTCAGTTGGAGCACAGCTCCGTGGAAAAACTGTTGTTAACCACACATGGAGCAGTTACGGTTTTGCAGGAGAGTGAACCTTTCTCACTGTTGCGTCAAATAAAAATGTATGTATAAAAAGGATCAAAACTCCTTGTACTGAGACTGCCTCGATACTGCTCTGCTGGAACTGTCATGTGTGTCAGCACAGTGTCAAATACTAGTGAGTAATGGGGCTACCAGAAAACCTTGAGTTTTAAAAAACACTCCCTGCTCGTAGCAAGTCTGTCTTATCTGATAGCAGGAGCAGGCTCTGAGAGAGAAGGTGTACAGGTGAGCACTTGAGAGTGTAATAGGCTTTGTACTGGAGCAGCAGTATCCTCAGAAATGCCCTAGTATATGCTGTAATTATTTTCCTCCTCCTTTGTAAGTGAAGAGGTGAAAGGTCGCATGTATTGGGAGCACAAGACGTTGATGCTTAGTGTGGAGGCTAAGTCTGGCACTACACTGAAGTACAATAGAGCTTTATTATTTATATGCAAAAATATGCAATAGTTATATTTCAAAGCCATAACTGAATGTACTTGGAAACTTTTTCCATCTATTGCCTCTTTCTCTTCTCCCCTTGTTTATTTTTTGCTCTCCTTTATGTGCACAAATGCTTAATTTTCGCTGTGGGCTTTTTTTTAGCACATGCAGCCGTATATTTGGTCTGAACATCAAATTACTCTTAGAGAAATACTTTGGCTCATGTAGATCCGTTGCTTTTATCAATATAGTCTCTTGCTTTGAAAATCTTGAGGTCATTTAAAAAGAAGAGATACCGTCAAACACTTTTCCAAATCTCCACTGCTGATTGAATACTCGCCCAAAGGAATTATTTGATAAATCATAAAAGCAGTGCTATGGACATGGCAGTGTTCATGGGTGGTCAGGCACAGGGAGTGGGTTAGTTGTTCTGTGGGGACGTGTTAGTGTTTGGTCTCGCCCCTCCTTGCTCTTCAGTGTGAGATAAGAATTAGGGCTGTTCATCTACAGACTTGATTCTTGTTGATCATAAACAAGAAGCAAGTTCTGATGAAGATGAGCATTTTGGGGATACCAATGATACTGTTCTTCTGTAGCTGACCTCTAACACCATATTATTTATAACATTTGGATGTTCCCTGGATATCGGTCCTTTTTAAAAAAAAAAATTGTATTGGGTTGTGTTTTTCTGTGTTGTCTCTTTTGTTTGTTTTGGTGACTGATATCCCAGTTTCTGCCTGGGAATCTGTAAATTTATGCTAATGTCAACTGCAGCATTCAGGGTGCTTCAAATCTCCATATATGCACGTAATTTGGCATCCTGTTTTTGAGTTATGGGTCAATGCTTCAAGACCTTTCTCCCCACCTGTGAAGTCTAGCTTAGCTCCTTCATTTAAAAAGGGCTTCTTTTTTTTTTTTTTTTTTAAATGGCATGTGATTACATGAAAACTTCCATCTGCTTCTAGATATCTCAACAACATGGTAGTCATAAAATTTGACAATAAAAAAAACATGCAAATTTGGTATCATGGTGCAACAACAAATTGCTGCAGTTTGGTAAGTGTTGTGGGGAGTGTTGCTTTCTCTGTTACTCCCTCACTTTTATGCCAGCATGTCAGCAAGTTCTGAGTTGTTGGTACAAGATGGAGACTGTCTGGATCCACAAGGACAATAAGGTGCCAGCAGTCTCTGTGATTAAGTGGATTTCTCTGTACTACATTCTCATTTAATAGTACACCAAGGCTGTGCTTCTCCTGCCTCCCTACCTGTTGACATTGTCTGATGTCTAAAATATAACCCTTCATGTGTAACCTTGCCTTTGGTTTTGTAACCAAGGAGTTAACTTGGTGACAGTACTTGGTTCAAACCATGGGCTTCTGACCTATGTCTTACCTTTTATTTCTTCTTCTAGCAGCAAAGGCAGCTAGATATTATTTAAGTTGGTAATAATATCTGAAGCATGCCTGGAAATATCTGATAAGTTGCTTCATTCTTTTGATAAGGGAGCGAGGCAGAGAAAAACAGAGGTTAGTGTAAAGTTTATTAAGTGGCAGAGCACGTTTAATCTTCCCACCCCACACATTCAAGCCAGAATTCAGCATTTGTCTTCAACAGTGTCCCCGGCAGCATTACTAAAAACCAATTTGTCTTCGCCACAGCAGGTTGGTTTTTCCTTTCTCAAATGGACACAATGGGTTGTTTGTTCTTTCTCCTTGGGCAGCTGAATAATATGTGCACAAACCCGCCTACCTCTGTGCCTCAAAATCATGAAAATCAGCAAGTTACTCAGCTACCCATTTTAACAGTATGGTAGCATGCTGTCAGCACTAATATTCATTAATATGCTTTGGCAACTACTTGTGTTTTGAAATGAAGTATTGTACAATTCCCAGTAAAATGACAGATGAACATGAAGAAGTTGCATCTTGAGGGGCAGGTATAGGAACACTTAAGGCATGTACATAAGCTCTTACTTGCCCACTGTTGAATACTCCTGTCCTTATCTCTTGCCCATGCCTTGGCACTTCAGTGCACTTTAATGAATTTTAAGTGTGATTGCAAACTTCACAAGTGCTGAATTGAAGCCCTGAATAGATAAGTTGTCATAAACCCCTACCCAAGTTGCAGCAGTAATAGTAGAAACCATAATGTGTTACCCCAGATTGCTTACAGTTTGTATTTTCTGGCTTTTCTCCGTGGTTGTGGTGTTTTACCACATCTACTGAACTGTCACGTGAAAACCAGAATAAATTGACTCTCACTGATGCTGGGTGAAAGACTTGCCTACGAAATACAGTGCTTCACCACAGCTGGTAAGCTCAGAGGGTACCTGAGAGGTTGATGTGCTTTTTTTCTACTCTGATTTTCACTGGAAAAAAAATATGTGGAAGAGGATTTTCAGCAGCCAGCCCAAAATACTGCAGTGAATTCATGTCAAAGCCATGAGCTGCACCTAAGAGCCCCAAGTCCCAGTGCTGCCACTTCCATTAGATATCTTCCCTCTTACTTGCAGGTAAAGGTCCAGGCTCATCCTGGCAGTTTGAGCAACCATGTGCACTCACATATGCATTTCTACTCTTGTGGCTGTTCCAGTTTTCACTCCAGCTTTCTTGGACATTTTCTTTTTATCTAGGCAAAAATTGAGGGTGGTAATTTGCCTGCTCCTGTGCTTGAAAGAAAAAAGCCTTTTCAATTATGGACATAAAGCCAGGGAAGAATGCAGGAGCAAGTGCTGCATTCTTATTTTTCAGGGACATTTTCTTAGAGTAGAGGAGCTAGCCTTTTCCCAAGGGAATGACGCTGCCCTTTGCATTTGCCTCTTGTTCTCAAGGGCTCTCACACACACCAAAGCATCTTAAAATGGAAAAGTATCTTTTTTGGCTTTCTTTTCTTCACTAAAACCATAGCACTTTGTTACAGGGAACTCAGCACCTGTATGTACAGTTGTTTTCCCACACCTGAGGTTCAGCTTTATATGCAAGTTTTGGGCTTGATGTCAAAAATCTGTGGCATGTGCTAGGGCGAAGATGAGTCAAGAGAACGTCACCTCTTGGCCCTTAAAACCCATCTTTGGAGCGCTGGCATTTGTGAAACTGCGTTGTGATACTGCTTTTGTCTTTGAGGTGCGTAGCTTGAACGGTGAAGCCACTCCAAGTGAAACCTGAAATAAATCTGCTTTGTTGCATCAGGTGGCAGAAGTAGATGCTGGCCTGTATTGACAAAGCAGATCAGTCTTGTAGCACCTGTGTGATACATGGAGCAAAGCATGTCCCTTACTAAGAGAAAACATTTTCTCTTGTTCCTTTGAGTTTCCTTGTCTCCAGTGAGCACTCTTTTTATTTTGCAGTGTGTCTATACAAATGGCTTAGAAAAACATCTTTGCATGCTATAAGCTGCGTAAGTTCTGTCTACCCCAAATCCCGTGGAGCAGCAAGATAAACTAGCAAGACTGATTTGGCGGATTGCTCATGATCAAGTGCATAAGTAATTCCTGTAGGCTCAAATTCACAATATTGCCCGTGAGCAGTTCAGAAGAGAGTGCACGTTGTTAGGAATGGGGTTTTCTGTGTTTTGGTAAAGGGCTGGTTGGATACAAAGATTGTTATACTAGTAAAAACAGAAGAAGGTTATAAATAATTTCTGTATGCATTAATATGACTGGTATATTTATGTGTAGTGAGGCAGATGTGAATTTATATAGGAGGATGTAAATGGTGTTTATCTAAGATAAGAGTAACTTCTTTTCTTAGGAAGATGAGTGAAATTTCCCTTACCTCTCTTACCTGCTATGGAGTGGAATTTCTCATGACGAACATGGGTGCTAAAGAGAAAACTAGCAATACTAGATTCAGTCATGTCTTTAAATAAAAGACAAAAATAAAACTGTCAGTCAGCTCCATGGCTTATATTTAGCATGTCCATTTAAAGATCTGCAGCTTGAGTATATCTGAAACCAATGCAGCGGAATGAATAAGAAACCATAGCACAAATTAGTGCAGGATGACATTCTGTTCCATGTGTAGCATGAAAGCGTTTGGCACCATGAGCTCATTTTTATCTCACTTGTTGTGTCTTCTGCCTCCTACCAGCCTGGAAGAGAGCTGGAGCTGTGCCTTAGCCAGATTAACTCAACATGAATGATCTCTGGTTTACTGAGAGTTTATCTAACTTAACTTTTGTGACAGCGAGGATGGCTTAGAAGGGGTTTCCCCAGCCTGCTGCCAGTGCTCAGTGATTCACTGGGTCTAGAAATGATAACAGCTACTAGCACTTCTCACTTTACTGGGAAAGGACCCAGTGGTACAGCAGCACCCTGGTGGGAAGCAGGAGTTCCCCACGTTTACAGGGTCAGACTAGGCACTGCATGTGCAAAGGCTTTTTGTTCATTTTGACACGTGGTTACTCATAGGGGTTTTCAGAGGTTTGCCTGACTCCTTTTCCGTTTCTCTTGAAGGGGCGGGTACTTTGGAAACCTCGTGGTCTGTGCTGTTAGCAACCATGCCTACCTTTGGAAGTCTGGCCGCTGGGTTTTAGTTTGGCAGTTGGCTGGCTGGCAAGTAACTGGAAAAGTGCTGCTGTCAATGAGGCAGAAGCAGCTCAAAGTTGATTTTTCCCCTTATATCAATGACTAAAGCATACCTTCTCCCAGTCTTAATTTTGGGGGGGTTCTCCTCAAGCCTTGTTTGCTCAGTGGCTTATAGCTAATACACAGTGCTGAAATCTGAAACTAACTCAACCATATCAGCATAAATGGGTGGCCATTTCCAAGGACAAGAAACTAAACACTCTGTACAGGTTTTGCAATATGGTGAAAATCCAGGTAACAGATACAGCCAAAAGTGAAGGCTGAATTATATTGGATTCCTGAGTCATCAGCTATTGATGCAGAAGATCCTGCTACCTACGCTTTTGTGATGATGCTGCTAAGTAGCATTTCCAGCCCTCTGGGCAATGACATCAAAGGATAGCGAAGATAAAAACAGACCACTGTTGACTTTGAGAGAAATGTTCTATTTATACCAGGCAGATGTTGAGGTAACTGAAAACTTCAGGATGACTTTAATGAAAGTTTGTCAGTCCTCAGCCTTCAAAAACTTATATTCAGGGGCTTGCCTTCTCTCCTCCAAAATCACAGAGCTGGCTTTGCATGCCCCAGCTTCTTAGCGGAGGAGAGCTTCTTCCAGAATGAACAAGGAGCTCCAGGAGGGAAGGAAGGCCTGCTGTGGCCTGGCAGTGCAGGAGGGTTTGCTGAGCTCTGTCCTTTGCCAGAGATGCCCCTCCAGCATGATGATCTCCCGAGGAAGCATGGGCACAGACCGTACTTCTGATGCGGACATCCAGGTGCCTGGGCATAGGCTGTTTGGTTTGGGTCAGGTCTGGTTCCCATCTGGGGTGGTGGCATTAATGTATTGGTGTCCCCAGCTCAGGCACTGGAACAGCTCTCTCCCACCAGCACTGCAGTCCATGTGCTTTTCTCTTGGCTGGAGACACTCGCTACTGGGTTTTCCAGCCCCTTCAGGCAATTGATAGAAAGAAACACCACAGCTTTATATGGGGCTTCTAAACCAGCTAGGACTCAGCCTTGTAAAGCATGTCTGGGCTCCGCTTCTCTGATGAAAATGAGCAGCCAAACTTGTAAAGCTGGTTTCTTCTTGCTTTCTCTTGCAGCAAGACTCTCTGGAGTCTAGCGTGGTGTGAGCTCTGAGGTTTCCTGTGGTCGGGACATGCCCCTTGTGGATTCTTTGCTCTCTAATAAGGTTTGTGCTTGCATTATGACCTTTCCCTCAGCGCTGCTGCAGACAGGCCTTCCTCTTCTATCTAGCACCTTAGGAACCATATATGAATTTAGCACCTTTGAAATTTCCAGCTCTGGCATTTAACAGAAATTGGCCAATAGGTCAAAAACTTACATGGAAGGGACAAGTAGCATAGTGTGTTTGCCTTAAAACTGCCTTTCTCTTTAAAACTAGGGCCAAATTAGAGGATCTATCAGTACTACTTTCCCAAATCATCCCTGCCCTGTCTTTGGGAAGAGAGTGACCACCTCTTCCATGCTCCACGTGTTGCTAAGCAATTGAACAGCAAGAAAAACCCAGACCTTTTCATCTGCATAAGATTTTCATTCCTTCAGTAGGTCACTGCTCCTCTTCGATGCCAGGCAGCTTCAGTGACTCACGGCTTGGCCCTGTCTACCTGCAAGGCAGTTCCCTGGCCCACAGCCAGCCCACTGCGCTCGGCAGCTGCCGTGGAACTGGAGGAACATCTAGGTGTGTGACCCTGGATCATGCCTCATCTGCTAGAGCTCAGGCACGATTTCTCCGAATGCCTCCTGGGCATCTTAACCCTCTATTGAGGTTAAACAGTGTAATGTAGTTATAGGGAAGACAGCAATTAAAATTCACATTCCCAAAACATTCCTGTTGCGGCGCCAGGTCTGTAGGAGACAGCAGTGCATAAACGTTCCTACCATCCTTCTCGCAGGTCCATCACGGACCAGGCTCTTGATCCCACACTCACAGCGAACAACACCTAAATCCATGGGTGAAATTGCTGTTTATGGTGCAAAATGCAGTTTGGGCTCTTTGATGTGATAGTTGACTGCTTTGTATGTCAGAGAATCATTCTGCAATTCATGGAAGTACTCATTTTAGCAGAGGAGCAAAAGGCAAAATGGCAAAGAACTTGCTGGCAAATAAATGAATGGTAACTTCCCTCTGATGGATTTATTCGGTTCTTTGAGATACAAATGTGTTCTTGATGGCCAGAGAAATCAGTCATTCTGCATTGGGAAGCTTGATTGATATCTTCAGCAGGCCTTTACGAAGGGCTGTGTAAGTGGATCTGGAAATAACCTGCGGGGAAAAATATGATGTAGTCTAGTTTGTTTAATACACAAGTGCTCAATTATGGTTTTGTCAGTTTTGCTTTTGTTGCTACTTAAGGAAATTTTAATTGCACAGACATATGAAAAATAAGTTACTTCATCCCTCCAAAACACCCCTTGTGTGACATTCATCACCCCCAAACTATTGTGACTTGCACCACATCTGAATTTTAATGATTGTATTGTTATGTTTCAAGTTGATATCTCTCTTACTGTGACAAGATCAGATGTGTTTAATTATGGAACAGGATCCTGCTGAGATTTACAGATAGTGCTTGCCCCAAGGACGTTGCATCTGAAGTGTGTGGCTGCTCATCTTCCTTAGCAGCCTCCATGGTGTGTGCGACTTCCCATCCCCATGGGGAAGGTGGTGGGGAAGGAGGGGCTGCTCGCCAGAGCTTAAGCAGTGGGAGAAGGTACATCAGGGTGGAGCAGAATAGACCAGAGTTGCATATGGAGATATTCTGGATCGAGTATAATAGCAAACGCTCTATATTTGGATTCAGATGGACATAGTGGAGTCTGAGGCCTTGCCTATGATAATGTAGGTGCATTCATGTGTATTTTGAACTGGAGTAACAAGGAAGACTCTTGGCTTGGCAACAGGGCATGCTGTCATAGCTGTGGGGAAGGCTGTTTTGTTCCTAACCTTCCAGTGGGATTTGAATCTTGGCACTGAGTGAAGAAAAGCTTGTGCAATAACCACTGGATTTCCTAGCACCTTCTCTGTTGCTCCCTCTCTTGATTTACAGCAGCCTTTAAGATCAGAGGTTCGTTTGTGATTGTTTTCTGTTCTTTGAGTGGCTTCCACCCCCTCACTCTTTGTCTGATCAAAAACCCCATGTTGTTTACTTACTCACATAGGTCAACGACAGCAGGGGGAAAAAAGGTGACTAAGCCAGTTAATTTCTGCCAGAACAAAGCCTGTAGACTATCTCAAAGTGTGAGCTCAACAGTAAAGCCTTGAGCTCAGCAAAACAGAGGTTGCCCGTATGGAAAGGGAGAGCTACTTTTCCCAGAGTGTCCTGCGCTCTCTGTTCCCCCCAGCAGTGAAGTCCTGGTTCCAGACAGTGTTCTTGATAAATCCTCCACGTGCTGTCTGGGACAGGAGCGCAGGCAGCGTGTGTTCGCAGAAACCTCCTGAAACTGCTGCTGGAGACATCTGGTTACTGGAGGCCAGAATCCTGCTGGAGACCTGTGCACCATGTCAGACCAAGTGTAGATCACTAGTCATGGTTAATAGATCTTATTCATATTCATTCTCCGTACAGGACAGAATTTTATTTTTCAGCTTTTATGCCATCGCTTGGATTGATCTGTGGATGAGGATGTCACGTTGCTGGTGGTTTGGATCAGACCCTGCTGTCCTGTGGGACCATGCTGTCTTCTCATCTCCTCACTCTTTCTGCCTGTGCAGAGCATGCATACAGCAATACCTGGTGGTTTTGTTCCTGTTTTGTTCTGTTGTGAAAAAAGCAAACTCTTGGCTTGAAAGCAAAGTCTTGTATATTGCCGAAGGCTGTGCTCACTTTATCCTCAGCATAGGTTAAAAATGTTCTTTAACTGTTATGAACTGTTTATTCTACTAGAGGACTTGCTGGAAGAGCAGTAAATGTTCAGACCTGTCTGGGCTGTGTGAGGCCAGAGAGAATTACTGCTGTTGTGCTTTGTCCTGTGAAGCCGAGATGCAATAAAACCTGATATTGATACTAACTTCCTAAAGAAAGTGCTTAGAGGTCTATTTGTGAAAAGCAGCAAACAGGAGCCAGGTGGAATTCTGTCTTTCTAAGAGTTTTCTTCTTTTGTTCCCTGACAGTAGTAATTTAGCAGTTCCCTATCCAGTCCGCTTACAGCCTAGCTATACTTGTGTTCTCTAGTTCTTACTCCACCTGTGGTTGTCTTATTTCAACATTGTACTCAGGTTTGTATCTTCTTCTAGGATAGTCAAGTGTTTTATGTGACCTAAATGTATTTTTGAGAGCACTTTCTGATGGAGCTAATCACAGGTGTTTGCAGGCTCTGGAGGAGGGAAGATCGCATTATGTGAGCCAGGCTATTAGACGCTTTCATTGATGCCTTTGCGTCTTGCCTTATGCTACCGAAAGGCCAGGGCTACATCTCACCTGAAGTTTTTGTCATTTGTCCCGATTGTGGCTCCTCAGTAGAATAAACTGTTTATCAGACTCTTCAGGAAGCAGTAAGCAAAATTTAGGTCATTCACCGAGATGAACCAGTAAGCCTCTGTCTTACAATCATACTTTCTTAGGATCATACTGGGAAGCATTTGGAACTACCATTGGCAGAAAGGACTTATGCAGGCCATGAAGGAGAGTCTTCATCTGTATTTGTAAAGCATGCTTTAAATCCCGATTTGAGTTGAAACGGATTGTTAACATACCTTAAGCATATTCTTCAGTTCACAGGGCTGTGCTTTCCCTTAGATCTTCAGATACTTACGTTCTACGCAGGTCTGTTATCCTGGAATGCTATATTGCTGAAGTGCTTAGGTTAAAAAGTAAGTGCAGAACTGAGGTGACAGAAGAGCCTGTTATATAAAGGCTCAATTTACTGAGGTTTTCACTTTTTTCCTTTCCAAGTTGAATGCTGTTGATATTGCCGACTTGAGCTCCTGGGCGTCTGAGCTGGTTGCATTTTTCCAGAGCCCAGGAACCTTCCCTTTGGAGCAGTGTACGAGCACACGGGTGTCACGGCTGCTTGAGTGTCTCAGGACCTCTCTGGAGGTGGTTCATCTTCCCTTTTTCCCTTTTTGAGCCATCTGGTGGTTTTAACATCTTTATCGATGAAAATTAAAAGTAACATCAGACACTTGACAACTTAGTAGCTGAAAGGAAGATTGAAGTCAGGAATAATCCCAGGCAGCTGCCTAGGATGGAGGGGGTATTGATATTGCCCAGCTTTACTGTTGTTTATTCTTGATGAGCCTCAACACAACCACACGCAGAGGAACATCCAAGACTCTTCCTCCTTAAGTTCTCATACGTTGGAGGTGTCTTTTGGTGATGCAGCCTTGTATTGTTCTGAGAGTGTTTGTTCTTCCCCAGACCCTTACATGAGGAAGATGATTTAGTTTTGTTACGGTTTTTTTAATTCCAGCTAGTGATTTCACAATTTTAATTTTCTGTAAATCTTAGACAGCTGTTATTTTGTTGCTTTAATTTTTTCAATCTATTTTAATACTCATCCTGCTCAGCACTTGGTGAGTACAGGACACAAATAAATGATTACAGCCTGTTGGGTCTTCATAAAGCCTGGCCATTTTGCAATCTTTGGCTGATTCCAGACAGTATGTTTATGGACTCTGTCAGTTACTGAAACATCCCCTCTCCCCCTTTCCCTTCCTCCCCTTCTCTGTGGGGAAGCAGGGAATGAACAATGCAGTAAAACATAAACGGAAATGGTGATTAGAATTTCAAGCAAAGCGGTATTTTAAATGGTTCTGCACTTGATTCATCTACGTTTTGAAGCAAAGAGGGTAGGGCAGGGGAAAATCTGTTAAAGTATTAAAACCTGCCAGGGGCACAGCATTTCCTTTCACTTCCAAAATGCCTATCCAGTCTGAGACAATTGGAAATGGAAAGATGCTGTCTGTGCCCTCAGGCTCTCACTTAGAACTGCCTTAACTTCTTGCTACCTCTGCTCGTAGAAGGGTTTTCCCAGCATGTTAAATGCATTGGATTTGTTCCCATAGACTTGAAATGCCTCTTTTAAAACACAGAGAGACCACTGCCATTTAGGTGCTTTTTAATTTGACTAAGGTGACAGCTAACACTGATCTCTGATAGCTGAAACTTCTAAACCATTACTAAAACACTGACTTTTTCCTGACACAGTTCTGTCCTGTCCCTCTTCCCCAGCACAGCTCTCTTGTCTAAAAATACTTTACAAATTTAGTAACTGTGAGAGCTCTGCCAGAAGAGGGTATGTCTTGATAACAGGCTTTACCTGGCTTTTGGCTCGTGCTCCCTTCACCCATCCCGACATATGGGCTCAGGAGTGTGAATCTGAGAATCACAATTTGAAACATGGAATTCTCTGTGGCTGTGTGCGAGGCAGTGGGCTGTGATTGACCTTAGCTAGACAAGTGGCTCCGCTTTGTGCCGGTAATTGTCAGCCCTTTCTCAGGGTGGGGAAGAGACAAATTTCTCCTGAGGTGGAAACTCAGCATGAAATGTTCCTCTAGGATACATGCTTAGAAGGAGTGAAAGGGTGCAATGACATGGAGAGGGGCTTTGCTCTCTGCCTGTGTGTGTTTGGGGCCATTTGACCTTTTGCTCTGAGCTGTGCTATCCTTTGGAATACCAGGTTGGTCAAAGCAAGGAGCCATCCTGCCCAGCATGGTGTCTCCCGTAGCACTGATTGTGCTGCTCAGGGATGTGAAAAGGGGCCCTGTTGCACCCTGAAGCACCCTCCCAGAGCAGGGGTGTAAGAGATGTCCTAAAGGGAAGATTTCGTCAGGGGCACCGTGTTCACTAGTGAACTCTTCTTCCTCGAACCCATCTCTTCCCTGTGCATATTGGCTTTTGTGTTATTTTCTGGCCACCCCCTTCTCATATATGTACCCAGTTATGCAGGTTTGTAAATGGAAGACTTTGTGCTATCAGATCAATCCATTGCATGCCCCACTTCCACACATGGTGAGACAGTGAATTCTTCTTTGATGGCTTTGGCCATAATAACTTCTCCCATAACCCCACACTGAGCTGTTGTTCCTGCAGTTGGACAGTTCTCACCTGTTCAGTTTTCCACTCCTTGGAACACCCTTGGCCCCTTGTCTGTGTTTCTTTCAGCTGAATTAAAACCCATTTGGTAGCCTTGGGATGATTTGTTGGAGAAGTACTTGACAGCTGGGTATGTGCTGGGTTTGTGCTTTGGAGCAGTGAGATGTTCTCGCCTCCCTGCCTGGTTACTCCTGTTCTCTCAGCTTCTTTGAAAGCCTTGACCCTTTCAGAGAACACCCATGATGATTCCCGAATCTCCTTTCCTGAGTGGTAATAGCTCATTTAGAGCCTGCCATTCTTCATTCAGAATTTAAATTATTTTCCCCCAGTATGCATTAATTTCCATTTATTGGCTTTGTGTTTCACCTGCCATCTTATTACTCAGTCACCAGGCATTATAAGATCTTTAGGTGGAACCTGAGTTTATGAATCCTTGATTCTAAGCAGCTGTTTTCTCATCACCCAAGAAACTTAACAGCTTTACAAAACAGTATTCCTAATGCGTGCTTTTGTGCCACATGCTCTTTAGGAATGCCTGAGCCTCGTCATGCTAGGTGCTGTACAGAGAGCGAGAGAGTTCTTGTGCTGAAACCTTGAAAGGATCAAAAGCCAAACACAAAGGCGCTGCGGGTACAGTGCAGCCAGGTAAAGTAGCCAGCAAACACATCCAAAGCCCCAGAACACAGGCGTGAGGGAATGAGTAACTCCGTTAACTTCTGGAGACTTTTGGAGCTTGGATGTGAGGCCCTGACTCGAGCTGCTTTGGAGCTTGTTTGACGCCTCTGGCGCTGGTGGCCCTGGGGGTGCGGGGCTGAGCCCTATGGAGTGGCTGCAACGTTCCTTCAGTGGCCGAGCAGCGAGCAATGTCTGTGGGATGGCGCTGGCCGAGATGGTGGGTTTGGCTCAAACACTGAGCCACTCTGCTGCACCAGTGGCCTTGAGTTCTCCAGGAGCTCTGCCTTTATTTTGGGTGTTGAGCTGGCAGCTGGATTTCAGGAGCAATATTCAGAAACTACAGAATTTGGTCTGAGCCAAGTAATGCTCACTTGCCGAATAATTTCTCATCTTTTTCTTGGGCCTGGTGGGCCTGGGAAGTTTGATGTTTCTACCTTTACCGTGGGCTTTTCCTTCACAGCCTGAAGAGATTTATTTAGAAAAAGCATTTTGGAAGAGCATTGTTAAAAATAATACTGGCTAGCATTTTCTAGACTGAAACTTTGTGGATTGTCAGTATTCACTTACCTTAAAAAAAAGTAAAATTCTTGAAATGCATTTTCCCCTTTGCTTGTGTGTATAGGGGACTTTTTCCAAAAGTCCAGAGAGAATTGACATGAGAGCAGCTTCCTGGTGCTTCATTAGCAAAGGAAGCAAATGAAGCTTCCTTTCAGTCCCTGTGACTGTGGTAGATGTGGTAAACACCGTAACTACAGGTGTATGGAAAGCTGGCTACAGGCACATCTACAGTGCCATTCAGCTAGAATTTGCAGAAATATTACTCTTCTTGTTCATCACTGGGCTAGTTAATACCCGTGTTGGGTAGGACCCAAAAGCAGAACCTGGGAGAATGAGAGGAGTCAAAGGTAGCTTTTCCTGTGAATGTGTCCTTAATTCGTACAAGAAACGTATCCCCCTCTCTGTGCTTAAGGGAGAGTTGATGAAACTATTTCAATTTTTTTGTTTTATTCAGGCTCAACAATGGTTAACAATTGTTAACATGCATTAAATTTGGGTTTGATGTGCAGACTCACAGACAGCGTTCCCCTTGGATGGGGTTATAATGTGGGGTTTTGGACCCGCTTGCAAATGGAAGCTCTTTGAAAATGATGAGGACTGAAATGTGTTTCTCTTGCTGCTCCATTGTGATGGAGTATGGCTTGCTTGCTCTCCTCCTCCCCCTTCAATCTGCCTGCCACACATGTTCTCAATTACTGCCTGCATTGAAGCTGCAAACATTTCTTGTGTATCTAGCTTTCTATATTGAGCGCTGGAAATATATTTTAGTAATTTGTGGGAGAACTATTATGTCCCATGCTGGGAAAATTGTGTTTATGGTTCCTGCAGGGAAACAAGTTCATCAATTCCAGTCCACAACAGTTTTGCTCTTTCTTTCTCCTTCTTTTGTATCGTGGAGAAATATCATAAGAACCTCTTGCCCCCATTGGGTTGAGCCTGGGTTTCTCCCATCTTTGAAATAAAAAGCATATGCTCTGCAGTCTGTGTTTTTCAGTTCTGTCCACAAAATAATCATTGCGTTTTGGCTGAACACAATAATAGCTACTATGAACCCCAGATATTTGGGTTTGGATGTGCAGCAGCACTGCACTTAAGAAAACTGAATTGTATTTTATTGTTGGTAGGATTTCAAAGTCAATATTCTGCAGCAGAGGGCATTAAAGGAAGAATATAAGAGAGGATCAGACTTGCCAGTACTGGTGTATAGTGCCTGATATGGGAGGGGAAAAGAAACAGGACTTACTCTTTTTCTCAGCATTTGCATTGCACTGTTAGGGTTATCATTCTGGGTCCAGTTGGTAAAATGTATTCACCAGCCTTTGCTGTACATTAAATCATGCTTTGTTTTCAACTGTAAACCTTGGGTCCCACACCCACATCTGTAACATGTTTCTCGGTTCAGTTTCTGATTTGTAGAAGATAATTTTGTGGTTAAGGAAAATTCTGTGTTGTACTCCACCTCTTTCTTGTGCTGAAGTTCAGCTCTGACAGTGATCAGGGGATACTGTTACTGCCATAAAGAAAAAGTTTTTAAAGCACAGTTACCTTCTTAAATAAATGATGGGTTATTTCAAATGGAAAGAATTGCTTTTGCATCTCTTGTGTGGGTAAATTGGCTTGCAATAGATGAGCTTTTAAGAGTGCTGGCAGGCTGGAATTGCAGAGAGAGAAGAGGAAAAGGTGTGTCTGGATCAATTAGTTAATTGTTAGATAATAAATGAATCCTTTTCCAATGCACACAAACTAAGCTTCCTTTTCATTTACTGCTCCAACTTCCCCTTCAGAGATTTGATGACAGCATTCTGTCCCAAAGCAAAGAGCTCCTGCCATTTTGATGTAAACATTCATTGACCCTCTATGGAGATTTGAAAAATTACTTTCCTGTCATTAACAATGGTAAAACTGTAAACAATATTGTTAAAGATGCTTTGGGGGGGCCATCAAACCAAAAGGAACAAATTAAAGGACTTGGATAAGAAGTAATGTGCACTTTTACCATCGTTCTTAGAAAAGGAAATTAATACAGGCAGCACTGCACTATGCATCAGATACTACTTTTATCTTTGAAAATAATTTTATATTTTTCAAGTTTGGGGATTTAAACATTTTTGCCTTATTGTTCTGTTTCTGATATGTTGGTTAAAAAAAAAAAATTTGGAGGAAGAACAGCAATAAAACACGAGCAGAGTGATGCCTGGGATGCTCATTTAGTTCCCATCAGCCCAGTAAATGAGAAGATGATGAGGTTTGGTTTGGTTTGATTTCCCCATACTTCTCAACAGGGCTGGTTTTAGACCCGTGTCCCAAATGGAGGCTGTCAATGGCTGGCCCATAGGACCAGTGTGGAGCGAGGTGTTCAGAGTCAAGTCTCTGGAGCTAGCAACATAACTCTGCCAGTTTTGGTGTGGGTTGCTTTTTGTTGAGTTGGGTTTTGGTTTGTTTTTTTTTAAGTAGATAAAAGTGTTGTTTCATTTTCCTATTTGTAAAGCCAAAGACATTGCAGTCTAAATTAGTGGACTAAAATAATAGCTGATGTAATTTATGGGTTTGCCTAAAGGGAAGACAGCTTTCCTTGCTGCCGTGTAGGCTTCTTTGGTCAGGAGCTATAGCCACAACCTCCCCAGCTCACCCTTGCACATGGAAATGCACCTGCAGCCTTTAGGACTGATGCTGTAAGCCAGGATGTGTTCCTGCCTGCCTTTGCACAGGGAGGGAGCTGCTCCCATCCCACCAGGCACGGTGGAGCCAGGAAATACAACTGTTCTCGGGGTGATTTCACTTCTAAAACAGGATCTGGCTTAATGATTACAGCCCATTTTGTGACTGTCCTCACGTAGTTGGCTGTAATGGCTGGAAGAGCGTGTTATCTAAGGCTACTTTATCTGTTGAATATTTCTATTAGCAGCTGCTGTCATGTGTCTTGGGTTTGAGGGCTGTGATACTGTTCATGCTGCTTGGGTCCTAGTCCCTTCTCACAGTTGTTCCTAATAAACATTTTTAGGAGAGGCAGAAGGGGGGCAGGGAACCTGTTTAAATACAGGTTTTGGGTTACCAGAGGAAAATGTGCACAGAGGTCCTGTGGGCAGTTTTCTGGGCTGAGAGGAGGTGTCCTTGCTCTTCCTGCATGATAACGGTTGTTATGGTTCTTACTAACGGTTCTAGTAGGTCACTATAGCATAGACAGCACCTTGACAGTGCTCAGTATGGCAATGGCCGGGATGTATTCCAGGCTCTTGGTTTCACTGGTGCTGGCTGTGCTGTGCTGCTTTGGCTCCTAGAGAGATCTTGTTGTGGGCAGAGATGTGGGTCTGGCATTTTTTCTCGTGCTGTGGCTCACCTTCTGCCTTAGGTTGACTTCTTTTCATTTCATCTAGTGCCAAGCCTCCAAGTATTTCACTTTGACATGAAGAGTGACAATTAAATTTTTTATTAGTCTCCTGGCTTTGTGGGACTGCACAACTCCCTGGTAGTCCTCTGCTGCAGAAATGTGCCCAGAGTCCATAGTGAAAAGCTGAATACAGACAGAGCGAGACAATCCTAATTGGAGTCTTGTGTGATGCAGAGGCACACAACTGCTGTTCTTTCAGCTGCTAGTGTTAAAGGGAGATTTCTATAAAGAAAAATATCCTCTGCTTTTGCCCTTTGCCCATCTTGTATTGAAGGTAGTGTTGGGTTTGATGAAAGTCAGAGAAGTTGGGAAGAGAGTCAGTGCAATCCACTAACTGGGTTATGTTCAGTGAATTGCATGGGCAAACCCCATGTTTCACTGGCTTCTTTTTAAATCGGAATACCATGCTAATAAATCCTGTGCTCTTTCTGGTTACATTTCTGTGAACATTTCAAGTTTGTTGTTGGGTTTACATTTTGTTTTTCTCCTGAATTCAAACTTGTGTCAGATGGATTTCCCTGATAGTTCACTTTTGCAAGTTGAGTTCCTATAATATGATACAGGTCGTTGACGGTGATGGCTGGAGGAAGATTTACTCCATGAAGTTTTCAGTGTTCAGAACAAAAATCTGCTTTCTTTATGTGCTTTGCCCTTTGGGGAGCATAGAGTCTTTAGTGACCCCAGACCAACTCTACACAAGATCCATTCCTACAATTTTTTTTTTTGTTTAGATGTCCCAATACCCAGAAAGTAACAAACTCATGAAGGCAGAAGTCACTAAATTTCTTGGCTGAAATTCGCTTAATTTCCTCTTATATTGCAATTAGAACTCCTCATGTTACAAACAGGGCTGTAGTGAAGCTGCGGGAGGCTCCTTCGAGTGGAAGCTCAACGTCAGCCCTGGCTTGTGTTAACAGTCAGGGGGGAAGGGGGGAAAGCGGACCCCGGGAGCGCTGGGGAGCTGGTGGGGATACCCTGCTAGCACAGGGATAGTGCCAATGCATTGTACCTGCCTCTGCTGCAAACACGCCCCAGTGCTGCTTCTGCAGTGCAAACATTGTCACCCTGTCACTTTTTGCTTAGTGGTGCAAGACCATCTAAATCAGTAGAAATGTGTGCCCCGTTTGGTGAAAAGGGGTAGCAGAGGATGAATGCTGACTTGGGGAGAGTAGAGTATCTGAGCTTGCCCCGCACCCTGTGACGCTTGCAATGTGTGCTTGGTGTGCATGGCATGGCATTGCTCCGTGCCAGGCCCGTGGCACAGGGCTCTCTTGCACGTCTGTGTTTCTTAAATACTCCTCAGAGGCTCAGCAGCAAGCCTCGTAAAGCTGCTTTTAATGTCAAAAAATAGAGCTGGGCTCAGTTTGCCTTGAGCTCCGTCGAAGCAGAGCTGCAAAACCGTTTTGCCATAATAACCCGTGCTGAGCCTAGGCAGGTGCCCCGTGCTCATCACCCAGGTGCCCAGCAGTGTCCCACCAGCAGCCCTGCAATGTTACTTACTGCCTGTGCTTGTAGCCAGCACCCAGTTGCCACCACATTGTGCCATGCACCGAGATGTCCCGAGGTGCAAGAGAAGCCGTGGCTTTGCTGCCTGACAGGGGTGTCAGAGCAGCCTAATGATTTTCACTTCTAGACAGGTAGGCAAAATCAGTTAATAATTATTATTCTCACAGAACTTGAAGTTGCCAGATTTATGTTAGAAGAAAAATACATTTGGAGTGAGAAGGAACAGCTGACGTTACGGCTGTGTTCCCCTATGAACTGAACACTCATGCTGATGTTTTCCATAGAGTCAAGGGACAAAGATATATAGTTCACCCCATTCATGTTCACCCCTATGCTGATGAATTTGGGCTCAGAATGACTGTGTGATGACAGGAAGGAAAACTAGTACTGCACAAACAGTATTAAGCAACAGCTCTCAACGTTTGTGAGAATAACAGAAGGTGAATGACCTAGTAATTCCCCTCTGTTTTCTGTCTCCAATGGTTAGAGCATGGAGAGATGTCTGCTTTCAAGCAGAAAGGCAGCTAGTTCCATCAGCAGTTTGACACAAGAATTTTTTGCCCATAATGAATCTAGAAAGTTCAGATGGTATTTGGGAAAGTAAAGCCTAACCAAATGTATCTTTCTTCTCATTTCTCTCCTCCTCCAGCCTTTTCTCCTGCCCTACTGTGTTCCCTACTTAAGCAGATAATAAAAATGGGTTTTCCCAGAGGGGGAAAAGGCTGGCACTATGCTGTGCAACTCATTTATGGCTGCAGAAGAGGAAGGTGGGGTCTGTCATGGCTCACTTAACGCAATGGGGTTGTTAAACCCGCTCCAGAAGCAGCGTTTGTAGTGCATGCAGCGTGTGCAAGCCAGAGGGATAGCCCTGTGGTTCCTGGGTGAGCAAGGTGTATGTGGTGTTCATACACGCTGTGAAACAGGACGGTTTCAGAGGCTGGAGAAGAGAGTGTAGGAGTAGAAGCATAAGCATGCACCTACCTAAATGCTGTTTTGTTCTAGTACTTTTTTACCTTTAAGATTAGTGGAGGATCTTGTTCCTGTCTGCAGCTCTGAATCACGACTGCTGGATTCTTCCATCCCCCTTGTCATCTGCTGCACCGAGATAAACAAACATTTCCCAAGCAGAAGGCATTAAGCAGTGAAGATTCTTTAGGAATTAAGATTTGAGGGGCTCAGTTATGTCAAAATGGAACAGTGCTTTCCATGCAATGTTTGTTGCTGGTGTGACATTTTTTATTTCAGTTGAAACTAGAAGGCAGTGTTTCAATCTGAAACTACAAGAAGTGATTTCCTAGTTTTGATTTATCAACAACTTGTTCCCTCAACTCTTTTGTCCCTTTTTGGGAAGTAAGATGGCAGAGAAGACAAAAGAAAATGACAGCTGAGAAGTAGAGATGAGGTAATTCCCTTTTACTTTTTTTTATTTATTTGTTTAGGTTGCTTCAGGAAAATTGAAATTATGTTGCTATAACGGATGTTTTCTTAGATCAAGAGCTGCTTCCTCTCTGAGCACCAGATACACTTTCAGGCACGTTGTATCCACCAAATCCTCATGAGCATCATTATCCCCTACCACTAAATATCCAGTAAGAATTCTAAAACCTGGAGAATGACGTCCTGTGGTTGTGTGGAGTGGGGTGCAGCATGGATGTGCAGATCTGCTGCAGGCTCCTGGCTTTGTGCTTTGCACCCTTGAGCATGCTTATCATTGAGGATGCTTTATGTGGTACTTTGCAGATGGGACTCCCAAAACACAAGTGAGCCATTTGGAGGTAACTGGGTGTCTTTTCTCAGCGTGTGGATGGAAGGAGTCCAGCCAGGCACCTGGCACTGACATCATCTGGGCACCAGCCAGAGCGGTAGAGTTCAGATCCAGTTTTTTGGTTCAGCCCCATTCACTAATATAGGTGGTGAGTCGTGCTGCTCCAAGTAAAAATTGCACAGCAGAGCTCACTTGAAATAATTTATGACCCAGGAAGAAAAATCTGTGCTAAGAATAACTTTTAATTACATCAGGTCAGTAAATTATTCTACAGATTCATGCCCAGGACAAGTCTTGGGTATAGAAGATATATTAGCTCCGGTATGTCCACACCTAAAATCAGTGGTTTGTGTATTGTTCTCATTGAGTTAATCAACAAAAATCTCAAATGAGCACAGTAATGCTTGCGTGGTCTTAAACTGCATTTATGTTTTCTGTACTCCATCTACGGAGCACCATGCAGTCTTCACCTGTTAGCAGTTGTGCTGAGGTGGGAAACCAGCATTGTCACATTCATCAGGTGGAGTGGCTTAATGAGGGAGCTGCACTTGGGTGGACTTGGACCTTTTCATCAGCCTTACGTAGTTTCCTTCAGTAAGCTGAGCTTTCCACTCCATTCCAGCATGTTTCTTCATGTTTTTTCATTCATTCCAGTTAGTTTCTTCATGTGGTGTATTTTCTTACTACTACTTTGGTGTAGTTTTGGCTTCTCTCTTCACATTTGGCAGGAATTTATTTCTACACATAAGTCAAAATAAAACAGATTTTCTTACAGAATCTTCCTAAATACAACGGTGTAAGTCTGTTGAAGGGGGGGGTGGGGGGGAATAAACCACCCAATTTGCATGTTGCTTGCTAATTGTTTTTTTTAGGAAGTATTAAAAAAAAATGCTCTCATAACAAATGAAGGAAAGATGTGTTTTAGTTTCCCAAGTAAGTTTTAGAAAGCAATACTGCAAATGCTGTGCTTTGAGTAGTGAAAGCATTATGACTTGGGCTTTGCTAGTCATACAAAATAAACTCCAAGCGTGTGTTTATAGAACCAAAAAAAAAAAAAAAAACCCTCCTGTGGTTATGTTGCAGGATAACTCTTGAGTATTGTAGCTTTGTTTAATCTGCAGCTTGGGAAGTCTCGACTGACGGAGTCTGACTCCAGGAAAAATAGAAATCGTATCAGTATTACTAGTTAGTATTGTTTCAAACTACTGCTAATCTTACATTTGCAGCAGTAATTTGATTTGCATGGGCTCTTGTAGTCCAGACCACCCAGAACTGTTCTGATGAAGACTTGAACCACACTTTGATATTGGTTTAATGAAGGCAAATACAGTAGATGCCCAGCTGACGGGGTTTTTTTGAATAATCCTTGTTTAATTTTGCCATGTGTACTGGCTTTATCAGTAAGCTGTACTTAAGATTGGTATCTTCTTCATCCATATCCATCTAGTTTTTTTTCTGTATTGCAGGTCACCCTTTTTGTGGTTTGATTTCTGTTCCTTCAGGGTGCTGATCATTTTTATATTATTCTGATCCCAGTTGTCGCAAAGCCTGAATAAAGGCTTAGATGACTTCCCCAGCTACACTAAACTAACTAGCAAGGAGAGGGGCTGACTGATGGTCCCCCCATCTAATTTTACACAATGTAATCTGTAATTTAAACTGTCATTACTATTATTATGGATTAGACAAGACCATCACGGTTATCACGTTGGAAGTTTGGGCACAGCGCAGGCTGTAGGACTTCCCTGAATTTATGTCTGTTCATGAATACTTGCTTTCCTTGGCCACAAATTTGTTAGTTTTGTTCTGTGTTGGTTTTGAAAATTATTAACTTTCTGTAATGAACCAAACTGTGCTATCACACCGTCTTTTTAGACGGTCCCTGATTGTATTTGCTCATGTCTCTGTCCCAGAGCTGAGCACAACTAATGACTGAAAGGAATGTTGCCGCTGTCCTTTGACCATTTCTAACAGTGCTGTGACATCTTCAGTGTTTCCCTTGGTAGGGACGGTAGTGCAGACTTCATTAAACAGCTCATATGAACAATAATGCTCCTTTTAACAGGGTAGCAGCCTTCTAATACCAGGCTGCAGAATTAACTTGGTGTAAGAAAGGTGAACCCACTGCTTTCTGATCGGGGCGCTGAGTGAAAGTCAACTGACACCTATTGCAAGGGGGCTTTTTTTTGACTTTGGGGTTCAGGTAAGCTGTGTTTTCTCTGTCTCACCAAAAAGATGGCAAAGTGTTTTGGCTAACGAACAAATGTGCTGTTTAGAAAACACCAACCATTTCACTGTTTGCAATTTTCAGTGCCATTTGACTGTATAGTCTTGTAATTAGATGGTGTAAAGTACTTAACATGTTACACAAATATGTCAAAACGCATTAACAGCACAAGTGTTCTTTACTGCTTTCCTAAATACATTTCACAATATGTCGTGCTAGAATCCACCTCTTGTCTTTATTTATAAACTGCAAAGAAGTTAAGATCACCAAGAATTAGATGATTAGCATAAGACTTTATGTACTAAGAATATATATTATCATGATAATGTACAGAGTAAAGCATATAAATCCTTTCTCGTCTAAAATAAGAAGACAGCCTGGAATGAAACTCAACAAATTATGTTTTTCATATTCACTTGGATCAACTTTCTGCTGCTGCTTCTTAATTCCCATTCAGTTCAACTGCTGCTTTGCAAACTTTTGGGTTACCTCCAGACTTTACATTTGAATGCCTTTTAGGCACTGTGCTGCTTTTGAATGGCATTTGGCCGTGGTTTCTGACTGGGGAGGCCAGCCACTCACCTGCTTCTGAGCAGGATCTTTGCCATAGAACCAGCAGATTTGCAACCCTTTACCCTGCTGAGGCAACAATGAACTAAATAGTTTCCTTATAAATGAGAAGATGGGACTTGTGGCTTCCATTGTCTGTGCTGAACTTTTGGATGACCCACAGCAGTATTCCTGCAAACGTGTGTGCCCCAGAACCAGTGGCAGTTGCGTTCATCCCAGTATTACTGCGCTTGTGGTCTAGGCAGGCCTGGTGACTGAGTGTCTGGAGGAGACACATCTGGTGTGGACCTGCAAGTGAGGCCAACCATACGCTTTCCTGCCTGCCTTCTCCTCCTGTGGAGGCTTGAGTGCTGTTTGCAAACTGAAATGATGCTGTTGCTGCATCCTACACATGCTTTCCTGGTCTGTGCAAGCTTGGGTATTACTTCCATACGCAGTGTAAGCTTTACAGTTTCAAAGATCTAATCTAATAATAGATTGGTCTACATTTGCTGCGTTGCCAGAAAAAGACATATGTTGTCAGGCAGTCGAAGTCAGTAACAGTGCTGAAGTGGAAATGTGCTGAAACACAAAGAAAGCAGAAAACCAGAAGAATCTATCTGAGATTTGGCTATTAGGAAACTAAAAATACTGTCTTCTTACATATATGCTTTCCACACGTACTTAAAGAAATACTGTTTGCCTGATGTCTAAAAATGGTTAAAGGGCAATTATTTTCCTTTCCTGGCTTTGGCATGACAAAAGAAGATGCTGTTGGCATTCAGCTTACTGAGAACTGGTGTAAGAAGAAAGAGAAATGATTGGTATAACTTGAATGGAAGAGGCACGTGTAGTATAGCGCGGGAGAGAAATATGATATTGAGTTCCTTCTGTCATTGATGTTTCAAGACAATTTTTGAGTTGCACTTACAGTGGAAGTAGATCTTTACCGTGCTGAGGCACAGGTTTTAGGGTGAGGACTTGAGTTTCGGCAGCATGCAATGGTAAGAAAATTTTCCATGCCTTATTTTATCACACAATGTTTGCAATTCCAGTTTTTCACTTTCACATTTTCCCTGGGAAAAAGAATGCATCGTTGGCTCACAGTGAATGTGTACCACAAGAACCACTCGTGTTTGTGCTGGTGAAAAGACTCTGCTTTTGAATTCGGATGGCTGTGTGCTACTGACCTTTTACAGAATTGCAGTGAGGTGGAGACTGGGCTTTGAGATGGTATATGAAGATGTGAGGTTTTGACATATGTTCTGAGTCAGTAATTATGGGATTTCATCTGTACATATCCCTTAAATATCATCACCTTTAGATGTGTGCTAGGACAATGGCATCTGTCACAATCATACTTTTTCTGCTGGGGTCAATGTGTGCATACAGATGTGTGTTACTGTTCTGGAACAAAATTCCTCCATAAATGCCATTCCATATCAGGAAGGATATATATATATATATATATATACACACATATTTGTATTAACATTTCCTTTTTGTAAGACCACTAGGTTCTCCCTAGTCAGCAGGCACGTGGCTCAGTCAGGTAGTAGTAACAAAGAATTTTATTTCAGTGACTTGTCCAGGGAATTCATCCACTAAATAATAAATACTTGTATCTCCTGGGACCCACCTGGAGCAGCATCCCAGAAGTCCTTTTTACCCACCTTGGATATCACCCCTCGCCCAGGTAGCATCCTTGTGAAGTTACAAAGTGAAAGCAAAAAATTTGGGTTGCTACTGTTTTCTGCTTCTCCTGGCACTACTACTGGAGAGAGTTGAGTTAGTAAATGTGGCTGTCACAGTAGCTATTACCAATGACACAAAACAATTAAGTTGTGGTTTCTGTTGTGGCGGGGCCACTTCTGTATTTTATAGAGATATGTCTGTGCTAGGAGGGAGAGTGTCATGCTTGATTGTCGTGACGGATGCTTCCAGGGAAACAGGACGAGTCTCTGAAGACAGGTTGTCTAGTACTTTCCATTTACATGAAGTCCTTTTGGTTACATGGCAGGTCACTAATAGAGCTGCATGTTGTTTCCTCTAGCTTTTCTGATGAGGTGAGGGCGAGGGCAGCAGCCATCTCATTTTTTTTCTCCCTGTTGTTTTTGGAGAGGATAGCTGCAATCTTGGTTCTTTTCAGCCAGTTGGAAGAATGCTCACGCCAGTTTTCAGTCTGAGTCCCAAATCATGTGATTGCTTCCATTTTTTTGATATCTTGAGCCACCAGCATGGAGATCCTGGCTTTTAGAGGTCCTGAAAACTTTGGGACACAGATGCTCAGCAGTGCTGAGAAGCCCTAGTAGTCCCTGGTTGCTGAGTCCTGCTGATCTGTGCTCCATGCAGGAATTACACTGTGAAGACACTGTGAAATTTGGGGGCCTTAGGAACAATCTTTTTTTTCCCTAATAGTTGAAATATTTTCTGTAGATCACCTCAGATAAATCTGATAGTGTTACAGTGTAAAACTTGCAAAGCCTTGTGGTGTAAAACTGCAAAATCCTGCTCTTTGGTCCTTAAAGACACAGGCTCTTCCTGCTGCACCCAATTTGGCTTCACAGAGGGAAAAAGTTCTCTTGTGGCTTGGGCAGCAAACACAGTCCATGTGCTCTGGCATGTTCCTGGAGGGGCTGGGAGCCCTGCTGGGGCAGGCAAGCCAGCCAGCACTGTACTGATGCTCAACAAGTGCATGCTTTGCTGAAGGTGAAAATGAGCTTGCAAAATGTAGTGCAAACCTTCCTGCCGTGCTGGGGACTAACTGGATAGATGCTGGAGTAAGTTTTTTGTTTGGGGTTTTGTTTTGGTTTGGTTTTTCTAGTAATGTTGCTGTAGACATTGATGTGTCAGGGAAAAAAAAACTTTTCAACTATATGTGGTGTTAAACCTTAAGGCTGAGGCTTTTTTTTGTTTGTGTGCCTACAGTGGAAGAATCCCATGTCACATTTGTTTTGTGTCTCATGTTAGAGGTGACATTGTGCTCGGTGCTGAATGAGATGGAGAGGCTGCGCTGCACATGGCCTGCGGTGTCAAAAGATGAGCACGGACTGGAACAGAGGCAGTAGGAGATTGAGAGGGGGAAAGCTCAACCTTGCGTTCGTGTGCTTGATAGCCACGACCACTTGTCTCCTCGCCTGGGGCTCCCCAGGGAAGGGAGGCATCTACCAAGGGAAGGGGCAAGGACCAGCAAAGGGAATTGGGATGCTGTTTGCTGGTGGGAAAAGCTTCTGAAACAGCAAGAAGCGATACTGGGGCTTGGTTGAGCGATTAGATGTCAAACCTTGACAAGGCAAGAAAGTTCAGCGGGCAGATAGGGAAGACGGGTGCGTGTCTGAACTGCGGGAAGGCTTTTGGAGGGTGAGGAAAAATTTCTGCCCTAGGTAGTGCTGTACAGCAGGTCTTGGGCTGTGACGGGAAGCCTTAAGGGATATGGTAATTAAGAAAAGTAACTAAGAACTAAGTCATAAAAGTAATAAGTGTTTTACCAGCTCCATTGTGCATAGCCAGGCAGCAGGGAATGAGGGTCACGCAGTGCGAGTGGCTGAGCCAGGAATAAAATCCAGGTCTGTTAATGCCTCAGGCCTCTCCATAAACACCAGACTGTGACTCTTTCTTCCAGCACAGCCTGGGTGGGAAGGGATCTCCGTTTTAGGGGAAAGACCAGGCTCCACTCAGTCCAGCGGCTAATCATGTTCTCCTGTTTGCCTCTACCAGGTGCAAATTCTTCAGCCTCACGGAAACCCCAGAGGACTACACCATCATTGTGGATGAAGAGGGCTTCCTAGGTAAGTGTCAGCATGTGCCACTTTGGTATCCAGCCTGGGAGTGGAGGAGGAAAACATGTCATCTCTCACTAAGATTATAAACCAAAGTGTTTGTAAAACAGGTCTGTTTGTCAGTGCTAGTAGTACAGCTGTGAAAGGTGCTTTGATCACTTAAGCATGCTGTCTCTGCCGCTGTGCTGTACAAGGAGTTTCACACATGGAATATGAATATATTTTAATGCTGGGAGAAGAGCACACACAAGTCTTAAAGAGCAGCTCAAGTGTATTTGAAAAAGCAAAACCATCTGTATATCATTGTATTAAAATGAGCTGGCCTTTGTCCCCAGACCTCCACGAGCACACCACATCTTGCATCTCCAGCTTGTTCATCCAGCCTCTCTCTTTAAAAGGAGCACTTGAAGATGAGTGGCTCATGTCATCCCCGCAACCATTGCTGTGGAGTTGTGAATCAACTCCTTTGGCTCATCACTGAAAGCTGTGATTTATCTCCCTTTCTTACACCCAGTTCTCTCTGTACGGCATGTGCCGTCTTTGCCTGTGGTGGCTGAAGGTCTCTCAGCCTGTGTCAAAGGTGGAGTCAGCTGTGTGTCGAGGAAGGTGGTTGGTATGTGCTTGGGAGCTGCAGATGCTTGGCATTGGGCAAGTGCTGATGAAGGGAATGGTTTGGCTTTGGGGATGGAAATAGTCGGTAATCACATTTATCGTGTGCGGAGGTTTTGTTTGTAGCAGTGTTATTGAGGTGGTGGAACGCAGAATTGTTGTGCAGCTATTATTATTTTTATTCAGTCTCTGCTTTCTGTGGTTGGAATTAAAAGTCTACACATTTTACCAGTTTGGAGAAAATTCATTAAATTAGGAAAAAAGAGGGTTTCGTTCCTGAATAGGAATTAACTGTCGAGTAGCTACTTGTGACACTGTAATATTCAATGGGTTTGTAATATCCAAACACTTAAGGAGAAAATTAGAAACTATACCATCTTTATTTAGTACAGAGTTAAAGTTTTATAATCAGGAGCATTGCTGAATTATTCCCCTTTCTGTTTCAGTACTCATAAACATAGAATAGAATAAATTACTATATTTTAGAATGCTACAATGCTGGCTAAACATTTTCGTAAAATAATCACTAGGTTGACAACAGGTGAATGGGTCTTCACAGCTATTGCTGTTTGTAATTTGGGAGTTGTGGGGTTTGATTGGAATTGTGCGTTACGTGTTCTGCTTTTGTTCCCAAAAGAGGAGGTGACATACATGTCTGTACTGCCAGAATATCTCTTGTTGCATTGGTTCAGGGGGCATATGCATCTAAATTTTATTACTACTGTCAGGAGTATCAGCTTTTTTATTATCAGTGGCAGCTGGGGGAAATTGATTCAAGTTTGGTTTTGCCATAATAGTAGGATGCAAAGCCTCCCTCCGAGAGCTTCATTTTAAGAGACAAGTCACCAAAGGAGAAGGTTTTTTTTTCCAAGGACCATAGCACGTGGCAGAGCAAGAAACCTAGAGATTCCCATTTCAAGGAGGGATTCTGCCACTGAACTGTGCTGTCCCTGCAGATTTGCCATGCTAGGGGCATGCTCATCTCCAGCATCACATCTGTGTCTGTGACGTCCATGGCACTCATGTCTCTGCCCAGTTGGCACAAGGCAGATTCCTGAATTCAATCACTGGTGGCAAGTTTGGATTGCAACCATCCCCATACAGCCTCTGGCAGCCACGCTGCTATTTATCTCACTGGAAATTATTCCAGCTTGAAACAAAGGTAAGCTCAAGCAAGTTGTTTTTTTTCATCTGTAGTGGGAGAACTGTGTTGCAGTGTGTGTGCCACTGGGTGTACTTGGAGCAAATCCTAGCCAGACCGGTGTCCTGGAGGAGCTGGGTGTCCCACTGCTGCCCCAGGTTATCTCTGTGAACCAGACAGTGCTGCTGCACTTCAAAGCAGCAGTCCTCTCTGCTTGGACCACTTGGACTTTGTCACCTTGGCTCTCATAGGTGCATGAATTTACCACTGATAGTTACAGTACCCATTGTAGCTTCTGTTGGGCTATGGTTTTGGCAGCATATAACATGCCTTTTTTTCAAATGCACTGCATGCACTTGGTGTTAAAGCAGAGCTTTGCAGGAGAAAAGATCACCTTCCAGGCAACGCAGGGGAAGGAAGGAGCAGGCTAAGGCCATCCTCTACTATGGCATGACATGGAAGCCACGTGCAAAGCCCAGCGTGGGTAGTGGTGTCATGGAGCTGGCAGCCACATCACCTTTGCTTTGCTTTTTGTGAGGAAGTGACGATCTGCTGGCAAGACTTGTATGCTCTGCACACTGCTAACTCTCCTAACATAGCCCACATGCCCTTTGGGTTTGTGTGCAGCCCATGTTCTTTCGGAGTTCTCATCACCACATCCAGAGCTTCCTCTCAGTGTTAGCCCTGACCACAGTCTCCACTTGTTGCTCCATCCCTCTTCCTCATCTGCATACGCTGTAAATTTCTCACGATCGGAAGGAATTCGGGATCTACCATCGAGGAGGTGGTGAAAGGGCTCTGCTTCGCTCCCTGCTTGCCCCCACAGTCTGGCTGTAAATGCCTCAGGAAGAGGAATCTCACTTGGCCTTTGTATAGCATGTAATCAGCCCATGGGCTTGGACAGGATCAAAATCTGTTAAGAACTGTGGCATCCCACTGTCTTGCAAAAACACCACCAATCCCGTCTGCCTCAAGTGCTTCGGCTGCTTCTTGACCGGACTAGTGAGGTGCCAGGTTGGGTTCAAGAATTACAGAGTAAATCTTCACATTTGGTGAACAGTTTAAGTCGCCAGTCCAGCAGCAAGTGACTTCATCTTTCCTCTCCAGGTAACTTTTGTTCTTGCAGTGCTGAACAAACTCGGTGTAAGACTCTGAAGAACAGGCTTTTCTGTGTGGAAAATTAGGACTGACCTTTCTCAGGCACCTGTCTGAATTTTTGCTGCAGCAGCAGTGAGAAGGTTGACCTGTTAGCTGGCATCTCTCCTGTTCGCCAGGCCCCTTCTCCTGCATATCACAAACAGCACTGAAGGGAAAAGAATAGGCTGGAGAAATGCTGGCGCTTTCAGCAGTCCCTGAGGTTAACACTTCAAACATACTGACATGCAGTAATCATTCTTAACTGGTTTGTCAAAAAAATAATCCTTAGGCTTGTTGCCCTGAGAGTAGCGATGAATCTGGCTGGTAAAGAAGTCATTATTTCTTCTCCCCAGAAAACGTCTGTGGTGCAAAGCCGTAACCTGCTTAAGCATTCATCGTGCTGGAAGGGAATGGCTACAGCCTAATTCTTTGCTTTAATTCCCCAGCAGTGAGGTGGGGATTATATCTGCACAGAACCTTGTTTGTTCCAGTAGCCGTTTCTCGGGCTTTGGCCTGTTAATGAGGAAGAATTTTATTCAGCAAATAACACGGGGACAGTGCACAGAAAGCTCTTTTCCTGGCCGGTACTGGGATGAATTAGCAGGAGTTTGGCCACGGGCCCTCCTGCATGGAGACAAGTGTCTCAGCTACTGGGGTGCTGGGACAGCCATGTAAAATCCCTGCATTTGTCACCTGCTGTGCAGCCAGAGTGTGGCAGAAAAGTCAAGCGGCTGCTGCTCCCTGAAATGCAGGAATATTTGTTTTGAGTTTGGTTTGCCTTTTTTTCCTGAGGTCTGGCTGAAAGCAGGAGCTGCCTGTGTGTGATGCAAACGGGCCACAGCCCCAATGTTCTCTGCGTGGTCTGTCCCTTTTTCAAAGGGGCAGCAAGGACGGGCTCCCTCTGTCTCTGGGCAGCTGCACCAGGAGGGCTTTTAGCCTGCGGTCTCACTGGTCCCAGTAGTCTCCAGTCATCAAGGGCTTTAGCTTTCACACACTAAAAGGAAAGCACATGCCAGCACACCTGGAGGTAGCCGTGCCTTTGGAAACCCTGTTTCTGTGCACCAGGAAGCAGTTGCTGATGTTGCAGTCCTGCCCTGAAGATGCCATCTGAATAAAAGAGTGGGGTTTGGTGATAACGATGTTCCTCCAGAGGCAGTCCCAACAGCCATCACATCGCAGCTTCTGTGCCGTGTATCCAGAGAGGCTTTTATCGGAGATAAAGGGGCGGTTTAGGTATTTGGTTTGTTTTCATTGTCCTTTTTCTGTTCCTGGCTTCTCCAGCTGTTTTGTCTGCAGTCCTGTTCATCCTTTTTTCTCCGAGAAGTCCACTGTGATGTTTAGCGATAGCTCTGCTTGGGTAGCTTTCCATGAAACGCCATCCATGTAGACTCCCATTTTACAGCACTTCTCTAATTGCACAGCACAGTGTGAAATGAAGAACGAACGCTCTCCCTCAACCAGTTTTACTCTCTACAAGCCTCATGAAGGAAGAGCCCATCCAGTGTCGTCTGTGTAAGTTGGTCCAGTTGCATGGAGGTGGGAGGTGGCAACAGTTTACCCTCAGGTATTTCTTTGTTTCAGTATCCACTTGAAATGAAGGCGAACTGTTTGATAAGGACCTTCCCAGAATCACTATAACTGGGACCTGGCTACGTGCTAAGGGAAAAGGAGCTCCTCTGTACCGTCATTCCTATGGCAAGATAGTCTCTTTGCACCTAGAAGGCAACAGGTTCTATACTTTTTGAGTTTCTGCTCTGCTTACGATGGAAAGAGGAGCCTCCCTTTTTGAGACCTCTTGCAGCGCAGTGAATGGAGTTTGGAGGCTTCTTTCTCTACTGGGGGGACAACCCCTAGCCTGTTGCTGCCCTGACCTAGCTCCCTTTGTGGCCGTGGCAGCTGTTGAATTGCTCCATGAACGTCTGCAGAAATGGAGTCTGCGACAGTGTCACCCAGGTGAGGCTGTCCTGAAGATGGAAGATTGTAAAGCAACATGTTGCTGCAATTTTCCAGGTGAGATCACTGCCTTCCTGGCCTCGGCACTGGGTTCATGTTCTGTGCATGCAGTCTTTTCTTTGTAGGCAGTGAACGTATCACAGAAGGGGAAAAGAAAACAAACGCTGGGGTCAAGGGAGGAGTGAATCCTTGTGATTTCCAAGTTGGTAAACATGTGTATTCTAGCTTCTGGGAAGCTGGGAGTCAGTAAGGGGACCACATCACCTTCATGGACTCTGGTCTTCTGTATCTTAGAACAGGCAAGCCCATTTCATGTAGGTAGCTGCAGTCAGCAGCCCTTACATCCTGACAGATCTCCTCTGGATTGGAACCAGAGAGGAGAGACAAATTCATTTCAGTACTGAAGCAGTGGCGGGAAACATCTGCTCTGGTGCAGGTACCCTGTGTGAACACAGAGCAAGACTCTTGGTCTCCCCACACGGAGGTTCATCTGCAAGACGGAGGTGCCAGTCCTTCCTTTAACCTTCTTTGGCTGCTCAGTGTGGCTAGTAACTTCTCTAAGGCCAGAAATCTGTGCATTTACAGTTTTCAGAATGAGGAAGCTCCTCATCTGAGTTCATGCTTCACAATAAATTGCCCAGTACATTAAGAATAATGGAACTACCTGAAAAATCTAAACTAGTTAGAGTGGCAGAGAGATTTTGTCAGAATTCATAAAATGTTGACCTCATTCTAATAAAAGGAAAGGATAAAAAGAAAAAAAAGCCCTCTTGCTGGCAGTGCTTTATTTTGATAACCGCCATCTCAGACAACCTGTTCCCTATCTGACCTTGGATTCAGGACCATCATATGCTTTAGTACCACACTGAGTCCCTTTTTCAATAACATCAAAATGGTAAATTGCTTTCAATGTCCTCTCTCTCATCCTGTATATAAAGTGGGCAAGAAATCAGCTTATAAATAAGTGCAAGCACAGAACCCATCTAGCTGGGAGCAATCTGTAACTTTATTTAAAGATACAGAGAAGCAAGCACATAGATGAATTTATTTTTTTATTTTTTTAGTATTTCTTCTATAACTATTTCTCCTTTAATTTTTTATTGCCCACTGACTAGGCCTTTGTATCTCAGGCACAGTGGCTTAATTTGCTTGCTGACATTTATAGCGCTGAATTCCTTTCCCTGGACTGCCAGGAGAGCATTCTGGTTGCTAGGCAGAAGATGTTTTTCTCTATTAAACACGTGCACAATCGCTCTCTTACGGATCTCTGTATTGGCCAGGCTACGTTGTGTCTGTGGTTTTCAGGTTTTTTAAGTAATGTGGTATTAATGACCTAAATGATGGGGATTTGACTATTGGCTAATTAGAAGTATGTGCTTGGTTGGGGAGGTTTTTCTGGCAGTGCATGTATGGTGATACAGATCAATAAACACATTGGGGGGCTGTGATTATATGGGATTTCTACCCTCTCCCAAGAGGTGCTAGGGTTTGGTAGTTAAAGCTTTTGGGGGAAGGGAGGGAAGGATCAGAAGTATGTAATATTCCAAGGTCTGGTTTGTGTCACCTGGGGAAGGGAGCACTTAAAGCTCATAAGTGAGTGGGTTTGCAAATTTTGATAGCACATATTATTCCTTATGTTTGTAACCTGGCTCGTAAATTCTTCTGGTCCAGTTTCTCTGCTTGCTCCTATTTAAAGAAATACTGCGTAAATAATACATATTTTTCGCTGTTTCCTCCAGCAGATGGGTGTGTATCAATATCTATTTTTGTTTCTCAGCCTGTGGTGAGAAAGCCCAGACATCTCTTCCTGAACCACTCAACTGGCCATGATTTCCTCCTTTAAATTTATTACGTCTTGTCTGCTTCCTAGCACTTTCCAAAGTCTGAGATAGATGAGCAGATAGATACCATGGCTTACTCTTACCAACCTGCTGTCATAAATGCAGGACCGAGAAAAGCTTTTCTGGCTGAAATGACAGAACGGTTCACTGAAATTTTAGGTTGGTCTCGAAAAACCAAGATGCAGCTCGACAGAGAAGAAGCAGTCCTGCCTGTTTGTTTCATGAGAAGGCATCTGTCTGTTTGCTGTTCCACTGGTGCATTTCTGTTGGTTTGTTTTTTTTTTTTTTCTTAAGGCAGGGCTTGAGGGGAGTTGGTGTCTTCCATTGTTTGCCCGTGTCTGGAGCTAACCACAGTCTGCCAGCTTGGTGGAGATGCGCCAGGGTAGCTAATGTGCACCCCGTGGCAGGGAAGGGACAAGGCCAATACGCTCTGTAAGACCTTTTGAAGCATTTCTGTACCGTGGTGCTGGTAGGACCATGATTTGTGATCTTTTCCTACTTTTTAAGTCAATGTTAGGTGGAGCACCCTGTGAGAGATGAGGCAGTGCTGTTACACCCCAGTACAAGGAGAACTGTGGGAAATGAACCCCTTTTCCCAAGGCTGAAAACATTCAACATCAGTTCCCAGACTTTGCTAATTGTGAACCTACTTTAAGTTTCCAGCCATACTTTTCTCAAGTTCATGACCTGACGAGGAAGTGGATTTCCTCCGCCTTGGCATCTCATAAATGCTGTGACCTTAGTCTAGAAAAGGTGAGACTACAATAACCTTCCAGAAAAGTCTGTCATCACCTGCAAACAGAGAAAACAGTTCTTCTGTGGTAATCCCTTGCAAAATGCCAGCACAGGGCACTCCCCAGGGCTGGTCTCTGAGCAGATTTGCCAGATTTTCTGTTCAGTGCAGGAGGTGGAGGCCTCCATGCCTCAGGTTTAGCCAAGGCTCAGCAGTCATTCATGAAGGTGAGAATATTTCTGGCAGGTTTGTAGTATCCTCCTGGTCAAGTGAGGAGGGAAACTTACGTCCTGACTGTACCTACACAAAAGCTCTCAGGCAGAGATGGCAAGCTTGGTGCCCAAAAACTTCACCAACTTTATTTTCTGCTGATGCAGTGATCAGTCTTTTTCAGCTTTCTGTCGGGTTAGTACAAAGTCTCCTGGGCTCACAATGGATCAAGGGTAGCTCTCGTAATCCCACTGCAACGTGTCTTGTTGCTTGGTTTTCACTAGGATCAGTTGAGTTCCTTGTATCTACTTGGAAGTGCAGGGTGATGAATGTGTTTTGACTCCAAACCAGCAGTTCTCCTGAGGGGAACGGGGGGAGGCTTGATGCTTTCAGCTAACTTGTGCAGTTGAAACAAAGAGGGGACATTCTTGCCTTTGCATGACACACTGGCCAGCCACCATCTGATAGTGATGGAAAGTCTCTTTCAGGTTCGTGGAAGGGCTGCCTGTTGGGCAAAGGAGCCTTTCTCAAGTGAGCAGCTTTGCAAGGTGAAGAAACAGGGAGTCAGGGCAAAGCAATGAAGTTCCCAGATCTGCTGCAGGCTTTTCTGTTTGACCTTGGACAGGTATCTCATTGTGTCTCAGTTTCCTCATCTGAAAAATAGGGATAATCCTATTAAACCATCTCATAACGGGCCTTATTAAGATAAACCAGTAAACATGTAGAAATACTTTGATAATATAACAGGCAAGGGCCATGATAAATAATAATTGCAGTAGCCTCTGTCCCACAGGATTCACTTTTACCATGGGTACCCTTGCAGACCTACTGAATAAATCGCCTCTCTAGCAGAACAGCAGATTGGAGATTAGGGTGGAAAAAAAATACCCTTTTATGAAAGAAGTTGCATAATCTTTTTAAAATCTCATATCTTAGTGTTTAATCTTGCACAGGATTAAGTCTCACAACATCAAGGTTATAGTCATACAGCGGTTAGGAGTTTTATGGCTCCATCTTCAAGTCTTGTTTGAAATGTAATTATTTGCTCTGCTCTGTCAGTCTGGTGAATAGTCTGAAATGTGATTTGGGGAAAAAAAAAAAGAAGAAAAAAAGATTCCTTGTGTTATTTTGTTTGAAAATACAGAAGGAATTGGAAATGGGAGTCCAACTCCATCGGTTTCTTTTTTTTATTGCCTTTTATTTCTGTGTTTTTCGTTTTTTAGTGAAACACGCTGTCAGCATCCCCTTGCCGGCAGTCATCTGAGCCATCAGCATTGCCTTCAACTGGCTGGGCTATCGCAGATTCTGCGAGCAAAGCCTTTGGCAAGAGTTTTTGAAACACAGGGAAAGTTTTGTCAGGAAGTGGGAAATCTGCTGATTTCTGCAGTTCCTCTCCCCTGATTATCCGAGGTAAAGCAGAGCGAGTGGGTGAGGAGAGTCTGGCTGGGAGTGATGCTTTCCTGGCAGGGAGCAAAGCGTCATGATCGACAGGTTGGGAAGGACCCAGCTCCCAGTCATGGCACAGGGAGGGCACTGAAGTCAGTGCACTCAGGACAAGATACACCTGTGTCCATGCTCTGAACACATCTTGAGCCAAACTTTTAATCTTCATTTTAATCCTAAAGAGAAAAGCCAGTTGCTGCTCCCTTCTTCCCTCTCACAAGCAAACACTAGCTTTTGGAGCTTGGATCTGGTTTTGATTTTCCAGGTTTGCTCATTATTAGTGGTGCGTTATCCCGTGAAGAGGAAGGAAGAGAACAGCCTGATTTCCTCAGAGCAGACTGGAGCCTAACCTGGATTTGTCTTCCTAACCCAGTTCTCCAGTGAGAGTGGACATAATGATTATTTTTGGAATCTACCTTACCATGTTCCACGTTTTTAGCCAAACATAACAATGATGCTTTGTTTTTGGAGTGTATTCATACTTCCTGTCTTATGATACCCCTGTGAGGTAAGAATTAGTATTTTTCTCCCACATATGAGGAAACTGATAAAAAGGAGACCGAATTATTTGTTTCAAGTCGCATCCATGCTTTGTGGGACCGATCAGGTTTTGCCGTAACTACAAGCCCAAATTGCCATCTACTTGTCTGCACTTCAAAACCAGGCTTAGTTACCGCTGTATTCCAAAGACTTGGGGATCTGTTCTAAGACAGTGCTGTGAACCCACAGTTTTCTAGCGACACCCCCCCGCAGTCCGCAGTGAGTCGCTTGCCCCTCTGTGCCCACAGCCCCACGGAAGCGTGCTATCGCGTTGGAACAGCTTCTACATTACGACTTGGCCGCCTTGTGCAATGCTGTTTCTTGCTAAGTCAGTGTCTGGCCTGGCAAGAACTCGCCTCCTTGTTCTTTGACTCGGACTGTTGCTGTTAGTCTGAGGTTTTGTGTTTCTCACAGGAGAAATCACAAGTAGGAAGCTAAGAAAGGAGGCCACCATAAACGTATTTTCTAAATGGACATTTTTGTGCTTTTCACATGACTGCGCCAGTCTCATTGGAAATGCACTCCTCCTTTTTGTTTAATTTTTAAAAAGTCACTGTAAAAGTAGAGCCGGCTTAGTTTTTAAATCGCTGTCAGTTTAAAGGGTACAGGGACTGCAAGAGGAGAAGTAATTGATTGAAAATGAGATGAAAGGAGTGGTTTCTGTGTAAGCATTTCCTTTTATCAGTCCTTGATTGCTCTCTTAGTGGACACTTGCACTGAAGGTCTTTCCTCAGGAGGTGCCGACGATTTAAGTGAAGAGACAGCAGTGCCTGTGCATACATCTGGATTTGCAAGTCCTCGGTCTCTAAAGGGCTAGCACATCGGCCCCTCCAAAGGGCTGGTGGTGTGTTATCCTATGGCTTGACAGAAAAGCATAGTTGCGTGCCCCAGTCAGATGTTTTGTCCCTTGGAAAGCAGAGGAGCAACTTGTCAGAGTCAGGATTTCAGAGCTAGACTATGTGTTTGTACAGCTTCATTTAATTCCAAGTTACCCTTGGGTTATTTAATTTCCTGACAGCTGCAAAAACAGTGTTCTCAGATAACAATGGCCTCTAATTAGGCAATGTGCCTAAAATGGGAGAATGTTTTATTTGACCATGGCACCAATATTTTGTATGCAGCTTACAGATGAGAAAGCCGAGTGAGTTGCATTTCCAGCTTCGCTTGGCAGAGATGTGTCTATCTTGTGATACTCAATGCATAATGCTAAAGGCATGCCCGCGCTTCTGCCCCTGTGGTTAAAACGCTTCTCATCTTTTTGGACTGTGTCATCAGTAAATCTGTCTTTCAGCTGTAACCACCTTCCAGAAATATGTTTTATCAGCACAGCAAGACTAACAGGACTTGCGCAGCCGAGGCTGCAGAGTGTTTGAGACACACAGGCAACCACAGAGCGTATGGGATTTACCTGTAGTCGAGGGTTGTAGTTTCTGGGGGGTTATATTACACTGCAGAGTTGCCCATATGTTACTTTTATGGCTCATGCACTTAGTACACAATCAGGCAGTGACAGAAATAAATATACAAGTCAACTATTCTTCCAAATCATTTATTCAATTTGGAAAGGGTGTTAGCATCAGGTTTTGTTAATTAGATCCTGACTCATGATTTGTGCTTATGGAAGCTTTATGCATTGGGCTGTACAAATTGATGATGTCTGAATTCCCTCCTGTGACAGCAGGAAGTGGTTGTTCGGGGGTCCTTCTCCTCTAATTCTTAGACTTCCCTTGAAGTCTTGAATCTAAAAGAAAATAATTTTTTTCTTTTTCACCGTTCTACTCCCTATTTCAATTCCTTTCCAGAGCTCACAAATCTGACAGTTCCCATACCAAGTCCTCATCACTGCAGAGCTTTACACTCTTTCTTTAAGGTCCTGTTGATATAACCATGATGCAAAATTGTGGTTCTGATAAATTGGATGCCTACTTAAAAGTTTTGCAACCTTAATTAGGTGTTTGCTAATCTGCAGTTGGAGCTTACCACTGCCTTTCAGTTGGGCAGCCTTCACATGCGCGTCCTGTACCCCTGAACCACAGGTCCCTTTTGAAGGTTTCTGGTATGGATTCTGTACATCCATTTGCTTTTAGGTGACCGATCCCGCACAGACGCAGTAATATAATGGGGGAGAGGTTACTGCATCAATTGCAGTGTAGAATAACAGTGAAAATTTACTGCCTGCATTAATCTGGACTTACCCAGTTCTGTTGAGACGCTGATCTGTTTGAAAAAACTGGGGATGTCAGCTCAGACCAGCTTGTGGCTAAATGAGCAATGCCCCGCGGGTTGTCCTCTGTGTAAGATCTGCAAGGCTAGGAGAGGAGCCAGAAAGTTTGTATTCTTCCTTCCCCACTATAGTTCCCCACCAGTCAACAACTGCGGGATTCCTAAATTACAGGTGGAATCCTTATTACCGTATTTAATAGCTTTCAGTATACCAATCCACCACAAAGTTGTCTCAACCCCTTTTGAAGCCTCTTCATTCTTCCCGTCTCCATGACATCCTCTGTCAGCACGCGCAGCCGTGTGCGTGCTGTGTGGATTTGTACTCCAGATCCTCTAAACCTGCTCACGGATAATGTCGTCGGGATTCAGGTGCTGTTTGTTTGCGCTGTAGCATCGTGATGCCTGTTGTCTTATTCACAGTTCTCCTCCCAACAGTTCTTAAAGATGTTCAAACATCTCCTTGATGTTCATCCACAGTGTCTCCACTTAGGAAAGGGGGTGAACAGAGCCTTAATAAAAATATAAAATAATAGGGGCCCCTGGCAGGACCTATGTTAAAAGTCCCTTCACTGAGAACCCACTGTTTATTGCTGTATTTCTTAGAATTCCATCAGAAGGTCTTCACTTTCATTCCATTCTATTAAGGAAGTAATGATAAAGTTTGTAAGACAAATTCTGCCTTTTGATAAGCTTTTCACAATATATTTTCCCTTAAAATCCTGTCTCTGAGAACTATACTACAGTTATAGTAGGTTTCCTTTTTAGCAGGAAAAAATCCAGTTGATTTTTCTCATGGTAGAGAAGAAAAAAATTCTAAAATACAAACACTTCATCCCCAGAAGACAAATGGAAAGAATCACAGTATATTTGGGTACATACCTCCTTTTCTCTTCTTCCCCCTCCTCCTTATGCACATACCAGTGTATCAGTTTGCATCACATCATTTTTTCATCCAAAATCCTGTCTCTAGGAACCTAGTTCAGGTATAAGATACTATTTACAGTGGTTAACTTCCTTCAGAGTAGCGTAAAAACTCAAGTTTATTTTCTTCCATAATCCCTCTCCAAGCTTTCTGCACACCATCTAGGCAAAAAGTGGTAAATGTCCCCAGTTTTGCTTTGCATGAGTTTTGTCCATTTTCTTTTGGGTTTGCTTTTGCTGGGATTTCCATCACCATGTTCTACCAAAACATCCTCGTGTTCATGTTACAAGATTTACCAATCCCTTTTCAGTTCCAGCTTCCCGACTTCCACATTTATTGAATTTTTGAAGTTGGAATGAACCGTATCTCCGCAGTCACAGTCTGCATCTGACGTTTGAGTTGGTTTGGGAGTACGTGAAATTGCAGTTTTGTAAGATGTGAGAGGTGACTTCTGGAGGGCTGGAGGTGTCAGCAGCACTGGGCTTGTGGGTGGCATGTCCTTGGAGGGTCCCCAACAACCTGATTTCTTTATCTTTGTATCTTGCACATTGCTAAGCAGATTGTAAGTGCTAAAACGGTAATCTCTGGAGTCCTGCTGAAGTAACCGTGCCTGCGAGGTATTTATTTCATAGTTGTTTTTCTCTTCTGCTTCCCTGGGCTGGGGTAAGGTGTTTATTTACTGAAACACTTTGAGCTGAACTTGTGTAATTAAGAGTTGCCAATCTATATATAGAGATATATACATGTGCATATATATAATACCTGTGTGTACATATGTGTATATACCTATATTTGTATATGTATATATTTATTCAGGGGTGTAGAAGGGGATTAAACGCAAACATTTTTAGCTGTTCTTTTTCAGAAACTTGTCCCGAAACTCTAGCTGAAAACTGAGAAGTGTATTGGATTTTCAAGCTTTAAGGTGTCTAGTGAGAGCATCTGCCAGGACTCGGTGGCCCAGGACCAAACAAAGGATTTCTTGAGTTTGTGAATTAAACAGGCAGTTCACACACATACACGGACATCTGTAACTGATGGCAGTCTGACAGAGGAGGGTGTCCTCAGGAGCTAGGTGGCAGGTTGTGTCCTGGTGTCTGAGTACTGCTGGCTTACAGCTGATACCCTCAGTGATACCAGGTTTTAGGTTTGGTTATTTATTTTAAAAAAATAAAATAAAAATTTAGGATCGAGCCTTCAGAGATGTGGGATGAGGCTTTATGTGGGTCATCATGTGGATGAGCCTCTGGTGGATGTCTGTTTTGGCATTTCAACCAGTGAACAAAAAATAAAACAGCCCCTTGAACAAGCTCTCCGCTGTTTGCAGCGGACAGGAGTGCCTGCTCCGATGGATGTTTACCACGTCTCTTCATGCTCTAAACAGAAAAGGGATCACTTTCCCCCGAAATTCATTTTTAGAATTTGTTTAAACAAATTTTTAACCTAGATGAATACTCCAACATGCCACTCTGTGCCTGGTTTTAGTGGCTTGTATGTACCTTTACAAGGGAATGTATTTATGTGTCCAAGAATCAAGGACAATCCATGCCAGCTTCTCAGATTGCCTCCCAGTTGGATGAAAGGAAAACCACAAACTGAAACCAGTTCGCTTTCAAAAGTACAACCTGTGTCTCGTAAACATGAAGTTCAAAGGAACTGCAGAGTACATTTCACCAGCCCCAAAGAAAAACACTCTTGAGAACAGGAGGTTTAATAGCAATGCTCTCGGTGGAGCAAAGGCTGCACCTTTAAGGCATCATTAAGTTATCTTGTTATTTTGCCTCTATATGATACAATTTTGAAGCACATACTTGGACAGCTGTCAGCTATGCCTTGATATGTGGAGCAGGATGCACCTGCTTCGTTTTAAGCGTTTTAAGCTGGGGCTAAGAGAGCCACTGGCGTGCTGAACGTGGCTTAAATATCGAAAAATCCGGACCCCTTTACGTACCGCCCCATGGAAGCGGGGGAAGGCAGGGCAGCAGGAGGGAGACCAGCTCGTCACTGCGGGAGGGATGAGGGTGTCAGCAGAGGTTTTACTCCATAAAATCCTTGTTACGTGCATGTATCTGTCTTGGGTTATGTGACGAGGGGAGGTAATGGTCTGTTGGCAGTGCAAGACACTGGGTTTTGAGCGGGGCTCTCCAGCGCAGCAGACAAGGCACGTGCTGGCTGCAGGGCGGCTCTGATGGGCAGTGCTGTATTTCAGGGTGTTTGTCACTGATCCTCAGTCCTTCCCCAGCTGCTTTGAAAATGCTTTCCAGTTGAAAAGTTTCTGGAGGGAAATTTAGGATTGGAAAAAAAAAAAAAAAAGAGCCTATTCTATAGAGATTCCTGTGGTTGTTTGGTATGTTTTTTGATGGGTTGTTCTAGGTGGGGACACTGTTGTTTTCAGTTTTGATTAGTTGGGCTACTGACGGTAGGATACA
Source organism: Falco rusticolus (assembly GCF_015220075.1). Lineage (NCBI taxonomy): Eukaryota > Metazoa > Chordata > Aves > Falconiformes > Falconidae > Falco > Falco rusticolus. The sequence goes on along the minus strand of NC_051187.1, from coordinate 23,669,612 downwards.
GCCTGCTTCCTTGTTTGAAAATGGAAAGATCATGCTTAAAAAGCGCTTGGTGGAAAATTGGGAGAAGGAAAAGAATTAGGTAACTGCTTTTCAGCTGCTGCTTTTCATGCTTTTGAATTTTTCTGATTCTCCACCCCCCCACCCTCCCCCATGAGCTCAAGGCAGCTGGGCTCTGGTCCACGACCAGGTCTTCTAGCCTCTGCTACAGCGTAAATAATAATAGGAATGTTGTCCAGGAAGCAAAAAACCTTACAAGACTCTTGTGTGTTTGGCAAGTACTTTTTTTTCCAAGCAGCCGTTGCAGCTAGAGGGTTCTAGGTGGCAAAAAAAGGTTTTAAACGAAGCGCAGAAGGTACTTATTTCCAAAGTGAGCAGAAGGCAAAGAGGCTTAATGTGAACAATTTCCCGTATGGAAAAGAGCTGCCTTAATGAACTGTATGTTAGTAAGCGGACAGAGTCCCTGCTGCTGGATAGTGACCATACGTACAGGTTTTACAGTGCAAAGATGTGCAATAATCTATTGTTGTTTTTCTCCCAGCTGCTTTCTTCAATTCTCTTACAATTTGGCTACCAAGAGGGGCTCGTGAAATTGAGAGTATGATTAATTTGGCCTTTTTCCATTGAGGCGAGTGAAACAAGGCAGCCCCTTGTCAATATAAGTCTAATTGGACCGGATCTTCACCGGTTTGGTGAGGTAGTGGAATAAGAGCTGTAGTCGCTGGTGCCCGTTGGGCGGGTGGCTGGCACGGCTACCAAAAACACACAGTGCTCAGCAGGCTGGGGAGCACTTGATAAAGAGAAGGCCCTTGTACTCAGAAATGCCAGAGAGAAATTGTGTGGAAAATTCTTTCAACTAATGGTCTGAAAAATATTCCGCAAAGGCTATTTTCTACCCTTACTTCTAATTACATCTTAAACGTTAATAGCCTGAGCAACTGGAGAATCACACACACACTAATGTCACAGTTCACTTGGAGCAATTTGTTTTGTAAGATAATGAACTGTGTCAGCAAAAGTTTAAAACTTGTTATAGGTGGGGCTGGTAGTAAGTACAACCTTCTCTTAACTTTGCCCAGTGTTTCCCATTAAAATACCCCAGGTCTTTGCGTGATTCCCTGCTAAATTTGGCAACCTGGGGTGAGATCCTCAGCGCCAGGGGACCTGACTTTTTCAGTTGTTTGTTTTTTGGGATTTTTAAAAAATTTTAATTAAGCCATTCTCAGGCACAGCTTGAAAGGAAATACTGCAAAATATTGACAGCCATTTCTTTGAAGAGCTGTAGTCCTCTCGTGCTTTGGCAGGGGAGGTGTCTTTGGATGAGAAGGTGCTTTTGCCTTATTGAAACCATTCAGCCCAGGTGTAGGTTTGCTGTGCCCTGGAGTTTTTCCACCAGTGTCAGAAGTGACATGGAGTCTCTTGTCATTTGTTGCAGTCTGTAGCACAGCACGTGCTGGCAGAGCGTGCTGTACACCTAGGGTGCAGGTAAGGCATCAGAAGAAACAGCTTTGTAACACCAGCTTCGGCGCTGCAGCAGGGAGCAGGGACCCTCGGGGGTGTGCAGGAGCAGGGGAGGTTGCTGGCCCTGCTGTTACGAACATAATGCAAAGGAGGAAACAAAAATAGTGAGTCTGAGATTAGAGGGGAGAAACCTGAGTGAGAGCAGCAGTGATGGAGATGGACAGGCGAGTGGGGTGGGACGTAGTGTTGGGGAAGGTGTCGGGGGGAAGGCAGGGCACAGGACTAGTGGAGAGGACAAGAGGGGGGGAAAAAAAAAAAAGAGTAAAGCTGAATGTATGAACAAGGAGAATGGGAGGAGATGATGAGGATTGAGTACTGCTGGTGAGAGTGATCGGAGTGCGGAGGTGGGAGGAGAGGGAACAGGAACAGGCTGGTGGGTGTTGGGTGTGTGGATGAGCAGAAATGGGCTGCCCTGAGCACTCTCCGCTCCCTCTGCTGAGGACTGCCGTGGCATGGGTTACCTGTCTCACTCACCAGCAATGGGTGCCTTTCATTCCACACCAGCTCTGGGTGGCGGAGAAGGCCAGCTGCAGTTGCACTGCATATGGCAGCAGGTCTTCATGGGCTGGCTCTAAGAGAGGAGAATGTGTAGAACACAATGAAGCTCTGATGCAGTTGGAGTTTTTCTGTAGTTTCCAGTGCCTGAGCGGGTTTTGGTTTTGAGCATTTTGGTTTAGCTATTACTAAAAGTGCCTGGGGTTGTTAGAAAGGCTGATGGCAAAACTCAGGTTGCCTGTGATAATTTACCTCCTCTTGTGTCTGCTTCACCATGCAGGTATTCAGTTGCATCATTACAGGCTATTGCTTTGAGATCCATTACTGAAGTGTCCAAAGCTCCCACACTGGGGTAGCATCTAGCATCTAGCTCGAGTGGTAAATGTGGCTGGGGGCTGCAGACAGCTGCATCTTTCCTGCTGCTGGAAGCTGGAAACTAAATAAAGCAAATTTTAGGAAAAGAAATATTGGTTTAATGGCAAATAGGTTTGTGTCCCTGTCTGTGACAACCTCAGTTTGGCAGCCTCCTACCTTCAGAGCATTCAGTATTGTACCACTTTAAACAACATGTTTATGTGTAAAATAAATCCTTAGTAACTGTGCTGGCGTGGTTGGTGTAAAGCAGGCTCCAGGGTGGTGGTTTGTGAGAAGCTGGCTGCAAGGAACCACTGTTTCCAGCTCCAGGTGCTAAATGGGTATTCATCCTCCACTGAGATTGGTACAAGCTTTAGTGCTTAACTTGATTTGCAGCATTGTTACTGACCGTGCTGTGGGGCATGGTCCCTGATCATTGATTAATGTATTGCTTTTTAAGCATGGGTAATAGCCCCCAAATTCCAGGCAGTCATGGGATCTGGAGTAGATTTTGCCCATGGGGAAACTCTGCAGGTAGTGTCCAGCTAGACTGAGAAGGCGGCTCACCCTTTTTGTTAAGGGCACACGTATAGGGAAGTTATGAAAGGTTAATAAATGATAAATAATTAGTTAATCAATTATTAACTCGGGTCTAGCAGGTCAAGGGATTGCTTTTACCTGTTTGAAGGGCCATCCATGCCACACATGGGAGACGTGGGGCTGCAACAACGGAGCATTTAGGGTTTTCTTGCTCTCTTTCATCTTCACGATCAGTTGGGAGTCCTGGGAGTGGAGAGTCATCTCCAACTGTGTCTGGTTCAGAAGTCCAGATTTGTTTACCCTAAGAAAGAGGTCATGCGAGTCCAACACAGACACAACGGCTTTGTTCTGCAGGACGCTTCACTTCTATGCTTTCTTTCATACCATGCTGTCCCATGTTGTGTCACAACAACAACAGGGCACAGCAGAGCTGAAAAAGTTAGCTGTCCTTTTATTTATATTTTTAGGACCCAAGACTGGTAGGTCCAATTCTAATTCTTACAAATTAGAGTTTAGCTGTGTCAGGGTAGCACTTTGGAAACGGAGTTGGGGAAGGACAGCCTGAAGACAAGAGTCGAAGCCGAAGAGCATGCTGAGCATTGAGGTTGCTGGCAGGGCTGTGCCCCCTCTCCCCACAGATTTACCAGCTCAGGAGGAGAGGGTAAAGCTACGGAGCAGTGTTTTATTCTGCATCACTTTATAAGCCTCCTTTTCTGGGACATCCGTCATTCCTCTCAATCAGTTCTTTCAGAACTTGTGTTTATATGAAGACGCCTGTTCTACTTCTTTGCTCAAGAGGTTGTGCTGAGCTTCTGCTAAGCCCTGTCATGGGACTTTCTGTTGCTTTTGATTCCCAGCAATGCACAGAGAAGTTCCACTTCACACTTCTCGGATTATGTCTGCAGAAATGAATTTAAGCTATTCTTGTCTATACTTATCTTCTTTACTCTCCTAATGTTTCTCATGCTGTGAAAGCAGCTATAATGCATTTTTGCTTACATCCGTTGCCTCTCTGTATTAGATTGAAATGTAAACATGGGGGCAAGAAATATCTCTTTGAAACAAGTGCAGGGAGGGGCCCATCAGAGTACTGCTGTCTCTGATCTGTTTGTTGCAAGTAAAGAGATCAGTAAAAACTTATATTAAAAACTTATGTGGTACAGGCATTTAAAACAAAGCTGCATGTTAAATCAAATCACTCTCAGCTGGTGAGGCACAGTGAAGATACTGATGTCTGCTTTTCTGCTTGCTCTGTTCGTTTTTTTTTTTTAATTACACCTCACCTTCCTAGGCAGGTTTCCCTCTCCCCCAGCTGTTGTGCATTGTAAGGTTAGCAGGTAGGAGCCAAGCCACAGAGGTGCTGCCTGCTCAGGACCCTGCCCTCGGAGCAACCCTTTGGGACTGCACCTTGTTTCGCTTGAGGATATCCAGAAGCTACAGAAGTGACTGTGAGTTTGAACCCCCACCATTGCTCTCAGAGTGGGAAGCGCTGGCCCTGACCGGAGCAGAGGAGTGAACTCGCTGAGTCCTTCCAGCCAAGCAGCGGTTCGCTGTGCTGCAGCTGCAGTCAGATGCTACGGTAGGACTAACGCTGCGCAGCCTGCTCGCCCAGGCCGACCACTGCTCTGCACCCTTTAACTGGTTATTGCTCTGGCAGAGTTTAGGTGAGCACTGTTTACCCATTTTCTTCCACGCAGACCAATCCGAAAGCCCTTTAACTGCCATTATTTTCCGAATTCTTAGTGTTTTCTCCCTCTTTTTAAACATTTGCTTTTCTGTTGATGAGGATTTGCAGCAATGCAAATATCTCTCGCTGCATCTCAGCAGAGAGTAAATGCTTTGGTGGGGAAGTTCTGTTTTGTAAGTAATCTTCCCCCCCCTAATTTGAATGGAAAGCAACACTTTACTAATCTTCTAAAACTGTCAGCTTAATTCTCTGTTTGTTACCAGTGTAACCTCTTGTCTCTGCAGCGTTCTGGGCTATTTGCAAACTGAGAGAAGTTAATGGATATTTTGCTCGGCACGAGTCGGCAGGGGCCACTGGCTTGATGAAACGTCAGCTCTCCTGACCCAGCCTAGGCAGGTTTCGGCATACCTGGAGTTGCAGGGGATGTTAATGCCGTCTGAGAGATGCTTCTGGTATTTGGTGTCATGGGGCTGTGGCAATACATTTAATCAATAGGCTATTAAAGAGGCAGAAGGCTCTCTATCGCTGGGTGGTTTCAAATAATGCATTAAATAGAATTGGGAATGATCTGAGGCTAACTGGCTCTGCCATAGACCGGCTGTGTTATGCCTGAAGATCTTTCACCCCTGGGTTTTTTTTTTTATTGTCTCCATGGTGTGTATTGCAGATGTACACAGCCATCATCACCAAACAGGGACAGAGGCACATTGCATACTACATAAAAGTAGGGAGAGGTGGTCCGTGCCCTACAGGTTTAGTTGTAACAGCTAGGCAGGAATTAGGAGCAGGGCATATTATCCCAGACTTCAAGACGGAGAACTGAGCTACAGAGAGATGCTCTGCAAGATAATCTGTGACAGGGACTGGTCCCAGCCCCCAAAGCTGGTATTCCGTGCCCCAAATGGCCTCCTCTTTGCTGGAGCTAGTTTAAAAATACATGTCAGTGAAACAGAGCTTGCAGGCCTCTTTGGCAGAGTGCCCATAGCTAATCACTAGAGATTTCACAGTGAAGTCTTTCAGAGTGTCTGTTTGATTAATGGCTCATATTTTGCAGATCTGAGGCTTTTTATTTTATTCTTAAATTTATTACATATCACTTACATGAGTTAAATATGTTTTAATTCCATTTTAAATACAGTGGAACAATCTTTACAGTGAAGTTGGCTTTTTTTTTACCCAGCAGAAGCGTGTTTGTAGAGGCTTGTGCTTGGCCATGCAGCTGGTTAGGATTCTTCGCAGTCCTGTTGCACGTGCATCTCTGGAACGCTCTTAAAAGTGAAAAACCAAGGAGCACTGAAACACCATTGAACTGAACCTTAGTGCGTTATGTGTCAAGGTGATGAGGGATAACTGTGCTGCTGTCACAGGAGAGAGGGTTGGTAACGTCAGGCTGTTGCAAAGGCATGTGTGGAGACGCTGGGGGGAATGGGAACGTATGTTTGGGTCCACTGAGGTGTGGAGATCAAGTGGGGCAAGGGAAAGAGCGAGCTACTTGCCTGTGTCACCTCCTGGACACTGCTTTGGTAGGGTGAGTGGTTTGGGCTCAGATGTGACCACACGTCTGTGGCAGAGTGGGGGTAAAATCCAGGAGTCCCTTCCTCGGTGTTCACTCTCTCCCTGGTGTCGGGCTGTTTGCAGCGCCTCAAGCCCATCACAGCAGTGCCACTTTGGGCTTTGCCCCAGTTGGGTCCTTGAGCGCAGGAGGTGCATATGGAGCCCTTTTTTAGCAGCTTTTCCCCCTCCCTGCTGGCTGGGAGTGATGGGGAGCTGGACAAAGGAAGCTCCCGATGGAGAAGGGTTGTGTTGTTCTGTCCTCGTAGAGTTCAGCTGGTTTTCTTTGGCCAAACTTCGAGTATGTCAGAGTGAAACCTGATTTTTACAAGTTCACACAGTTAGTACGCTGCTCCCTTCCTTTTAAATTAAACATCCTTTTCTTTCCCCCCGGCAGGAAGACCCCCAGGCGCGCTCCCATTGTGGCTGTGCAGCTTGCGGACAGGCAGTTTGCTGCTGGCTCCAACGCAAGTGCTGCAACAGCAACTGCAGTCGCCACTTTGATAAACAGTGCCTGACCCTATGTTCAGCTGTTGATTCCTGAGGTCTTCCCCCCCGCCCCCACATTTGCATACATGTATGAACAAGCTACCGATACGTATGTAAAGCCGTGTAGAACGGTTCGTTAACAAGGGATTTAGCAGTTGTGCCGTGTTTGCCTGCAGAGCTTTGATCTTGAGAAGGGCACTCAACAGCAGAAACAACACTGCGTCCGGACCCGTATCAAATGCCTTTATCCTGAGCACCTGGGGCTGGAGGCTCAGCAGGGCAGAGTAGCTTTGAAATGAATTAGGAGCATTTCTCCTGAGAACCATGAACGTTTGTCTCAGTTAAGCTTGTTTTTGCTATTTCCCAGTGCTGCAAGTGATCGGTTATTGTAAAATCCCTTAATGGCTTGTGTAGAGGAGAAAACCATGACAAATGCAAGTAAACTTACTGCTTTTGCTTGTTTTGACACTTGTTTCTGTAATATTTTCAGTCCTGAATGACAAATGGCTGTATTCTTTGTGGTTAGCGTGGACCACTTGCAGAGCACTGTGGAGCAGGAGTCTCATGCATTTGTATCTTCACAGCTCAACTTCTCAAGCCAGCTTTTCCAGCGTATTACTTTTTTTCTCAAGTTAATTATTGAAGATCATAATAGCTAGGTGTCAGAAGCCCTCAAAACAGAGCAAGGCAGTATTCCCCATGTAATAATATAACAATGCATTTGGTAAGGTTTTGTATGGTACTCCTCCTGGCAGCTGCACTACTTCAGCCCAAACCTAGCACTGTCGTGCCAGCTAACTAATTTTTATCCTTTCTGCTCCCTCTTTGTCCTGTTTTCTTGCCTTTTTTTTTTGCTCATGTTCGCATGACAAGCCCTGCCAGGCTGTCCTTCTGCACTGGGCTGCAATCGCTGCCTTCAGAGCTGCTATCAGTAGTTACGTCTGCTGTGTGCTGTGACAGCTTTTAAAGCCAAAAAGCCTCTCTCTGCATTGACTTAGTGCTCTTCAGGCAGCTGCCTTTGTATTTTTTATTTATCCGCTCTCTCAGGGTTGTTTTTGTTCCTGTGTGTGACGCCCAGTGATGCGCTCAGCATGATGCCTTCCCATCCAGGTAGCTCAGGGTTTGGTTTATTTATAAACCTAGCACAAGTCAGGAGAGTATCAGTGGCATTACTAGGTTTGGGGAGGTGGGAGAGTGAAACAGCAGAAGGGAGCAGCTTGCTAGCAAAGAAGTGATTATTTGTCAGATGATGTCTTTTGCTCTTTCTGGAAGTGGCTCATTTGTTTTAGAGGACCAGCCTGAAAAAGGCAGAATTACCGAGAGTGCTGTGTTTGTCAGAGAGGCTCTGTGCTGGGATAACAAAAGCAAAGTGAGCCCTTGCCTAAGCCCATAGGGTGGCGTGATGTGGGAGCTCATGGTGTGCCACTGAACTGATTTTTATTTTTGCATTCAGAGGCAGAGAGCCTGCTTCGGCTCTCTAGGTTCGGGGATAGGAAATAAAGGAAAGGAAACATTTCTACTTTTTTGAAACTTTCTTCTTTTTTTTCCTGTAGCACCTAGTTGCGAAGCGAAGTCTCTGTTGCTCTGCCAGTATGGCTGTTAGGAAGGAAAGATAAAAAGTATGCCAGAGGAAGATTTTAAAGAAACACCAACGGGCAATGATGTTGCCAGCAGATAAAGAAAATCTCCTTCAGTTTTTCTTCAGTATCTCTTACATAGTGCTCCCCCCTTATTTTTGTCTTCTGAGCTATCATCACTGTGAGATAAACACACATACACACACCGTGTTGAGAAACACTGTGTCTGCACAGAATCATAGCCTGTCCCTTTAAACTACAGATAAGCTTTAGTGGAATTTCTATTCTGGGAATAGTTAATTCTGTTTGAGGTTGGGCAAGAGAGAAGCACTCACAGGCTTAGTAACAATATTTTTACTCCATGTGATTTTTTTTTTCTCCTAAGGATTTGCCTCCCTCGTTTGATGGAAAGTGCAATTATTGATCAGTCCCCCCACTAAGGAGATGATTGGGGGGTGGGGGGGGAAGAGAGGAAGAGAAAGAAAAAAAAAAAGCCCAAAAGAGTATTTGTAGCTGTGGTGCTGTTATATAATAGCCATTATGTAATGCCTGTTGGTGCCAACTAAAAATATACTGGAAGATAACTTCCAGTTCATTGAAGCATTTAACTAGAGTCGTCCCAGGGTTTCTGGTTCTGGATTCAAACACTTCTGCAGATGTTGAGAAGAGCTTACAAGTCCCCTAGACTGCACAGCAACCTGTTCTGTCTCTTATCCCTCTTTTTCTCCAGTCTTGTTTTTCTCTTCTGCCTGGAGTTTTAGAGACGGTACATGCCTCTTCAGCTTGCCTCTGCACACCCCACTGACCACGCCGTCAGTCCACGCAGCCCCTTTTCTGATAGTTTGTTCAGCTGAGCTTTAAATGTCTGTGGTAGACACTGGGTTTTCAGGAGGAGGTGAGTGTCAAGCGTAGCAGGGAATAGGTTTTACAGTTGCTCATGCAGCAGTCATCGAAAACTCGACAGGTTCATAGGCAGTGTTTTATAGGGAGCTCTTCTTCTGTAGCTGAGCTGCGGCTAAAAGTATATTGCCTTTTCCATCCTAAAGCTCCTCCTTGAACTGCCGACAGGACCTGACATCAGTGTCTAAATGCTCAGCCCAGCTGCAACTGCAGAAATGGAGTAAACCCCCAAGGTGCCCTTACCCAGCGCTGGAGTGGTGCGATGCGGGCCACGTTTTGCCCTTATTTTCTGTACCAAAATGTTGATGTAGCTGTGCAGGGCCTGGAGCAGCATTCCCAGAGGCAGGGTGGGCAGCCTAGGCTGAGCAGTGCTGCGAGATGGAAGTGCCGTGTCTGGGGCTCAGGGGCAGTGGCTGCCTCTCTGGGGCAGGGAATTAGACATCAGCTCTGGTTGCTGGGCAGGGCAGGGGGGGACAAGGGGACGTGACAGACCGCTGGAGGTGACCCAAGGAAGACCTGCAGGGAGGAAACACAGGCAGCAGCAGAGAGCTGTATCACTGATGGGGACCCTGCGAGGTTTGTTACTTTGACAAGCAAAGCCTAAATAGTCCTGGCTAAAAAAGCCTTGAGCAAAAAAAACTCCTCACATCCACAAATCCAGGATTTCAATCTGCATAGAAACTTAAACGCCCATAAACAGCACTATGTATCACAAAATTATATGAGTGATTTAATTAAAGCCTCGCAGTAGTACCAGGAGAGGGTAGTTAGACCTGTTATCTCAGTGGTGAGACTGAGCTATGGCTGAAGCAACCTCAGTTGGATCATGTGTTCACACATCATGATTCAGAAAGCGGGGTTTGGACTCCCGTACACCAATTTTGCTGTAATTGGTGTATATCATTGCCATTTCTCTTCCTCATTATTGAAAACAGTCGTTGTGCTGTTCTATACCCAAGCACAAAGACCAGAATGTCAATATCAATGCCATAAATCTATATTCAGGTTTCTTACTATAGTAGATGTGTCTTGTTAATGAGCTATGGCATCTCTGCGGTCAAGGAGACTAATGCTTCCATTGCAGCAGTAACAGCTGCTATTTTAGGTGACCAGAGATTGTGTCTAACTGTCCAAGTCCTCCAGGATCGCTGGTTCAGTCCCTAGTGGGATCAGCAAGGGGTTTTGCTTTTCAAAAGAGCAAAGGTTGAGTCTAGCTTCAAGACTTACAGAGCGTTTGTTTTGCATGAATTTACCCAAGAAGCGTCTTGATTGCACCAAGCAAGCATTGCATACATCATGCGGCTCCGTTTGCTCTTGAAGGTGCAGTAGAACTCATTAGTACCCATAGTAATTATTGTTGTTGCTGTTGCTTTATTGCAGCAGTATAATGAAGTACGAGTGTAGATAACTCCTGGTTAAACTCAATTTCCTCTGCAGGAGCAGAAATGTTGACAAACTAATGAAGGGAACCAACGGTGCTCTGCACTCGAGTTGGCTCTGTGTCGGCCACAATGGCAAGTGCAGTTCTGTTGCATCCAGTTTTAAGGAGGGGGAAATCCTGATAAGTAAGTAGAACGAGGATTTTACTGAACAACTAGTTTTATTGCTTGTTTTTTCTCCTGGAAGATGCCTGTGTAGGGAGGGCAGTGGGTTAAGGCAGTGGATCATACCCCTGTGTGATTGACTGGCTTAGCTTGGTTGTGTGTTGATGCTTGTCCCTGGTAGCTGCTGAGTAGAGCGATGTGAATGCTTACTCAAAACTACAAGTTACGTAAATGATTATTGTTTGGTGCTATGGGATAAAGATTTAGGACTCTACAGCCGCAGGGCAGTGTGATTTGCTTTCTGTGGGGTAAGATACGGTCTACAGCGCCTATTGCTTTATTTGTATAAAGAGGCCAAGAGCGCCCGTGGAAAGGGGGTTTTGCTGGTCTCTGTGTTAGCAGAAGCCACTCTCCATTTCCTTGTGCCTACGTGTGTTAAATGCCAGGTGGCAGGCAGTTGGAGAGGAGAAACGCGAAAGCTGTGGAAAAAAAGAGCTGATGGCTTTAACGCTGCCGTGTTGGTCCAGCCAAGCGCAGTTAGAGCAATATACTTACTTTGGCGCTCTGCCCTCGGTGATGTCGTCAGCATATTAACTGGAGATGTGGCCATGCATTTTTTAGTGCCAGCAAAGAGCCGAAACTCTAAAACATGGACTAGGTAATGAGAGCTGCCGTCCTGCAGTCTCCCCTGTGGGACATTCACAGGGGAGGGTGGCGTGGGGCAGGGTCCTCAGCCTGCATCCTCTGTGTGCTTTGAATGGGGCTGGGGGGGGGCTCGGCTGCGCCGCGCCATGGTTTTTCACACTCATGGGCAAGATGTGTTGAGAAGAGCATTCATTCCGTTCTGAATAGGCACAAATAAACCAGGCGATACTGTATCAGCGATATTGTTGTGTGGGATTGTTATTTAAAATAGCGTTTCATCTGGAAGCTTTGACCAGCTCTTTGACTGGGAATCATCTGGGTTTGTTATTGTGCCTGTGTTTAAATTGCGCGTTGCTTTTAATCTCTTTAGTCTACATCTCACATTAAAAATCCACTTAATTTTATGACCAGAAGATGCCCTGGCTGCTCTTCCTGTAACAACTGCTTCACCACCAGATATGCCATAGCCATTAAATCGACCCCTGCGGTGACCTGTGTATCTTTAAGCATTTAAATGAGTTTTACAAATTAGGCTTTTAGGATTAGTCATCGTAGATTTGCAGCATCATTGGTGTGTCGCCAAGGACCCCAGTTTTGTCACCATGACGACTACCGCAGGGTTACCGAGAAACACAAACTGCGGGGAAGTTTATTAAACAGAAGATTCACGTGCCAGAATGTGAGTGGGTGAGCGGTGACGCCACACCGCCATGGCCGGGGGAGTGCCTGGCTGCTGGTACCCACCGCAGCCCAGAGGTTGGGCGCCCAGGGGAGAAAGGATGCTGTTATCCACCCACCGAAAATCACCATCGTACGTATTTCTTGTAGCGTCACTTGTGCCTGTTCAAGAAATAGTGTGTTTTGAGAAGGTGGGGAGGCAGTGGGGGGGCTGTGCTTAGTCCGTGAAATGCTCTAATCCTGTGGGGATCGTCCCTTCCCAGGAAAGGCTGTCTCCACCATGGGATGGGAAGATGGAGGGAGGGGTGATCCCGTGATGAAGCATTTGTAATGATAAATGGTAAATTTGAAATGATAAATGACCAATTGTAATGATAATATCCCTGGGTACTGTCTTGTGAGATCAGTGGGCATGAACTGGCAAGTTTGGGGGATTTTTTTTTTTAAACCTGAGCACTGAAAAACAGGATGCTGTGGTTTATCTCCGGCAGGGAATATAAAACTCAACTCTTCTCCTCTGTTACTTTTTTAAATATATGCCTGACTTGTGCAAGGGGAAGCTCCTGGCCCCTGTATTCACTTTCTCTTCTAGACCCTCTTCAGGCATGTGGGAATTAGGGTTTAGAAATAGGACTGCTGGAAACTTCTAAGCACCATCCCTTCAAGATTTGTGCTCTTCTATCGTTTGAAAACCCAGCTCCGTAGCTCTTCCCCCTGCCCCGACATCTCCTGGCATATATAACATGTCCACGTGAGTTTGCTTGGGAACTCAAGAGAGCGTGCATTTGGTGGCTCACCCTGGCACGTTTATCCCCACACTGTTGATATACCTGGCCCTTTTTCACGGAGCTGTCTCCTGTTCCTCAGCCTCACCTGACTGTTCCACAGGGGCTCAGGACCAAAGTCGTCGTCCTGGCTGAACCTGTCCTCTCTGGCACACATCCTGAACCCTCGTATCAAATCATTCAACAAGACAGTGCCAGGAATCATCAGGGGGATGTTCGCTGACACCTAATGGAAGTAAGGTTGAAGTTATGAGATGTCTTTTGTTGTCCTTGGAGGGAAAAGGAAATCCAGGGAATGGTTCCTTGGTCTTAGCTCCCTGTCAGCTCTGCAGGCGCCTCCTCCTGCTCTAGGCAGCGCTGATAAACTGGCTGCCCAACAGCACGCTTAGTGCTGGGCAGGAGCAGAGCCTGTTTTCAGAGGGTGTTTCTCCTTGGGCATGAATCTTCCTTTTTCATCTCACCCCATCCCTTCCCTCTCCCCAGCACCTTCATGCAGGTCTCATGGCAGAGCGTCTCTGCAAGGTCGGCTGCCCTGTCTGAACATGGGATGCTCCCTGTGCTGTTCCACCAGCTCCGGGCTGCCAGCTTGCCATCTTGGCATGGAGGCCTGAGTGGGTTTTTTGGTTTTGAAAGAGATTCTTTGACTTCAAAACACAGCAAATTCCTGGCAGAGGCAGCTGATGGATCATGCTCTGCAAGGGCTCTGTGCCTGGGACTTGCTCTTCTGTGGTCCTTCCCTGACCTTCCAGCAACGCTGCCAAAAACCTCTGTCGTGGGTTACGGATCAAAAATACATAAATGGTATGAACCAACACGCTGGGGTCAAAAAGGGGACAAATGCTCCTGATGCCAGCTCACCTGTGTGGCCTGGAGAAAAGTTGCCTGTCGTGCAAGCCTGCTGCTCACTGGAAACGGGGCTGGTCGGGGGGGAGAGCACTGCTCGTTGTGCAGAAGCTGGTGGGGTTATGTGTTACATATAGGAGCATGTATATAGATGCACACAAGCACATGATATGTTTATGTGCTAGCAGGCCACCACAGCCCAACTGCTTCCTCAGTTTGGAGGTTTCCCACTTAAACCATTCTGGTTTCCTTCGTATGTTTTGTTTTTACCTCTAATTTCCCACAAATGAGCGGTCAGGGAGTTCTCCTACCACTCTCCTAAAGGTTTCCTTCCCCTGAACTAAACTGCTTTAGCAGGGGATTTTCATTTAGCAGTAAAGTGCTTGTTAGAGGTCTGTGTGGGTGACTAAATGCTATTTGCTTTCCAGTGTCAGTCCTGTTCCATATTTGTATTTGTCTTGAATGTTCTGGAGAAATAGAGGAAAAATACATTTTCACTTCAGACCCATCTCAGCGTAAGTGAATTTTGTGCCTATTTCTTCCAAGGCTGGCTGCATTGATACCGTGGTTAAGGGAGTGGAAATAAAGAAGTAAAATCCTGAGCTATCATAATCCTGTTTGGGTGAACTGGCTGCCTCTGAAGTATACAGCCTGGTGCGGAAAGCATCCCATTTTTAATTACTACTAATGCTGCTGTTTTGGTGACTCTTAGCGCTGGATTACCTGAAAGCCTGTCTCAGGAACACCGATGTTCTCCATAGGAAAGTAGGGAGGTAAGATTTGCACACATACAGGGAATGATCCCGCTTGGCGGGTTTCAGCCAAATTTGCTGGAGGAAGAGGAGAAAATTCTCAAGAATCCCAGATTCCTGGAATTAATTGCACAAGTGGGTGAGTGGGAAATGGGAGAGGTATTGTGTCCTTGTTCACCCTCTGGTGCTCCAGGCAAGGTCCCATACAACACATCAAAGGGACCAGCCTGCCTCATGTGCCTTGTTCCCGTTGAATCGTGCTCCTGACAGCAGATGCCAAGGAAAGGGAGCCAGTGGTGGGAGAGTGGCTACTCCTGCTTCATCCCATCAGTGTGAGCCCCTCCTGGAGCATGCCCTCACCCCATTAATATATTTTTTTTTCCCCACTGGCAATTATCATAATAACAATAGAATCAAATGCTGAAGAAGAGGTGAAAATGTCATGGCATCTCTCACAAGGTATAGCATTGGAGCTGGTCCCTCGGACGGGAGTTGCTGGGAGATTTTGGGTGCTGCCTTCTAGTATGATGTTGTAATCTATCAGTGTGTACTCTTGAACTGTCTTGTTCTTTGTCACTCAGGGTAATAATTACCCAGAGCATTTTACCTTCCAGATGCTTTGCAGCTATTAATCACTCGTCAGCATTCCTGAAACGATAGAGTTCATATCCCCATTACGTAAATAAGGAAAGTGAGACGAAGAAGATGGTAACAAAACTTCATAGGAAGTATCTGCTGCTCTGGGGTGGGTTTGTTTGATTTGCAGCCTGATATTTTCGAGGCGCTGAGCCCCAGAGCAGTGCCAGCACCTCTAGGCTGAGAGCAGCACTTGTGCAGAGTCAGGCTCTGTGTGTCCCAGCGTAGGGAGGGGCTTTTGAAAAATTGCCCCTAAATTAGAAAGTTGAGTTCGGAGTTAGATCAGCTTTCCTCCAACTGGTGAGGCTTGTTTTTCTGGAGGACTCTGCAGGGAGACGGGAGGTGAGTTCGCAGCAAAGGCAGCACGGCAGGGCAGGCAGCAGTCTGCAGCCTTCCTGCATCATTTTGACAAAGCACGAAGCTGCAGCGTTACCGGCAACCTGGAATCGGAGAGGACTCAAGTTTTGCCAAACACCAACCAACCATGCAGAGGCAAGAAGAGGAGCCTCCTGTCTCCCATGTGCTTCATTTGCAGCTAACCCTTATATCCTGGCCATTTTTGTTTGTGGTTTCTAGCCTGTCCTCCTCCTCCAGCTCTCTGTATCCTGGCGAAGGAAGTGCTGTGATCAAATGTTAATGCTCAGGAAAACCTAGCTGTGAGCAGCAGCGCTTGCATCCTGCTGTTTAATTTTCCTTGTCATGGGCTACAGCGGTCAGTGGTTGGGGCAGGCTGACTTTCCTCCCGGTGCTGGCCGCTGTGCCGCCTTCTCCTGCACGGGCCTGCAGGGAACGGTGCTAGCCATCGCTGCCTCCCTCCCTCCGAGCGCTAAATATGTGCTGTGTGCTCTCTCTAATACTCCTTATCGGGGGCCTGGCTTTGTTTACTTGCATAATTCCCTCAGTGCCTTATCAGATTAGCATGATTTCAAAGTGTTAAGAGCATCAGTGCCTGAAAGAGTTTTGCACTCCGCTTGCCTTGGCCTCCCCATGTTCAGATTAGATGCAAACACATTCATGATAATAGAAAACTGTTTGGACAGAGGTGGTTTTCCTTTCATCCTAGATTAATAATAGAAGCAGGGAGACCTGTTAGAAAGGAGTAAGGCTTTGTCATGTAGTTGCTTTAATCTGACTTTTTTGTGGGTTGGTGTTCAGGAATGGTGGAGAAAAGCCCCCACAGCAAAAGGCAGGTGTGCTTCCCGGCTGACGGGGAGAGGGAGTTGGTCCTGGTGGGATGGGGAACAGGACCCGTGTGAGCAAATGTCTCATTTCTCTTGGGTGAGTTTGGAGATTTGGTTTGTTTGAAGAAGGGCCGTGAAAGAGGTTGTACTGGAGCCAGCCACAGTCATTTCTTCTCTGATAGCAACAGTAAAGCACGTTACATATATGTGAGCATTATGTCAGCACAGAGTAAATAATGAGATTTTCCTGTTCCTAACAGCGGCACAAATGATCACACCGTTAGCTTCATAACATCCAGAAGGATGAAGGTTTTTGGTGTGCATGCTGTCAAGGAGCACAGTTGGAGAGGGCCACCCAGCCCCTGCGAGGATGCTCGCTCCTCTGGATGGGGCTGGTCTGCACACTCCTGGTGGACCTGCCAGAGCCCTAACCGAGCTGGCACCTGCTTGAAGCATTTGCCTTGTGCCCATCCACATACCTGGCACAGCTAGGATCTGTTGACAGAGTAGTTTTGCCTTGCTTGGAGTGCTGGGTACAGCAGAGAATAGGCTTGTGGTGTAACTGGGCAGATACCTTTAGTACCAGCCAGACAAGATTTGCTCTGCTTTCCATGGTGGTACCATATACCCGTTCCCTGGATGCAGTGTCCACAGCCCCTCCAGCTCCCTCTTGTCCCCCTTTTGCCTGGTTGCAAAAGCATCCAAAGCCACGTTCATATTGCAGCTTGGGTTCAGCCAGAGCCAAGCTTGACTTTTTTCCAGAAAAATCTATCCTTATTCCTGCTGCTCTCACCTTTCCCTCACCACCCTCCCTTAAAATTCCCACCCCTTGGCTTGCTGAATAATTTCAAGGTGCTAATTACCCCATGATGCAGCTGATCCATTGATCTGGAACACAGTCTTGAGGTAATTTTCTGTCTGAGCCAGTCTGGAGCTTACGCAAGTGCTGTTGTTTGTTTCCTTGTTTTTAATTTCCTGCAAAGAAAAGCTTTTGTGCTGCTCTCGACAAGATGCCTGTGCCTCTGTCTCAGTCGGCGGCTGCTGTGTCAGGCCACGTGGGTCTCGAGGAAAATCGACACTAACAATACCCGTTTCTTCTGTAATTGATGTCTGGGGGTGGGAATCAAAAATCCTGCTCACTCATGTCCCTCTGTCAAAACTGTTAGTCTGTTCCTTGAGGTATCGAGTGGCTTCTCTAGCCCATCTTTAACCCTGCCTTTGGGACAGGCTGGGAGCAACTCACACTCTTTGTCCTATTAGGAAAAGACTTGTTCTGTTAGATCGATACTTGGAGGCAGAGGTTGCTGGGGTTGCTCATCCCAGAGGATTCAGAGATCCCTTTCTGTGATGGCTAACCACAAAAAAACCCCAGCGCTGGGTAACGACTGGCCACCGGAGAGTGCAGCACGCATCCTGCACAGCAAAGAGTTAATTTTCCTATGGCTATTGCTTCCAGCAGCCTCAGCAGAAGCGTTGTGCCTTTGCAGGGTTTGATCCATGGAGGGGGCGGGGGTGTGGGGATGATGTAATGTTAGCAACTCCCGGTGCTCTGGTAGTAGGAGGCTATGCAAAAATAAACTCATCTGCATTCATTTCTCTCCCCAGCTTGTATGCGCTGGTTCAGTGTACCTGGAGGACTTGCTCTCATACCTTTTAAATAAAATCAGTGGTGGTTTTGCTAAGCAGGGAAGAGGGCAAGGTTGGTGCGGCAGCTCTGGGCAGGGAGCAGGGCAGGGGGGCAAAGGGGAGCGCACAGCCGGGTGCTGGTGGGGCTGCACACACCCCTCCAGTGAGCAGCACCGCTGGATAAAGCACAGAATGAGCTTTGCATCCCGTTTCTGGGAGCAGTCTTGTCTCCAGGTGGGGGGTGCGTAGCAGTTGTCTCTCCCTGAATCATAAGCAGATTTTGAGACGTAAAATATAACGTAACACCTCTCTCCCTCCAGCATAGCAGCCCCTTCTTTACAGGGTCAGGCGAGGTGCTCGTGGCTCAGACCCCTTTTGATGAAATGCTGCAGCCTGGCTGGGCCAGAGGTGGAGGACAGCTCTAAGGCGTGCATGTAACCAGGTGGGGAGTGGGGGGGTGTGGAGAGGTAGGGGGGGTTGGTGTTTGCATAATTTGCAGTCCTGGCCTCTTTCCGGGCTGGCTGGTAAATCCCAGACCTCTGGCAGATCTGTCACTTTGGCAGGAGGGGAAGGTTTGCTCCCCACCAGTGCCTCACACGATGCCTTTGGAGGGATGTTGGCTTGTGCACACTAAGCCATAGTTTTAAGGACTGTATCTATAGAAAAGGTACCATTTCTTCTGCTGCTGTTTTGAAAGGATCAGCCTGAGTGAGTATGTGTGCAGCCCTCGCACCTGCGTACTTGGTTTTCCAGGAAATGGCAAAGATGGATGTCACCTCTAGAATAATTCGGCACCTCCCAGCCAAGGGAGGATTTTCCTAGTTCCAACGAAGTACCAAAGGTATTTATTTCAGTCTATCCACAAGTTCACAGATAGTGTAGGAAAGGGGAGGCAGAAAGAAAGAAACATCTCACAAACTGGAAACTGAGCTGCTGTGAATCCTTTCCTCAGCCACCACCCTGGACAGAGCAGAGCTCAGCTGGTCTGCATAGCTGGCAGCCAGGAACAGTCTTTGGGTTTTACGATGATGGGCTCTGATGACAAGTGGCAAACAGGCATCATCCTCACAGTGACAGGTTGGGTAGCCAGCACTCCCAGGTTTCTCTCTGGTTTGCCCACAGACATACAGGTATGTCTGCACTGCCCTGAAAGTCCCTTTTAAACTGATGTAATTGTTTGGGCGGTGCTTGGGATCCGTTCTGTAGTCTCACGGTAAGATGGGAACACCCAAAAAATGGACCTGTGTGATCATCTGTTATTGGACACTATTGAAACTGTCCCTGGTGTGACTCAGTGTGGTCACTGGTGTGTCTCCACAACATCTCCAAGAGAGATGTCTTCTCTACATCTTTGAACTGGAACAAGGGGAGGGAGGCATTCAGAAAAACAACTTAAAAAGTTCGAGAGCTTGACATTGTGATGTAAAAGTTTTGCCTTGCAGAGCCCCGCTGGAGCACTGTCCATCAGAGACCCGCTTGAACATTAGAAATGACCTTTCTCATTCATTTTGTTGCCTTAGCCCTGTCTGTGGCTCTGGACCCAGACATGACCCAGGATGCACACAAGACTGCAGCAGCATCCAGGAACAGAGATCTCATGTACCTGCCGGGGGCACAGCTTCACTGGGCTTTTCTTCTCGCCACAGCCTTTGTTTCAGGCTCAGGTGAAGGACTACAGTCAGCCTTGGGGACTTCCGTGAAGCCAGGGAAAAATGATTGTAGCAGCAAAATCCCTGCAAAGCCCAGCGTGTACACTCGTCAGGTACTAAATACTGAGCCAGGGAGGGAGGAGGGATGGGCACATGAACTCGGTGAGTCTTCAGAGAGTTCTGCTGGTTGCTTCTGGTGCAGCAGCTTGGGCTGCGGCAGGTCTGGTAGGTGTGCAGCAGAACCTGTCACTGCTTGGGGACGTGGTTAGTGTGGGACAAGCAGACCTCAGGCAGTGTTTGTGGCCTCTGTCTGCAGCGCCCGGAAGGCTGCAGTGCAGCACTTGGCGCTTGTCAAGTTCAACTTTCTGTCAAGTTGACACAGGGATGCTAATTCTTTGCTTGGTGATGGGGAAGCTGAGACTGGGAGGAATATTTGCTAATTTTAAAGGAAAATTGTGCTTCACGTGGCTGGAGATCTCCCTCCTGCAAAGGGAGCTTGCATTGCAAACACATTCTTTTCCCCCCTGGGAAATCCTGGCCTTTCACTAATGCAAGGGGATCCAGCTGCTCTCCAGATGCAGACCAAAGGAGTCACTTGTTTTGGTTTTAGGTTGGAGCCTAATGGGGGAAGAAAAAAGCAACTGCTTGGATTTCTGCAGCTGTTGCTGGTTTTTCTCCTTCAGAGGGAAAGAGGAGGCATGGGGACCCCTCACCTTAGTGTCACAGACACTGCTGGGGATGCCTCTGAGTGCCATGGTGCTGTGGACACAGGTGTCTTGGGGAAAACTGCATGAAATGAAAACACCCAGAGACAAATAAAGGGCATCTGCTTCCTTTAAATGCACCAAGATGGGTGGCCAAGTCACATCTCCTGAACTTATTTTTGGTGCTTTTACTGTTAACATCCAGGAACCGCAGTGCTCTGTGGTGCCAGTATTTCACCTGTGTATTGCAAGAGGGAGCTTCAGCAACCAAATTCTTAATGTGAGAGACACAAGTAGAGGAGAGGATGTGATGTGCTCAAGGTCACCTCACAGGCTAGTGGCAGAGGAACGCAGGTAAGCCCTGTCTGCTGGGGCCAGACCACTGTGATGGACTCTCAGCATCCATCTACAATGCTGCAGCCCTTGCCACTGCCCCAGCATCCCTGCAGGTAGTCTGGCTCTGTCTGGCAGGGATGGGGCACCTGTGAAACAGCCTGCAGCTTTACTTACCCCAAGCCAGCAGCCAGCTGGGCAATCGGAATAAAAAAATCTGGAAGAGGGATGCTGTGCTGCAGCCAGAAGAGCGTTCACTTGAGAGCTAGCTGCTCCAGAAAACACCAGTGCTGCAATCATAGAATCGTAGACTCGTTTAGGTTGAGAAAGACCTTTAAGATCATAGAGTCAAACTGTTAACTCAGCTCTGCCAAGTCCACCACTAAACCGTGTCCCTAAGTGCCACATCCATATGTCTTTTAGATACCTCCAGGGGTGGTGACTCAGGCACTTCCCTGGGCAGCCTGTTCCAATGTTCATAACCCTTCTGGTGAAGAATTTTTTTCCTACTACCCAATCTAAACCTCCTCTGGCGCAACTTGAGGCCATTTTCTGTCATCCTATCGCTTGTTACTTGGGAGAAGAGACTGACCCCACCTCGCTACAACCTCTTTCAGGTACTTGTAGAGAGTGAGGTCCCCCCTGAGCCTCTTTTTCTCCAGGCTGAACACCCCCAGCCGCTCCTGGTCAGACTTGTGCTCCAGCCCCTTCCCCAGCTCTGTTGCCCTTCTCTGCGTCTGCTCCAGCCCCTCAGTGTCTGTCTTGGAGTGAGGGACCCAAAACTGAATCCAGGATTTGGGGCACCACCACACTACTCTCACCAGTGCCGAGTACAGGGGACAATCACTGCTCTGGTCCTACTGGCCGCGCTATCTCAGATACCAGCCAGGATGCTACTGGCCTCCTTGGCCACCTGGGCACACTGCTGGCTCATACTCAAATGCTGTGGGAGATCAGCAAACAGTTTTGTGTTTTCCAACATGTAATTGATATGTACTCTAATTCCCCCATATTTAAAAAAGAAATAAGCAGTGGGAATAAGAATAAACATTTAACTTATTTTTCTGAATATTGATGAAAGTTAGCGTTATGTGGGCTCCTCTGCGTATATTTTCAATTACAAAAATCTTCCTACCTGCAGCATACTGTATTCATCTTTGAAATATCATTGCTCCTTTCTTCCGTAAAAAACTTCCACGAACTTGTGCAAATATTTGCTTGCTGTTCGGTGGCAATTTGGATAGTTACCAAATCCGGGAGCACAGCTGTACAAGGGAGCTGTGTTCTGCTGGAGGAATGCCTGCCAGAGGCAGCTCCAGCTCTAAGCGAGTGCAAACACCTCGTCCACGGGCACAGACCCACACCTCCACCTTGGAAGGGCATCTGCCAGCATCTACATCTTTTAGGTGAAAACCAGCAAGGCAGAGTGTAGTGGGAGAGCTTCATCCCCTGCGCTTCGTCTTCATCACCTCGGAGGTCAGCTGCTTTGGATTTCTGGCTCTGCTTTCCAGATCTGTATGCCCGGCAAGTGGCAGAAATGTAGCCCATGCCGAGGGAGGCCTGAGGTGCAGAGACACAGCCCCATCCCTGCAAAAGTGTTAAAATCACTCCTGCAGCCACTGGTGTTTCAGGGACCCCAGCTGGGGAGCCAGCAAAGGCGCATCTTCTAGAAGCTTTGTTACCTGTCTGCAGTGCCATCGTTGTCTTTGAATTACATTGTTCACAAGCTCTCAGCTGTGCCTTCTCTTTTAAAGAGTTCGGGAGATGTCTTTACAAATATAAGGGTACTTTTGTTATGGTGGGGGTACGTGGGCTCACAGCTGGAGCCGGTGAGTATTGCTGGGCGATGTTTTGGCAGAACCCCAGGTAAGCAGCAGTGCTGGGCTGGACCGGGTGGGTGCTCAGGTGCCTGTGCATTGCTCTGCCACCCGATTGCTCCTGGGAGCACCAAGCGTGCCCAGGCCAGAGACCCAGAGGCTGCACAGTGTGTTTCTGAACGCAGCATGCTTCTCACCTTTGCTACTTAAAGTCAGAAAAAGCAGCAGTTTTAACCTTGCTTTTGCTGGCTTTTTGCATTCACCGCAAGCCCCAGCAACAATATGCACTTTATTTTAGCTCTTCCCTGGGAATAGGTTTTTCAGGTTCCTCTGCTTGCTTGTTTTCAGGCAGCGGAGAGATCCTGAACAGCTTACATTGGGTAAAAGTCACTGGTTTGTCTCTTCAGTCCCAGTGGTGTGCCAGGCATAGTTGATTGCTGGAACCAGCCCAAATTCCTGTCTGCACCCTTAATTGGGAAACAGGGATGGGGATGAGCAGGGGACTCCAGAGGTGTAAATAGATCAGTCAGCCACATGGCGTCATCTCTGCTCTGCACAAATGCAGCTGAGGACGTGCTGAGCAGAAAGAATAATTTTAATTAGCACATACTCCTTCTCAAGCTCTGAAACAAGTGTAAATGCGTGGCCACTTCTGCTGCTTTTAACAGACTAGCTAGGCAGCTTTCTAGGAAGGTGCCACCCCTCTGTGTCTACCTCGTCTCAGTCCTCAAATTCCATATAGGCTGTGTCCCTGTCAGCAGAGGTGAGGATCCGTTTGGCATCTGCTGGGAAAGGGATGCACGTGTTCCCAGGTGGGAAGGAGAAGCAGAATCATCCCGGGGCGTGGAGGCTGTGCTGGGGTTGTCTTTGTGGAACTGTGCTGTAAATGGTAAAAATACACAGACTTCTCCATCTTCGAGTATGATGTCTCCAGCACTGTCAGACTTTCCTACTTCATGCAGGTACGTGGGCAGATACCTAACAATGGAGAACCTGCACAGCAGGGTACCCTCCCTTCCCTGCAAACATCTCACACGGCTCTTGGTAGAGAGCTGCTTGACTGTAGCACCTGCAGAAATGGTCGTGTTGTATGGGATGGTGAGTGGGGCTGGTTAGAAGAAGGAGGTACTCCAGGTAAAAAGTTCCCAGCTGTTTTGAAAATTCAAAATACTCACATGCCCCTGCAAATTGTTTACAGGGCCAGTGGAGCTTCAGTAGGGATGGCTGAGCTGACATGGTCTCTCTGGTAGCTGCCAAGGTGGCTGGAAATACTCAGTATTAAATCACTTGATGTGTCTAGTTAGGAGCTATTTCTCTTTGTGAGAGTGGGGCCTGAAGAAATGCCCCGATGACCTCAGTGCTCTTGGAAGCAGGTTTTTGAGTTTCCCGGTTTTTATAAAATAAAGGTGGGATGAATGTGTTTATCATTTCCCTCCAGTGAAGTGCTTGGAGAGCTCCCTTGCTTGTGAGCAGTAACAGTAGTTTCCATCAGATGGACATGGGACCTGGGGCCACTGTGTTTAATTCCCTGTGTATGTAATTTGTCCTATTCACATGACTAGTTTGATATTCAAACTTGTTATTACGCTGGGTAGAGTTTGAATTGAATTGTCAGGAAAAGATGAGAAAATTGCGCTGAGTATGTTTGCCCATTCTAATGTAAACCCATAAATAGCCTTTAGATTTAGCTAATCCGTAATTGAAAGAAAATCTGTAACAGCAGCCAAGGACCAGTATGAGATAAGTGTCATGTGAGAAGTGAAGGAAGGTGGCTGCATCGCTCGACATTACTTTGGGAGCACTCCTGGGTTTGGATTTGGGGAGGGCTGGTCCATACTGGGTGCTGTGTGAGCGCCGGCTGCTCAGAGCCCAGGAAGCAAGGCTCTGCCAGGCTCTTGGGTGCTTGTTTTTCCCTTGAGTGCTTTCTTGTTCGCTTCCTTCTTGTTTTCTTTTGCTTTCTTTCCCTCTGATTATCTCTTTGGCTGTCTTTTATGGTCTTGATAGTGGAAATTGAGAGACCTTTGCCTTTTAAACCTACCTTAATATCCCTAGAACAGCACTAGCATGAACTCAGCCATGACGAAGAAAAGATGCTCAGGGAGGCCAGAGCAAAACTTCTCAGTTCCTTCCATTCTCATCCTGTTCTCAGACACTTCAGTCTTCGCCATACTCCCTCTTTGGGCAGGAATTTTCCATGCTGCTTGTCTGCCTAGTGCTGATTTTTGCATTAACTGCGAAATGCTTCAGTTGTGAGATGTATATAAACATGAGCTAAACAGGTCAGCTGTTTCTTGAGAGCAAGATTTAGAGGAAATAGGTTTTTTATGAACCCCCTTTATCGATAGGAAACTGAGGCACAAGAAACATTGAGGTTAAATATATAAAATGTCAAGCTGTCATTTCCTCACGGCAGAGTGTTTGAGTTTATGAACCTAACAATGTTCTTTTGACAGTTTCGTGAGTGGGTTAATACCTAAATAGGAAAATGAGATGACAGGTTTCACAGCTTCCCTGTTGAGGGAGTTTGGAATAAAAAAACCTTGGGTTTTGCATGCTCTGTTAGGAGAAAATGTCAAAAACACAGTTAGAGATGGTGAGGTTCCCCGGCTGTGGATCCAGCCCTGCAGAGGTGCCCAGGCATCTCCATCAGGAGCAAGTTTGGGATGCGCAAAGAAGCGATAAAAAAGACAAAACCTGAAGTTTGATGGTCTGCTGTGATCCTGGAGAAACCTGCCATCCCATTTGCTGGTAGTACTTGGTATCTAATGAACATTCAGCACTTTAAAAATTCCTGATGTGCCGCTGGATGAGGTGTCTCCCTGACTGCTCATCCCTCTGAGGCTGAGCCAGAGCACGTGCCACGGGGCAGAGATGCGGTGCTGGAGGCACTGCTCTCCTCGCAGGGCTGGTGCCTTCTGGCTCCACCACTGGCACAGGTTGCTCAGAGAGCTGGTAAATGCCCCATTCCCAGAAACATTCACGGGTGGGCTGGATGGGGCTCTAATCTAGCTGGAGATGTCCCTGCCCATGGCAGGGGGCTTGGACTGGGTGACCTTTAAAGGTCCCTTCCAACCCGAACTGTTCTCTGACCACCCCTGGTACTGCGCTCTGGAGAGGGTGGCAGCTGACCAAACCATTAGCATAAATGGAAAAAATTGCAAGAGCCGCTTCATTGTGAGTGGGACAACCTCTTCTCAGGACAAGCTTGAGCTCGTTGGCGTGCGAGATGGTTTCAGCTGAATCAGAGCCGTGGGATTTTTTTCCTTCTCTTATGCACAAAAGCATTAACTTTTTGGACCTAATCATCACGTTTCCCAGCACGAAGCCAAGCGGTGTGCTTTCATCTTGCCTGGCTATTGTGCTTAGATAAGTCCTTGCTGTGGGAGTGCTCTGTGGCACTTGAATCAACCTGACACCAAGGACTTTCTGCCCGGCAGCTGTCTCGCACCGCGCTGCAGACTGCCTGTGGGGCTGGCTTAGAATTTGTGTGGCAGCAAAAGTCTTTGCTTCTGGTTATTGAGTGTGAAGCTGGCAGCGTGTGTGTTTGGAGGCAAAAAGAAAGGGTATTTGCATCCTCTGAAAGGTTATGATTTGCATTGTAACATCCCAGAGATGTTTTTGCTGCCCTGGTGGGGTCCCTGTGGGGGAAGGGCAGTGCTGGATCACTTGGGCTTGTCCTTGCATCAGAGTGAAACAAGAAACGGGGCATCCTGCAGGAATAATCCTCGTGCCTCTGGAGTAGTGGGGGCTGGGACACACAAAGCTGGGCGCTGGACCAGCTTCAGGGCTCTTGCTGGGTTTTAGCACGCTATAGAAACTGATAGATGGCATCTTTACCCTGCTTTAGCCCCTTTCGTGAGGCTTTCTGGAAGTGAAACGAAGTGCTCCATTTCCTAACATTAAAGGGATGTTTATGTAGCCTAATGTCTCAGAAGAAACGAGGCTCAGGTGGTTGTAGCCCTCCCGTTCTCCCCTCCAGGTTCTGAGCTCACGTGGCCAGTTCCCACAGTGACTTCAAGGAGAAAAAGTTCCTAAAACGATTTCTGAGTGGAGACCTCTGGTTCAAACACACGCACCTGATTAGATGTCAGGGAAACCACACCAGGCGGTGACGGAGACCTGCCTTGGGCACCCCAGCTCCCCATGCACCCCTTCTGGCTTGGGCTGCTGCCGGCGCTTCTTAGCAGCACCCAGCTGCAGCACCCGCTGCCCCTCCAGCCCCTCCTCGGCGGCTCGTGATGGAGCCAACAGCCAAGTCAGAAAGACACCCAGGCTTTGGAGCAGGTTTTACAACCTGAGATAATCCCTCACTTCATTATAAGATGGGATTTTAAAACTGCAGAGCAATGAAAAGCTTCCACTGGGCAGTGGGAAGAGAGCCCTTTAATAAACATAAAAATCCTATTAAAAATATATATACATAAACTGTGCTGCCACATAGAGGCATTGGCGACAGCTCTCCCTATTTATCATGAATTTTGCAGTTGGCAGCGCTTTTATTTTTAATGCCTGACCACTGGAGTCCTGCTATTGCAGGAGCCTTTTTCTCTATCTTTTTAATAAATGCAAGAGTCTAGCTGTCATTTTTGCAGAGGGAGGCTATAAAAGGTGAAATAAGTACAGTGTAAGGGATCTAAAGCCAGAAGGCTGGTCAAAAACTCCACAGTATTTTAAAATTTAATTATTTTTTAACGTTTGGAGTTAGCCGTGGCTGTAAACGTAAGTCCTATAATAATGAATTGAGCGAGCAATCGGTTCATTCGGAATACCAGAACAAATCAAAGAGTAGCACATCACCCAGAGTACTGTGCTATAATGCAAAAAATCGTGTACTGAGCGAAGGTAAGAGCTTAGGAGATGATCTGGCATACCACACCGAAGAAACAAACCAGCTGAGTGCCATCATTTCTGACCAAGCACTACAATTAATCCATTGTCCATCCACAGTTTCACTTGAAAGCTAATAGATGTCATCAAGGGGAACAAGGTCTACAGAGAAGGGTGTCCTTCTGGAGGAAGGGGTAAGTCACTGGCTGGCAGGGCTTGGCACGCACCGATCCAGATAGCAGTGTGGGTAGGTGAGATGCATTTCTGCTACAGAGCTGTGCATCTGCCAGTTTCCCCCCGCCCCCCCCCTTAACTATAACCCTTTTATAAGAAATTTGAACCCGTTTAAATTAAGTACTGAAAGGGGGACAAAAATCCTGATGGCACTTTTCCAGAGCATTTTGCGCATTTTCCAGGGCTCTTCCAGGGGGGTAGGATTCTCTCCCAGTGCTTTGCCTCCTGCTGTACCCGAGGCTGAGGGGTCTGTGCAGGAGACTGAGGGATCCCCAGGGTGGAAAGTTGTTGTTTTCCCACCGTTGTACAGACCCCACCATTGGGCTGGCTCTTCAGCCAGGGCTGTACACAGGAGCTTTTCCTTCCCTGCTTTCTGTGACCACCTCGGCTGCTTGCAAAGATCTGTGAGCTGGAAGCTCATCATCTGGCCGGCATCCTCTTAAAGGTATTTTAAGAATGCCACGTGGAGCACCAGCTCGCAGTACTTGCAGCGTTTTGTAGCGCTCTGGTGGCAGCAATTCAATCCTTATTTGGGTTTTGGCCAATGTTTGTTGTCCTCACTGGAAGTGGTATTGATTATTTGAGCTCAGGAGCCAATTATGGCCGATATGATACTCACCACCTCGTGTTCCAGGATGACGTGTGCCATGGAGGCTACCTTCAACTGTACCTGCCAAATGGGGCAGTGAGGCCCCGGGCAGACCTCTGACCTTCTAAATCACCTGTGATGTGACTAAGCGGTGTAACTCACGCCCTAAGCCTTACTTGACGTGTGTCTGTTGGGTTTGGTTTGAGCAGGGACTTGGCGTTTGTTTAATACCTCCCTTGGGTGGTGCAGCGTCCCACATGGCATCTGTCTGTCTGCTTGATGGCACTGCAGATCTCATGCGGCAGGGAGAATTTGGGAGGAGAGAACACCGCTGTGCCAAGGGCAAGCGGTACCATCGGAGCCCACCAGCCATGCAGCAGGTCCGCAAAGTGTCACTGCAAACCCACGAAAAGCTGAAGGCTTCACCCCCATGCGAGTCAAAACAAGGGACCCTGATTATAATACACAAAGCCCAAATCTCTGACCCCTTAGAGGTCCTCCTCAGCCAGAGGTATGTCCCTTGTCATCAGAAGCAGGAGTGACCTGATAAACCAGTTGCAGTTCATAGCCCACGGAGATCTCTGTGGGGACAGGGATGCTGCAGGGCTGAGGCTGGGGGGGTCAGGCGCTCTGCTTTCCTGGAGGGGGAAGTGCCGGAGATGGTGAGTTCGGTGGGTTGGTGCTGAAACCCAGGTGATTCCTCATCTTGCTTTTTATTTATTACCTTATTCTGCCTCACTGAGTCTGCGTTAACGTTATGTCTGGTGTTGTCAGCTCTCCTTGGGTTTTCTACATTTAACAGTTTCCTGGGCAAAACACCTTCCCATGTGGCTCATTTGATGCTATTTAGATGAATCGGTTGAGCCTGTAGCCTGGGTTTGTTTCATTAAAATTTGGGCTGTACTTTTCCATCTGGCTGCCTAGTGGAAACAGTGTCCAAAATTGGTATTTCAGTCACTTTCTGTATATTTTTCGCAAAGCTAATTGAATTATGAGGAGCAGGTTACTTAAGCAAATACAATGGCCCCTGTCACACCTCATAGGACCTGTTAAACACAGAAAACCAAATGTGATCAACACTTTCCAGTAATTACAAATGCGATGGGCAAATCAGCCTCCCTGCCCCTAGAGGAAGAGGTTGACGAGGTCTTCTTGGGGCAGCTCCTCTAGCACCACTACTGCCGAAGGGAAACGCGATAATGCCTCCGTCCACCGTGAAATACTGCATCTTCATCTCATTCCTGACCCAAACCAGTATTTCAACTGGTACTTAATGAACTGCAGCCAGGCCCATGCCGTCTGTACAAAGCAGGAATATCATCTACTCTGTTCATAGAGGGAGAAAGGAGTTGTGATCTCTTCTCGCTGCTGGTAACGAGTCATTAGCGGGCTTGGGCACATGGGACAGGGCAGCGAGCACAGGACCCCGGAGCACGCGGGGCAGCCCGTGCATCCTGCGCAGCTGGTGCAGTTACTGGGGCAGC
The DNA here is from genome assembly GCF_015220075.1 of Falco rusticolus. NCBI lineage: Eukaryota > Metazoa > Chordata > Aves > Falconiformes > Falconidae > Falco > Falco rusticolus. The sequence continues at coordinate 23,640,174 of NC_051187.1, read as the reverse complement.
CACGCTGCTGGCGGCTTTTGGGGATGAGTTTGCAGAGAGGAAAGGTGTCACTTGACCTTTCTGTGATTGAGTTGCCTGGCTGCTTTAATGGCTTTGGGATGCGGGAAATGGAAGTGTAAATACCGCTGACGTGCAGGTGGCCTCGCCTGCGCCTGCCCGCTCTGTGCTGCCAGGGACCAAATGCACGTCCAAAGAAGGAACACATCTTTTTTTTCTTTTTTTTTTTTTTTTCCCCCTCCTCCTTCTTATTTATTTCACAGGCAAGGAGCAGAGGTGGGAATAAAGGAAAAAAAGACGTCAGCAGCTTATTAGATCAGCAGCAGTTGTTTTGAGCCCTTGCTTTTCCATGCCAGTTGATGTAGTAAGCTTTGTTTTGGGGGTGATTTTCTCATGCAAAGGACTGTCTGATCAGAAAATGGTATTTTGTTGCAATAATTTTCTCCGAGCAACTTGGCAGTGGTCTCTCTGAGGTAACATGCTGTTGATTAATGCACAAACTTACCCCCTCTCCCTGGTGTCTAGTTTTCATTCCATGTAAGCTCTGATTATTCAGTAAAAAAGAAACATTGGCCTATGAAGCTAAACATCAAAATGCAGAAGCAGAACCCTCAGTGTCCCCACTGTTTGCAGTGTGTTTGCTCAGGGTTATTTTCATGCCACACACAATTGAGGTTATTGAGGAGAGCAAAATGAACAGTATTTGTTATTCAGTTCATTTTGGGTTTTCAGCGCTGTCATTGTCTCACAGCAGTGGTGCCTGGGGATTCAGGGGGTGTGAGGTTATGGATTTATTACATGGTGTCTGGATCGGTACAGAAACAGCTTCCAAAGGTCTTGCTGAAGGAGAAGGAAAGGGATACTGTGTGGAGGAGCCAGGAGTGGGTGGACAGAGTAGGAAACGTGGGTATGGAGGCATGAAGTGATGTGCCTGCGGTGCCAGGGTGCTGTCTGCAAGAGCAGCAATACTGGGATTTATGCTTTCAAACCACTGGGCTGCATCTAACCTCTAAGCAAAGTGTGTAGGTTTCTGCTGAGACCTCTGCCGTGGCTTTGCTGGCTGGATCTGCATCTGAGGGCAGGCTCCTTACGCCACGTAGATTTAACCGGGTTTACGCATTTGTAAGTCTGGATCTGGACCTGAACTGGTTGTTTCTATAATTTGCCAAATCAAAGTCCGGGGAGTCTTAGAGAAGTTTATGCCTTCTTTCCAGAGTCCACGTCTGGTTTTACGGGCTGTTAATATATTAAAGTTTCTTTAAAACAGTTAATAATTTGTATTAAGTGGTTTAGCTGCAGATTTTTACTACTGAACGACCGTAGACTTAGAAGCAAATGGAATGGAACTGGGGTTATTCTTAAAAAGATTCCCATGATCTTAGTGTGTGATCAGCTTGTAATTTCTCATATGTATGTTACAACATCTATCCCTGACAGAGCTGTGTAGCTCTTGTCTTCTGCTTTAGAGATGGAGACAGCAGCCTGCCAATGTATAGGGTACCTGCTCTGCGTCTCCAAAGCCTTGGGCTAGTCCCCAGGCTGCTCTGGCAACCTGCATCTCAAGTCCATGAGAAGAAAATGTGGGTTTAGAGCAGGAAAAAGGGAACAAAAGAGACCAGAAAAGCTGGAGTAAACTCTTTGGAGAAATTGTGTGATAGAAGGGATTCGAGTTAAGTCAAAGACCTCAGGCTGTTTCTGCATGGGGAAGTCAGCAGTGCTGGTCACAGCATCCGAGTGAATTGCTGAGGCTCATGTAGTTCCCAATTTTGTCCTTGAAAATCTGTGTGAATCCCGCAGTGGAAGTTGATGCGATCGGGATATCTAAAAAGCGGCACGGTCGGCACAGTACCAGCCTGTGCAGCAGTGTGGGAAGCCCAGGAGCTTGGCCGGATAAGTGGGCTCATCTCATTCCTTGCTCTGAGGTCTGTGCTAACCACATACGGACCAGCTGGTGGACCTGGCACTCTCTGCCTCTAAACCAAACCTCTGTCCTCCCCCCCTGTCTCTTTGCAGAGCTCCCTTCCTCGGAACACTTGAGCGTGGCCGATGCGACATGGCTTGCCCTCAACGTGGTGTCTGGTGGAGGTGGCTTCTCCGGCTCCCAGCCCATCGGAGTGACCAAAATTGCCAAGTCAGTAATAGCACCACTAGCTGACCAAAACATCTCGGTGTTCATGCTCTCCACCTATCAGACGGATTTCATCCTGGTAAGAGGGCATGAGAGGACCAGGTGGCGTTACCTACCTGCCACAGGATGAAGGTTCAGTTGGGCAGTTTTAATGACATTCCTGGGAACAAGTTGTTGGAGCAGCAGTGGAATTACCAGAGTCTGCTTTCCCCAGAGCTCTGTGCCTGGTAGTTAGGCTCAGTGACACCTCAGGAGCTTTTCCCATGGGAGGAGGATGTGTTGGTATGGGTTATCAGGTGTGGAACGGGAGTGCTGGCCCACGCTGCGGTCTCTCCCGTAGTGGAGGCACTGGCAGCATTTCCTGCTGTGGTGGGTTGACCCTGGCTGGAGGTGGGTGCCCACCAAAGCCACTCTATCACCCCCGTCCTCAGCTGGACAGGGGGGAGGAAACACAAGGAAAGGCCCGTGGGCTGGGATAAGAACGGGGAGATCACTCAGCAATTACCATCACGGGCAAAACAGACTCGCCTTGGGGAAAATTAGTTTAATTTATTACCATTCAAATCAGAAAAAACACCTTCCTCCCAGCCCTCCCTTCTTCCCAGGCTTAACCTAATTCCTGATTTCTCTGTCTCTTCCCGGGGAATGGGGCTGGGGTCAGCCCCTCACACACCGTCTCTGCCGCCCCATCCCCCGCACGCTGCCCCGCTCCAGCGTGGGGTCCCTGCCCCGGGAGCCAGCCCTGCGCCCCCTGCTCCCACGGGAGCCCTTCCCACGGGAGCGTCCCTCAGGAGCTGCCCCGGGGGGTCCCCAGCCCTGCCCCAGCCCTGCCCCAGCCCGGGCTCCTCTCCCCATGGGCCACGGGCCCTGCCAGGGGCTGCCCCAGCACCGCTGCCCACGGGTCACGGCCTCCGTGGGGCTGGCAGCCGGCTGGCATCGGCTCCGTCGGGCACGGGGGAAGCTTCTGGCAGCTCCTCGCAGAGGCCACCCCTGTAGCCCCCCCCACCAAAACCTTGCCACGCAAACCCAATACATCCACCATGACTCAGACATTGGTTTTCTGCAAGTTAGAGGAACACGGTGTCTGCTGTCAGGTTGGCTGATGATGGCCAAGAGGCTCCAAAGTTGTTTTGGGGGCAGACAGAGAGATTTTCTGTCTCACACACGTGTGTGCACGTACGTGGGGCACAGCCACGTAAGCTTCGTTTCCTTAGGAAACAAGGCTGAAGAACAGGCAGTGCTGAGTTCTGGAAGGGAAAAGAGGTGAAACATCTCCCTCTTGATCGTCTCCACGCTCTTTCCACAGTCTTAAAAGCACTGTGGTGCTTAATCCTAGTGATACTTGCAGTGATACCACCAAGTGTGCTTCTCTAGACACCTGTGCTTACACGTCTGCTGGCTCAAGCAGGAGTGATGTGTCCGCTTTTCTGTGCCCTGAGAGTACGTAACCTCCCCTGCAGCGTACTTTGCCTTCTGGTGGATACCATCATGAGCTAATCCTGTTGTCACCTTCAGGTACGTGAGCGAGACCTGCCCTTCGTGATGCACACACTGGCTGCTGAGTTCACCATCCTCCGAGTGGTGAACGGGGAGACAGTTGCTGCCGACGACCTTGGGATAACGAATGGATTTGTCAAACCAAAACTAGGTAAGGACCAGCGTGGGCTTGGCGTTGGTGTCCCTGGCACATGGGGATGACAGTCTGCCTCCTACCTTCCTTAAGCGTTTTGGTGGATATTTATCCTGTTGTAAAATAATAAACTGTCTTTAACTCATGCCTGAGTCTGTCCCAGTTCAAGCAACGATTTGAGTAGGTGCTTAACTTTCTGAGCGATGCTGACGAGCTTTGAATTTGAGCCTTGTATTGCTAGCTTCCCATCTCTAGAGGAGACATGCCTTTTGTAGGACAGAAGGTCAAAGTACAGTTAATTTCAGTTGCAAAAATAACATTGTCTGTAGCCTGTATTTCCATGTTTCAACATTTCAAAGGAAAGTAGCTTATATAAAAGCTCGTTGTAGAATTGCAGTGATTGATTCACAGAGAATATGGTGGTTCAACTTTCACACTTCAGTACCAGCCAGGATCAAGGCCACAGTGAGCCCAGGGCTGTACGGAACCTCAAGATCTTTCCAGTCTAGAGGAGCAAGTATCAAGCAAAGGGCACAATTAGCAAAAGGAACAACTTAAGTCCATATGTTTACCTACACACCTGTGTGTAATTTTGTACCCATAACCGAACAAAGCAGGGATCAGTTATTGCGAAGTGCCACTCAGCCTCGTTACTCGATAGCTATAAATTATCTTGTTTAAAAAAAATGAGCCTCATACAAAAAGTGTGAAGGAAGGGCACAGTGAAACACACATTGATTAGGTACAGGTATGCAATTTGTGGTGTTGCTCTGTTTAATAGTTGCGTGCCTGAATACCAGCTGCTTCTCAGCTGCTGGCTACATGTTTGTCAAGCTTTTGGGTTTTAATTTTTGTAGCTACAGCAAAATAGGCCCCCAGAAAGGCGGGGAAAGAGGGTGCATTGCCAGTAACCACAGCCAGAGAGGTGCCTTCCATAGTCCTGCCTTTTAAACGGTGGAAGCCTGAATTTATTTCTACGTTCCAGTTTGTGTTGGCACCTCCTTTAGCTTGCCCCTTGCCTCATGTGGATGCACACGATGACCTGAAAGCCCCTCCAAGCAGAGAGCTGACCTGTGCCTCGTACCCTGGGGAGAACACCACAAGAGCAGGTTGTCCCCAGGCTCTTCAGTCCCTGTCTGAGAGCCAGCAGGGCTTCAACGGTGACCAGCTTTCTTACAGGCACTGGCGGCGCTCTCTGCAGCCGCTGCAGGTGTGTGGATAACACATCAGGTGGGACGCGAACCCGCTGCAGACGTGGCTTCATCGCTGTGTGTGTCTGTCTCTTTCAGTTCAGAGGCCCGTCATTCATCCCCTTTCCAGTCCAAGTAATATGTTCTGCGTCACCAGCCTGGATCCAGATACCCTTCCCACTGTTGCTACACTCCTAATGGATGTCATGTTTTACTCCAATGGGTAAGTCCCGGCAGGGAGACAGGCTTTTGGGGGAGGTGTGGCTGGCGTCCAGAGGCAGCAATTCACATTGCTTCTGCACGATGCCCAGAGATCTGCTGTGGCCTTATGCTGCTGCAGTGCCCTGCACTTAGGGAGGGAGGTTTCACAGGCTCAAGAGGGTTGTGCTGACAGGTGGAAACCAAATAGGAGGTTGGGGGTGTGCCAAGACACCTGCTGGCTTTGTAAAGATGAACCTCTTCAGATTTAACTGAAGGGTAGCAATGTGATGATGTGCTGAGTGTCCACATATGACCAGAGGATGTACAGCTGGCTGTGCTGCTGCCCCTCGGTGCCTGTGCCTCCTGGCCCACAGCTCACCTGTGAGAGGACCCTGGGGCAAAGGTGGGAGAGTTTTGTCAATTGTGGGGATTGGCATTTTTTCCCCCCTGCAAAATCCAAAAACCCAAAAGCAGTATAACATATCAGGACTTGGTGCCATTTCTGTAAGTCGGCGTATGAACATTTCTGATTTCACTGGCTTTATCTGCTTTAAAAATCTTCCTTTGCTTTTCTAGCCACAGTTAACGCTGTTCTTTTCTATTTCTTCAGAGTAAAAGACTCGGTGGTGGGCAATGAAGACTCGGGACATATTCGCTTTTTCTCCTTTTCTCTCATTGAGGGTTACATCTCCTTGGTCATGGATGTCCAGACACAGCAGAGGTGAGTTTTGGTCTTAGGGTCCCCTGGACCCCAAAAAAGAACTGGGATGTTCTCAAAGGAGCAGGAAGGAACTGAAGCTCCTCCATGTTAATTCTTGGAAGCCTCATTGTGTGTGTGTCACATGCCTGTACACCCTGTCACTTTTCTGAGTGAAGTCTGGCATGTTAATTCTAGCTCTTGAACTTTGGGCTTGTTTGTCCGAGCCCTCAGTGAAATCAGTAGCCAATGTAACATAGGGTTATCTCACTTCTGAAGGAGGAACACTGGAGCAAAGTGATTTTGCCATTTTTATTCCGTTGTGCTTTTAATAGCAAAACCCCAAAAAGTCTGGTGTACGTAAGTTGAAATTTTGCTGCTAAAGGCCAAAAGCAGGGTGGGGACATCAGTGATGCTGTCCTCCCGCTTTGCTTTTACACATGGCTGGGCTTGGTGCAGAATCTTGTTGTGATGATAATGTACTGAGTCATCCCTGTGCAGCAGGAGCCCATGGCTCGTTTATCTGGCAAGGAGAAAGTCAGCTAGGGAGCAAATACCAGCCTGTTCCGTCTGTGTCTACTTCTGCAGCTTCACATCACAGAGGTCTCTGAGGTCTGGGGGCTAGACAGGGTGCTGCGCTGAGATGCAATGCATAGATTTGCTATTGACACACAGTGCAGTGTTAGCTTTGCTTCTTGCCTGCCCTAGGGACTCGTTTTGCAAACTATTAATTGCCCCCTTGAAAGTTTCTTCGACTTTAATTGGAATAAACCTGTCTGCCTTCAGGAGAAGCTAGAGGACTGGAGCAGCAGCCTGGTGCTTGGGGAACCTGGGCAGCCAGTTCCTTCTCTGTCCCAGGCTGCCTACTTAACGTTGGGCAAGTCTCTTAGCCACTGGTCTCTTTCCCCCGCTACGAAATGAGGATCTCTGTGGGGATCCCGGGGACATCCCAGGGATGGTATGGAAAAAAGCACTGCTGATGCTCAGACACAAAACCAGTGGTCCCCATTCGCCTGGTTAAGAGGGTAGGTACGGAAACACGTTCTGTCCCTCGGTGTTTCTGAATGCAGCTCACATCAACCCTTCAGAGTAACAATCCTGACATTTATAAAGCTGGGGCACAGCCTGTTTCATAGAAACCTTTTTCCGTGCCCTCTGGGTGCCTGTGCATGCTACCAGCATCAGGTGCTGATTTGCCACAGGACATCTGGAGGGGCAGGCAGGTGCATCTGTCCCACTTGCCTTGAGTTTTCTCCGTTTCACCGAGCTGCTGCTGCTGCTATTGTTGGCTTCAAACAGCACAGGGATACAGGAACAGCAGCAGCCCCGCAGGCAGAATCGGACACACTGCTGTGTTTTAATTGCTGCGTTTGGTGTTCTTTTCCTTTTACAGATTTCCTAATAATTTGTTGTTTACAAGTGCATCTGGAGAACTCTGGAAGATGGTGCGGATTGGTGGGCAGCCTCTTGGCTTCGGTAGGTAAACATTTGGGGGATCAGTTGGTGCACAGGTAGTCACTCGCCTTAGGGCCTTCAAGGATGATGGAAAAATCCATCTGAGGCTTTGTAAGAGCCAGCAGCTTAACACGACTTTGCAAGCTGAGATTTTCAAACAGGAGGAGTGTGACTCCTACCTAATAAGTCAGACTTCTAAATGTGCTTTTAAAAGTGCTACATACTTGACAGCTTCATCGGAATTGCGTTCATCTGCTGGACTTTGCAGGTAGCTCCTAGGGCTCTGTTTAAAGAGAAAAATTGGACAAAAAGATGGCATGGGAGTGCATTGTAGGTTACTGAACTCAGTGGCCAGAAGGCACTCCAGTGCAGTCTTTGGGCAACTCTGTGGCTTTGGTAGATTTAGTCCAGATTTATAGTGGTCCAAATGGGAGCCCTGTTCATAGAACTGTTCCACATCCAGTCCTGCAAGTGGTTTCTCCACCTAGAAGAATATCGGACCTAGGTAGCACAGAGCAAATGCTTCGTGTCTGCAAAGTGTCGTGGTTACTTCTATGTCCCCTGTAACTTCAAGGAGTCTGATCTGAATATGGCAACAGAGGCCTGATCTTCAGAAAGCACGGCTCCTTCCCATGGTCTGTGAAACAGTTAGGAAATACAGGCTTCCAGAACATTTCTGAAAAGTGTTTGGCCAATTTTTATATTTAATTGCAACTTCCACACCAGACCACTAAAAGTAGCCAGAAGGAAGTTTTCATGCACTTCATGCATCTTAGAGGCAAAATATGTAGAAATGGCACAGTGTGTGTCACTGGTGGGACAGCAGTCCTCTAAATATGTGATGTTTAAATATGTTTGCTCCAGAAGCAACGTACCATTGATCTGCGATGAATGGGACAGAGGAACTATATAAATCCTGTCTCGGGGGCTGTGGTCGGTGGTGGTCTAGGAGCCATGTGTCCAGCCCGACCAGCAGGTCAGCATCTCCTCTCTCAAGAGATGCAGTGTTTGATAGCAACAGCTAGAGAAAAATGGAGGTTAAGGATGTATGAGACGGGTTTTGGTGCTTCCTTTACGAACATCATAAATTGCCTTTCTTTGGATCTTTGAAAATCATTCCAGTTCTAATGTTTTGTGCCTTTGGGGAGTTTACGTGTGTCTGCTGCAAAAAGATGGCAGTAAAATCAAATGTGCAATGTATTGTGGTGGCCCAAAGAGCCTGATTCCCTGAGAAAGAGCATGTTTTGCTACAGAGATCCCTTCTGATAGGAGTTTGTGCAGAGAAACTCCTCCCTGTGTAGGCACAGAGCTGGTGAGACCCAGGAGTTCTGTGAGACTGACAGGTGCCATTCACACAATGATTGATTTTTTTTATCTCCCACACAGATGAATGTGGAATTGTCGCTCAGATTTCTGAGCCTTTGGCCGCAGCTGACATCCCAGCCTACTACATCAGTACTTTTAAGTTTGATCACGCATTGGTGAGTATCAAGACAGCTTCTTTGGAATAGGGGAGTTCTTTTCCCTGGGAGAAAACTCCATTATGAGAACATTGCTCACCTGGAGAGCTTCTCTCCAGCCTCCTGGTTGTCCTGGCCCTGGGATCAGAGGCTCCTGAACTAAGCCCAGCCCTACCCTGGGCAAAGCTGGGTCAGGGGGTGTCACTCCTGCAAAAGCCTGGTCTGGGTCCTTAAAGACCTTCGCGACAGGCAGTCTCTTCCACTGCATCACCAGCTTTTATTAGAAACAGCCATAAACCCTCTCTGGTTTCCTGGAAGTGTAGCTGATGGCTCAAGGCTCAGGAGGTGTTGCCTGTGTGTGGGGGGAACCTTGTGGAGAGTCTCCCTGGAGCAGACCCCTGCTTTCATCTCTTGGTACCTGCACAGCCCTAACTTTTGCATGTTGAGACCCATCTGAGAGTCCTGATCAGCTCTTCTGGCCCCGCATCCTCCTCCTCGTGGTGTACGCCTCTGATAAAACAGCCGTCACTGTCAGCACAAGAAGGGAAGGTGATTTTGGAGCAGGGAAGGGTGTTGCCATGTTTGTTCTCCTGAGTGCCCACCAGCAGTTGCAGCATGAGGGTCTCACTGTTTGTGCAGGGTTCTCTTCTCTTTTGTACTGGCTGATATTTTACCTTCTGGGCCTACCTCTGCTCTTCCTTTGGCTGTGTAGGACACCCTGAAAAATGAGGAATTTCCCTGAAAAAGGAAAATCGCTATGCCTGTAGCCATAAACAGAACGGCATTTCACTTGGAGCCCATTCCCCAAGTCCTGAGGGAGGGAGTCAGTAGCCCACGGGCTAACAAAGCTAACAAACCTCGGCTGCTTTGTGCTTTTTGGGTTTGTTTCTTAAACATGCCCTTTATTGCATGACGCTTCTCCTTCCATCACCGTAAATTCAGTGCTCAGGCCCTGCTTTTGACCTGTAAAAGCTCCAGTGAGTTCAAGTCAGGGGTTTTTTTCAGCTAATTACTTTGGGTTTTCACAGTTGGTGTAAACCATTTGCAGCCTATAGGTCATGTGTGTAAAGAGTAAAAGTAAATATTATTCCAGATAGCAAAGGTCAAAGTGTTATATATGTTTGTCTTATTTTTTTTAATATTAACTGTGCTGATAAGATAAGCCAATAAAACACCATTTTAAAATCAATACTGTTAGCTTTGCCTCGCATTCCTGCCTGTTGCTGTGGCCCCAGGTGCATGCTTTCTGTGCAGAGCACAAGGTGTAGAGTGCTTCCAGTTGTCAAGCAATATCTAGAGCACTAAACCCGGTCAGTTAAAATAGATATTTCACTTAAAACTTGTGCCAAACGATTGTGATGACTCTGCAGGCAGCTCCACCTTTTAAAAGCGTCTCATCCTGCCGCATGTGAGCCCAGCAGATCCCAGCCCCCCAGCAGCTGGCAGGGTGTTATTTGGGCCGTGCACTAAGGTCTGCAAGTCTTCCTTACTCAAATCAGTGTTTTAGTATTTTGCTTGCTACTTGCTGGGGTTGTTTTTTTGTACGGTTTTAAAAACCTTTTCATCTGGACAGTGGCTATTCTAGCTGTCAAACCTCTCCACCGTGCGGAAGGTGCATTCCGAGCCCTCCTTGGCTTGACGTTGCTCCAGGCACGGGGGCTGGGCTGTGTGTTTGCTGGCTGTAGGGTGGTTTTGTTGGCCAAGACCCTGACCTAGATTTCGTCCTGTTTTTCCTAACTTTGCTACCGAGACACCTTGACCTCTAGTGACATTTGTCAAGCTCTAAGTGCACCTTGAATCCTTTCTCTACATCCTCCCTTTATTTATTTAAAGCTGTTCAGTACTTGTTGTCAGCAGTCTTGAGTGCTTGACAAAGCTTGTTGTTCCGTTTGACCTGATCTTCTTTCTCCTGTGCATCTTAAGGTTTTTGTTGTTGCTTAATTTTGTATTTGATCTGGGTGTTAATACTCGGGTCTTCGGGTAGCTGTAGAAGTTTGCCGAGGAAATCAGGACCTGTGCATGAGAAGAAATCCCTTTGGGAGACAGTGCCAAGATCAGACCCTCCAGGTCTCTGGTGTGTCCCCTGGGTGACAGAAGGTTGGGTGGACAGAGCTACGGTTTCCAGCTCCCTCTAGAGAAAGCAAGTGAGAAGAGTCCCTTTTCCAGGTGCTCTGCTCTCGCTGCCTCATGCTCAGGGCTGTCTTGCTCTTCTTCCCCAGAATTTTGCATCTAGCGAGGCCAAAGCTATGTCTGGGATGTAGTTCGGAGCTTTGCTTGTCCCTTCATGGTGGATGCTTTGATCCACCCTCTGGCTGCCAAGTGAACGTGTTGCACGGCTGCCCTGGGGTAGGGGTCTTTTGGGAGGGGTAGGACTTCTCCACTGGTGGCAAACTAGGATGTGACCTACAAATCAGAACTGTTCACACATCTGTCCTGGAGCAAATCCAGCCCAAACGTTCGTGGTATGGTTGATAGCATTTCCTTGACGTTAAGAGTCAAGCATTTTGCAGTGGGTGTTTAAGGGAGGAGGTGGGTCCGTGCAGGTCACAGCCAGCTGGCCAGGGCTGGCCGGTTCTGCTGCCTTCTGCACCTGTGCTGCACTAAGAAAATGTGTTTTGCAAAATTGATTCCTATGTCTTTCCTTATTATCTTCTGGAGAGGCAGTCACACGGCTTCTCCCACTGCAGTGTTCACTGTACTGGCAAAAAAGGATGGAGAGGAGGCAGCGGAGAGTCCTGTCCAAAGTCCTGTTCCGTGCGGTGGAGGTTTGCTGGGGTTTTCTTTCTAACCCAGAAGAATTTCCTGTATGGTTGTTTTAAGATTATTTTCTTCCTTTCCCAGCTGACTTTTGTTCACATTTCATCAGAGTCAGCCGCTCCTATTCCATCTTTCCATTGGAAAATTGAACATTTTTCTTGTGTATTTCTCCTGGGGTTTTTTCCTCAGTTTTGTTAAAAGCTTTGCAGAAAATCACAGTCCAGTTGTATTTCCACTGTTTGAGCTCTGGAGGGGCATCCAGTGAATCCAGGTACCGTACTCCTGGCCAGTGACTCAAACACCTCGCAGAGGAGACAGTCCCTTCTTCAACTCACTGAACGTGAATTGTTTTGGCTTCTTGCAGCAGCTTTTTTTTTCTCTCAGACCCCCTTCCACTTTCCGAGAGCTGTTAGCTGCCTGTCCCCTGAGTGTCATCTTTGAGTTTATGCAATGGTCGGACACCTCTTTTCTGTCCGATGTAACCTGTGATAGTCTTTTCTACTGATGAGAGTCGCTCTGAGATCTTTTGCATCTCTGTTACAAGAGTATTTTTCTTGCAGGAAGTGTGAAAAGATAATAATTTAATAACCCACTAAGAATTTTGTATGTGGACTTCTATGGTTAAGTCTCGTCACAAGGCTGGATAAGAAAGCTCAGGTGGTACACTGCACTATCTGGGATGCCCCACCACAAGCAAACTGGCAGTTGTCTTCTTCTGATGGCTATGTTCTCCTGTCACCCAACACGGTCTCCCCACCCACATTTGTGGGTCCCAAACCTGTAGGATGCCCTGGAGAGTTTCATGGAGCCCTGAGGCAGCCACCTAAACCCATCAGCCTTGCATGAGCGAGCTCCTGGTGTACAAAGGCATTGCCAACAAAAGGAAGGGAGGGGAGAAGAAGAGGAGAAGGAAAGGAAAAGCCCAAACCAGTTGCCTCCCCATCAGCACCCACCATACAGACAGCAAACCAGCCAGCTCTGACTCAGAGTGCTGCTTGCAGGGGTGCTGGGGGTTAGCACTTTTGAACTGGAGGGTGTCTCTCATAGATGGAGTCCGTTCTCGGTGGAGGTCAGGTGTCCAGCAGCGACGTACCTGGCTCCTTGGGACTGTTCTGGCTCTGGCTCCTGCCTGTCCTTTCCTTGTCGTCCCTGCCTGGCTTTGGCTAGAGCGTGACCTTTCTTTTTGTTTTCTTGCAGGTACCTGAAGAAAATATAAACGGTGTGGTCAATGCACTCCAAGTCAGTCAAGCTGAAAAGCATTAGAAATCTTCTGAGCTGGTTCCAGATGCTTTTTATTATTATAATTATTATTATTATTATAATTATTATTATTATTATTCTTTTTTTTCTCACAGTATTTCTTGAAAAATCTGATTCCAGAGAGTGACATGAAAAGAGACTGTGGAAAGTTGAGCAGAAACAGCTCCAATAAGCCTTCGTTTTAATTATTATTATTATTATTGTTATTTTATTAAATTTATGAATGAGGGGCAGGAGGAAGGGGAGTTCAGACGGTTTTCCTGACGTTCAGCTCCAAATCGAAGCGTAACCTGCCCGTGTTCTCGGTGTGGAAGGAGCTGCCTGGGGAGCCCCGTCTCCCCCTGAGCGCGGTGGCACGGCCGAGAGCTCCGCGACAGGACTGGGACGGACGGGCCACTGGCTCAGAGAGAACCCTGGCAGCCATCAGCGAAATGAAATGTGGAATTAAACAGAAAAGACGTCACATAGTGCTGGCTTGTCTCCTCGCATCAGACTTTCTGAGGACTGTCTGTCATTGCCCATGTCGGGATAGGACGGGGATTGGGTTCTGTTCCCCCTCACAAAACGGTTTGGCGTTAGAAAAGGGGAAAATACCCAGTTGTCTGAATTTTCACCTTTTCCCTTTCTCCCTGCTGTCAAAGCCTGACTGCTCTGAGAAGGACTGGGCGGGGGGAGCGTGGCTTTGGCCCACCGCCTGGCAGGTGGTGTCACCAGGACTTGTGTCTGCGTTGAGACTTGGCTGTTTTCGCTCAGTTTTCCCCAGTCACCCTCCCACTGCCCCCAGTGCCCTCCTGCCATGCTCCCTGCTCCGGGGCAGCTGCTGTCCCCTCACCCCCACACTGAAGCCATTGCCAAGCCCTTGTCCCCCAGGGCCAGAAGAGGAGGGAGGCATCTTTTCTCCTGTCCCCTCAGGCTTTTTCCCATCCACTTTGTGCCCACTCACAAGGATACAAAGGGTTGCCCAAGGTCCCTGGGTAGCTGCTCGTGCACATCCCGGGCCACCTTGGCAAAGAGCCGCAGCAGGTTGTTGCCACCAGGGCCAGGAGGGTGCCCAAGCCCTTCTGGGACCCTCTAGCAGTTTTTCATCAGCTCCTTCATCACCAGAGTGGAAACTGCTGCCAGGTGGCTTCTTGAGGGCTTTCCCACTGGGTTCAGTGGGCAGCCCTTTGAAAGCAGAATGGTGCTGAAGATGCATCAAACGCCAGGTGTTTCCTTCTGGTCGCAGGAGGGGGACGTGGGCTTTTCCCGTGAGGTGGCTCATATGTTTGCTCCTGGCTTGCATCAAAGCCGCAAGCCAGCAGCAGTTGAGGCCCATGATGGCATCTGCCTCCGAGTTGCACCCGTGGCTGCTCCCAGCCCCGGGAAGGGCAGCAGGGACTGGAGCCGGGAGAGCAAGCGTCACCCGAGTCGCGGGTCCTGGCGGGCTGCACTGTGCTGTGAGCGTGCGGCCAGGGCTTGGAAAGGAGAAGCCGTCTGCAGAGGGCTCTGCCTGTATGGCTGGGAGCCCACCTAGATCTTTGATTTCTAGACTTCTTCCCATTTCATTTTTGACATGAAGAACTTACAGGTCTTAGCTTAGCTGAAGAGAGAGCTGCAGCCTGATTGCCCTGAGGCTGCCTGAGGGGCTGAGTCGGGGTTGTGCATTAACCTGGAGGCAGTAAGCAAGCACCTGAGACGTGGCACGGTTGATGTTGGTGTGTAGGACATGCAGACAGGTTTATACTGGTGTGTAGGGCACGCTGACACACACACCGGCTTACAGCTCGCTGGTGTTCTCCGTTCATGGTGCTGGAGGGCTGAGCTTAACAGTTGTGGTTTCTGGTGCTGCTGGACCCAGACACCGAATTTTAAATCTTCCCGATTTTCCCATCGGTGGGATGTTGTGTGGCAGCTAGACCAGGAGCCAGAGCATCCACAGGAAACAATGTGTGTAACGGCCCTTTGTATGCCCTGAGTAAGCATCCCTGCTGAGAAGCACTTGGGCACACGTTTAATACCTTCCCGAGCAGTATGTTTTGTTGTTCCTTTACGTGGCTTTTCAGAATTGCCTCATGATATGTTACACTCGCTCCAGATTTCTGGAGTAAACGTTTATTCCAGGTGTAGCACCATGTGTCCCTGGATGTTTTCTGGGAAAGATGCTTTGGTCTCCTGCTGCACACCATGGGGATGTGAGCACAGGCAGCACGGTGCGATGTTCAAAGGCGCTCGGAGATGTTTTCCGTGAAGCTGCGCAGCGTCGTCGGTGGTGAGCTGGGCTGAAGGATGCGGCAGGGCTGCCGGTACCTTATCACCACATGAAGTGTTGCAGGGTTTCTCCTTGGGACAGCAGATCGGGGCGTTTGTAGGGGTGCGCTGGATGTTTTTGGAGAGGGACATCATGCGTTGGTGTTCAGATGCTGAGTTGCCAGCCGAGCTTTCTGGTCAGTTGAGTTGAGGCTGCGTTTTCTCTGTGTGCGTGGATCGTGTCACTGGGACAGGGTCTTCTTGATGCTCCCGGGTTTTGGCACCCACTGGAAAATGATTGTTTGGCCACTTCCCGCATCAGAGGGCCACGTGTGTTGCTCTTCGTATGTGCCAGTGCTGCTTTCTAAGGACCGCGACATGTACGGTAAGGTATTACTTGAAACAAGCAACAACTTTACTGAGCCTTAAGAGAAACTGAAAAAAAAAAAAAAGGTTTTAATTGTTTTGATTTTGGTGGGGTTTTTTTGTTTTTGTTTTACTTTGCACTCAGGCTATTTTAGAGGCTGATTTTTGAATTTTTCACTTCTTTTCTCGAGGGAGTCAGCCTTAAATTTGTGAAATCTGTGTAAGTCTTTGGGGTGTTGCAAAACGTCACAAAGCAGGTTGATGTCCCAGCACGAGGAAGTTAGCCTGCAACATTCACCAGGTGTGAAATGCCAATGCGGGGCTCCATCTCAGCCATCGTCCTCGGCTTCACCTTTTTATTTCATCTTTTTGTCTTGAGAACCAAGAAGATTGTTTCAGACAAATCGGGGTAGTTTGCTGCTTTCTCTTAGCGTTCCCCACGTTGCCTTGCTGGTGGGAACTGAGGAACTTCAAATTTAGCCAGAATTGGTTGAATCTTGAACCAGAGCCCTGGGGAGGGGCGGTCCAGCGTGCGGTCAGGATCAGCGCAGGCTTGTGCAGCGGTGTTCATTGTGAGACCTTCACTGGGTAAGGCAGGAAGGGGTCTGTAATTAAAGGGCTTTGTTAAAAGGAGTTAATAATAGAGCACCACAGTGCTTAATGAGCCCAAAGCAGTGGCTCTTACGGCTGCTGAACAGCCCCTGCTTCCCAGCACCTGGCCTTTGGGGTGGGGAAAAATCGGTGGGTCTTTTTTTTTTTTTTTTTTTGTAGATACCTTATGATAATAATGTCTCTGAGCATCCCTGGCGTTGTGCTGTTTACCACTGTGTGGATAAAAGGAGGAACGTGTTTTAGCAGGCTGCCCTGCAGCTGGGCGTCTGCGGCGCTGGAAGCCGGGTTACCTGCAGCCCCCGCGCTGCCCCCAGCATCATCACCTGCCTGCAGCCGCTGCTCATCAGGGATCACCTTAATGCTGCCAGACCCCCACTCTGCCCTCTCAGTTCCTCTTGTTGCACAAAAATTCACCAAACGGCAAAATGCAAAAAGCGTTTCCAGCCCCGCAGGGAGGGGTGGGCAGGGAAGGAGAACGTCGCCCTCCTGCGCGCTCCTTGTTTCTCCGAGGCCTTTGTTTTCTTAGAAATTACCACTTTCCCACGCTGTGTGTGTTACTTGTGTAGGTTCTTGTCTTTTTTCCCCCCACCCCAATTAGATTTGGGCTGCAGATTCCTTTCTACTGTGCAAATGTGTGCATATGTTCATATAATTGTATAGTGTTTACATAGAAATACTGAGTATGTCTCTGTTGTACACATAGATAAATACCTGTGGTTTATGTTCGTATGGCTAGATACTGTACACAGCGTATATACTTGAGCAATATAGGTTAATATATACAGTGTGAGTACATGTGTGTATACTCTAGGCACACGCTCTGGGTGCGTGTATATATGTAGTAAGTGCGCTATACACACATTTATTCACCATATATTTTTAATTCAAGTATATAGGCAATATGAATACTTCGTGACGCTCTCGGGATTTCTCTACACGTTTTTAGCCAAGAGCAGCAGCAAAGCTGACCTGGAGCAAAGCCGCGTCGCCTCTGCCTGGTGTGAGCAGACAGAGACCTACACCGATGCGCAGCGCTGGGTTCTCCTGCTTCAGAGACACCCTGAGCCTCTTCCGTTTGGTGCCTCAAGCCCAGAGGCTGTAGGAAAGTCGCTCCTTTTTCTTCCCAGGTGTTTTAGTACTGAATTGCTTCAGGCTGTGAGTAGCGGTGGCTCGTTCGCAAAGTGCCTGCTAGACCCTGGAGGGGGTCTGCCCTGGCGCTCCCAGTCCCCACCAGCAGCAAACTGGTGCCCCAGCCACCCGCCTTCCCGCAGCCGAGGCTGGCCCCGGGTGCCAGCTGTGGGGAGCCCCCCGACCCTCCCGTGTGCCAGGGCTCCAGGGGGGCTGGGGCTTGGCACCGTGTGTCCTCCAGAGCTGCTTTGTGGTGGCCTTGCCCAGCATCTCCGCATGAGGCTGTGGGCGTGGAGGTGTCTGACGGCGGCTGGGTGGCCAGAAGGCAACCCATGGCTAATGGGATGGGTTGGGGAGCTCACACTTGGTGGCCTCGAGGAGCTTAAATCAGTCGGTTATTTTTAAATAGGTGGAAATGTTGGCGGGTCTTCCCCTGTTTGAAGTAGGAGAGGCTGTTTGCACCCAGTCACGGGATGTGCATGGTCTTTGCATCTCATCCTCAAGAGTTCCCTGCTGACTGGGAGTGCTGGTGGGGTCCAGGTGGGCAAAGCTTTTTTCTTGTTTGTTTTTTTTTTTTTTTACCCAAAACATCCACATCCCCTGTTTTGAGATTTCCATTGGCTTCACCAAACGCAGCGGGGGTGCTGCCTGGCAGCTGACCTGTCGGCACGTTCAGGTGGCTGATTTTCGGTCTGCCCCATAGACGCATCCCGGCGTGGGTTTGGGCACTTTTCTCTTCCTTGTCACTGAAGCCAGTTTGCTTTGCAGTTGATAGAGCTGTGAAATACCGAGCTTTAAGTGGCTCGTATTCATCTCTCTTGCGTGGGGAGGCCTTAAGGGAAGTATTTGGGTTTGCTGGAGCACAGGGATCGTGGCACCTGCAGTGGATGACATTAGTATTAAGACTTACTTAATGGCAATGCCATTTATAAAGAACATTCATCATATAAACATCATGCTGCTACTTCCAAATGTATTTTTAACTCCAAGCTCAGTGTTGCATTCCCAGGGGCTCAGGCCAGGAATGCTGTTGGTCAGAGATGAATCAATCCTCGTCTCTAACAGAAGCCTTGGTGTCGGGCGCTGCTTGTGGGGTTGCAAATGGCACCGAGCAGTGATTTAGTCTTTTAAGATGTGCCATGCAGAGCAGGCGTGGGGATTTTCGGGACTGACACTTGAAGGAAAATGTTACTGGAAGGTCACGATGAGTGCTTTAGCCGAGAAAAGCATCCAACAGAAGTTTTATCAGGTGTAACTTTTCTGAAGCATGGCATTTTGTCCTGCAGACTCTGGCAGGGAAACAAGGCGGTGCAGCGCAGCAGGCACGGAGCAGAGAGGTCGCTCAGGCTGCAGCACAGCTCTGTGAGCACCCGCTTGTTTTCCTGATGCTCTTGATGCTCTCAGCAGCCTGCAGGCACCTGAGAGAGGCAAGGCAGCTCTGCGATGCAGTTGCAGGGGGCTGGATTTGCCATGAGCTCCCACCGTGTTCCCCCCCCAGCTGCTCAGCGCAGGGACCTGCCCGGGGTTTAACAGCTAAATTGTTTTAAAGGCTATATTGCACGTGATTGATCAGTCTGGCTCTGAAAGAAGACATTTCCCGTCTTTTCTTAGTTTTGCTGTACAATGCTTGAATTTTCTTCTGTTACAAAGCGGGCAGCCTCCCTGGGGTAAGCTAATGCGGTTGTTCCTTCCCTGCCTGCAGAAGCCCATGGCTTCGGTCCTGCAGCAGCCACAGTGTTGGACCCAGCTTCTCTGGACCCAGCTTCTCTGGACCCAGCTTCTCTGGACCCAGCTTCTCTGGACCCAGCTTCTCTGGACCCAGCTTCTCTGGACCCAGCTTCTCTGGACCCAGCTTCTCTGGACCCAGCTTCTCTGGACCCAGCTTCTCTATTCCGTGAGCACCCCTGTTTCTGTCCCAGCAGCTTCCCGCACACAGTAAGGGGTCTGTGGTGGTCCCTGCTTGTGGCCAGGCGTGGAAAGGCCAGGGGAAAGGCAGGGATAGCTGGAGTACCGAGTGATGCAGAGGATTCTTTTTTTCTTTTTCAGTTGTGCAAATACAAATGTACAGGGCTTTGTTCCTTGTTGAAAATGCTTTCATGGTCGCTGCATTCTTTTCCTCTTGGAATCCAACGGATCTCCTCTCCCAGCCCAGCCCAGTGACCCCCTGGGGATGCATCTGTCCCGGCAGCACCATCCCAGCAAGGGTGGCGTGAGCCCGGTATTCAGGACTTGGTGTTCAGAAAATCTCCCGATGCTCAGGCTTGCCCTGGGAGAAAGCCTCCAAGTGTCGCAGTGTGTTTTAAGGTTGCGGTGTTGTCGGGCGCTGTGGCCAGAGGGTCAGTCACATCCTTGTGGTTTTTCCCATCCGTGTACCCAAGAGCACTGGGGCATTCAAACTCTGTGCTTTAGAGGTCCTGTGTCGGCACAGTTGGTGCTCAATGAGAGCAAATGTTCCTGTCTTGGCACTGGATAATTGATATTTTTCTAATGACAACGGAGAAATTCTTCGTTCAGCCCAAGCCTGAGCATTGGCTGCTAGCTCCCGAGCGAAGGTATCTCACAGCAGCATTTTATGATGGACAAGAAGTAATTTTCTGATGAAGATTTCTTTTCTCTCTGTTACTCTTGACTATTGTGGACATCTCCAGTAAGGAGCTTAAGGCATCTCACTTACCTGTCCCAGTCCTGCCTGCAAACGTTGGATTGGATTAAACTTTTATTACTTGTAGAGAATAAACCCCCGTAATCCTTTGCCAAATAGTATTTACATTTTATAGCATGTGCTGGGGTGTGTTTACATTGGCCGAGATGTGCAGATCTGCCTCCAGATTAGATACCTTCTCCCCATGAGCGTGCCCATCTGTCTGTCTGTCCATGGGCTGTGTGAGTCAGGAGCCAGCAGTATTCCCTGGGCATCCTGGCAGCGCTGAGCCAGGACAGAGACGCTCTGCACATCCCCTGCGAGGGTTGCGGGACCTTCCCAGGCACCTGGGGGGGAAACGCTGGACTGTGAATCTTGAGTTGTTCTGCTGTCTTCAGTCCCCTGTTTTCCATCCCTTGGCCTCTTTCTTTCTTTAATCTTGGTGAAGCACAGCTCGGTGGCGATGCCAGCCCAGGGGAAGGGAGGGCTGAGCCCTGCAGCGCGGGACGTGTGCTGGGGGATGAGCATCAGGTCCTGCCCCTGCAGCAGCCCTGGTGAGCACGGAGTAATGCACAGACCCTGCTCTAAGCAGGGGAAATAAGTGAAGTATGGATCAAAGTCTATTCTAGTTTTAGGGTATGAATGTGCAGAGGAACATACCTCTTTGGAACATGTATAGCCAAGATGTCCCTTTCTTCGTCTCTCTCTAGACAGCACCAGCCATTTCTCCTGCAGGTTGGGAAGATAATTTGTATGTGGCAGCCTGGGACTGAATGTTCCCTTGTAACGGCCGATGCCACGAGTAGCTTCTTTTTTCTGTAATTCCCTCACGGAGATTACTTGTGCTGCTGCCCACCCTGGCCTTGGGGAGGGCCCGTCCACGAGGGAGCCCAAAGGCCGGGCGGCTCATCCCAGCTGGAAGCGCCGCGTGCTGCAGCGGAGGCGGGGGGCTGCGGGGCTGCCCAACGGCTGTTCATGCTCGGGGCTCCCTCGGGTCTGAGTTTGCACCCTTTTTTAGCTTTCTGAAGAATTTTGTAAAGGAACTGAGGGTGGATTTTGGAGCGGAGACGGGTGGAATTGCCCAGCAGGAATCTGGCAGGATTGAAATTTTGAAATCTGAGAGTGGAGCGGGAGGACTTGGCTCCCCTCTTTCTTAGCTCCGTCCTTTGCCGGTACCATCGGAGCTGATCAGCTGCCGCGTGTCCCTTGCTGGGCAGACTCGGCAGTTCTACCGGTGTCCTCCCAACCCTAGAAGATGATGCCGAACAAAGGGCTCCCTTCGTCCTTTACTGGAGGGCTGGCTGCTGCTTTCCTCCCCGTGTGGATGTGGCAGAGGCAGCGTCTCTCTTGCACGGCACGGTCGGGAAGATGCCACAGATTGGAGTCCCCCTGCTCCACCCCAGCCTTCTGCTGCTTTCTCAGTGTCTTGAGGATTTGAAACCAGCTTTCTGCAATTACAGTAATAAGCTTTTTCTTTTTTTCCAAAGGATTCCTACCAGCTCTTTTGTAACTTGAAAAACATAGTTTTCCAGGTACCTGATGCCCTGGCCCTTGTGGGAATACCGCTGGAAGTCCCTCGCTGGCTGGGATGGCTGCCATGCACATTAATGCTCCTTCAGGCCCCCCAGAAGAGGTGTTCACCCCTGTTTGCCTGCTGAAAACGTGGAAGCAGCCACCGGGCTCAGGCTGCCGGGATGCTGCTGTGGGGACCAGCCTGCACAGGAGATGCAGCCCCAGCAAAGGGAGCTGCCTCCCGCTCTGTGTCCTTGTGCCCGCGCAGGGTCATTCCCAATGGCTGGAAGGGGCTGCAGAGGGAGCTGCCATTTTGCTGAAGAAAGCCAGTGGTCTCCTGTTTGGGTTTGTGGTCGGTGGGAAGAGGAAAGAGCATTTGCCACGTGGGAAGCTGGTGGAAGGGGCGAGGGGGTTGTATGCATAGGGTGAAGGAGAAAAAACCCACAGCCTGTTGTCGTCGTTTCTTGTGATTACTTTTAAGGCCGGCCTTGTGATTTTCTTGAATTTTTGAAGTCACTGAAATTACCTAAAGAGTTGGCTTTGCTGCTACAACTGCAGGAATTGCAGACCTTCCTAGGGCAGCGTTGCATGGGGTGCAGGGATGCTGCTCGCCACGGCTCAGCTGGGGCACGGGGCTCTCGGGGCTCTCCCAGCCGCGCCGTCCATCCACAGCCATAGGCGCAGGGGGGCTCTTCGGCTAGTCCTGCTCGTGAGGAAAGTGCTGGATCTGAATGTCTCCTTTCTGGGAGCAAACCTCGGTGCCGTCCGTCGCGCTGTGCTCGGGGTTGTTCAGCAGGGGCCAGTCCTGCACCGGTGTCTGGGGGGCTGTGCTGGGCTTGGGAGGTTCGGTGCCGGAGCAGGACGCTCTGCAGCCGGAGCTCCCGCTTTTCCTTTGACCAGTGGGAACAGACACTCTTGGCTCTGGCTCGGTGACCTCCCCCTTGCTTTGGTTTTCTCATAGAACTGAAAAAATGAATCGTGCCCTTGCTCTCCGGCATGCCCTGCCCACGGGCGTCCCCGCTCCCAGCCCCATGCCATCCCAGTTCCTCCTCTGGGTTTTTAGCTGCTCTGCGTTTGTGAACCCCTCCAGCAGCGTTGGGTGGGCAGCAGAGCACGTGGCTGGTCCTGGGGCGGGGGGCTGGGGTGCTTTTGCAGCTCCCCAGAGGTGCGGGAAAAGTCTTTCCCTGGTGTTCTTGGTTGTGGTGGAGCCAGGGCTGCCCACGCCTCTCGTCCAAAAACCTCGCTGCTAAAAATAACCACATAATGCACCCCAGTGGCTGGCGATAGCGGGCTGAGACCTGCGTTTGGGTGCTGTTAGTGCCTGGATCCAGCGCCTGGCGATGCCGAGGGTGGTGGCACTCACCTGCCTCTCCAGCCCAGGGCTGTGTCACAGCCAGCGTGGTCCCATCCCTGTCCCCTGTGGCTGGGTCACTCCTGTCATCCCTCCCCCATGCGTGGGCTGAGACACGCAGGTGAGGAGTGGGCCGGTGGTTTTGGCACTGTGGCAGCTGTGTTTTCTGCCAGTGCCGCCACCTCCATGCCACCCCTGCGTGGAGGGGATGCTCGTCCTGCCGACCCAAGTGCATGGCCGGCTCTTGGGAGAGGCAGGACAGAAGGAGGCTGCTGGGCTGTGACTCTCAGTGGCAGGATCTGGCTTTGGATGCTCGGATTCAGCCTTTGGAAGAGCCTGTCTCCCTCCCCCTCCATTAACTCCCCAGGCAGCCTGCTCTCCCCTTGTTTTCACTAAAATTAGGGGGGCAGCGATGACCTCAGTTTGGTGAACAGGCTCACCTGCTCCCGCCACCAGGCCGGGCCAGCAGGTCCTGGTGGTGCTGGGATTTGGGGTCTCCTGGGTGCCACAGTGCCCAGGGATGATGCTCTGGCTGTGCAGCCCCGCAGCACCATCATGCACCCAGGAGGGTTCGCTTGGAGGCAGTGGTGCATGGAGGTCCCTCACCATCCTCAGTGCTTAGGGGCAGGTTTTTAGTGAGCTGGCAGCCTGCAGGGTCCTGGTGCAGGTTTATGCCGTAATTCCAGTGTGTTGGCATGTTCAGAGCTGGACGGGTGGGGGTCAGCCCGTCCACAGCCATAGTGCATCACTTTATTAGTGTCTCAACAGGCTTGAACAAGACTAAGCATTTCTCTCTTTCTCCCCTTTTTTTGGACTTCAGAAGGAGCCCAGATTTTCCCCAGAAGCTCGGGGTGGCCGTAGCATTAACCCGAATCTCTGGAACTGCTGAGAGAGCAGAGAGGTTCCCAGCGCAGCAGCTGCCCCGCTCTGCCCCTCTGCGCCCCGGCAGCTTGGAACAGCCGTGCTGGGCAGCCCGAGGAGGAAACATAAATCTTTTTAGAACCTTCTTAGAGAAAATGATACAGAATTTTTTTAAAGTGAAATCCCACTTCAGGCCTCAGACACCCGCCAAACTGGCTGACATTGGGCTGGGGCAGTGGGCAGCCCCAGGCACCCCAGTCCTGCAGCCTCTCCTCCCTGCTCGCCTCGCTCAGAAACCCCACAGGAGCTTTTCCTCTGGGGGGGGGGGCAAAAGATAAGTATTTTTTCCCTTTAATTACCAAACTAATGCAAACTGGCAGGGTGGGTCGGCCCTGTGCAGGAGCCCCTGCTGCAGCCCCCGCTCCAGGCTGCTGGTGCCGGTGGCGTGCGGTGGGGCTGGCGCTGGGCAGGGGGGCAGCGGCTGGGGGGCTTGAGACGTAGGGGAGACTGATGGCATCGGTGGCCTTGGTGCCAGCCGCTGCGTGAGGCAGTGTTACACCACGGGGCAGAGGGAGCAGTGGCAGGAGCTGAGGCTCATGCGGAGCTCGGAAGTGGATGCTTTGCTTCCCCAGCGAGTGCACACGCTTCTTTTCTTTGCTGGTCTTATGCTGAAAAGCTGAGATTCATGTACTGTATGAAACAAACCAACCAACCAACCAACAACAAAAAAAAAACCCACAGAAAAAAAAGAAAAAAATCCTAATGTTCCAAAATAAATGACAGTATATTTTGTACTTTGTAAAGTGTTAATTAAAATGAAAAAGAATAAAAAATGAAACATATGCTGTCTGCTTTTGTACTGATCAAACTGATGAAAATAAAGCAGAGCTTGGCATTGTCTATAAGATGTAGCTCTCTCATTTTTTTGACCTTTGGCCAGACTGGGCCTTACTCTCACCAGTGCCCTTTGTCTACCTACACCCCCCCCTTAGGATGGTCAGCATCCCCCCCTGAGGCTTTCCAGTGTCCCAGACCTGTCACCAGGTGTATTTTACTCCCTAGGGATGGTACCCGCCACCATCATCTCCATCCGGCAACACTTTGTGGAGGACACCAAGCCTGCCCCATTCTATTCCCTTAGGATAAGCCGTCGGTGGGATACTGCTAGTGTAGCTGCAAGACAGTTTTTACCTGCTCAGAAGGGTGTGAGATGCCTGGCAAGCCCCAGCAGAGACCCCACCGGGGCATCACCCGAGCAGGGGCAGGAGAGAAGTGTCATCATGACTGTACCCAGGGCATTGCTGTTGGGTGCTGTCCCAGTCCCGGTGAGTGACGTGGCTGCGCAGTGCCATTGCCACACGTGCCTTGGCAAGGAGGAGCTGAAGAACCTGGCTAAATATGCCAGAAAAACCAGTGAAATTAGATGTATCATCACCCCATCACGGTTATAATTTATACTGGGTGTTTAAAGGGAAGCAACTCATCTACGTAAACTGTGGTCAAGGAGAGGATCTTTCAGTTTAGCATAACCTGGTTTTGACTCTTCTGGTCAAGTGTAAAATCACTCATGGAAGAATTCAGTGTGGTCTTGCTAACCTGGAATTCAGCCGTAATACAGAGCATTGCCTCGAGGGTTTAATCCATTAAAAAAAAAAAAAAAAAATACAAGTCAACACAGCACTGCCATACCATCGCAGCACTGCCTGCAGCTACCCGCAAAAGCAACCGGCATTTTAGGGTGAATACACAAGATTTTGGCTGTTAAACTGGGGCCTGGCCCCCTAAGACACTGCACACACCGAGAGGATTTTCACATTAGTATTTTTCTTTACCTGCCTAGGCTCATTGCCCTTCTGCAGGAGGTGCTGGGCCACTGGGCATCCCCTTGCAAAAACCATAACAAAACCAGATTCTGATGAGTCATGACAAAGTAATATTATTTCAGAATTATTATGAATATTTCAGGCTAATTATTAGTTCTCAGAGGAGTTTGTTTTTGAAGGATCCTGTAGAGAAAAGCATTTGCTGTAATGCAGCAGGTGCCTAAATTAATCTTTGTGTGATAGGTGTGAGGCGTTTGCTGATGGGGACGCCCAGCCCTGTGTGCGGGGGGCTTGTGGCACAGCCCGGGGGACCCTGCTCCTGCATGGCACCACTGAGAGCCCCCGGGCACTGGGCCATGGTCACCCCTCCCGCCCGCAGCTAACGGGGGTCGCAGCCCTGCGGCAGCGAGCATCTTGTCCTGACGTGCTTTCAGGCTATTTTTAAGCCAAACTCGACAGCACGGCAGTGTTTGGAGAGCAAATTACTCTTGCTAATCAATGCCAAATCAAGTAGGTTATTTTAGTTCTAATTTGAGCTGCTCCCCCTGTGCACCCCTGGCCCATACCCCCCCACGTACACTGCCAGTATATTTAGGGATGCAGGTATATTTTGGGCTGGCTAATTTGTCGTACACTGAAGGACAAATGAAGCAAAGTTGCCTTCTAGCACGTACCTGTAATGCCCCGCGGCCACTGCACCACCGTCGGCCATGGGGCAGCAGCATAAACCGCTCAGGTTTATGTTAAAAGCTGCGGCTGCCTTTGCTAGGCAAGGGGGCTGGGGTCAGGGGAGAGTGCCTTTATTTTTCTATTTTCTACGCCTTTTTTTCTTAAATAAAACATTTGTCTGAGTTATTTCCTAAATACAGCGGTATGAGGAAGGGCGCTGCTGCCGGAATGCTGGCACAGACATTTTCAGCCACCATCTCAGATTTTCTTAGACCCAAAAGCCCACCCCACCATGACCCCCCTCAAAGCTCCAAATCCATTTGGACCCAGCTCATCCCCGGTCTCTTTGTTTCCCAGTTCGCAACTTGCTGTTGGAGCCCATCCGGCCCTGGGACCACAGGGAGCAGCAGGTGCTGCCCCACGGGGAGGGAAGGGGCTGCTGGGGGGGGGGGGGGGGTGTCGGTGGGGTGGGGTGACTCCATCACACAGGGATAAAATATGCTGAGCTGCTCTCAGCACACAAACCAGAGCAGAGAGCCCCCAAGGAGCGCTGACAAGGGATCTGGGATGGGAAAGGGCTATTAAAAATAAACTCTCACCTTTTCCCAGTGTGGTTTTCTCCTGGTGGGCTGTGTGGCCATGTGGACCAGAGCCTTTGGCTGAAGGCACATCTGGCTCCTCTTTACCTTTGAGGACTGTGAACCTATTTTGTAGCTGTGCGGCATTAGGTGGGGCAGGAGGCCTCCTCCATCTCCAGAGAGTGCTCCCACCTGCGGGACGCCGCCTGCTTCTCTACTGGCAGCTGAGGACTCCAAGGTGCTGCATCTCAGAGCTGCTCCCACCTCTCTCCCGCTGGCTGCCTCCTGCGCAGCCTGCAAGCGCCTCTCCATCACCACGACTGCGAGAAGCACCCAAAGACTGACCAAAGTCAGCCACACCGGTCCCCTCCTTTAGCAAGAGCCAAAGGCCAAGTCCTTTTCCAAGTGACAAGCAAGTCTTTAGAAGCCCAGCACCACAGCAGCTCCCCTGGGAGCTTCAGCTCCATCCTACGGCTGCTGGGGCTCCTGCCCAGCCAGGTTCGTGCTCCTCACAAGCTGGTTTCTCTGGGAAGAGCTGTTCCCGGAGCAGCGTGGTACTGGTGGGCACCAGCGCCAGCGGCTCCACCAGCCCAACAGCCGGAGGGGCTGGGCAGGCTGGCAGCAGCCATCTGCCAGAGCCTGCTTGGAAACTGGACCCACAGCTGAACTGGGAGGAGCGAGGCCCAACAGGACATTTTTCAGCCAGGCTTGAGAGAAAGATGCAAAAAATTGGTACAAGAGTCTCCTTTCTCTTTCAGGTACTGGTAGCGAGAAGCAACACGCTACTGAAGGGCTCCCTTTGGTGGGGCGCATTCCTGCTGCCCACCCCCCAGAAGGGAACCCCGTTTGTAAGATCTCATTTTGTGGACGCTTCTTTGCACCGTCTGTCCTGGCAGCCGGAGCCCAGGGAAGTGCAACTGAGTCCCCAGCCTCAGTTTCCCCCTTCACAGCACAAGCTGCTGGTCTCAGGCTTCCCGCAGGGACCAGCTGTGCAGGCGGCGGTGCCACGTGAGTACCAGCTCCTGGTGGGTCCCAGCCACCGGCTCAGCTTGGACACCAAGAGCACGGCCTGGCCAGCCTGGGGTGGCACAGCGGGGGCTGCTCTGCTGCGGAGGGGGGAGCCCAAAGCCAATTCTTTACTCAGTAAAAAATAAACAAACCCCCCCCAAACCCCTTAAACAATACAAATCTGTTTTAATGAGAGTGGGAACCATAAAATAGTGAACAGGTTGCCTATATTAAAAATTATGTTAATAAATTTAAGACTACAATGTAAAAAACCCCACCCCCCAAAGCCCAGGAGTCAGGAACGTGGCTCACCTGCACTGACACGCGGGCACTGATGCCAGCGCGGCAGCTCCTGGAAACACTGGCCCCAGCAGAGGTGGTTCTTTGGCCAACGCACCCATTTGCAGGCTCGTGCATCTTCTGCATCCCCTCCTCAGCCTCTTACCAGCGGCTGGCAGCGAGGCCGAGCTGCGGAGCATCGCACAGTCCCACCAACACCACGCTGGCAGCACCACGAGGCTTCGGGGGTTGCAAGTGGTGGCCAAACTCCTTCCTCCCTGCGCCTGCCGTTTGCAAGGGCCACGAGGGCTTCAGGCTTCCTTAGTGTTCCATGCTGAAGGCTTGCAGGGAGCAGAGGATTTCTGTGTGTGTTCCGACCGCTGGGCTCTGGGGCAGGACAGCAGCTGAGCCCACCAGCGCTGAAGCCAGCGCTCCCTCTACCCCTGCCGCTTGCTGCGGGGCGCAGCTCTGCACCTACAAGCACCAAACTTTTTCCACCTGCATTCCAACATC
Organism: Falco rusticolus; assembly: GCF_015220075.1. Classification (NCBI taxonomy): domain Eukaryota; kingdom Metazoa; phylum Chordata; class Aves; order Falconiformes; family Falconidae; genus Falco; species Falco rusticolus. The sequence goes on along the minus strand of NC_051187.1, from coordinate 23,611,832 downwards.
CGCAGCATGGTGCCGGCAACTAGAAAACATGGCATTGCAGACAACGTTCTTCTCTCTGTTACCACTCCAAGGAACCTTCTGCCACTCCGACTTCTTTCTGCGGCAGCCAGAGGAATGGGGGCCCTGCTTCACTCCTGCACTGATGTCCCCACACACCCCAGATCTGTCTTTAGAGGAGCAGAGCGTGGCACGCAGCCTGGGAACTGCAGCCCCAGCCCGGGTGACCACGAGCCAGCTCGGCACATCCCTGTGACGCAGCTCTTGCTGGTGGCGAGGGAGGAGAGCAGCAACCCCCCGGCAGATCGGGTCGCTGCACAGAGCGCACAGGCAGCCCCTGCATGTGGTCCAGGAGGATGGGGTGGGTTTGGGGCACGTAGGAAGCCAGCGCATAGCTGGTTTCTTACCTGAGGAGAGCACCAACAGCCGAGAGATGAGGAACAGAGCTGGCTTTTGATGTTAAAGGAGGTAGCAGTGGTCAGGAGCGTGGGTTACAGAAGCATTCTGTCATTAGCAAGGGGCTGCTGCACAGCCTGGCCTCCGCTCTGCCCCGGCAGTGATGGAGGGAACAAAACCACCTGGTCCCAGTTTCCCTCATCAGAGCTATGGTTAGGCTGGTTAAAAAAAAAGTGAGAAATAACGTATTTGACATCCAGCTCTGGCCTCTGCTGCCTGCTCAGGCTTTTACTGACCCATCCCACCCATGCAGCCACCCCACGGGCAGAATATACCTGCTCAGGTAGGTCTGCCTGGCCCAGGACACACAGTGCAGCGCGCTACTGCATCTGTACCGCCCCCGCAGCTCTCGCCCTCCACTTCACACACTGACCCCTCCGTACAAAACTGTTGAGCAAATACAGACAGGCTGGGAGACGGTGCCACAGGTAACTCTGCAAGTAATGCCAGACACTATGAATAACGAAACAACTGCAGCCATGGCCTCGCTAATGGCTCTGGACACCCGCTAGTCCAATCGTGTGGATCAAATCACTCCAGCAGTGCCTGCCGGTGTTGGGTGGTGAGGGTCTGGCAGCAGGGGGCTGCAGGGGTGGCTTCTGTGAGAAGACACCAGGAGCTGCCCTCACACCGCTGGCCAAGGCAGAGCCCATCGGCAACAGCAGCAGCCTCCTGGATAATGTATTTAAGAAGGAGAAAAAAACCTGCAGAAGCGCAGCTGGAAGGAGAGAGAATACGTGAGAAACCACTATAGAGACACCAAGGGCAGTGGGCAGGGAGAGCGAGGAGGCAGAAAAGTCAGGAGTAAGGTTGAGCTCAGGAAGGGAGGCATGGGGGGAAAAAGGTGGTTTTAGATTTGTTTTTATGCCTCATTATCCTGCTGTTTCATTGGCAATAAATTAATTTCCCCAAGTCGAGTTCGTTTTGCCCATGATAGTAACAGGTAAGTGACACCCCTGTCCTTACCTCGACCCACAAGCTTGCCATTCTATTTCCTCCCCATCCTGTTGATGGTGGAGTGCCAGAGCCCCTCAGTGAGCACCTGGCCATGGTCAACCCCCCCACTACTTTGACCAAACCAAGGGTCAGCGCTGGCATTTGCAAGACCACAGGCTTTCCACCACTTAACCTTGTTCCCATCAAGCAGCATGTTCCAGAATGTCCACAGCCACTGTAATAAAAGTGCCAACACTCCCACTGCATTAAGCCATACAACACCTCTATTTAGGGCTAAAGACCTTGCTGGCATCTAATTAACACACAGAACTTGCAATTTATTGCACAGCAAGACTGCAACACAACCAGGTACACCACGGCATCAATTCTCACGCCAGCTCTCTGAACAGCCCGGCCCCAAGCTGCACCAGGGAACGGCAGTGACCGAGAGCAGCTCAATGCCCGCAGCACTCCCCGCACTGCCCAGCCGTCCCGCACAGCCCTCCTCCAACAGCAACAGCCACAAAGGGAATCAGCTGCAACATCGTGCTTACTATAGCTCCTTAATATTTGTTTTCAATGCTTTAATAAGCTTCCTCATGTTAAAAGGGCACTGCTACTCCCCACGAGACCAACAAGACATGTTTGGGCAGCTCAGGTTGTCCAAGGCGCATGTAGAAGAAGGTATAAATCCAAGCTAACCTAATGGGAATTCACAGCAGTGAGGGTCTGCCACAATTTAATGGCAGCTTTCTGCTTGCTCTCCCTCAACCCACCACAGCAATACCAGTTCCACGGTAACGTTAATAACAACTCATATACGTGTCTATTTCTGTGTACTTTGTTTCACCTTTCCTGTACTTTACACAAAGCCCTTCAAGCCTTATTTCATCAAGGCAGAGTTTACCCCCTGAGTTTTGGTAATTACACAACAGATCCGATACAGATTTTCCACTAATGGAGCCAAAATGTGAGTATGCCGTGTCCCCTGGGTCTGTGGATACCGTGCCTGCCCTGCAATGGTATCGGTCCTACAGGCAGGGAGGTGTCGCAGCTGACAAAAGAGGTCTCCTGTCACATCATTGTGAGCCGAAATGCTTAAGTTCAAATGCAGCGTGCAAGACAGAGCAGCTCATCTATGAAGTCAAGCTCAACAATATTCCCATCACTACTGATAAAGGCTTTATGATCACTTTATTTAAAACATATTAGCTTGGATTTTGCCAAAATAATTTACACAGTAGAAGTATCCCACACAGGGAGAAATGATGTAACTGTGCCTGATGTCTGGAGTATTTCACAGCAGACACTTCCCCACACTTCAGTGTGAGATTTGGTAAGTACCTGCTACAGGTACAGATAGCTGCATCCCAAGTGCACTCACCACAACTTCTTTGCTAAGAAGGTACCAAGAAACAAGGCTCTGCTTCTAGCCCATTAAGGCTATTTCCCTGCTAGGCATGACCAAAAAGCCTGGCTAATTTAAAAGGGCTCTTTGCAACCAAGAGCCACCATATCCCTGAAGGCAGAAAGGGTGCAAGGACTCCCCCCCTAGAAAAACCCCAAAGGCCGCAGGGTTTGTGGTCAACACGTGAAGACAAAGGTACTTGAGCAGTGAGCACTGGCCCTGCACAGAGCTAAGCTGTTTCCAGCCTCCCGCCGCGATCAGGACAGACTGGCCACTGTCACTATCAATCCATCCCTCCCCAGCAACAGCAGCGCAGCCAGCCTCCGATTTATCTTTCCGTGCTGTCTTATGGTGCAAACAAGTTCTCACTCTTCCAGTTTAATGAACATGTTCCTTGGGTGTTTGGTCTTCAGAGCCTCCCCGGAAAGCCTGCAGCAGCCTGGGATCAGAGCCGAGCACTGCCCCCACCGCTGCTGGTGGTGGGCTCAGAGGGCGGCTGTGCTGGGCTCCCGACAGCCAGCAGGACTCTTCTTTCACATAAAAAAAATAGTTATAAACCCCCCCCACCCCCTTCCCTTAAGAAGCAGTTCGGCTCAGCCCAACGCTGACACCCCAGAGCTGGTGACAGGGAACATGTCCATAAATGAATGTCCTGTGCTACAGCTTTCACCTCATGCCAGTCATCCTTGAGGGAGATGCTCTTCATCCTCAGGCAGGGAGGGACTCGCCAGCCATGAGCTGCGCCCCAGACTCTTTGGGAGCTCATCATGAACCAGGCAGAACACTCCTTGTGTTTCACTCTCCTCAGGGAACGTACATACTTCCTATGGCCAGGCTGGAGCGTTTCAACAATGCAGAGATGACAACACACCCAGGCACTACCATGGCTGTCTCTGCTCACAGTCACGTCTTGCTCAGCTTCACAGAACAAGTCTTGCTATCCAAGAAGCTGGTCACCAAGTTGCCCCATCTTCTTAGCACAGCGCTGAGGCCCAGCAGTATTCCTAGATAAAAGACTTGGCCATGCTTACCATATGATCAACTCCACACGCAACATCCACCACCTCACCGGGTACAGTCACCTGGATCAGACACAAGAGAGAGGATTACTTCAAGCTGGTGCTTTGCACCTGGTGTTTGCTATTTCTCATCCTCCTCCTGCTTAACACACCAGCTGGTTTCACAGGGGCTTGCACCAGTGGAAGTGCCATCTTGAAACCCAGAGGAAGCAAGATCCAGCACCAGACGTGCTTGTGCGTTGAGCTGTGAAGTATTCCCCTTCTCCCTTCACAGAAGCACACAAACCTTTGGAAGGACAGACAGCGAGGAGACTGTAGCCTCAGCCCATCTGTTCAGCAGCAGAAAAGCACGACCGGACGGAGCATAATCCAGGCAGGGGAAGAGGACCTGCCCAGCCACCACAAGGATTTGCCTCTTCTCTCATCAGCAAGGACTAGAACAAGGCAAAAGCTCAACTCAGCCTACGGCAGTTTTCACTTGGATGCTAAGCAGGCCCAGCTCACTCACCAGTATGGTTATAGCTCTTTCACTTAGAGCTGACTTCCAACTCACGGGAAGCAGAGGCTACAAACACAAGTTTTTCCTTAGAGCTAAGGGAGAGGCGAGATGGCTAGTTCTAGGGCAGGAGGTCACAGGCAAGCAAACTGCCCTTGCTTTGGTACCATGCCGTAGGAGTGTCAGACAGGAGTTGGCTGCTTGAGGGAACACAACCCTCAGCATCCACACTCCAGGAAACCTGGACGTGCCATGCTTGGTGAAATCAGAAACCCCACTCTGCCACAGCAGCATGGTTTTAGGCAAATGCTCCAGGGTTGGTCTTTTTTTTTTTTTTTGTTCATTTTTACAGGAAGGAAAAAGCATGCTACAGAAACACATCCACTGCAAGTTCAGACACAGGGAAAGGGACTCCTGGGTGGTCCAACTGATTGCCTCCCTCCTCTCCTACTTGGCCTTCATGGAGACTGGGAACATCTGTTAGGCTGAGTGCTGAACTCCAGAGCCAAAGACTCCTCTACACCCCCAGAGTCTGGCTCTCAGAGCCATCAGAGAAGGGTGTGGAACTGGAAACGTTGCGAAACAGCTATGAAAACAGTTCAGTGGCTAAGGATCTCCTGTAAGTACAGTCAGTCCAGTGACCCACCACCATAGCTGCTTGACTTGGAAGAGGAGCAGGGGAAGGAAGCCCACTGCTATGTGGACCTGCTGCTACTATAGTCTGACCACCACGACCAAAACGTTCACCTAATTTAGATGCGTAATGTAAGGGTTTTGGGTCACAGACAACCAATACCAGCCGTTTTCTTTGCAGCATGTACAAAAATGAAACGCAAGTTAGAAGGGGAGGGAAAAGGCAGCAAGGGCCAGCAGGTAGAAGACTCTGGACAGGAGGAAGATTAGTTCAGATGTGATGGCACAGCACCAGATGTTGCTCTGGGATCTGAAATTGATACTGAAATAGCAGATAAAAACATTTACTGAAGACCTCCCTTTCTAAAGCAGGCTATGCAAGGACCTCTGGAAAACAAAGCAGTTCTATAGTCATCTTAGGCTTCCATTTCTTTCAGAATTGATGAAGAGAACTACATAGCAAATGATGTTTCTTGCTCTCAGAATAACAGACCATCTAAAGAATATACTCTTGGCCTTAATACTACCATCCTTACCCTCCAGGGGAAATACTGGTCTTCCATTCTTCCAATTCCCAGGCAGCCTCTTAGATTCTTGCCCCATACAAACAGTTCTCCTCTGTCTATACAAAATGAAAAAAAAAAAAAAGAATAAAATAGGGCAGACTCATTAAAAAGGAAGAATTCTATTTGTGATGCTGACAAGTGTGGCTACAGTGCTTCTGGGAGTATAAAGGTTTACACACGCAATGCAAAAGCCATTGAGTTTAAGTCCAAGTACAATAAATGTACTTGTGCTTGAGGACTGAGGAAAACAGTGCCTAATGAGCAAGACAAGCAGCAAGTTCTGGGCATGTCTTTGCTTCCCCCTCTTCTGCTCCTGCTTTGGAATTTTCTTCAAAGAAAGGGTGCAGCAGAAGAGATTCCAGGGAATCATTTGTGGTGAATAATTTGTGCTGGAAGTTAAGACAATTACAGCTGACCCACACCAGCTATCAGCACAGCAAACCGGGTAAGCAAGTCAGATCTGTCCCAAGCCATCACCTGGGGACTGGTTAGGCAGCTGCCTGACAGAAGTGACCTTCTGGGGAAAAGAAAAAACTTGCGTTCAACAGAGTCGGAGAGTTTTAATCTCCTCAGCAAAACATGCAGATCCCCAAAGTGTTCAGATCAGCCCCATAGCACAGACAACCAAAACATGATCTGTAACACAAGTACAATTTAACCAGAATAAGGTAAAGCACCCTGTAACTGACAGTGTCACACATATCGCTTCCCCAAGATATATCGAGCACTTTGGCACCTGGCACTTTTCATTAGTAAACTATTACTTTCACTACCAAGCACAAGGGTTTTCTGTGCTGCTGCCCTCTGCTGCCCATTTTCAAGTGACTCTAATATTCAAAACTTCCCTTAAAGGCTGGTATCAAGTACAGGGTGCGTGTACCGGAGTGTCATACCCCTGGACGTTACATGTGTAGGTCTTCCCACCTCAGATAGCTAACTCGGTTGGTCAGAAGAGCCAAGAAACCCTGACATCTAGCTCCAATTTAGACTCAGTTTTAGTTTGCTCATTTATCACATAAATTCCTGCTGCTTCTAAAGGGAAACTGACTGACTCTGTACAAGGAAATGAGAAAAAAAACCTTCCCAGGTTTCCTGTCTGAGAGAAATTTTTTGCTTGCTTAGAAGAATAACACTTTCTTAATTAAAGTCAGTGCAGTATCTATGTTAGAAACCATGCTGACACCTGTAATTGTGCTGCCTGCCCCTCCTGTTTGCATTCCAATGTGCTTTAAGTTTAAAGATAGATGGGTGCTTTGTTTTTCTTTAAACTGCCAATAATATGGCAACGTGACTTCTCCATGACAGTAGGACTAGAAACTTACTTGTAAGCGCCGCAAACTGGCTGAGTCCACAGCGAACGTGAGCAACACGGATGTCCGGATTGAAGTCTGACCAGCCAAAAAGGCTGGGTGGGATCATCTCTGGCACTGCTGTCTCTATTAGGTTTGGTCCTTTCCCAAGAATTCCGTATCCCCAGACAAAAACATTTCCTTCTTCTGTATTACAATAAGAACACATTCAGTAAGAAAGTCTGTGCTTGTGAAATTCATGCCATAACCAAAAGTTAATCTGACCCAAAGGAGTATTTTTCCTTTCTCCCAGAGCAGTCCAGCACCTTTTGATTATTTAAAATTTGCAAACAATGCACTCCCATCCAAATACCTTAATTTTTCCTAAGCTATGCAAGCAGATCAAGCTTCACAGGCAAAACTTTCATGAGGAAATAATGTCAGCACAGCCTGGATCAAAACTTCAGCTTACTGACTGATGGGACAGAGGTTGAGTGTTTTATTATCACCGCTTTTTCCTTTGAAGTGTGGCCAAACCAGCAGTAGGCTAGTCACTCTGCCTGGCACTCTGCCTTAAACTGGGTGCCTGGGAAAGGCTGCAGTTGGACAGCGTAAGAGTAAGTTGCTGTGTCTGCTAGCTCTGCTCCCTTCACACTAGAGGCTCAAATGTCTTGTCATCACATCTATGAACATCCTCCTTCAGATGATCCTTCATCAAAGTAGCACAATCCTCTCCCTCCTTCATTTACTCAGTGACTTTCAAGCTGTACTCCCCCGGCCACTGCCAAGCCAAAGCAGCATTCACTAGAGAAGCCTGCTGCAGAGTTTCAGTGTTCTCAGAACGCCACTCTCCAACCTAGTTTATCAGGATTTATTTACATGTCAGATCTATATTGAGTCTGAAGGGCTCTTCTTTCTCTCAACTGTTGCCTTACTTCCTCCCTATATCCATCTTCATTATAGGCCACACGGCCCATGTGATCAGCAAACAAGATGAACCACAAGCAGCAACCATGCTCTTGTTCCAGTTTGCGTGAGTGCTTACTGGAGACACACTGGAAGCAATGCTCTGCAGCTAGTGAAAATAACTCCCCTGGTACATTAAGTCACAGCTTTCTCAGCCTCCCGGCTTTCCTCGTAACAGGCAGTACTCTCCTGTTTCCAGTAAACAAGATGCTGGCTCCACGATGTTACAATTCACCTACTGCTTGGCCTTGCACTAAAGAGGATGACTGTAAAAGCCAACTCACCTGTTAGCACAATATTGCCAGTCCCTCCACATGCAGCCTCCTTTATCTTCCCAATCTTGAATGGCAAATGTCTGGGAACGTTCACCTGTACCAGGTTGTAAGAGTTGTTAGAGACAAGGTAAACTGTAAACTAGACACATTTTTAACTTCTGCTCTGGTTCTGGTGAGAGCTTACATACATTGAATTCCTGATACAGACAACCTTTACTGCCCGAATAACACAATGAATGCACGTCCCAAGCTGACAAAAACTACATGAAATTCCTTTAGGGTTGAGAGTGAGGACAAAGTGGAGAAAGTTACCCACTGGAAAGCTTACAGGCATGGCAACAAAGCTGGGAATGCTTAACATCTGCTTATATCCCTGGCTTTCTAAGTCAGACACAATGGGAAAGTCAATACGCAAGCACATTTGCAAGTTTTCACAAGGACAAGATGACTAAAATTTGGTCTGCAGTGGCATTTTTGAACATACTGGGGGGAAGAAAAACCACCACTCTAAGAAAATCATTCTATTTAGTACAGTTCGACAAAACAGAACACTACACGGTTTGTCATACGTAAACAGTGACCTCTGATCTCACAGATAATACCAACTCCGCTATTCCACAATTTCAGCTTTTAGATATATATTGTATGTAAAACTCCCACTTTGGCAAACATGCCATTCATCTGTTTCAGAACTCTCCGGTTTCCACAAAGCACCCGGTCAGGAAACTGCTACTCAACTTGGTCATCGTCTTCAGGCCTTACAGGTCTCAGTAATTAGCCCTGTGTTAAGGATACATCATCAGGAGAGGCATGGGAAACAAAGGTACTTATTTTGCTAAAGCCATACTAATGCAATTGTCTGCTCTCAGCCTTCTGCCAAGAATATCTTGAGTATTAATTAATTCCCTGACTCCATTTCCTACAATAACTGTGAGAGGAGAACATCTGCCTAATTACCTCAGTACTACAATGCTTAGTGTCAAGTAGCACTATATTTTTGTCCCACATAAGTTTGCTCCAAAAAAACTTTTCTCTGTGAGACACTGGGATTTGTTTAGGACTCAGCTATAAACTTACTAAGGCTGTTTGTGAAAAATTTACCAACATCGAGGCTGGTGGGAAGGGACTTCCAAGGGTTATCTGGACTAGCACCACGCTCAAAGCAGGACCACTCAAATTCCAGACTGGCCAGCCAAAAGACTAATTCTTGTCCTGAAGTCAGCACAAGCACTCAAACTGGATCTCAACTGGGTGCAAAGTCCACGGGATGGGGAAAGGAGAACACGGGGCGTACTCTTCCTTTATAACAGACTAACAAACTGAGGTGAGGTGACACAAGCCTTTGCCTATCAATAGCTGGGAAACATACTGCCCTAAAGCTATACAAACATTTTAGACAGATTGGTTTTGTAAGCATAGGTAAAACCAGCCTGCTAGCGGTGTTAGTTTATATTGATTTATACTGCTGTCAGAAGAACTGGAGCAGGAAGAAGTGTGTAATTTTTAACTCTGTGCAGCAGCTGAACCGAAACTTGTAAAAACATGCCCCCAGGCCAACTGACCTGTGTGGTTTCTGTGACAGATGCCAACTGCAAGTACTCTGAATTTCCCCAGCCAAAGACATCTCCTTCATCTGAAACAGCCAGACAACAGTCCCCATAGGAAGAGACCTGGATAATGTTTACTCCAGCAATGTCACCACGTAGCTTAGTTGGAACACTGGTGATGTTGTAGTGTCCAAGACCTGAAAGGAAAAAGGCAGAGAGATGATGAATTTTTTCCAGACGTACTTTTAATGCCTACCAGGACCATTTTGTCATGTTATAACCCAACCACCCACCCTCCAAAAGAAAGCTTTCTGTCCATATCTCTTTACTACCACCTTCAATGGCCAAGCAGCCATTAACACCAGTTCTACTACCCAAAGCTGCCTCTCAAGAGTACAAAACAACTTTACACAATCACACCTGGAAAACAGTATCATCTCTCTTGTCTGCATGGACCAAGGTGTTTGAGAGTAGTAACCAAGACAGGCAGATATTCTGACAAAGGTGAAGCTTCACAAACCAGCTGCACCCTGTCTTCTGCAAGGAGAGCCACGAGTGACAGCACACTCAAATCCACTCAGACAACAGCAAGTCAAGTGGCAAAAGAGGCTGGGAAGCAAACACTTCACGTGACAAACAACTGCCTAGAAAAAGGGGCCAGAATGCAGATGACAGGAACAAGACAGGCTACAGTACATCCACAGAAGAGAACCATGGGAACAACCCAGCTTCATGAGCAGCAGAAGGACTAAACACTAGGAAGGATTGAGAGGAAGTTCTTTGACAGCAGAAGCCACCAGAAAAAGAGCACGGCCAAAGATCCCACGCTGAGACAGCTGTAGCTGCCAAAGGTCTCTGTCAGTTCAAAAGGAGCAAGCAGCAAAAGACCCTGAAACGAGAATTGGGAAGGCAAAGCCTGCACAGAACCAGGGAGCTAACCTTCCCATGCCACTTCCACATCCTCTCACAAGCTTTATAAAGTAGGCACATTCTCCTCAGACTGCACGCTTGGATCGCCAGCATGGCATCCTAAGGCTCCTCTAAAATTGAACTGATTTGTCTCAGTTTAGTTACACAAAAGTACACAGCTGGAAACGTACCAGCCCCTTTCTGTCCACGCATGCATGACAAATACACATCACAAGCTCTGAATTAGGACAGCTTGCTATCTTCATCAGTTCGCTGAAATGCAAGCTGAGCTGAGCTCCTACCTGTTTGTCCGTCAGCTCCCCATCCGCAGGCATAGACTGTACCTTTCTTAGTTCTAAACAGACTGTGGTCCTGCCCACACACAACCTGCACACAAGCAAAAAGTCAGAGCTGGTCAGGAAAGGTCACGTGTTCAGAATCGATTTAACCAAGCATTACTGGCAGACAAATTGAGCAATGAACCTCCATGATGCCCGTCAGCTCAGATTTTGACCCTTCTCTCCCGATCAAACGGCTCTACAGACAAAGAAGGCCAAGAACAGCATGATACAGCACAGAAAATAGCAGAGTTTTCTTTGTGGAAAGTGATGGGGCAGTTGATTTGGTCTGAGATCCAAAACAAGGCCTAGTTAACAGAAAGCTCGATTCAGCAGTACAACACAATAAAACAGCAAAGAGTAGATAAGAGATCTCCCTTCCCAGAGTGCTACCACATGGCTCTCACTGCCAGCTACAAACTGCTATTGATTCCTTGCCATGTAATCGTTCTAGGAACACATCTGTTCTCAAATTGACATTTATATTGAACTAGCAATCATGTCTGTCAAAGGCTTGGCATGAATTAAGTCTAAAATCTTCAAAAGCAGACATTAAAACTTACCCAAAGATTAAAAGGATTTAAACCACAAGCTTAGAGAGACTACCAAGAATATTAAGCACATAACTGCTGTCAAAGTACAAACAGGTACTGATTATTCAACCCCCTTGAAAAAAACCAAAATTATGAAAAATCCAAGCAGAAGTTTACAAGCCTAAATCAAAACATCATTAGGATGTACCACCACACACCCCCATCACATGGACCTAAATGAACGACCTTCGCTTTCCACAATACTGCAAGGAACAGGAGCAATGTCTGTCCACAGAGACCTGCTAGAGGAGCATAGGGATACTAGTAAACTGCTCCTGTGTCTAGAAATACAGCAGCCACATGCACACTCAGTGGCGTTTATGCTGCTCCACAGTCCCTTGCTCTCCTAGAAACCTGCTCTAGGGAAACGTTGGCTGGTCCAAGTGAATATTCTCACAGCTCACTTTTGAAATGGGGAAGACCAAATTCAAATAGAGTAGCTCCCAATTGACAGAAAAGTGACAGAGCGGAACAACAGCAAGGAATCAAGACAGGAAGAGATGAGGCATCAGAACAACCTCCCTGCCGTGCAGGTGTTACCTAGGAGCCAAGCAAACAAACGCTGCATTGGCACTGCCATCAAATTCTTCAGTAAGTTCAGACCCTGCCTTGCCAGTTACAACTGCTCTGCAGAGGCAGAGAGCAAAATGCCACCTTGTGCTTTTTATAAGCAACCAATAGAGTAGATCGCTTTGTCATTTCAAAGAGCTTCAACTGAATGATCGGCATACTGGTATTTTTTATTTTTCTCTCATTACAGAATCAGAGACTGGTTGAGTTTGGAAGGAACCTCAGAAAGTCACCTGGTCCGACCCCCCAGCTCAAGCAGGGCCACCTACAGGCAGTTGTTCAGGACTGTGTCCAGATGGCTTTTGAGTACCTCCAAGGAGGCAGACTCCACAGCCACTCTGGGCAACCTGTGTCCGTGCTCAGTCATGGTAAAAAAAGCGTTTCCTGGTGTTCAGAGGGAACCTCCGGTGTCTCAGGTTGTGCCCACTGCCTCTGAGCTTGGCTGATCAGCCAGTTCTCAATCCACCTTCAGAATTCAGTTCAGATCCTCTTACCTGGACAACTCTGCTGTCAAACTCCTTCAGCTGATGAATTAGATGGCTTTCACTGGACACCACCAACCAACCACCGAGAAGAGAAAAGGCAACACACACGATTTCAGAGGACTACAACTGAAAAATGTGAAGGTAGACCTACCTTTACTGAAAGCCCCATTGCTATTATGAGAAGAGAGATTCTTTCACATGTTCTGTTATATATTCAAAGAGCATAGTTCCACTGTTAAATTACTGCACAAAGGAGGAAAGTAATTTTGCATTCTCTTATTTAAGAAGTTAAGAACCGGCACTTTTTAAATATAGCCTCTCGTGGGAATTAGGGGTGGAGGCAATCCTCAGACATGTTCCTTAGTCTAGAATGAGCACAGATACTAAGTAGTACTGCAGCACCTATATAAACACTACACTTAAGTAGATTAACCAGATATTGCAGAGCACAAACAATGTTGTGTTAACATCCATGTCATTCTTTCACAAAAACAGGAATCCTGAACAATCCAATGACCAACTTCCACAAGAAAAAACCCAAAAAACAGCTACCCAAACTACAGCTATTTTCTTAAAACTCTGCAGGCCAATTCTTGTGGATCACAGAGAGAGCAATGAGATCTCTTCTAGGCCCTGCCAGAGAATCAGTAACTTTCAACATATTCCCCCTATCCACTTACATCACTACTATCTCACAGAGCGTTTTAAGAATATGCTTTGGTGTGGCCCACAAAAGCCCTGTAAAGGAAAGGCACTAGAGATTTAAAGGTAGTTACAGCAAAGGGATCCAACAGAAGGATGCCTCTTTCATCTTTATGTGGCACTTCTAACACCTTCAGAAATAGCATTTGCACTCTGAGAGGCTAAAGGGAGAAAGAATGACTACTAACACCAATTACCTCAAGCAATTTACGAAGGCTGGGTTTTCTCACTACACCCTGTGAAAACTGTCACATGCTGACATCTTTCTGTCTTTTGTGAACGTGGTCAGAAGAGTGCTAGTGTCCAGCCTAGTTTAAAGCCAGGCTGTTTATATGATGTCTGCAGCATAAAAGCCTGCTCTCAGACACCTTAATCTTAAATGGCATCCTTATCCTACCAGATTTTTCCCACCTTCAGGCTTTTCTGTAGGGTTGTTTTCACACAATTATGTTTTTAACATTATGGAAGTTCAGGATCTCTGGATTCTCACCTGTAAGTTTCATCTTCAACAACCTTCCGGCCACACTGTCCATAAGCATTGTTCCCCATTGTGAAAACTGCAAAACAATGATGAAATGCACTAGGTTTATTACTGTCCAATCCCCTGAAAGCATCTTTTCAGGTACACAAAATATTTTCATGCGTCCCCAGCACAAGAGAAGGACTTTAAGTGACTGAATCCATTTTCGTCAACAACATCCTGGCGATATTGTTGCAGGCACAGTAGAGGTACCTGGAGCCCATTGGCTGCTTTTCAGTAATTGCCTAGTTCATCCTGCTGTTGCCAAGGAGACTCAGAAATAGATCAGTGCTCCCACAGGAGCGTTAAATCAACCAACCAACCAGCTCACCCACTGACAAGCAGCACTGGATCGCTCAGCACAGCACTGAAGCCACTGCACCAGAGAATTCCCAGAGACGTGGAGAGCCAATTCACAAACAGGATCTTCTATATAAAGACCTACTAATTAATTGCTTTTATAAATGTAGCACTCTGGGGCTTCAAGGGGAAAGTAACACAGTATTGGCACAGCCATCCAAAACAGAGTTCAAAAACATATCTGACTGAACAAGACAAACAGGCTACACTTCAGTGAGGCCTGAGGCTAGATAAACAAACCATATTTTGCAACACTTGTAGTGAAAAAGCTTCCAACACATTTACAGCTTGAGCCAAGCAGAGCTCAACACACTGTTATCAGCTCAGGGCTCTCCCTCCCAGCAGCAATCCCACAAAGGCTAACAGCTATCCACGTTGCGTTTACAGTGCGGACAGCCCATCTGGGGTCTAGTTCTAAAGGGCAGAAGACAATTTTTTTTCAGAGTTTTTAATAAAAGCATAGTCAGGCATCTCCTGTCACCAGCACAAGCCATACTATACCTCCTTCACTATCTGTCAGGATCAGGGAATGGGCTCTCCCACAGGACACCTGCAAGACTCGAGTCTGCTGCGGCTTCTCCAGTGGTAATGGAATTGGAGATGGTTCCAAGACATACTCATAGCCCTTAGCTTAAAGAAGACAGAAATTTAAAGTGTCACTAGCTTCCACAAAGCAAATTCATCATACATTTGCCCACCCTGCTGAACACACACACACTCTCCTATTTTGTTACAAAAGCAGATATATTTTAGAAAGCCAAGAAACTAATCAAAGTAAAAGACTGACTGGGGTTCATCAGGGCAGGGATGGATGAAGCCAATAATGACTGCCTAATCAAAAAATCTACCACACCTAGAGGCTCAATGTTATTAAGGCTTCGTGTGGCCAGAACTGAGAAACTGAGGCTTTCAGCCGTATGTTCAACTACTTTGGCAAGTAAGGCTGGATTACCAGAGAGCTTAACACCAAGACAAACTTGTGCAACCGGGGGTATTGCAAACAAGGTACAACGGCAGCAATCAGAAAAAGACAGCACAGAAGGTGAACAAAAAAAAAAATCATAGGGCTTCATATTTAAAGAAGAGTAGATTAAAGGACCTTTCAGAAAAGAGGAATGCAAGAAATGTTAGCTAGCCTGGCTCCACAGGGGATAAGAGATCTAATGCTTACGAAAGAAAATGACATGCTGTACTAGAAAAAGAAGTTTTAGTAACTTGAGGAATATGTAATCAGTTACAGTCCACTGGGGGGAAAAAAATGGAAAAAAAAAGAACAGCAAAACATAAATCAGTACTAGGGAAAAGGTTAAGGGGAGATAAAAAGCTTTGATATCAAAGAAAGCCACTGTAACAAGTGAAACCAAATCCCACAGGACACGAAGCAGCATTCTGCTTACATGTAGCAGTGTTTTAACTAGTCCTCACTACCTTCAATTAAAAAAATAAAACAAACAGAAAATCTACACATACCCTTTTACAGTAAGGCACTACTTGATGTGAGGATGGGCATGACAACAGGCTGTTTACAAATGGACAGAGCCTGCCACGCAGTACAGCAGGAACAGAAAGGCAGCAAAGTTTGTATCTACCTAACAAGACACGGAAGTCACAAAGCAAAAACCTTTTCCTCCCTCTGTTCCTTCCAGCAGAGGGACACAAGCTACTGGGATCTGTAGTAATCATCACTGATATCTGAAAGATTTTGGAGAAAAGAGGCAATGAGATGGCTAAGGAAGAGGAGGGTAGAATATTAGTAGTTTAGCTGAGAAACAGCTGAAGTTAGAGCATGAAATACAATTATCCAAAAGCCAGGTTGCAAATTCCCCTGGAAAAGCAGCATATACAGGGACATGGTGCTGGAGCTAGTAGGTACCACAGTAAGTCTGTAAAACTGAGTAACGAGCAGCGCATCCAACAGCAAGCTTGCTTGTGGGAAGTTAAATACAGAGCAGTGGCGATCCCACTGATCTGCACCATGCTTTCAACAGATCCTACCAAACACTGAAGACTCTCTTACTTAGGTTAAATAGTTTTGCAGTTCAAGCCCTTCTATCTCTGGATTCTCCAGAAAAAATAATCAGCAGGTCAGGTGAAAAATGAGAAAAATCACAGGACACTCCTGAGACATGAGCACACGCAGAACTAAGAGTAAGAGCTGAAACCTTTAAAAGCAGAAGTGAGTGGAGGCTTCTGTGTACCCTTCGTTTTGCAGCTACTGTTGAGGCACACACACTTGCTACATGCACACACTCTTGGAAATCGATCCAGTATGCCAGTAGCAATGCACAACAGCAGCACCACTGTAAACTTCAGCATTCTGCACAGTAGCTGCAGTTTTCTTTTGTTTCTCCACAAAGTTTAATCTTTTGCCCAATCTGATGTGCCACACCTTAACAGATTATGCTTTTATACGCTATAA
Organism: Falco rusticolus; assembly: GCF_015220075.1. Lineage (NCBI taxonomy): Eukaryota > Metazoa > Chordata > Aves > Falconiformes > Falconidae > Falco > Falco rusticolus. The sequence goes on along the minus strand of NC_051187.1, from coordinate 23,595,348 downwards.
AGAGAAAACCTACTTTTACCATGGTTTTCCCCCCACTGTTTATGGGGGAACATTTTCTAACAGTTAGAGACAGCCATTCTATAAGGGAAGCAAGTCTGTACTTTTCATATCTTCTTAGGTGGAAGGTGGCAATGTTCTGCACAGAAATCATCATCTTAAATGTATGTGAGAGCTCGGTACATGACAGAATGACTGAATAACATGTTTTTCCTTCAAAACACATTCTGGTATTAAAATAAAAAAACTCTAAAGCTTCACAAAAAAAATCCACTAACTGTATAAAAAGATCCCTGCAGGAAAGGAAATTAGTTCATGAGTGCAAGGGCAACAGAAGCAGCAAACCATCTTGCCAATTCTGTTTTATTAACTAGTCCACTACATTGTCTACTATCAAAGTACAGAGATTCAAAACAACAACTTAATCAACGCACACACACTTCTGCAGAATAAATACTTAATTTTAGTTACATCCAGACAAGAATGGAAGTGCAGGGCATAGAACTGGTGCATACCTTGATCAGTCACAAAGCACACAAAAACACAGCAAAGTCCCCAAAAAAGATCTCTTAAAAAAGAAAAAAAAAAAAAGCAGAGCCCCACACCCTGCACCAAAGCCTCCTGGGCATTCTACATGCCTTCTAACAAGATTCCCATATCATATGTATCCTGTAGTGCTGCCCTGTAAGTCTTTAAAACAGTTCAATCCTTACTTTGATCTCTTCTGCTTCTCTGGAACCCAAGCTGGGAATCCTTGTTCAGCCCCATGCCCCACACTTTGATGATGTCCGCGGTCTTAGAGGACAGCAGTGTGAATCCGTAACCGCAGGCAGCAGAAGATATCTTTGAAGACAAAGAAGAACCACACCATTCAGTTATAAACTATGGCTCAGAAAAACAAGTTTCACCCCATGCCATTTGCTCATCAGCATTCATCGTTCATTAACCTACAGTTCAAATTCATGGTATATATGGTTCTTTGCAAAAATTATCAGAAACACTTGTCAGTGATAAGCACAACGGCGTAAACTCAAGTCCAACAGTACCACTTCAGAGTTTTGTTTTTGTGTGAATGCATCTTTATTTTTGCATTTTGGACCCATTCAAACACAATAGGAAGATTTATTGGATGACACTCAGCAGCAGTAGATGAAAAAATCCACCCGAAACACAAAGAGATATTAAGAGAATAACATTCCCCTGTTTTACTTCTTTTGCCAAAAAAAAGCCAGCATAAAACTCCAGCCTTCTTTGCACTGGGCAGCAGAGCACGAGCACTGTAACAGGCAGGCAAAAGGACATGATTTGCAACACAAGCTTCTCGCTTCAAGAATAGCTGTGAAAGCCACTGAAAAAGGAGGCCCATTTTCTCTGATAAATATTGTTCACACTCCTGCTTTCTTAATTAAGCCTCTGACAAAAAACCCAATTATTTTCCAAATTGCACGCTACTGTAGTTATACCAAAACCCATCCTGATTGATATCGCTATATCAATTAAAAAGAAAATTCACGGCAAAGTCTTTAAACCAGGTTACTTGAGGCCTTCCAGGGCTGAGGGAAGGCTCCGGCCCAGCCCGAGGGGCCCGGCAGCGCCGCCACCCCCCGCCCGGCTCAGCCCGCCTCGGCCCACCTTGGCCGCCGTCTCCAGCCGGTAGGGGGTGGGCTGGATCCGCCGCCGCCTCTTCCAGCCCGCGTCCGGCTTCACGAAGCTGGGGACGCCCAGGGCGCCCGAGTAGCAGAAGCCCCAGACGAAGACGCGATCCTTCCGCTCGGCCGCCTTCCCCGCGTACTGGAACACCGGGGCGGCCTCCTCGGCCTCCCTCAGCTGCCGGGTGCTCTGTGGGCCAGCCGGCCGGGCCAGGGCCCTGCGGGGGGCCGGGGGCGGCCGCCGCGCTGCCCTCAGCGCTGCCCGCCGCGCCGCCCACATCGCCGCCGTTCGCCCTCCCCGCTCAGGCCGCCGCCATCTTGCCGACCTCTCACCCGCGACCCCGCGCGGGGGGCGGGGCCCGGCTCCCTCTGCGCGCATGCGCCCGGCCGGCGTCACGTGCGACGCTCCTCTCTTAAAGGGGCTGTGCCGCCCTACAGGGGTGGGTCCGACCCGCGCCCAGGCGTCTGTCTTAAAGGGGCTATGTCACCATCGCAGGGGGTGGGCCCGGCCCGGCCCGACCCCGGCCCAGACCTGTATCTAAATCTAGATCTAGGTATAAATCCAAACCCAGATCCAGGCCTACAGCCAGACCCGAATTCAAACCCAGACCCAAATGTAGACCCTGACCCAGACCCAAATGGAGATCCAGACCCAAATCCAAGCCCAGATCCAGACCCAGACCTTGACCCAGACCCAGAACCAAATGGAGACCCAGACCCAGACCCTGATCCAGATCCAGATGGAGACCCAGACCCAAATCCAAGCCCAGACCCAGACCCAGACCCAGACCCTGATCCAGATCCAAATGGAGACCCAGACCCAAATCCAAGCCCAGACCCAGACCCAGACCCTGATCCAGATCCAAATGGAGACCCAGACCCAAACCCAAGCCCAGACCCAGACCTTGACCCAGAGCCAAATGGAGACCCAGACCCAAATGGAGACCCTGACACAGCCTGGCAGCCCCAGGGGCCCTGCCGCCAGCCCCAGACCCCTCACACCCAGCTGCCACTTTGGGGCAGCCACCCTGCCCCATGGCTCCTACCCCACCTGGCAGACACCATGTCCCACATCCCAGCCCAGTTTCCCCTAGGAGGGGTGAAGCAGCCTCCTCCCGGGGGGAAGCTGCTGTCCTTTCACCTCCCTTGACTGACTATCCCCCCGTCCGCACATTTCGCAAGAGACCCTTGCCCAGCCCCCCACGGGTAAACACGTCCCTGCTGCCAGGCTGCCCGCGCTACCCAGCCGTCCCGGAAAACTCTGAAATACAGCTTCAAAGTGTCTCTATTGATGAAAAACGCAAAATAATTCAAAATACAAATAGGGGGTCTAGTGGTGAGGGGTGCCTGGTGGCTGCGGAGGCTCCAGCCCCCAGGAGCGGGCAGAGGACTGGTCCCTCCTCATGGTGCCCTTTGGACATCTTCAGCTTGGCACGGTGGGGGATGGAGATGGGCACTGGCAGCCCCGGGTCCAGCCCTGACCCCAGCAGCTCCTGATCAGGCCCCAACCCTGGCATCCCCTGATCCGACCCCGACCCTGTCATCCCCTGGTCCAGCCCCCATCGCGGCTGCATGGGAGCTGGCGGAGGGACGGCATCGGCTGCCGCGGGGGTCCAAGGCCTCACAGGACCTTCCTGCGGGTGCTCTCAGTGCAGCGGTTCAGGATGAGGTCTTTGCTGGGGCGCGGAGGAACCGCAGGTTGAGCCTTGGGCTTGTTCTCCTCTCGCTCGTCTTTCTCAGCTGCGGGTAAAGCAGATGCACGGGTGGGTCAGAGCTCTCCGTGACCCAGCACCTGCATGTCAGCGCTCAAAAGCTTCCTATGGAATGGCCACCAAAGCTCCTGGCTTGCCTCCTGCCTCAGCTGCCAGTGATGGCCTCCATGAGGTCAGGAGCTCATGGAAGCTCCTGGAAGTCAGGAGCCTGCTGGAAGCCCAGCTCTAGGGCTGCGTGAGGAGCTGCTGTCCCTTGGGCAGGTCACCAGTCTGGCATGGGGATTACCAGACCTAAAGCTTCTACCTCCGTAGCAGCTGCCTTCTTCATGCAACCCTTCCCTCTAGGTGCTTTGCCAACAGCGAATGTATGTGATAACGGTAACGTAAGAGCAGCACGGGTGAGGTGGGGGGCATGGAGGAAAGTGCAGGTCCTAAATGTGGGCCGACCTCCCACCAGGACCACATCTGCTCTTTTCTACCAGACCTATAACCTCATTGAGAGTAAGAAACCTCACTGAAAAGAAGTTCCTCCCCACAGACACTTGCTCCATAGGAAAAGGGTGGACAGGCAAGGTGTGACTTGGGGCACGGCCATGCTTGTGGGGATTCAGCCTGTGCCCAGGGTAATAGCCCCGCTGGGACTTACTGATGACGTTGGCCTTGTTCTGGAAGTTTTCCTTCATGTTCCTCCGGCTCTGGATGTACTTCTTGCTGTTCCTCCTGTAGGTCTCCTGGCTGATCTGCTTCCGTCTCTGCTTGTGGATGCTCTTCGCATTTCGGATGGTGGATCTGCAGCGAGTTAGAAACAAAACTTCCAGTTTTCGTGCCAGCAGCTCTCACACCACACACTTACTTGCCCAGGTTTCTCCCTCCACGCTTCCTTCTGTGCCTCACCCAGACCCCAACAGCTGCTTTTTGGTTTTGCCTGGTGGAAGGCAGCAGGTGGATGCCAGCCCTCAAGGGCAGCTGTAGGTGGGACATGGATGTACAGCGCGTTAGGAGGCAGCTGGAGTGCTGCTTTGGAAGCAAATTCTGAAGGGTGAAGCCTGAGCACAAGCCTGGAAAGTGATGATGGGAGTGGCGAGGTAGATTGGGCATAAGGTTGGAAGGACGAGATGGGCGTGAGGTTTATCCCAGAAAGCTCATGGAAGTGATCTATAGCTCTTTGACAAATGGACATACAGCATCTATACTGGCTGCAACACCCAGACCCCTGTGTGGGGTTTGGCATGGCTCCCTGATGCCCAGGATCAGTCCCTGGGCGAGGGGAATAGAGCGCAGGGTATGTGTCAGCATGCAGTGCTGAACCCACAACAGAGAAACTGCTGAGAGAAGTGAAAGGCTGAGCAGCCCAGGGCTGTAGGGCAGCACGCTGCTGCAGGGGAACCCCCAGTGTCACAGCTGTCCCGACAGGCAGACGAATGCCACCACTTTGTCTTCACTACCAGGGCATAAGCCAGGTGGCTCCTGATGTCCACCACACGGCATCATCCTGCCCTGCTCAAGGCAACGTGCCCCTCTGCCTTCAGCCCCTCCCTGGTGGGGCCACGCGCCCCATTTCGTAGCCAGCTCCTGCCCACAGCAGCAGGTCACCGCCATTGCACAGGGCTCAGCTGGCTGCCGTCACCAGTGCCACGGGGACATGCGTGCACAGGGGGGGCAAGTCACTGGCCTTGCAACCGGCCACCTCCCCTCCCCAAGGGTCAGTCAGCATCGCTGCATCCAAATACGTGGATCTGGGCCATTTGACACTGTCTCACACTCAACCCGTGCTCCAGCAGAGCTGGATTTTGAGAGATTTTATAGTCAGGCTGCGGTGTTTTCTTGCAGGCAAGAAAAGATAGTGGCAAGCTCTGCCCTTCCTGGCAGTTTTCTTTGCTTTGGAATTAATGAGTTAGTATTGCTTTTTATCTTTTTAATCAAAATAAAATCCCTTCCATTAGCTCAAATCCTCCCATCAGATTAGGCCATTTGGCAACTCTGATTAGTCAAATCTCTCCTCGCTTCTCAAAGGTTCAGTGGATGCACTTAGGAAATAAGAAAAAAGGCCAATTTGAAAACTAAATGAGATTAGCCCAGAAAAGAAACTTTGCAGAAGGACAAGGAGAAATACGCCTCGCTGAAGGACCTGTTGGAGCAAGGATCATGCAGCCCTGCGTCAGAAATGCTGGGGTGCCTCCCCCGCTGTGCAAGTCAGGGAGCACAATGCTATTTTTGCTGCAGCTCTGCAGGATCTGCCTCCTTCTCTTGGTCTGTCTTTGCCCTGCTCACAGCTCTCCTGGGCAGTTCCTCATTGCCAAGGCAAGCAAGGAACATGGCAAATCACGGGCTGGTTTCACTTCACCACCCTCGAAGAAAAGCTTTAGTCCTCCCTCCGGCCACCCAGGGCTTCTCCTACCTCCGTGGAGGAGCGCTCCGGTTCCTCAGCTCACTCTTCGCAGAGGGGTTTGTCTCCCCGGCTTTCTGCAGGTACATGGAGGGGTAATAACCCGTGGTTTCATCCTTCCTGCAGTGCAACACAAAGTGACATTGCTTGCAGTTGTGGCTCTGCAACCACCACATCTTCACGCCTGTCCCCAGATGGTGCTGGGTGAGTTCCCATGCTGCTTGCAGCAAGGGGAGCTCTGACTGTCCCCCCCACCTTGTGTACTTGTGGCTCTCCCTGGAAGACTGCAGTCAGTCCCAAAAGGAGTAGGTAGCAGGCAGAGCAATGGCTCACAGCTGAAGGGTCGTATTATCTCCCCTAGGGGTTTTGCTGGGCTCCTGAAGCATTGCTCAGGGCCTCCTGCCAGCCTACCTGGCTGCTGTGTGCTCCAGACCGCCCCCCCCCCAGCCCCCTGCCCAATCCCCCCCAGCCCAGCACACCTGCAAACATCAGATCTCCTGGTCACCCGCCCAGGCACAGGCTGGGGCAGGGGGTCCCCAGGGTTTGCAGCCACGCTGTGCCCTGCTGTGAACACGCAACCTGTGACTCTCCGGAGCACAAATGCAGCTGGGGTTCCCCTTGGGAAAGCCTGAGTTTGCAGGGCAGGCCAGGGCTGGGGTGAAAACTGAGGGTTTGCAATGCAAATCGTGCCAGAATACTTAGAGGTAAAATAACAGATACTTTTTTTTTTTCTCCATCTGTCTCCTTCCTGGGTATTTCTGAAGCCCCCAGCCAAGGAAGCCCCAGCTGTGATGTTTAACATTTGACAAAGCCACAAGCTACCAGAAGCAGTCTTGCAAAAGGAAGTGCTGGGCATCAGCACCCAAGGATCCACGGCTTCCACAGCTCCAGTGTGGAGAACTGCTGGCACATCCCTTCCCTCTGCGCGAATCCCACTTGCCTGATCTGTTCTTGGCATCTCTCACCTGATAACCCACCAGCCATCAAGGAGCTTGTGGATGACTTCGATGGTGTTGCCCTCCTGGAGGGTCAGCTCGTCCTCCTCCACAGCTGTGTAGCTTTTCAGGACAACGTACTGCTCACCTGTGCACAAAATCGGGTCAGGGGGTTGTGTGCTACCACCCCCAGGGAGGGGGCTCAGCCTCTGCAGCCCCTCAGGAGAGGAGGCACCAGAGCATCTACCCTACATTTTAGGCAAGAGCCAGGGTGCTTCAGGTCTCTGAGTTCAGATTCAGGCTTCCCCCAGCCTTGTCAGTGCCTGTGGCTCATCCCAGCCCCTCCAGCACCAGTGCAGGAGGAAGCCGGTAGATGCAAATAGTGGAAGCACCCCGGTCTCTGCTGAAGAGTATGTTTATAATTCAGGTGGTTAAATGAGGAAGAAGGAAGTGTTGCGCTAATAGAGTCTGTTGCAGTGTTTTGAAAACCACGAAGCAGCAGCCCAGAGAGCAATCGGCATGGGTCTGAGGATCCTCCCCCTGCTGCACATAATAAGGCCCCACTGTCACGGTGGGGTGATGGGGAGGGCTGGTAAGGACAGCACGGAAGCCAAGAGCTAGGGAAAACCTGCGCTTTGGTTCAGATGCTGCACCATGCTCCTTTGCTAACCCAGCAACTCAGCACTCACCCAGCTAGCTCAGAACAGCCGCTGGACAAACACGTGCATCTGTGATCAGCCAAAACAAGCATCTAATGCTGAGCTGCAGGTCATAGGAAGCTCCTGAGGTTGACACCGGGGCCACAAACCATGAGATTTATCCTTCCTGGCAGTCCCTGCAGCAACATGTCCCTGCCCAGTGGTCCTGCTCAGCGGGGGCCCTGCAATGAACCCTCCCAGCGGGGAGCTGTGGTGGGCTGTTCTCCAGTGCACACATTTTACCTGCGTAGTTGGGCTCTTGCTCTTCAGACTCATCAGGACCATCCATCGGCTCCAGATAGGCAGCTGGCACCCAGCCCCGTTTGTTCTTCAACTGGCAAAACCACCAGCCTGCAAGGAAAGCGGCCATGGGCGAGAGTGGGGATGTTGTGGGGGCACCATGGGGGTGCTGGTCCCTGGCTGGGGTAGGCGTGGGCACCCATGTGGCCTGGGAGGAAGGGATGATGCTGGGGCCAGTCTCTGTTTACACGGTGCAACCAGGGAGCTTGGCCGATTCATCCTGTTTCCTCCTGGGCAGGAAACCTCACAGGCATGTGAGGAGGTTGCACAGTTTTCTAGGATCGCCCCACACCCTCCCCGGCCAAAACCGATGGTCATGTGGCTCCATCTCAGTATGAAACATGTCCCAAGGGGACAAAAAGCACCAAGAGGTTCAGTGCTGCTGGTTGCATTTGCTCTGAGCCTCTCCTCTCCATCAGGAGATCCTGATACAACCGCCCACCCTTTAACTCATGCACCAGCGTAACTAACTCGCATGCTGTGCTTGGATGCAAGAGGCAAGGGCAGTCCCCATCCCCCCTGAAATGGTGGCCAGGAGGGGGCTGGCCCTCGAGGGCTCTCCAGAGGGATGGACACATACCGCTCTCGCTCTTCTCCACGACGTCCACCATGTCTCCAGCTTTTAGAGCCATCTCGGATTTGGAGCTCTTCTCATAGTCGGCGATGGCTCGGTATGTTTGCAGGACAATGGGGCCCGTGATGTCTGCAAGGGAGGAATGAGACGTTCCCTCTCTCAGCCCCCAGCGCAGAAATAGCCTGTTTCAGGCAGGCCAAAAGCAGCCCCAGGACCACCCAAAGCACTCTCCCAGCCTCTTCTGGTCTCAAACCAGCTGGATCCCAGGACAGGGACTCATCCCCCCTGAGGCTGTGGTTTCCTCCCAGCTACAGCTCTGGCACAGACTGTGCTCTCGGTCAAGGCATCCGCCGAGGGATGGCTGCCCCTCTCCCCACTAGGCTTTGCTGCTGCCAAGGCAGCTGCTTGCACCCCTCCGATGCCTCTTACCGGTGGGGGTTTTCTTGGCATCCTTTGGCAGGAGGAAGACTTCGGGCTTCTTGATCCTGGCCGGGTCAGAGCAAAGGCAGCTCAGTGCAACCAGCCCTCACCGCTGGCAGCGGTGCCCTCCCTGCAGGCTGCTGCCAGCACCAGGGGCTGGGGACGCAGTATTTCCCCCAGAATGGCAGGCAGCTGGACTCACTGGCTGTCTGTGACGGGGTTCATGTCGTCGTGACGGACCTTGAAGAAGTTGACCACGTGCAGGCACCGGGAGATCTTGTGGGGCAGGTTGATCAGAGCGTAGCAGTACTCGGCCAGCGTGCCCTGTCTGTTCTGAGTTGAACGCTGCCCATCAAACCACTTTGGGGCTGGGGAAGAGGGGAAAATACTCCGAAAAAGCAGACAAAGCGCACTGTTTTTACAACTTTCCCAAGCAGGCTGCTCCGAATCATTGATTTTGCCCCCAAAACAAGTGGATTTGGCTTCAGGGCGCTGCACGGTGCCCATACGGTGCAGCCCTGCGGGAGTGTGGCCCCGTCCCCTCCCTCGCTGCTCCAGCCCCGGCCCCCGGGGGGGCACGCACAGTCCCGCAGAGCTGGCTGGAGCTGAGGCAGGGCCGGGGCTGGTTTGCAGAAGCGCTGCAGCTGCGGGTTCCTCTTCCCGGCAGCGAGTGCAGGGCTGTGCCCAGCCCAGGTGCTGCAGGCAGCGCGGAGAGCTCTGTGCTGCCAGACTCGTCCCCTGCAGCCCACGGACCCTTGCACAGCTCACGCCAGCCAGAAAAAGTCCTCGTTTGGCCCCATGTCGGTTACAGGCTAACTCCCACTCCTCTGCTTGGGCTAAGCCCAGCTGCTTACTCTGCTGGGACACAAGCTGGGGCTCCAGGGACTAGCCTGCGGCCGGGGCAGACATGCTCGTTCCTCCATCCCACTGGCCATGGTGCAGCCGCTCTTGACCCCAGGGCTCCAAAATGCTGCTGGCAGCCCCGACCCACAGCAGCGTTGCACCCCATGGCGGGGTGCATGTGTGCGGCCAGTGGCACACCCCCCAGCAGTCTGACGCCTGTCTCATCCCCGGTGCTTTCACTTCCCCAGACAGGACAGGGACGCTCCGGACAGCCGCGGCATGGCAGCGGCAGCATGTAGGAAGGGTCCCGGCATGGCAGTGTTAGTCCAGCCCCAAGGGGAGCCCCCCAAACACAGCACCTGCACTGCTGTGTGGAGCATGTTTATTCCTCCTCGAGAGGTGTCGACCACAACCTGCAGCTATTTCTCATGTTCCTTCCTCCCTCCGTTAAAGCAGGAAATTAAATAAAAGGGGGAATTTTGCTGACCTGCACCTTGCATGGGGACAAAACATCAGCTCTTTGTATCAGGAGTTCATTCCCTGCCATTGAAGACATGTTGCATTGTTTCCTCTTACAAAATAACTGTGTTGCCATAAGACCACTAAAACCAATCCCAGTGATGCTGTCACCGGAGAAGGGCTCAGCTCAGCTCAGCTCGGCTCAGGCTTTCCAAAGCCAGACCCTTTGCACCAGCCAGGGGTTCCAGCCAATGCTGTGGTATGTGTTTGTGGGGTGCCCAGCCTTCGGGTTGGAAGGATGGGGTCTGCGGGGCTGTGAGTGTTGGGAGTAACCACCGCTGATGCTCAGACCTTTCTGGGGTTTTGATTTCAAGCCCAGTGGGCAGGAACAAAGATTGCATCAAGCACCTGCGTGGGAGGCAGCTGGCAGAGCTCAGCCCGCCGGGGAATTTCCCAACCAGCTGCAATTTCTATTTCACCCCCCAGCCCTGGCGTCTGCCCCTCACCTGGCAAGCGTGGGATGATCCGCTTCTCCATGTTGATGTCCCCGGATTCGATGGGGAACATCTCCTTCAGTGCTTTCTGCGGAGCAGGACCAGGCACAGCCGTGAGGATGGCACCGGGGGATCCCCCTGTGGCACCCACTCTCCTGCCAGTGGCTTCACCCCCTTTGCCGGCACTTGCCCCGCTGCCACAGCCACGTGCTGCCTAGCCACTGTGCCTCGCACTGGGAGAAATCTGCCAGGGGAGCACGGAGCCACCCCCCAGCTTCAAGAGGCAAATGAAGGGTGAAGGAGACTGAAGCACTGGGACCCAGGAGCCTCTTGGAGCCAGGTTTGTTCTGGGGCAATTCCAGCTGGATTTCAGCCTCCTCTTTTTTTATTCCCACCCCCTGCCCTGGTGTGCTGAGCCGGGGGCTGGTGCCCATCCCGGGACAACTCACGTGGAACTCGTAAATCTCGGTAAACCGGCGGTAGACGACCTTTTCGGAGAGGTCATTCCACTTCACCAGGAACATGTAGACCTGAGGGGCAAAGCAGAGGCACTGCAGCTCTGTGGGCAAGTGGGACCCTGCACCCCGCTGTGCCAGGGACCCCAGGGAGCACCCCCCACCCCCCATACCCCCCAGACAGTTCAATTTCGGATAAACTGCATCTTTTTCTTCCACCACCCCAACGCAAGTAGCTTTTGCTCAGGTGATGAGTGAGCTGGGTGCTAGGGAAGCTGGGCAGGGATGGAGAGGGGACACAAACATGCAGATGGGTGGGAATCAAAGAGGGAAAAGCCCTTTTCAAACCTGCAAAGTAATCAACAGCTTGCAAAGGAGGTGCCCAAAATCTTGTGTGTTCAAGACATTTTAGCCCCTGGCTGCCTCCAGCTCACGCTGTCAGCCAGGACTGCCCCCCTAAAAAAAAGGATGCTCTCAGCCCCTCAGTCACATTTATCTCAAGAAATTTGCTGGCCAGGCTTTTTACTCCGTCCAGTCCTCACTACTCAGCTCATTGGAAGGTCGCCGCATACTCACATAGTGCTGGCTGGGGAAAAACCTTTTCTCATAGCCCAGCAGCTCGATGTGCCGGATGAAGGCCTCCCCCATAGCTGCTCCCAGCCACGCGTCCTGCGCCGACCCCTGTGCCTACCTCCCCTCTGCCTTCGCCCAGCTCCGCTTCGCTGATAAAGCTGCCAGGAAAGCGGAAGGCCCCGTTGCAATCGCACCCGTAATTGTTTACCCGCTGTGGTTTGTATTGAGTCGGTGCTTCCCGTTGGGAGTCTCCAGCCCGGCCCTCCAGCAGCTCCAGGGCTGGGAGGAGGCAGGCAGCAGGGACACCTCGGGGATGCCCTGGGGGCACCTCTGCAGCCAGAGGACAGTGAAGGGCCAGGGCCAGGCCGGCTGCCCCCATAGCCAAGTGGACCCTCTGATGGCTGCCGCTGCGCCGGTGGTGGCACAGGGTGCTACAGCCCCTGTTTCGCAGAGGGTGGGGGACAAAGTGCCTTGGCAATGGCAATCAGAGGAGTCTTCACCCTCTCAGGCAGAGCTGGATGGGCTGGATGAAGCACGTAACGTGCTCCGCAAGCCCTGGGACAGCAGCACCATCCTCTGTAGGGATGGGAGACCACCCTGTGCTTCCAGGGCAGGCAGGGACGCTGGGGCACGGTGTGCAGGCAGGACGTGGCAGCCACAGGCCATGTGTGCAAGAGCTCCTGCCCTTGCATCACCAGTTCCTTTCAGCCACCTGCTGCTTCCCCAAAATCTGCCACCCCAGGACCTGAGCCAGCCCCAGGTCCCCTCACTGCTTTGCAGTGCTCACTGGGTACAGGGGCTGCCCAAAAGCGCCGGGCACAGGGACCCCAGGCATAGGGGAAGCCCAGGGTGGGCTGCAGATGGACCCCCACCTGCCACTGGGAGAGCACAAGGGTCCCTTGCAAAGCCCCTCTGAAATGGCAGCACAGCATCCTCCTCCTCCCCCGGCTCTGAGCAGAAAGGCCTGAAGGGCCACAGGGACTGCGCTCACCGGTCCTACACTGCTCACAGGCACAGGGGCACCCAGCAGCACTTTCGTCCCCAGCGAGGCCACCCTCAATGACAGGGCTGCCAGCGCTGCTGGGACCCGCTCTCCAAGGGATGCTGGGGATGAGCTGTGAGGCCTCGGCCCCATCCCCCACTCCATCCCCCCCGGAGCCCATGCTCAGGCGCAGCGCTGCTCACCGGAGCAAGCCCAGACCCCCCACATCTGGGGCTGGAGCCACCCTGCCCAGTGAGGCAGCAGCCCCAAGGCACCCGCGGAGCCAAGACGGGCTCTCCCCACGGAGACCACCAGCAAACCCTGCCACAGGGCCAGCCCCCCCGCCCTTGTGAGCTGCAAAGACAAAAGCTTGCTCTGGCTGCATTAAAAATATCAAACACTAACTGTAGCTTTGCTCTGAATCTCAAGTATGGCACTTTGTAGCTGTTGAGATCAGAAGCATGGTCATTTACATTCGGTTTCTTCTTATCTTAACATGGGGACTTCCCTGTATGCAAGGCAAAATTATACAACCAAAATATAAAAAAAAGACCTCGAGGGCGGTTTGGATCTTCCTTTGCTGACGGCCAGATCGCTGCTGCTTATACAGAACCCCACCAACTTTGTCATGAAAGCTAATTTCGTAATGACAATTGTTTGTACTAAATTTAAAACTGCTTTACAGACAGTGTGTGACTGGAAACCGCTTAATTCACCGTTTCTTCCCGTTTCCTCATTCCTCGTCTTGTGATGTGAGAAATGAGATGAAGCATGGTAGATCTCACCGCCGGCGAGGGGCTGGTGCAGAGCGAGACGCCGTCTGAGACACAGCTCAGCTTCCACCAACACTCACAGCGTTAGTAGGTGTCAAGAGGTCCTAATTTTGGAAGAAAACTCTTGGAGGTGACGCATCTGATAAACAAGCTGGGGTTATGGAGGTCAGGAGCTGATTCATGTTCTGGGAAACAAGGCTGGCATCTGAATACAGGACCTGGCTTTTGCGAGCTGGAGCAGCTCCCACAGCCCCTGGAACAGCAGACACGGGACCCGAGGGGATGGATTTCAACCACAGCCATGGAAGATGAAGCACGAGGGGGGTTAATTCCTCAGGCGAATGGACTACCCGCTTTTCTGCAGTGTTCCACCCAAAAGTAGTACCAAAACCTCCTAGAAAGTAAAAGCTGAAGAAAGGAACTCCACTCTAATTCTGTTCAAAATGTCATTTTTTTTTTTTTTTTTTTTTAAGCTTAATTCAAATCCAGAGCCAAGGGAGGCCCTGCTCATGTCACGTCTGTGTTTCCTTAACGTGGCCAAATTGGCCACAGAATTTCAGGTCATTACACTCGGCCTCTCTAAACTGCTACACTTTTGGCAGAATACAGTATTTTTCACTGGAACACAGTTGTGCAGCTACTGGAAAGTTCTTAAACTGACACTGTGATGGATCTGCACCTACAAGGCAGGCACTCCCGTGTCAGTCAGTACTAAATCTCTTTAGTACTACACGCTCCAACAGCCGGGGCAAAAATCACACAAAACTGGACATCTGCCCTCTTCCTCAGCAGCCTGCCGTGGAGGGCAGCTAGGAGAAGAAACCAAGGAGAAAGGGCTCAAGTTTCATAGGTGCAAAAACTTCAAATCCCAAGGGAAAACACGCAACAGAGGTGCAGGACCCGAAAAAGCTGGTGTGCCGTACCCAGGGAACATGGGGCTCTGCCACGGGCACCCTGGATCTTGCACCACTGGGGTCCAACATTCCTGTTCAGGAGAAAGGAGCCAGCCCAAGGCACAGGACAGGCTCCTAAAGGTCAGGAAAACACGGGGAATAAATACTGGTCTGCTACTTCACCACCACGTGGAAGAAAAAAAACCATATTCAGAGCTCTGTTAAGTTGTTGCAATTTTATTTATTTACTTGTTAGTACAGCCAAGGTTTTTTAGGGCATTGTCACTCAATACCCAAACAGTGACACACCTCACGTATTACTAGTTTGGAAACGAGTGAGATTTTCATACATGGTCAACATCTTCCAAGTTTGCTACCTATTAGAACTATATAGATATTTTTAATATAAAATTGCTATTTGGAAGGTATAAATATTGGTGCTATTATTTTGTCAGTCTAATTTCTCTCTACTGGATATAACTCAAAATGTCCGAGACCAAAAAGATCCTTCAGTGTTGAATGCTGACAGCATTACTGCAAGCCCAGCAGCAGACGGACACAACGCACACCACCACGCCAACTCCCAGCATCATCACATAAGGATTCCAGTCCTTCCAGTAAAACCATTGCATCAGTAAAACCAATGCACCAAACCACTGTTTGGTTTGTTTTAGCTCCTGCACGCCACGTTGCAGGAGGTCGGCGCTCTGTTGTTAGCTACCTGGCAAGGCAGGAGCCTGGATTTAGTTAATTTTCACCATTTTTTCTGCTGGTGACGCCTCACCCTCGGTTGGAGTGAGCACCAACAGCCACACCAGCAATAATACAGAGCCTGGCTGGGGGGGCAGCTGCAGGTGAAGAAGGGATGGACCATCCTTCTGCTTTTTTCAAGGGGAAGCCGAGAGCCCAGGGAAAGTTGCGTGAACTCATTTCCCCGTTGGAAACACTCGGAGCAGCAATCGCAGAACTGCCCGTTGCCCTGATAACAACCCGTTTATGAAGGTACGTTAACGGAGCATGTCTACCCAAGTCATCATCAGCAAAATAGGTCAGCAGGTATAATTTGGGACAGGACCCACGGGGCTGAGTTAACGGGCTCGCTCCCACGGGTCTGCCGAGGCAGGAAGGCAGCGCTCCATCGGCCAGCTCCATTTCCCATCTGGAAAGATGGAAGGGACAACTGGGATGAGCGTTTTCAAAATGACTCGGCACGGAGCTCACCCTGCTCCTACGGCCAGCAGCAGCAGCACGAGGCCCAGACAGCTCATCCGGAGCACTTTTATCTGCACGGAGCAATTGTGAAAACACGGGGACTCATCCTACAGCTCTCCCTCGCCTCTGGAATGGCAGGTGTGTGCTGCTCCAAATTCACCTGCTGAATTTCAGGTTGCTCCCAGGGAACAGATGCTGCACCCAACTGAATTTAAGCCTTGGAAATCTTCCTTGAAGACACAACCACCTCACCCTCCCCCGGGCTGGATTCCTGTCTGAAAGGCATGACTGGAACTTGCTTCCTTTGCTGGAACAAAGAACTTTGCTACAGCATGTTCTACCTGCCTACAGGACTACTGCCACAGCTTGATTCGTTGTAAAATATGGGACAGTCATGAAAACCATCAGGAAGGTCTTTATTTCTTCATCAGGGCATCAAGTTTACCATTTGCGCATAATGCAGTCAGCCCAAACTCATGCCAATAAAAGAGAAACCTTTACAATAATCTGCATCTTCTCTATAGAGCTTATCATATAGCCAGCGCTTTACATCTCTTATGTAAGAGGTTTGTGAAACTTAAAATGCATACATGAGTCTCTAGGTGATGTGGGGAGCAACCAGGGCTGTAGGGGACCTAACTTCTGACATAGTAGGACTTAACGAGTAGCTTGTAGCATAGGTTTCCATGACTAGTTCTGGATGAACAGAAGGGCATCCCCCACAGCCTTCAGGAGAAAAGCTCTCGCACAGGTCCATGCGAGTTTTGCCTATGTTAGGACTGCGAGACCAGACCCACCATATATAAACCGTGTGATATTCTGGTAACATATGCACTTACTACTTTGCATTAATCGAACAAACTATAACAGGGTTTAATTTAAATTGGTTCCTAATCCACACACTGAAATACTGACCATTTCACAGTCCATCTCATTAATGCGTACTAACGGTCAAGTGAACCAGTTTATCTTTTATTTATGAAAAAACATATGAATTGTGATAGATATCATAGGAAAAATTAGTTCAAATATACAGATACTATTGTCCAGTCAGCCATTAAAGGAGTAAGAACCAAAAAGTAATGATTTCTCCCCCCCCCCCCCCGCCCCCCCCAAAGTAAAACTAACAAACTGAACTACTTGCAGGAATTTTTCCTCATTAGAAAAGCTAAGATGCATTCAGGTATGGCGAAATTCAGCTTTATTGGGAAATGCAGACAGCCTCTGTTAAGTCCCTGTTGATTTTAATCCCTGTCATCTCCCCAGCATTGCTGCATGAAATTTAGTCCTTATAACATATTCTGAAGTAAAACCAGCCATTCCAAATCTACAGTCATTCTTTGCTTTAAGTCAATTCACAGAACTGCTGAAAAAGTAGACATTTCTATCTAAAAGTACAAAAAGGGTTTGTATAGAAGGTACTTCTCTTATACAGTTATATTACACAGCTCAAGACAGTCCCGGCAGGCTCTTCTCAGAAACGGATGCTTGTGACTAGATAAGAAAAATTACAGAAGTGAGTTAGTTTCATCACAGCTCTGTATCTTATCACAAATAGGAGCAGTTTGCATCACCTTTGCCAGTTCTTTAGGCCTAGATTCAGAAAGCATGTGGAAGCTGAATATTGCTCTCACTAAATACGAGATTAGATGTGTGCCTGAGCCGTCTCTGTAAGAATTCAGATCAAATATTTGCTTTAGGAGAAGTTCAGTGGATGGGCTAAAGCATCCACAACTCCGAACCGCTGCAGCACCACGTTGTGCAGCCATCGCTCCAACAAGATTTCCGTGACCTTTAACGGACAGCTGAGATGGCTTTTTATACCTCCACTGGGGGAAGGGCTTCCCATGACAAATCAAGTGTTTCTTTAGTATATTTTCTCCCACCGTGTTCAGTTTTACGACCAGTATTCCCAAAGCAGCCTTCACCCATTTCTTGGGAAGGCTCCTGCTGCACTCGCAACGCTCCGGGCACAGCAGCGGGTATGCTGGTATGTCAGATTCCCCCAGTTTCTACCAAATCATTTCTGGATTTGCCCCTTCAGTCCCTCATCCTGAAGCCACCAGCAGCCCCCAGTGCACCAGGCTGTGCTTATGCTGCCTGGACGGGGACCATGGCTGAGGCTGTCCCCATCCCAAGCAGCTGTCCCCATCCCAAGCAGCGGATGGTGCCCGGAGTGCAGCCCACGGGCATCTCTGCTGGGACAATCCGCCTTCCCACCCGCAGCCCAGCAGAGCTGAAGGACAGAGCTGGGGTTTGCTGGTGGCCTGCGTCCCCAGGACTGGCATGGTGCACAGATGCTTTGGTCTCCAGCATGAATCCCTGCCTTTTCCTTACTAAAGCCAGGCAGGCTACAGCTCGAGCGTACTACACAAATGCATCCAACTTGGTATCAACCAAATCAAACTGCTAACGTATCCAACACTGCATGAGGAAAATATTCGGTTGGGAATACGAACAAAAAGCTCAATACAGAGCTGTGATAGCTTAAAATTGCCGTTTTCTCTGAACGAAGCACAGACACGACCGTGGGGGTCAGCCTATTATATCTGGTGACGTGACGGCATAACCGGCACTGCTCTCCACCTCCACCAAATTGCCATTTTTAGGAATGAGTGAAGTTAAGAATAGTATAAGAGAAAGATTCAGACATTTTTGCAATGTAAATGAAACGAAGCTTTTCATAAAAGTTAACTGGAAAAGAAAAAAATCTTTCAAAGGAAACGGGTTTGCCATCACGATTATTAGCTTTACCAAGCATCCCAAGCTCAGACAACGCTGCAATCGTAGTGAAGAGCTTTTCCTGCCCAGCTACAATTTGGAAATATACAGGCTTTACCAGGAATAATAATGCTTTTTCACACAACTATCTCAGAGTTCTTCGTAAACACTAATTCCCTAAGTTTTCCTTTACTCTGCCTCTGAAATATGTCATTACCATCACCCGTTTTTATTTACAGGCCACATTTTCCCAGGACTGTCTGCCTCATCAATGTGCACACTGCATGTTTTACGTTGTATTTGGATAAGGTAGGGAAAACATTCTACGTTTTACAGGTGAGAACTGAGACAAATAAATTAATTCGTAAGTAAAGGACTGGTGCCTTCTGGCATTCAGTCCTGTATCTCAGCCCTCTTCTCCCCACCCAAAAATATAAAAGTGTTACTCCTTGACAGGTGCTGAGTTCAAGAAACAGTAAATTCTTTTACCCAGTGTTGATGAAGTCTACCACGTTGGGTCTGGTTCTTGCTTTATTTGACAATTTTCTTCTGTTTCTGTAATATCTGTTGAAAAAGCAGTAATGAATGAAGAAAAAAGGGAAGTTCCCAATCAATTTTGTTGTTATTGCTGTACTCAGTACGTAAAAACCTATGAAAATATGGAAAGCATTAATTTATCCTCTTGAAATATTAACAGTAAATAAAAATATATTCACAACAATCTGATTCTGTGGACATCGCCATATTCATGTCAATATAAAGCAGCCTGGGCTCTTAGAGAACTCTAGTTTTTGAAGAACAGAAATAAAAATTTAAAAGGGTTTTTATACAGCTGAAAGACTCACTGGGCTGGAAAGGTACTTAAACCAAAAAGGAAACACCAACACCACATAATCAGTGAAAAAACATCAGCTACATCACTGTTTTGGCCCTGCCTGCTGCTCTGCAGTCCTTCTCCCTGCTCTGTCAATCCCCAGCACCACTCCTGCCTTCAGCCACCTCCTCAGACACGCGATGCTGGGTGAAGCTTTTCAAACACTCACAGGTTAAGCCTGTAGCTCCTGACTTCAACTGCGTCAGGCATGATCGCTGTTTCACGTTTTTAAAGATGCTCTCTTCCAAAGGTACCTACCAACATCTGAAGCTACTCGTGCTCAAGTCATGCCTTCTGGGTGATTTAGTAAATTAACATTCATTGCCCAAACTCTTGTTTTCACAGCACTGACTATTTTTCAGATTTTTTTCCCATCTGCAGGACTGCTTCTCAACTTGATACAGACTTCCACATTATTTTATATTAATCTGTCCAAACCAAATTTTGACTCTAGCTCATTTTATTTCTTCAACGCACAGTATCACATAGGAAGGCTTTATGATATGCTTAAAAAACCCCAACAAAACAGAGACAGAAATTTTATCTTCTTGGCTGAAGCGTTCATCATCTTTTGATACAATTTTTTGCATTTCCAGGAGACTTCATTACAAAATCTTCACTTTTTTTTGTTCACAGGGATGCTTGGAGGTACATCAAAGAAATCTGGTGCCTGTATAGCACTGCCTATATGACCCGAAGCCTGATCTTGTTCTTTTTATAAACAGAGAATATGATGTTGGAAGGAAATTGGTTTTCCACTGAAGTTGTTTGGAAGATTCAGAGCTAGGGTAATTCATCACTATAAAGCCAAGCCACTTCACGATCATTTTACACATTCCAGCCTAGCTCTGAAGTGATTTGAAGTTCTTTAGCAACTGCATGCCTTTTCTCAAGATCATTCCTCTGGTTACTGGGTCTGAATCCAGTTTGGGATGACAAATCCATACCCATGCTTGTCTGTTTCTTCACAGCCATCACTTTCAAGGCTCATAGCTAGATTTCCTCCGCATGAAGGTACCCAGGAACAACTGTCTCTCTCCATCATCTCACAGTTTCAGCAATCCTGCATACTTATGGCATTACAAAGACATCTGATGTTCCAGATCTTTCAATATCCCTGTATCTTTCAATAACTGTGAGCTTAAAATCTGCAGCTCAGCTCTTCCGTGGCTCTTAACACTCGCCTGTTTTTTGTTTTGACCGCTGCAACAGGATTGATCTATGCTCCAAGAAAGACCTGCTCCCAGCACTGGGAGAACCTGGCCCTGAGCTTCCAGCAGCAGTTCTGGTTGAGCATGTCATCCCAGTGACCTGACAGGGAAACAGGAGCAATGGGCACTGGAAAGGGCATTTCCATGGAAAAGGATACAGAAGAATGGAAACGCTGAGATTTGCTGCTTTCTCTTTTGGAGGGACCCAAGCAGGGTTAGGGAATGAACTCAAGGTGAGAGTTTTCAGATGACAAGCACTGAGGCGCGGCGGCCACCACCCCAGGGCTGTTGGCTACACTGCTGGCACATCAGAAAGCCCCTCCAGGACCAGCTGGCACAAAGGCAGCAGCCTGGCCAACTCGGAGCACCTGCCATCCCCTGTGTCAGCCACGCCAGAGGCAGCCACAGCCACCCCGGGCTGTGCTGACAGGCTGGGACTATAGCAGAGGCAGCATTTAGAGGACCCGAGCCCACAGCAGCCACCAGCATCCCAATTCTCAGGTCAGTCCAGCACTCCTAATGCTCCCAGACCATTGCATGCAATGCATGCAATGCTCCTAATGCTCTGAGACCATGCAAAAGCACAGGGGAGTAAAAGATCTACAGCCTCCTTGGTCTTGCATACATCGACAGCTGAAAAAGATACAGCTCCGGTATGTTCTTGGACAATAGGAAAGTTGGATGTTTTTCAGGGCTTAAGCTCTGAGAAACATCAATACTCCCCTTCCCTGCACAGCACATGCAGGCCAATGTGGCATTCAAAGTTCCTGATGGTGGCAATCGTTTACTTGCATTAATTGTGGAAACTACAGTGTTGAATAACGAGATGCATTGCTCAGGACATGAGCAATCACTCAAAGCCTATATATATAGTAATGACTCACCAAGCAAGAACAACAACTCACAAAACTCCTTTGTAAAATTATTTGAATAATAACTTTTGCTGCAGAGTGTTTTTCACATGATGCATCCTGATATTAATACAGACAAAAAAATGTCCTGGGAACAACTAAAAGCCCTTTTCTGTTTTGACTGACCTGTCTCCTTTAAAAAAAGACGCAACTTTTTTCACAATTACTTAAAAATGTTTGTTGAAAATAGCTGAAGACAAACACTTACCTCCTACAGATACTTCCATTTGGCTTGGTTCAGCTGGCTCTTAAATGAAAAAAAAAAACAAACCAACAGTCAAACGAATATGAGTACAGTTTCAACAATATGAATCAGATAAGCATCTTAGAAAAATTATGGCAATTAAGCTTTCCCTGAAAAAAAAATGCCTAATTTTTTTCTCTTCTCATTAGACTCAAATAGCTTTGTCTGGGAGAAATATGTGTAATATTCTATACAGTCTGCAAAAAAAACCCCACCCAGAATATAGCCAAGTATTTATTATATTACACTACCTAAAACTTTCTCTTCTGACTGAGTTTGGCCCACTGCAGCAGACATATCAAGTCCTGGCAGAACATAACACACACTTGCAGGAAATACATCAAGTTTGGAATGGCTTTACTCAAACCACTTAAATATAAAGCAGTATTTAAAAAAAAAGTCACCCCTTCTGGTTAGAGCACTGTCTTCCACAGTGAGTATGTGTATTTTGGGAGAGAGTGAGAAGGCATGGAATAGGGGGCAAAAAATACGTTTTAATTCCATAATGCTTTTTCTCCCCGCTATGTTGATGGATTATAGATGGCCAGGTGCTGGGCAAGCTCTTCAGCCTCTGTAACACTGTGGGTGAGTGAAGGACAGACAGACTGCAGTGGTTCACTGATCACAGCAGCCGTTCTCCTCCCTCCCACCGCCTCCCACCGCAAACAGAGCAGCTCGTAGTTTCTTTTGTAATTATTTCCGCCATACAAGCATCCCTTACTCTCAAGAGGTTTATTGAACGCTCTCTCTTAGTCTCCTCGTTTCTTTGAGTAACAGTTTATCCAGATAATTGCAAAAGTCTTTCCTGCACTACACCAGTTTGGGAGACACGTTTTTAAAAGATCTGCGAGCATTTACGAACCATACTGCGTCAAATGGAAGTCGCCCAACTACATTCACTTTAGCTACCCATAGCGTAAAGCTAAGTTCTCCATTCACACTAAGACAGGTGACGTGTGTGCGGTCTAGACACAGTCTAGCAGGGGTTACAGAGCTCTGCAGCAGGCAGAAATTCCATCAAGACCCCATTCGAGGTTCTCACATGTTACACAGAGAGATATGCAGCCAAGTGAGGTTTCCATGTGGCTCAGACGCACACAGACTTTGGCTTAAGCAGGTATCAATAAATGGATACTGAGTTTGCTTTATGTATTGCCCCTACTAATCATTCTTCACAGCTCACTCATCATCTGCAAAAATCAAATCAATGAACACGCCAATGACACAGCTTGACAGAAGCAATAGCTCTTTCTATTAATTTATTAATATTTAATAGCTATAAAAGTCACCGTCGAACACCATCTGTCAAAATAAAACGGCTCATCACGAGCAGCGTGTACCCAGGACACGACTACTAGTATCACCTGCCAATAAGATCGAGAACTCCATACCCTACCCCTCCTGCAAGGACATGCATCGCGCTCTGAATCACCTGGTAGTACTGGTGCTGCTGCTGGTGCTGTTGGCGATGCTTCTGCTTCAGCTTTTTCCATCAGCTCTAAGAGTAGACATGATCACTGTTTAACTTCACAATGACAATGGTCCACATGTAACACAAGGGCAATCTTACTTCTTGAATCTGCAAATCCTGAAACTTGCCGCACGAACAGGTTACTGATGCTTGTGATTGAGTTGCAGTTCAGTATTTTTTGTTACAGAAAACACATTCCCTATCTTGCCTGCAAGCACCATAAAACTTCCTTTGAAGTTCCCACATGTTCCTCAGAAGAGGAATAAAGCATCGTACCTATAAGCAGCAGGCTCAGAGCCTTTCAGTCATTGGCCTTGGTGTCTATCAATATCAGATCATTTCCAACATAATTAACGGACACGAACAACAGACAAACCCCACATGTTTAATGGCCAACCTGCTCCCCCAGTGATGGAAGACGGTCGGATTACCTGTGTTGCTCTTACTCAGCCCTTAGCTAGCCTCAGTCCCAACACATGCTGAATAGACAACAGTTTAATAGCTCCTTTCATTTCTAATTGAATTATTTGGAAACGCTATTACACACTTATCTGCCTGGAAGGTCCCCTCTTACAAAGGGGTCCCTTTCCCACCTAAGACGGCGTGCCCGGGACCGGTAAGCATGTCAGTGTGAGTTACTAGCTACAATACCTTCCTGAGGACACCTCGTGCTTGCAGTTCGCAGATCTCAGCACATTAACATACTGGAATATACTGGAATTATTAAAATGGAATATACTGGTGGCTGGATACAAAAGCGGTGATGCCGGTGGCTAAGGCTCAGGCTGGCTCGGGCCAAAGGAATGACAGCAGGTTACCTGCCCTCTGAACTTCTAACCTGACCCTGGCTCAGAGAGAACCCGGCACAAGGGACACGGTAACAGCAGCGTTTCGCAGTTTCGTTTTTTTCTCTTAAAGAAGATCTAAAAAAACAGGTCACAATTATTTTAGGCAACTGAAAATACTACAACTTCTTTTTTTCCAACCCCAAACAATTTCATTAACATGGCCAAGTTGGCCACAGCATTTCAGGTCATTACACTCTGCCTCTCTAAACTGCTACACTTTCGGCAGACTGCAGAATTTTTCACTGGAACACGGTTGTGCAGCTACTGGAAAGTTCTTGCTTATTAACTGACATTGCGGTGGATCCGAACCTAAAATGTAGGCACTCCCATGTCAGTCTGCTGCTCAGTCAAGGTCCTAAATCTCTTTGGGACTCTGCAGCTGAAAAAATACAAAATCAGTATCTTGTGGTTTTGTATCACAGTTCATGTGCTAATCTTACACTGCTCTGTAAATGTACCACGCTGCTCTCAAGTTAATTGCACGTGCATGTTTAGTCAGGGAACCTTCATGAGACACAGACAAGAGTTACACACAGAACTGAACCACCCTGCAGCCTCTGCCACCAAACCCAAAGGTGGAAAACGAATCTGGGTAAGCTACAAGAATACATTTGCCATCAGCGTCTCATAAATACTTACGATTGTTAATCACAAGTCCTGGCAATGGTCTGCAAGAGAAAAAGAAAAGTTTACTGATTCTAAAAGATACTGCACGGGCCTTCCCTCCCAAAGCAGCCTCACCTAACCTTTCGGGACAGAGGTCGTGCTAAAAAACACACAGGGAGTTGGACCAAAGCATAAGGAACCGTCACAGCAGCTCTTGGGCACCCTGGCTTGTGTGCTCGCACTTTGAAAAGGAACATAGACAGAAACATCAAAATCCTTCCCTCGCTCACCACCAGCTAACCAGGGAGTCCCCTCTTCTTCAGAGCCCAACTCGACACCGTGGATCGAGCAAGAGTCCTTTCAGTTAGGACACTTCATGATTAAGGGTTGAGAGTTCAGACCCCTTAGTAAAACATATCTAAGAGATTTCTCTCTTTAAGTATAAACTGAAGCATTCAGACTCCTGTGAAGCAGTCTGCGACTTGAGAAGTCACATAAACTGTTAAATTTGTATTTTCTATCCCTGAACTCCTCCCTAGTATGATTCCAGAGTTTCATCTGTTCTGCTTCATGCATACAAATATACTTTGTATATATGTGTGTATATATATGTCTGCGGAAATAAACACATATAAATGAAATCCACTTATGTTGTAATTGGGCAATATTGTATTTTTAAATATTGTAGATAAACTCATTTTGTAGGGAAAAAACCATTTATCAAAGAGTTTACTTAACTCAGGATGCGTAACATCTGAAATATTAATACTAGTACAAACACTATTTACTGTTAAGAGCCAACAAGCTGTGGACTTGTCTCTCAGAACTTGATCTTACAAATGGGAGAGCAAGGCCCACAGGACTTTAGGACTCACAGATACGAATGGATTGCAACTGCTGTAATACGCCTGTAAATAAAATGCCCTGTGCCATACTCAGTTGGACACATCCTCCAAAGAGTCACCATCTTCACTCATGCTATGAACATCTGGGCTCCATTTGACCTGATCTGGTTTTACCCCAAGGAGCCAACATCTTCCACTATTTAACGATGCGCTGCAACTTCTATTCTTTCCAGTCTCGATTTATTCCAGACACAGGGCTGTCCTCGCGACATCTGTACAATCTGATCAGTGGCAACCACTTACCGAATGACAGTAAATTTGATAAACTCCGCTGATTCCAAAATCTTCCTCATGGAGCTAATTTCCAGATAACTGGGAGCTTTGAACGCCACGCCAGGAGGCATCCCATCCACCACCACACACCCAGGATTGACAGTGATCTTTCTGTACGGGACTTTCACAGGGAAATTCACACCAGTGGCTTCACCTAAGTGAAAGAGGTCATGGGTCATGCTTATTTTCAAGTCTACATAGTTATTATTACCTTGAAAATAAAAGTCCTCAGACAATTAAGAAACTAAATGCAAATCCAAACTTTCTATTGGGTCTGAAACTAGGAAAATTCATGTAACAAGGAAACCATTACAGTGTTGGAAATAGGATGAGCTGGATTCCGCTCATCAACATCACTACAAGAGCTACAACTCCAGCTCTGGCAGCTCAGCAAATAAAGAACCCATGTTCTGTGTTTACTAAGAAAAGGTACAGAACGGGGTATCTAAGGAAACAGCTAGATGGAGGAAAAAAAGAAGCATCTCCTGCAATGCCATGAAAGCAATTCAGCACAGCCCTAGCGAGGGAATTTCAGACCAAGAAACTCAGGTCATTATTGCTGTACAATGCAAATAGAAAGTAAAAAAGAAAACTATACACAGCAAAAAGACTGAGCTGCATTTTTAAAACTACTCTAGTTCCAAGTATTAAGAGGTCAGGACTATGAAGCCCTAAGAAGAATCATGGACTGCCAGCACAGTAAGTATTCCATCCCTGTTTACACAGAAAAAAACAGAAAGGGAGTGGGGGGTGATGACATAACACAATCTATACTCTTAGGATTTTTTGTTTAAAACACCAAACAACCTACATTGCTTATAAAAGATGCTTTTTGAAGTCGAAGTACAACATTCATATACAGTTCTCAAGTTCGTTCATTTTAATGATCAGAGATATATCATCCACTGCGATGATTCAGTAATGTCAACACCAACAACATTAACTGCATTCACACCCATGTAAAAACAGGGAGGAAGAAGCAATTACCAAATTTCCGGCTAAAAAGATCATTTACTTGCTCTCTCAATTGTCTGGCCTTTTCTACTTTTGACAGTCGCTCGCTTTCATCATCTGGAAGAAATTGTTAGAAGAGCATCAGCATCAAGCAGACTCCCCCCCTCCCCAAAGCTTGTTTACTGTTGCATATTTACTCAAAGCAGGTACACCCCAGTGCCTCAAACCAGGAGCTGTCTTTGTTCCTAGCTTTAGCAGCAACACAGAATTGTAGAAATATGCAAAAAGAGCTGGTGATTAAAAAATCCTAGAATGGTTTGGGCTGGAAGGGACCTTAAAGTTCACCCAGTTCCAACCCCCCTGCCATGGGCAGGGACACCTTCCACAGAGCAGGCTGCTCCCAGCCCCATCCCACCTGGCCTTGATGGGATGAATCCTTCCAGGGATGAATCCAGATTTACTGCCTAGAGATGATTTTGTAAACTGACATCTAAAATCACAAATTATATTTTCTTACAGTACGTGTAACGGTAAATAATGTATAAAAGCCAAGTGACCATTCAATAGGTGGCCACAGCATGCAACGTTCCTGTTTCTAATCAACATGATACATGCCTAAGAAAGACAATGCAGTTCAGTCTGCATGGTTATGTGATTCAGCCCAAGCACCAAACTCCTGAAGTTGCCAAGAAAATTGCAAATCAATATTTAATTTATTGCATGAGAAAAAAGGGAACAATGTGGATACTTCTGAACTAAGGGTTGGACCAAGACTATTATAGACCTGTCACTGAACAGATATTAATGAGTGCTAGAAAATATTTAACATCTCAGCAAAAACCAGAATGGTAAATTATGTTCTTTGTTGATAGTACTTGTATTTCAGCGAGCCAGCTTGACTGCTGGAAAAACTTCATCAGACTAAAGAAATGTCACCAAGGATATAAGCACAAAAAGCGTGATGTGACCCCAGGCAATGACATACCTGGTATAGTCACTTGAATGATGTTCAGATCTTCAACCCCTGCGGCCGTGTTCACCACTGTGTTTGTTGTGGTGCTTGCTGTATTGGCTATGTTAGATGAATTATTTTTTCCTAAAAAGGAGAGGACTGATTTAAAAAACAATTGTAGACAGCCCCAAATCTTGAATGGCTCATGAAGAAAATATTCCAAAATAACAGGTATTAGCAAAGTTTTCAATGTGGACCCAGTTCCATTTTCACAATGGGAGCAGCTTCCAATGAGACATACTTATTGAAGGTACATGCTCCAATCCAAGAGAAAGAGCTAGATGAAAGATATTAAATCTTTACCTAGCTGGGTTTCTAAAAAGATTGTTATTAAAAGGAAAACAAAAAAAGAGTATATGGAGCGTGTATTTTGGTATTTTTATTAACAGGAAAATCATAGCACTTGCAGTTAACTCAGTAACACCTACCGTGCATTCACAAAAGAAACCCCTTACAGTTATATTTCTGAATATGTATTGTGCCACACTGTCCAGTGGCACAACATAGCCAAGTTCAAGTAACTCTGCAGAGTTTTGCCAACCCATAGTAAGAGACAATGATATGACTCAAAACACTTCATCCCTGACCTGCCTGACACAATATTTTCTACTGCTTTTCTGCACTCCTGTCTGTGGAGGACTTGTCATTTAGATGATCTATGCATTAGAAGCAAATAATTTATCTCTAGACCTGAATTACTTCTGCAAATCACACATTCCTTGTTACATTTTGAGAAAAGGTAGTAAAGAACACATTAGAGGCATGATTATTATGAATAACTTGAAAAATTTAACACTCCTTTGCTAAAGTTATATTTAACTGTAATGGGCAAGTGCTTTCCCCATTGTTAAAAAACAAGAAGCAAACAAACCAACCACAATGTAGAACGAATCTTTCAGGAGTTCATTAACACCGTGCAGCTCTCCTGATCTGGATTTAATCCTTGAAAGAGACTGTTATGTAGAACATTAAGCAGTTGCAAAACTCACTTTGGGGGCTTCTAGCAGAACATTCCTTAATAGCTGCCTCAAACATCTCAGGCCTGCAAACAGATTGAACATTTAATGTACAATTAAAAAAAAATTACATTAATTGGCATTAAAGAAAATGCAATTTTCTAATATTAATCTATCAAAGGCAGGAACCAAGTGACAGCCTCTCAGCCAAACAGCCAGACAAGAACGCCATGGTCGGGAGGCTCCCCAACTGCTCTTGCCACTGTTTCTGCACTGGCACACAGGTATCTAAACCTATTCCAGACAAGAAAAATAAGTTCTTACAATGCCCAATTATATGAATCTCCACTTCTCAGCTCCTGGTACCCTCCCAGCAACTTTTATGAGTAACCCGTAAGAGCTCCATGCGGTAGGAACTAAACCAGTGGTGCAATAACTGAAATGGGCTAAAAAATCTGGACTTGCTCTTCCTCCCAAAATAGGTTGTGAGCATCTTTCAGAACAGAACGATTACTGTATCCTGCTCCTCCTCTACAAGAGCTTTCTGACCATTTCCTCCTTTACTAAAAATACTCCAGTGTGTACTTTACAGGGTAATTCAGCAATTTGGCAACCCAGTTTCATTTTTTGTTCTACATCTCAGTTCTCATGGAATAGATTATCAGAGAGAGACGGGAGTCTTACTTTTTAATAATGAATTTTATCTTGGATTTGTTTCTCAGGATCTTCTCTAGTCTTGGAATTCCAAAAGTAGAAGGTCGGCGGAATGGCACCCCCTCGGGCAATCCTTCCACGTAGAAAACCTCCGGGAAGGATTCAAACAATGCAAAGGGCACCTTCACCGGTTCGGTCAGCCCCAGTGCTTCCCCTGAAATGCAACCCAGCAAATAAGCTACCAGCTAGGCAACTGGTGTGTGTATAAAAAGGAAAACCTTAGGTATGAATGGTATAGAATAGCTGGCACGTACATACTGGACTAGGTGGAACCAGCAGGCTTTGCCTCTCTTGGTGACAGCTATGAGTAAGCAGGAAGGAAATGAAACACAGCCTCACACATAACTCATTCTGCTGCAAGTCTGATCATAATTTGCCGTGGAAAGTTAGTAATTTGCCGGCAGCTCATGCCACTGGCTTGGTCTGCACACAAGACTATCCCATTTGTACCCTGCTTTGTTACAGGCAATGCATTCTGTCGCTGTCTCTTCTACAGAGCAGCATCAAGGGCAGGTGCGACTAGAGATCTTGTTCCAAAAGCTGCACTCAGAAGGAATTCGGAGAAGTCATTAGCTTCCCAACAGCCTGCACTAGAAGCGCGAGGATATGATGGAGCATCTCTCCAGGTACCACCCACAACGTATCGAGTCATGCAGAGGCTGAACTCATGCAAACTTCCATTCATAAGCAGTGAAGAAAACTTAAAAAGATGCGCCAGGATGTGGAATCCCCGCGTCTCTGGGTCATTAAAGCAGCGGTAATCCGACCACAACTTCTCCATTTCCAAACCCAAATCAAATAACCAGTGGAAACGTGACACAATTGCAAGCAACCTACATGAGAATGAGCTCAAAGGAGAAATGCCTAGAGCACACAAGGATTGCAGGACCTTCGGAATAAACACATGAACGCCTCTCTCACACATCTTTACTGTACGTTCGTAAGAAAGACAGCGCAGTAAAAAAGAATCAATACACTTACCACATTTTTCATTAAAAAGATTTTCGACTTTCTGCTTTAAGTCAGTAATTTTGGCATTCCACGCTTCTGCCAGGAGGAAATCGGAAAATTAAAGCAACACTTCCACAATGAATCAGTCCTTGAAGAAGACTTTAATAAACGTTTAATAAATTATTATGCTTGATAACTGATTTACTATAACAGTAAGACATGCAAAATGGCTTTCATCCTGCAAACGGCACCAAAACATGCTGCTGCAGTCTAAACCCATATCCACATCAAGCCTCATTTTCCCGAAGCTTTGAAAGATACTGCTACTAGGTAAAGCAAGGGCAATTAAAATTGAAACCCAAGAGCGATCCACATTTACAGCAGCAGACAGCATCAAATTTAGTCATCTGAAGCAGCACCCAAAACAGCAGCAGAAAGTTCTTCAGACGTTCAGCGCCACAGCCCCGCAACACACACCACTGTCCTGAGAGCTATAAACTCCATCTATATAGTTTCAGCTTCAGTGGGTAAGATTAAATCTCCATCTAGCCAGGCATTTTGTTCCTGACAGCAACCCGCAGCAATTCCTAAACCGGTTTACCCTTGGCTGCAGGTAAGTGGTCCATAGCTGGTCTACAAAACTAAAAACTCAGTTGAAAAGTTTAAAAAAGTTGCAGGTGGTTGTTTTTTTTTTTAAAAAAAAAAGCTTAGGTGTAGCAATAACAAGAAAGTCAAGAAACCTGCAACAGCTCTGCATAGGACTGCTGCCCATGCCAACAGGAGCCGTCATACCCAACCAGTACTGTATATTCACGCTAAACTGGCTCAGTGGGAGTAAAGAACTCCTTTGTTTCACATTTTATGACTATATGGCTAAAGAACAAGCACGGGAGACAAACACGATAAAGCAAAAAACAAACTCCCATATAAATATAAGCAAATAAACTCTGAAGGTCGGGGTGCTAAAAAACCAGTTTCAGGAGACTGGGGGAACTGCTTACAGTCACCCTGAACACAGCCACTCGGCTTCCAGTCCTCCCTGGCTTCTCCTTCACTGATTTTTTTCCAGAGCTGGGGACATCCATAAGGGTGATCTTGCAAAATCAGCTCGGATAGGTCACGGCTTACTGGTTTGTTAAATCCTTCCTAGTTCCTATGGGCCACCTGGGTGTCTCTGCACAGTGGTGCTCAACATTTCACGTTTGTGGAGCGTTTCTTAAGCTTCTGCACCATGACAGATCTGGACTGGGTTGATGCACGCTGGGGGTGCTGTGCACCAACAGGTCCCTCAGGGGTCTGCAGCACCGTGAAACAACAGAGCAGCAAAAGCCTGAAGGGACTGAGTTTGAACCCAGGTTAGTGAGACCCAATGGACCTGTGCTGCACTTGTGCAGCCACCTCTATACATCAGCCAGGATTTCTCCGACGTAGATTATTCTACATGATGAAGAGCTGAACATGCACGAAAACAAGAACTTCTGTCATCCACTAACTGTAGAATAAAACATGAATTCCAGATCTCTCCGTTATGTCATCACCAGAAATTTCAACACCAACATTAACAGAAAGCACGTGAGTGAATTCCCACAACATTTACCGAATGAAAACTCTCTTCCTCGCGGCTTGAAGCTCATATTGGACCCATTGGTTTGAGAATTAGTTCGAACATCTGTTGTTTGTGGTTTATTTGGACCTGTAGGAAGACATTATATATATACCTGCAGCGAGCAGAAGCAAGCATCATAGAAAAAGAACAACACATCAAACTTGAACAGTAGAGAAAACTTCACTTCTGAATTACAAGTGGAATAAAAAAAAACCTTAAGAAGTTCCTCTAGCGCAGTATTTTAAGCATATTTTAAGTATTTTAAGCCAGTCATCTGCTCAGGACCACACCAGATCCCACATCTCTGCTTGGAATAACATGCCCAAGCAGGCTGTCAGACGCCAACATAGAAAAATGAAAAATCAGCCTGTTTCTATATTAAAGCATATCTGAACCCCTGAAACAAAACTGAGTTTGCTACATGAGGTGCATGTGTAAGTTAATTACGGACTGTGAAAATGGGGAACAGAAAGCATGAGAAGAATAGAAGAACATTAGAAGAGTATTTAATGATATTTCTTCCATACCTTCGTCGACAGTAACTTCAATCTCTGGGACCTTTGAATTGCCTGCAGGACTTCGTGACCTTTTTGAACTCTTTGGACTCATTGCTGGAAGTGAACATAATACAAGGTGTAACAGGCAAACCCTCTGTAACGTATATCCTGCACAGCTAATGAAAAAGCAGCTGTATTCTGAAAATCCTGGCAGACTGAGGGATCACTTGTGTCTGTACAAGTACACAAAATCTGAACAACATGGTGATGCTCAGCCTTAAAAAGCAGGCATCACACCCAAATTTTCACTCCACTAATTCAGAACACAAGACTTTGTTGTTTCCAAGTGTGAGGGACAGCTTTGGTACCACTTATTATCTAAATAATACCTAAATCTAAATAATACCGCTAAATATCTAAATATCAAAATTATTGACTTCTGAAATTTTTATAGACCACTTGAAAGATTTCCTTTTTTATTCTTTTCTTACAAAACTTCATTGTTATAGCTGTAAACTGAAGTATGTAAGTTAAATATGGTTTGGGCCATTAAAAGCAAAATAAAAATGGTCAAAAAAGGGGTAAATTCAATTTCCTGTATTAGAACAGCCTAAAGTAAAAAGTAAATAAATTTACGTTTTGAGTAACTTTTTCAAATAATAGCAGACTTAGAGGCTACTATGCTAGATCAGTTTAAATAATGCCTTTTGTTTGCAAACCCCTACTTTTCAACCACAGTTGAACCAATTATGAATTGATGGCAGCAAATAACACTTAATTGTTTACCTTTAGTGTTTATTTTACTAGCCAGCCCTGGAGGCAAATAGGAAGTGACAAGCTCAGGCCTAGAAGTCGAACAGAACACAACCAGTTACACACGCCAGACAAACAACACAGCAAAAATGTTACCGATTTCTCGGAATTCGGCTGAGTTCCAATTTACGTACTATCAGCTTTCTATAATCAAGTTCTCCTAGAAGCATGGGTGACTCCCCATGGACAATAAACACAAAAAAAGTTAGAAAATGTAAAGCTACGTTTTCTACTCCGTAATTTTTCTTCTGGGATTAATTCAAGCATAAAAATAGAGAAAAAGAAGGAAAAAAGCTGACAGTTAACAAGGTTATTTCCCCCCCTAGATCCTTGATGCATGAAACACGCAATTTATACATCTCTGCAAGTTTAATAAGGAAGGTTTATCCTTTTACAAGATAAAACACACGTGTAAAACGTTCTTTCTGTTTCATGGAAACAGAATTTAGTTAGCATTTCAAGTCGCCGGGAAGAAACTCAAATTAACTTCAAAATCAGGAGTAAAAATAACTGAATTACAAACATACTTTTTAACAACAAATTTGATTTTGCCACTCTCA
Source organism: Falco rusticolus (assembly GCF_015220075.1). NCBI lineage: Eukaryota > Metazoa > Chordata > Aves > Falconiformes > Falconidae > Falco > Falco rusticolus. The sequence goes on along the minus strand of NC_051187.1, from coordinate 23,561,866 downwards.
CGGATAATTCTTTCAAGGCGTGGAATTCCAAACCATGTGGGACTCCGGAACGGGATTCCTTCTGGCAAGCCTTCGACGTACAGGTACTCAGGGTTTGATTCAAATACAGGATAGGGAACTTTCACTGCCTCTGAAAGCCCCAGAGCTTGGGCTGAAAATAAAGATTTAAGGATAGTTTACACACTCAAATGGGTGGTATTTTACCTCAAGTGATTTTAAGAAGCTTGGCTGAGAGAAGCTCTGCTACTCAGAGATAATAAAAAACTCCCAAGAGATATACTTAAATAGATTTTCTGTTATTTTCTGTAGAATAACTGCGAATGGTCCATCTGGTTACAGATAATATGGAAGCCTGCAGTGCCGAGTATTTTGTTCTGAGAATGTTTTCCTTCGAAAAGCTTTTTGTGCACATATCATCATCTCTTGCCACACAACTAGAAAAACCACGGCCTAGGATGTTATAAAGTCATTTATGCCAGTTATGGGCAAGAGTCAGTAAAAAGTAGGTAAGAGGAGTCAGGACTTCTGTATCTGCCCTAGTACATTTCTGACATTTAAACAAGCCCAGTAAAATTTAAAACCCCTTTTACAGATGACTTTTTAAACTCACCGAACTTCATATTAAAGATCTCTTCCACTTGCTTCCTTAGCTTTGTGATCCTGATGTTCCAGTCTTCTTTCACTGAAAACCAGGAATGGATACACGTCAGAGCATTACCCAGTTCTACACAAGGGGCACTCAAACGCATTTCTTTCCATGCCAGAACTTGTAAACTATCAACACAATCACATAAGGACACACAATGAGTAATGATTATTAATGGCAGCTTAAATGACAACACGCAATTCCCTCTACATAATGGAAAATCTGTTTCAACGGAGTTACAAATATCAAACATCAGCCCAAGTGGGACAACTTGTTCTTCAGAGCCTTTAGACACAGGAAGAAATCATTCTAGTGGCTCTTAAAAAGATGGAATTAATTAATCATAGTGCATAAGAATAACACTGTTTAGAAAAGAAGATGAGGATTCAAAGAGTGCTTTGCTAAACATCTCCATTAGCATTAAAAAAAATCATCTTCAGTCCTGTTCTCTATTGTAAATAAGTGCCAATTATAGGAGCACTAGCCAGAGCAGACAAATTGTAGTTTACGTAGCCAAGAAAGGACACTAGCGGTGATAAAACCCACTTCTTTTCTAAGGAACAGCATCATAATTCATTATTTTTCATCATAACCCACAAATAACAATTAACTGCTACCAAGCTAAAACCATTCAGAGCTGTGGAAAGCAGGCATGAAGGATGCGATACAGAATTTTTTTGTTTCTGAATCATATTTTTGACTAAGAGACTACCTGACCTTGTTTATTTCTAGCTTCTTATATTTTCAAGGCAAGATGTGTTAGCACCTTTTTTGCAATCTGGCCTACCAATTTGAGAGATTTCACAGGCATTGAACACCTGCATGTATGTTTATACCTAATTCATTTATATACCATTATATATACAATATACCAAATTCTGCATTGCAGTCTTACTGCCAAAGGAACTCAATTGACTAATTTACTTTAAAAAAAATTTAAAATGTTTAGAGTTTTAGAATGGTTTGGGTTGGAAGGGTCCTTGAAGATCACTTTGTTCCAACCCCCCACCACGGGCAGGGACACCCCCCACCAGCCCAGGCTGCTCCCAGCCCCGTCCAGCCTGGCCTTGGGCACTGCCAGGGATCTGGGCATCTCATCATCCTCACAGTGAAGAATTTCTTCCCAAGAGCTGATGTAAATCTCCCCTCTTCCAGCTGAAAGACATTCCCCCTTGTGCTATTGCTACATGCCCTTGCAAGAACCCTGCTCCAGCTTCCCTGCTGGCCCCTTTGGGTACTGGGAGCTGCAATAAGGGCTTCCCGGAGCCGCCTCTTCCCCAGTGCTCCCAGCATGTCTCCATAGCAGAGGGGCTTCAACCCTCTGAGCATCCCCGTGGCCTCCTCCGGACCCTCTCTCACGTTCCCTGCCCTCCATGTGCCAGCGCTGGGCTCAGTGCTGCCGGGGGGGCTGCCCACAGCCCAGCCCACGTGCTGCTCGCAGGTTGTCTGTTGGTGTTTACTTTGCAACAGAATAATATTTTGCTTTAAAAAAGGCCTAACATTCTTTAGCAACATAAAATTTGCAGCCGCAGTGAGAACCCCTGCTGGGTTTGCCAGTGTGACACCAAACCCTGCACCCGGCAGGTGATGCAGGCACTGGTTAACACCGGGCTCGCCTGCAAGTCGGTGAAAAATCTGATGGAAGTCACTAGGGCAAAAAAAGAAATGTTATTCCCAACATTCAGACAGGCTGAGTGTTAAGAATCATGACCACTGTGTGTCAGTTCTTTCCCAAGGAGGGTTTTCTCAGCTGTCCTTTTACTGCTGTCACTGGCACCCGCTGTTATTACTGCATTGTCAAACTGCCAGTTATATTGTCAAATTTGACGACAGTCAGGGTTTTGGCAACAAAACAAAGAAAAAAAACCAAAAACCCCCGATGCTGCCTTTTCCTTCTGCTCACACTGAACACGGTCTTTTCTACTGAGCTACCCTCTTGCTGAATAGGAGCCTTTTCCTAAAATCCAAACAAAATCCACAGTATGTGGTGATAAGACGACTACTGATTACATGACTATTAAACCATATTCCTTCCTTTTTTTTTTTTGCTGCAGCGAGCTCAACACAGTTATCTCCTACAGCTGCAGTTTGTTTATCCAGCGAGATGAGTGCGGGGAAATACCCCGGCAGCGCTGGATCTCACTGGATCAAACAGATCCACACTCCTAGAAAAACCTAATGAGATCTGCGCGATGTGCTTCTGCAGTGAGAAAGTGCCGGCACAGTCCAACCCAGACCACTCACAAATAAAACTCAATCTGATTCTTCTCCTGGGTTAAAGGCACTTCACACTTCCAAGAAGCCAGGACAATTCCTGGCCAGCAGAAACCTGACGTGAGCCCAGAGGCGCTGCAAAGGGTGCCAGGGCTCCAGGGCGCTGCTCCGGACCAGGGGAGCAGCTCCAGCTCGGAGCAGGACCCGTTCCAGTCATCCAAAGCCAGCTGCACTGCACCAGCAAGCTGCCCGCCTTCCCAACCATCAGTTAATTCTTTTCACATCAGCACACCCATGCAGCACCGTTAATTCTTGGAAAAGGTTGCACTGACCCACGTGTGTTTCCCCACCAAACCCTTCCATTCCCACCTGGACATGGCGATGTCCTACTTGGGGTCTTCGACATGGGATGAATAACTTCGGTCGAAGTGAGCGTTAGCAGCTCTGGCCTGCAACCAAAAAACAAATCATCTGCCCCATCTTTGACACAAATTACATACTGCTGCCTATCATGACACGCAGCGCAAATTTTGGGGTTTTCTGTTGTGTATTTCACACCACAAAGGTGCCTTGGAAGACTTGTCTGGATTGCAAATACCCACTTCATAATGCAGAATATTTAATCTACTTAATATTTCATCTTCAATATTTATATTTATTATAACATATTTAACTATTTAATATTTAATCGACGTAAGTAGAGGCTGAATGCTTCGCGACTTAACAAAACCAAGTGCTTGCTTACACCAAGGGTGATCGTTTGGCCTCTTTCTTAAAAAACTGAACATGTTTACACATTAAAACAAACAACTTACCTTTTGATCACAAATTTTATCCTGTTGCTCACTTGAATTATTTTTTCCAGGCGAGGGATTCCATACCAGGAAGGACTCCTGAAGGGGATGTTCTCTGGCAGCCCTTCAACGTACAGGTCAGTAGGGTGGGCTTCGAATTTCTGGTATGGAACAGCTTTCGGCTCTGTGCTCCCCAAGGCTTCGGCTGTTGGAACAAAATACACCCAGTGACGGGGCAGTAGGGCCATCAAACTGAATTAAAAACCAGCCAAGCTAACAGTTCTTCAGGCTGTTGTCATCGTCACCCCAGCGCCTGGGACAACGCAAGGTACCTACAGCCAGCAGGGTCCAAGTCTCAGCACATCAAACCCGTAATGACCGACCCTGCTGCACCATGCTGCTGCTGCTGAAGACCACTAGGTTCCTCGCTGGGGCATCATACGGAGGTTTTATCCAAGTTTTTCATCTATTTTTTATAGATCTGTATTTATCTATCTCATGGTGCAATTTTCTTCTAGCTCTTAAGCAGCTGATTCTTTTTTTACATCTGAGAGAACATAAAAATGTCCTAATACTAATTTTAATGATACTGCAATGGATATAAATAAAGAAACAGTTGTTTTATTCACCATCAAAGGAAAAAAAAATCCAAATAGGAAGGAACTGAGAGCAATTAGAAGAGCTGCACATAAAAGACATATATATTTAACTATGAACTTGCCTTGCTGTATAAACAGTAGACTAATACACTCTTTTTCACTCAGCTGCCAGGATGTTAAATATTTGAAAAAGCTGATCAAAGGTCTCATTCATGTAGATGTTCAAAAGGAACAGCGAAAACAACTTTCAAGAAATACAGAGACATAAAAGAAAAGAAAACAATAATAGTGTTCTCACCAAACTTTTTACAGAAGAGTTGATCTACCATCTTTCTCAGTTTGGTGATCCTGGCATACCACTCCTCTTTCACTGTATTTGAGCATGACACAGAACAAAAACAACATTCCCTAATTATTTTGGTTATATTTTCAGTCATTCAGTTTATAGCATGCATAACCATCCTGCATTCTCAGGTAACCCAGAAAATACTACGTGGAAGAAGTATGGCTTCAACTCAGAACTACAAAAATTAATTATAAAAAAATGACAAAATATTAAAACGGTATAAAAATTCCATTGAACCAGTGACATCACTCTTGCTACAAAATACATACAGTGCGTTGGCATGAGGAACTGCAAAGCTTCCATCATCCGCCTCCAATCTGTAGATCCCATTTGCAGATACGATTGGGTTTTTGCCAGCTTCCTTTTCTAAAAAAATTATCCTGATACTCAGTGCAGAATTTGGTATGCAGATGGGATGAACACTTGCCTTCAAGGAATTTTCAAAGCACTGACAACCCCAAAGCAAGCTTTTACAACGGGTGCACACAGCAGTTTGCTCCTTGCTGTATATTCACGCTGAACTTCCAGCATCCGTTTCTCCCAGTTTGTGGGCAATACTTTTTAAATGGAGATGCATAACTGCACCCAGTGACTCTAGGGATTTTGTCATTCTTGAGATGACAAGCAGCTTAGTTCCAACTCTCCAAAATGCTTCCTGGACACCACCTAAGGCATCAGTTAAGTTGTCATTTAGATACAGAACCTAACACATGGCAGCTATGCAGATTGGCATATCCTGGTCAATAAACTAGATTAAACACAGTTTTTCCATCATTTTATCACTTGAGCATCTTTGTTTATTGGCTGATACCCACACAGCTTTGGAGTTCACGAGACACAGTTTTGCACCTGAGGATGGCCATGAGCCTGGGTTCTGCTCCTCTGGCACAGCAGCAGAGCACAACGGCAATGTTAGTGCTGTCACCTGTGGCAGCGGGAATGGTGACAGCTTTTGTTTTTGTTTGCCCATGTGTGCTCATCATTTGGGACTGCAACCGGTACCCCCTGCTCCCAACCCCGGGTGACACGGTGAGCATAACTAATGCCAGTTTGCAAGGCAAGCAGCCATTCCCTGAGACTGAGCGGGTCACGTATCCGTTCCCTTCCCCTCATCCTCAGGTCCCACGGACCAAGCAAACCAAACAGATTGAAATTTCTTCTTTCCCTCTCTACCAGCCTCAAGGTTCCTGTGCACCAGGCCAACTGCTCCCTTCCTCACCGGCCTGGAAGGTCCCAGGCACCTGGCCAGCCCGGTGGTGGGGATGTCCCCAGCACGGAGCTGGGAAGCATAACAGCACGCAGAGCATCATCCCGAAAATCAAGCAGTTCCAAGTCCTACAGGGGAGCTCAGACCAAAGCTGCTGGCGGCCACGGAGACCTGTGGCCCCTTCGTGGCCAGGGACACCTCCACCATCTTCTGCTTCCTCCAAGGGTTGAGCGACTCTTCTTCTTTTATATAGTTTTTGAGTCTAGATTGTGATTGTTGTACTGATACAAGATCTGACCCAATCTGCAGAGGGTCCAGGTGATTAGAAACCATATGTTAAGTTGTATTATGAATTCTGTATTACACTACTCATAGATTGTGCTGTCTTGATTCTGCTTGTATAAATCCTGTGCCATTCCAATCATAAATTCTATGCTATACTAATTGTAATATATATGCTATACTAATTGTAATATCCTGTTATAAAAAATAAAACTTTAATTGTAACTGTCATTTACTGCAATGGTCATTCTGCAAGGATCCCTAAAAGAACCTGTCGGTCCCCTCAGTGCCAGGTGACAGGGATCAAAGGGCATAGAGAAATCACTTTTTTCTTCTGAATGTCTTTGTTGCCATCAAGTGGAAGCTCATCAGTCAGACAAGATCCTGGAGAGCTGCGATGCTGGGGGTTTAGACAGCATACAAGAAGCATCCTCTGCTCTGGGCTGGACCATCCTCACTGGCACCTGCTCACACTCCTCCTCCCCTTTCCTGAGCCAAACCATCGCTCCATCACTTTGTCTTGGAGCCAATATCAGCCACCTCAGGGCTTCAGGGCTGAGGCTATTTCATAAACCTTCCTGACCAGCCTGCTTCCCATAGGAATGTGAATGAAAACCATCTTTCTTCCAGCAGCCCAAATACAGCCCCCACCCCCACCCCATGCCTCCCCGCTGGGGGGGACAAGCTGGCAGGGCAAGGGACAGAGCAGGACGCTGGACACGGAGCCGCAGGGAGCCCAGAGCAGAGGCTGGTGCTCCATCGCTCTCCTTCCCGAGATGGCAGCAGAGGAGACTGGGAGCTACTGGGAAAGGGGGAATCCAAGCAGCGAGAAAAGCAAACCGCGGGAAAGGAGGCTCAGACAGCTGCTGCCTTCTGAGCTGTGTCCCCAGGATACTATCAACGGCTTCCACAGACGGTCTCTCCTCTCCAAAATAACGCAGAGGGCACACAGGAATATAGGATCAGTACCAGTGAGTGAGACAAGCAACATAAAGTGACTGTTCATAACACTGCCATAAAAATGGGTTACCACTAGTCTTCTCAGCTGCAGGGGTTTTACGGGGTATGTAACGTATCTGCTTTGTCTTCATAATCAGTATAGCCATATTCAATACAACAGAAAACAACAGAGAAAAGGGACTAATTAAAAAAACCCACATAAACTTAACATAAAAGTTAAGTTTAAGACTCAGTCGTTAGCCTACCTACTATTTTTGTAGTCAGATTTGGTGCTCGAAGGAACAGCAGATTATTAAGACTCAAGGCACAAGGTTAACTGATACTGCAGGAAAAGTTTAATTCCTACACACGTGTTAAAGTGACGTCCTTATGACATAATTTCTCAGCTTAATTTAGATCCTTAACATTCACTTTAAGTACAGTCTTTGACACACTTTTTACAGCAGAAGACTATGAGTATATAATACAACACAATGGTGCTGCAGTAGTGCAGATACTGCCTTTTATATGCTTGTGTCTCTGTCTGAACTAAGAATTTCTCTGGAATTACTTAAAATTCACAGTTGAACCAGGCTCAGGTTGCCAGTTAGAAATTTTGGGGCTGGGAGCAACTTGTTTGTGTTGGTTCAGGCATACAAGCTTTCAACACTTTGCTTAATTGGACAATTAAAAAACCACCCTGAAGTCCAAGAGACAGTAGAATGCAACTCAAGAGAAAAACAAGCCCAGGAAAGTAATTTACCCCCTAATGCCCATACAAAGGCACAACTCTTTCGAAACTTGATTTTTTTTCCATGCTAAACTTTTTTTCTCCCGAATTGAGGGGAAAGAAGTTCATGGGCGCAACTGTAATAAAAGACTATTCTTGTAGTTTTGTTTTCACATTGTCATTTTTGTTACTTTCGGATGGGTGCTCAATGGAGCCAAAACCTGTAAGAGCACGAATCTACTGAGAAACATTCCTGGGGGCAAAAGCAGTGAGGACACAGTCTTTGCACTGCGGTGTGAAAATGAAGTCACATCATCCCAGCAAATGAGATTTCGACAACAACAAATGTCACTATAACCAGTATGGTTCATTACTGCATTTCAGTTCATCTAATTTTGGCAAATCGCATAAGCAAACAATTATTCCACGTTACAGCCAGTTCCCTACCCAGTAAACTCCATGAACTATGGGAACTGCTGCCTTTTCTCTGTATCCCCCCAGACTAAAACCTCGTTCATTGTTTTTTCCTTCTGGCTAGCTGAAGCAGATCAGTTGGCAGCGTTAAGTCACGCTGGCTGGGCCAAGCCAGTGGAAAATTGCTGTCACTTTGCAGCTACAGGACATTCAGAACAAGAGGAATTATTTGCAATGTGTTCTTAGGAAAAGCACATGGCAACTGCTGGTAAAACTGATGGATAGGAAATCACGCCGTGCTTGCACAACTCACACGTTCAAAGACCTACCTCCTGCAACAGGCTTGTCCAACGGTCCGTCTTCTTGTGTCGAATTCAAAAGCTCGTGCCTAAAAGATTTAAGATAATGTTCTTCAACAGTGACATATACTTTGATAAACCAGATGTTGCAGCCTACACTTACAGCCGAAGGATCAGCAGGAAAAAAAAAACCAACCTGAAACCAAACCATAACAGGGGACGTCACAATCCCCAACTTTAAATTCCAATTAGCACCAAAGTACTGTAAGAGCTGGTTAGAAACCTACTGACAAAAACATTTTTCATACCCGATACTCATATCTGCCTGAGCCATAACATTCCACGGAAACACACAAGATTACGTTAAAAGTATCTCTGAGGTCTAAAACACACTTCACCAGAAACAAAGATGCATATAAAAAAAAAATAACCTTTAAAAATTCAAATCTTAAAACAGGCATTTCTATTTCCCAAATACATCTTGTTTTATCCATATCAGAACAACAACAACAAAAGTAATTTTAAATTCTGACATTTCTCATAGAGCTGAACTGCTTTTTGAGCTGCTGCGGTTGCCGCACGTTACCAAACTGATGAACAGCGTAAATTAATTACTGTTAACAGCTAAGACAAATTTGACAAGAGCAGGTGTCAGTATTGCATAAATATTAAAATCTACGTATAGTGCTTGATTTTAAGTGAGAGAGAAGGTAGATCTACACTTCTTCCTCTTTTCTGGTTAGCTGCAAGCCTTAGGATGACAGGGATGAACATAAACCTCTCAAATTTAAGCAGGACCCGCACAGACGGCAGCACGCACAGAGGCACGGGCTGTCACCACCACCACGCTGAGCCTGACCACTGCAACCAACAGGCTCCTCTCCGCTTGGAAAACCCTTGGATTACACCCTCCGTCACTGAACAAAAGGAAAACGTCAGTTGTTACCCACAGAAGCTCCATTTAAACTGTCAATGCCCATCTGCAGCGTGAAGCATCGTGCCCATCTGACGCCAAGCACCCAACCCTCCAAGGGAAATACCCACCCACCACCACAGCGCTGGATCCCAAAGTGCCCTGCAGCTCCCAGAGCCAGTGCTCAGCACCCACCGGCGCAGGCACCTCTCTCTGTGCACCCTGCGTTCAGGATCGGTGCCCTCCAGCCCCACCTGCCTCTGCAGAAAGTGATGCAGGGTGGTCCTAGGAAAGATGTCAAACAAGAAAGGAGAGAAAGAGAACGGAGGGAGCCCAGGACATCTCACGCCTTTAAAGGCAGACGTAATAGATAATAGACATAATAGATAAAAGGTAACAGATAGCAGGCTAGCTACAGCAGGCAATGGAGCCCTCAAGGAACTTCTATCTACATCCAAGGTCTCCCGTCATGTTCACTACCTGATCTACCTCCAGACACACCAAGGACATGCAACCAACTACATCACATGAACCAGTAGCTATTTTGGGCTCAAGCCTGCCCCAGGTGATGCTACATAAAGATATGGCCATAGACACCTTGGTACGGCATTCCAGCGAGAAAAAAAAATAAAAGCCCAAGCTGAAATTGAGGCCAGGATGCTCAGAAATATCCCCAAGTCAATGGCTTTCAACATGTATTACAACCAATTAAATTAAAACAGTACAAAGAGATGTGCCCAGGACAAGAAGTCCATGCCATTGAAGAGATCTGTTCAGAAGGTGCTCTGGTGATCTGATAAGCTGAATTTATCAGAGCGAACATCAAATCCACATTACTTGTTAGTAACAGCAAAAGAACACATCATTAGAAATCGATTTGGAAGTTCTTGAAGACAAAATGAAGCAGAGCAGAGCCAGCAGAGAATGACGAGCAACAGACGAACAAAAATGCAGAATTCCTTACTTTTTAATCACAAACCGGATCCGCTCTTTTGCTAGAAGTATCCTCTCAAGCCGGGGAATGCCATAGGTGGATGGGCGTCTGAAGGGAATTCCTTCTGGGAGCCCTTCCACATATAAGTCCTCCACATGTGACTGGAAGAGTGGGTACGGGATAGACACTGGCCCTTTTGCTTTTATAGCTTGAGCTTTAAGAAAGAAGGAGAATAGAAACATCAGACTACCTTGTAGCTCTACTCAAGTTATCTGTTTGATGCCCCTCTGAAATACATTAAAACGAACAGACGGGCAATACTGCCCTCAGCACATTTCAACATGCAAGCAAATACAAATTCATATTTGTAGGGGTTTGGTTTTGTTTTATAGCAAAATCACTCCACATCACAGTCAACAAGCTGCAGAGCTGCATACATACACAGATGCTCCTCTTTGCCCTTTACTCCGCAAACATTTAGTAACAGAGACCGCACGTGTAACAGTGAAGTTTCACAGTATTTTGATTTTGTTTAACAGCACATTGTGAAAGCTGAAATTATCTAGACTTGGTGATAAACCAAGCATGTTTCAGTTCATTAGCTCTGATTATTATTATTTGTTACTACTACTGGGTGTAGAAGTGTCATTAATGCCTTGGAGGTGGGGCACACATCCCTTCTTTGGAGCGAACTCCTAAACTTCAGCGTATTTTAGAAATCCAAGGAACCGTGGATGAAATAAACAATACACTTCCAACACTCCTGAGAAAAGCATAGCCCAACTGATGAAATCTGGGAAGCAAATGAAAAGCAAGGAAAAGATTCACCCACAAATGGGAAATAACCAAAAGTATTTATTTTAAGTCCGGAGGATGGCAATCATAGCAATACAGCTACCAGGCTGGCAGACCCTGCAGAACATGAGGATTTGCAAATACCAAGAGGGCTCGTTTCTTTCTAAGAAACGAAACTCCGTTAATTTTGTGGCCCATGCAACAAGAATTCTCTGTTACCGTCCGACTGGTCTGCAAACACTTTGGTACATCCTGTTGTTTTGCTGTGGAAATTCGATGCAAAAGCTATTTGAGGAGAGAAAGGCCAAGTTGAGGGCAAATTCCTGCGTTTCTGAACACAAAATTACTCAGGGCGCCTTTTCAAGCAACTTAAAAGGCAAAAATGGCCCATGGTTCAGACATCGGTGTATACAAACCGCTCCCGCTAACTCACAAGTTCTTAAAAGCAATAAAACAATTTAGGGTTAAAGGTGTTTGGGTAACACGCTCTTTCTGCCACTTGAAAGCAGAACAGTTCTAGGTACGTTTATCACAAAACAAGAAAGCTTTGAAAATACCCTGTGTTTCTTAGTCTTATATTCTGATGAGACCTGAGTATGAAAATTTTGGAAAACTGTGAGAAGAGCTGTGTTTCTACTCGACTTGGCTTCCACTGCCAAATATAAGATAGCCAAAACTGGAGACATGGAACAGATACGCAGAGAGATGGACAGGAACTTGGAGATGACTCTTCAGCAAACAGACTAAAGACACCTTCCTCAAACCTGCGCCAAAGGAGCTGCAGAACCACCACCAAAAGGGATGATGTGCCTCACACCAGTCCTTCATTAAAGTAGATTTTTATTGCAGTCATATGCCTCTTCCAAGAAACTAAAAATCATTATTCTCAGCCCTCGAGGCTGCTGTGACAAGTCGTGAAAAGCATTAACAAACCCAGCAGGCAAGGCTCAGATGGCAAGGGGTGGTTTTGAACCAGTTAGCCACGGGACAAAAAAAATAAATAATCAAGAACATCACTAAAGGTCAAGACGCGGCATTATGAACAGCTTCAGCGGGAAAAAAGAAGAAAAAAAAGAAGAAAAAAGAAGAAAAGAAAAAAGAAGGAAAAAAGAAGGAAAAAAGAAGGAAAAAAGAAGGAAAAAAGAAGGAAAAAAGAAGGAAAAAAGGAGGAAAAAAGAAGGAAAAAAGAAGGAAAAAGAAGGAAAAGAAGGAAAAAAGAAGGAAAAAAGAAGGAAAAAAGAAGGAAAAAAGAAGGAAAAAAGAAGGAAAAAAGAAGGAAAAAAGAAGGAAAAAAGAAGGAAAAAAGAAGGAAAAAAGAAGGAAAAAAGAAGAGGAAAGAAGAGGAAAGAAGAAGAGGAAGGAAGAGGAAGGAAGAGGAAGGAAGAGGAAGGAAGAGGAAGGAAGAGGAAGGAAGAGGAAGGAAGAGGAAGGAAGAGGAAGGAAGAGGAAGGAAGAGGAAGGAAGAGGAAGGAAGAGGAAGGAAGAGGAAAGAAGAGGAAAGAAGAGGAAAGAAGAAAGAAAATTAAGAACGAAGAAAAAAGACGAAAAAAAGAAAAAAGAAGAAAAAAGAAGGAAAAGAGAAAAGAAGAGAAAAGAAAAGAAGAGAAAAGAAGAAGAAAGAAAATGAAGAAAAAAGAAGAAAGAAAAAGAAAAGAAGAAAAGAAGAAAAGAAGAAAAAAAAGAAGAAGAAAAAGTGTTTAAAGAAGTAACAACAGGTAAGTTTTTACAAGTGAGAGTCTCTACTTGTCTTAAATCGGCGAATGTTTTGGCAGATACTCTTCCGACAGCCTAAGAACACGACCAGCATCACCGCCCGCAGCAAGGCTTCTTACACTGGGAACCCTACACGTTTTTGCATAGAAATCCTATAGAACATAGGTTTCCTTTTTATAAATTTGTGTTTGTGAGCCATTCCCTTGTATTTAAAGAAAAAGTAATCCCATTTTGTTTACAACTGAACACAAAAATAACTATTTTTTCAGACAGTTGTAAAGTATGACCGCAACCGACCCTGCGCAACACTTCGGAGCTGCAGAAGGCAGCGAATTCCAGGATCGTTCTGGGCATCTTGGACTTCCAGAACTGATAATGGTAACTGATAACGCAGCAAATAGGAAACCACATGCTCATATGGATAGAAAGAACTGGAACCTGATACGGAATTGGTTTGTGCCTCAATAAAGTGCTGTCACCCACAGGGAAAAAGGGGATAATTTCATACAATGTGGCTGGCTATGTAAAGTCAGGAATAGTTCCATATGCAACAGATTTTTTGGCTGGCTGCGTGTAAACACCAAAACCAAAATTAAAGCAGTTCCCCAAGAACGATGCCCCTTTCTAGAGCAGTTAAGATCCTGCAAACCACACCCTGAGCTCTATTTACTTGGCGTGAATTGCTTTGAGTGGGCTGTTTCACGTCAGATGACAGTCACAGCCAACACATGTAATAACGCTGAATCACACGCTTCCACTTGGTAGGGCAGAGCAGCACCACCATTTATTTTGAAATTCTTGCTGATGCTGTTTCAGTCTGTGGACACAAAATACGTCTAGATGCAGCATCTGGAGACAAATGCCAAAGTCTGCCACGTGAGCTGCTTTTTCTCTCCAAGAACCATTAACATGTAATTCTTGCCTCACTGCAAAATCAATCATCATCAGAAAGGAACAATCCAAGAGTGGTAACTTCTCCCCAGAGCCATTTTAAAGGTTTATTTCACTTAAGGACTCGGTGTAATTACAGAAGAAAGGCCAACTCTCTCCAATGTGGGTGCCCAAGACACGAGCACGCTGGAGCTCCAGGAAACTGAGCACGACTGAAAAAAACAACAGAATCAACTTTTGCACTTGGGTGCCAAACACAGGCACTCAATATTGAAATCACTCTGCTCATCAAAAAAAACTACTTTTCCCAGTTTTAAGCCTTCTAATAATATGCCACCCTTCGGCGCGGTCAGCAGCGGTGTGCTCCTGAGCCAACAACAAGCTGCACGCCAGAGGGCTGTGACTTCCAGTGTCAAAGGACTAGAGGCGATCATCTGGAGTGGAACACATACCGTATTTTTTTTCAAACAGCTCTTCAACTTGCTTTCTCAAGTCTGTAATTCGCGCATTCCATTTCTCTGCAAAGAAAAGAGGAGGACACATCAGGCTACAGACTGAAAACATGCCATGTGATTTTACTGCTTGCTTGCACACAAGTGCCCGTGGAGTACGGTACAGGCTATACCTTCACATGTATGGACACATTCAGGAAGAAAAAGGACAGAACAAAAGCTTTAAGATTACCTCCAAAACTTGTGCAGATATTAAATCACGTTTGGGGAAAAAAAAATAAATAATAAAAGCAAATCCAAACATAAATGAGGCCAAAGTAACTTCCCAAACTGGTTTCTCTTTGATGGCTCGGTCAGCAGCTCTCGCTGGCATCAGGGTAAAGTCAGTTCGCAGCTGCTGTTGGTAGTTATCTAAAGCTGGGTGCTGAAAAGCTTAATTAGTGAAGCCTGATAAAGCTTACAGCAAGTACATGAAGTTGTTTTGGTGCAAATCTGTACAACTATCTGGGTCAGGAGGTACCGTGCCATCCTCTACCTTAATCCAGCATTTCTCCAAGTCCTGATGTTGCAAAACAGGCCCATAAATCCTCTTTCTGAAAGAAGATACAGGCTGCAAGACAGAAGTTATCCAAATCCAATCGTGTGTTCCATGGAAAGCTGGATTAAATGGCAGAATTTTAACATCTCATTTTCTGCCTGTGACAGAGACTGGATGTTTTCACAGCTTTTCGTCCTGTCTCAATGCTCTTAAATGCCACAATCCTTTTGTAGATGGTACCAGATGCTGGCTGGCCTTTTAAGAACAAGTTAATAAGCAAGTGTACTTACACCTTATTTCTAACACCAAAGACTTGAATCTAGTAACGACAGAAGTCAAAAAATGAGGCCATTCAAGCTATTACACTTCCAGTTGTCAAAAAAATCTTGTATCAGACAAGACGGAGGACTGAGTTTTGAGTCCGTATCGAAAGGGGTTTAAATATTCATTCTCAGACCAATGTACACAACTTTGGTGGCCATGTTTAAGCTTTTACTTTTTAAAATATAATTTCATGGATATCAATAGGACAGCACGCTTCAGATGTGGGCAAGAATAAGACCTGGTTTAAGGGGGAAAGAGTGTTTTTGCATGCTGCCTCGCACCCACACCTAAACTTTTTATTCTAGTTACCTGGTGTACCACCTACATCAATTAACCTGTTTATATTTTGAAGGAAAACACCCCCTGTGGATAAATATATATAATTGTTTTTGCCACCCTTTTTACCGTTCCCCTGTAGTGCACAGCTTCTTAGCTGATAAACACGTCTTGGGCTCAATGTTTTCTATTCCTGTACCCATCAACGTTGTAGTATTTCCCCCTTTACCTGCAGATGCATCAACACTGCATCAACAGCAGCTTTAGCAGGAAGAATCAGGAAAATACTTCCTGGCCTGAAGTGGAAATGCTGCTTTACTCCACGGAGCTGGGGAGCACACAGGGACGGTGCTGGGACAAGGGTTCCCCAAGGCAGCTGTGTCACCCCAGATTGTCACCCAGAGGAGCTGCGATCCCTTCAGTTCACCCAGCTCTGTGGCAAACGTGGTGAGCGATCTCCCCTAAAACTCAGGCTGGCTTTTGTCAGAGGGAGAGCAGCCAGGAAGAATGTCACGCTGCATTATAGAGCAACCGTAAAAAAGCACAGAAATAACCACTCTTCCGAATATTGGTTGTTGCTGCAATTTCAGAAGCTGCTCCCACCCAGCCTGGTCTCCCTCTGCTCATTAGCACGCTCATGAGAGCATTCCTATGTGAGCCACGAAGTTGTCAAGGCTTCTTTTTCTTTAGCTTCTTGCCACCAAGCCCCGCAATCCCTGGCCAAATATTCCACGTGAATCTTTTCAAGCAACTACTTCCATGGCCCCTCTCCAACGGAAACACTACAGGATTAATAATTGAACACACCGCAATACTGACACGTTTATTTGGAGTGGTGGCTAGACCAGAGCATAGGCATTCAAAAAACATTTTGATCAGTACACTGGGTTTTTTAGCTATTTTTGTATTTGATGAGCACATTGCCAAGTAAGGCAAGAGAAAATAAAAATTCAGAGGAGTTATCAATCAGCATGATTTCCAATTAGATTGCTAGCATTATTAACCTCTTGGATTCAGACCAATTACTGTAAAAACATCCTTTTGTCACACATGTCGCGAAGCTGAAGACCCACCACAAAGCTAAGCTGATCCTCTGTTTTGTATTTTATTTTTTTTTTTTGCAAACACCCTGCAAAGCAGTTTAGTTTTCTTGTAGGCACCAAGGGAAGTGGTAGCTGCCTTCTGTTCCTATACACACACCTTCTGACACATGGGCAACACCACCCCAAATAAATAACAACCCTGAAAACCTTCCCAGCCTGTCCACGGTCTCTTCAGTTTAGCCCATCCTCTGCTCCTTGGGGACGTGCTCCAGGATAACGCCCATGTCAGCAGGGGCAACCTGCACAATGCACACAAAACGTCGCTCAGGTACTAAGCACATTCCTGTTCCCATCAACACACCACACAGTGCTCTGGGGGGAAATAAAAGGAAAACCACATAGCAATTCCAACGACGCTGCAGGCTGGCAAAACCCGTGTTCAGGGGCATGTCAAAATGGGGAAAAACCATGCACACTTCCCATCACTGTCGTAGTGAGACAACAGCTAAGGGACTTTTTTCCACTAAACTGGTATGACACAACTGCAAAACACAGCTTGAAGCTTCTGAGCTTTTGATAAAATCTCTAAGCACGCAAAAAACCACAGAAAGGTATTTTTACTGACAATGGCAATTCCTTTCAGCAAAGGTATTCTTAACCTTAAATAGCTGATTCAGAAGTATTTTTGAAATCCAACCTCCCTTCTCCAAAGATTATCCGTTGCTATCAAGCATTTTACCAGACATTTTTCATCCCCCGCCCCGGGTACAATTATCTTTTTTTCTTGTTTCCATGAAAACTAAGGGCACAGCACATCCCCCTGTTTCTCAGGCCACCCGCGGTACCTGACCTCTGACTCGGGGCTGATGTACAGTCAGTGTCTCCAACTCACAGCCAACAAACATCTGCATCTCTGTTGTAGAAAACACTGAAAAGTCATCAGATGAGAGGAGGTTTGTCTCTCAAGCACCTCTAGCTCCCTCCCAGCACGTGTGCCTTTGTCATTCTGCAGCGACTCGTGACAGAATTAAACACCTCCTTTCTCCTCTCCAAATATCTAATATTAGATTTCATTAGACAAAGGTGCAAAGTCTTCTGTAACGTCCCAACAGCAGCACTGCAACCTACCAACACTTGTTCTTTCTCATGACAGCTTCTCACGTTCATTCTGTGCTTTATGCAGACCTTGCGATGCCGCAGAGAAGCGCTGCTGTCCGCAGGCGAACCCCAGAAGTGACTAGGAGGGACAACAACCTTGACACAACTTAGGAAGCCCAGGTCTAAAGATCTCTGATAACCTGTGAGCTGCAAAAACTGCACCGCTGGTGGGTAGGAGCAGTTTACTTGAGAACAGCTCAGAGGGAGAATCTACCAAGTCAACTCAGAAGCAACGGCGAGCAGATAAGCTGTGAGAAGTCCTTTAATCAGCGTTTCAACATCGAAAGATCAAACTTTTATCATCCACATATTTTATTACCTTTGCTCTCATCAGCCTCACCGCCTGTTCTCCCCAAACACTGCCGGCCTGCCAAGCTTAGATGCTTTTTTCTGCTAAGGGAATATATTCCAGCAAACGCTTCTGCAGTATTAACGGCTCCATCTCCTCCTCTACTAACACTGCCGTTATGTTGGCCTGACCCAACCAAAACTAACTGATGCTACACGTGGAACTGCCTATTAGTATTAGCCATCTTTTGAGAATAGAGCTCGCAACAATGTTTTATTCATTTTCACTGAAATTAGCATGAAATAACATGTTTCACGCAAAACAGATGTCAGGAGAGGTTCTGTGGGGATTTTTCAATTGACCTCAAATCCCAGCATTCCTAATAAACATCTCAAACACTGTGCCAAAGGACATATTCCCGATTATGCAGAACCTCACAGAAATACACAGATTCATGGGCTGTCTGCCCAGAAACCAAACCAAAGCAAGAAATAAACGAGAGGTATGGGGCCGCGACACATCACATGGATAAAGTATCCTTAACCAGAATAACGACGGTGTGGGGGTGCGTTTCTGCACTGCGAACTCCACAGAAGGTGTGCTAAAAGAACACTGCCAAGAAGACCCCAACCGCTGGTGTGTCGTCAGGGACCAAAATCGTCTGGTTACCTTCCTTCCCACATGTGGCTCCCCTCCGCACATCTTCGTGGGTCGCAGCACGTATGGAGAAAGACCAGCCGGACGGGCTCCTGCCCTCCCGTTTGCTGTAATTCAGCACGCCAGTAAACACAGGCTTTGCTTCTGGCCCAACAAATCGGCTGGCAAAAATCTCGATTTATCTTCATTTTATGAAATCACTTGCAGTGTCTATTTAGACGGTCACTTGGAATAACAAGAAGCAGAGGTAGCTGCTGCTGCTGACGATTAGACTGCTGCAATGCATCTACGGAGAGCCCTGGGCTCTTACATGAATGCTCACACCGGCGTGTCCCACCCCTGCCACGTGAAATTGTGTCGTATCTTTTTTACAAAACAAAGCAGAGACAAAATAATCTTCAATTTTTATCTTACCAAAATTGAACTCTCTCACTTTTCTTCTCCCAGTATTGGTGGCTTCGTTAGATGACTCTGTGTTCTTCGGTCTCTTGTTAGTGGGCAGGTAGTCATCATCATCTTACAGAAACATAAAAATATCTGGTTTATGTCCAGAGAAACTCATGTGCACCCTTGGAACTGCTTTGAATTTCAAAGCTCTAATGCAAGTATTGAACTTTAAATTATTATTTTTATGTATAAATGCATCACATTTTGCAACGAATTACTTATCTGAGTAACTTTAGAAAGCTACTGGCCTGCGTAGGAACAACTTGCATAAAAGAGCCAGCACAAGTTGTAAGATAGCAAAGAGCAAAGCTTCATCTGTACTTCCTAAGGAAAATAATATTGTGTTCTGAAACGCAACTGGACATCTCATGACCGTAAAATGACAAAAAGAAATCTGTAAATAAACTGTACAGACATAAACTACAAGTTTTTTCTCTCATTGGAAATAACCTTCCAGTAACAAGTCTTGAAATCCAGTACCTAAGCTGTATCTTGAAGAGCTCAAAGGCACTAAAACCGGTTTCAAACCCATGTAAAATTGATGGATGAAACTGAAATTCATTTAACAGGCTCGAACACACACAGACAGGGGGGAAACTGCAAACCCCAGTTATTTTTCAGTGAGCTGCTACCTTGCCAGTCACTCCCCAACTTGAAACACTACCTTCCCTACCAGTTAACCAGTTTTTAAGACTGTCCAATTACCGATACCTGCAACCTTAGAGAAAAAGTAATGGTTCAAGCAGAAAAATTAAGAAAATGAAAGTTAATTTCACACACAGAATAGCATCTGCCCAGGTCACCAACGGCACTTCCTTACGTAGGAAAAGTAATAGTCCATATTGACATCTCTCGCACCTATGCGGTTGCATTATATTCTGTTAAAGGAAAAACTTTTCAGAACATTTTTACTTTTGTGGTAAAGGTTTTTACATGTATACACAGAACTTCTGCTGAGGAAATGTAAGAATTCTTTTAGTGCTGGATTACAAAATGGTGAAAGTAATGCCAGAAGTATCAACTTTGTCCTAAAATGCATCACCTAATTTCTAAATCACTGATTTGGTGGTCTTAATCTTACCCATTCCAGAAGCAAGCTTTGCAAAAGCTAATCTCAGAAGTGTTTTAAAGCAGTTACAGGACACATAATTCACAAATAAAAGAAATAAGCTGACCTCCAACACACATCCTAGCACAAAACCCACAAGGGTACTGGTTAGTGGCTTTAGTGCTATTCAGATGAGAAAGGGAGGTGCCAAGTTTAGTGTTTTTTATCTCATATTTATCAATATGAAACAAATAACATGTGTAACTCATAATTTCTGTTATGGTACAATTCTTCCCAGAAGCTAGTGTTATGTAGAAATTTTATATAACTACAGTGTGCTTGTAAAAGGATGTGCTCTTCAGAACGAATGATGCAAAATCTTTTTAAAACCTAAAAATGCTATTAAATAAGGAGTATTCTTCATTACCGAGGCTTGAAAAATATGCAAAGATCTGTCGCACATCATTTCAAAACCAGCCCAGTAAGTCCAACACGCTTCAGTGCACAATGGTGGTATAACATAGACTTCTGGAGTGGGTATGTTTGCCAAGCAGTGCAAGAATCCAAACTGCAGGCAACGCTGGCACATGATCCTATTTAATCAGTGACAAGTAAGGCAGGCATTGTAAAACATTTTTTTTGGCTGTAAAAACGCCCAATGGACTGAAGTCAATGAACCGGAGAACTAACCTTCGATGGTGACCTCGACCTCCGGATCCTCGCTCGTTTCTGACGGGGCATGCTGGGAGGCATCTGGAGGGGGAAAACCAGGATTGCTGACAAACGCACACGGAAAAGGTTTTTAACCAAGCACTCCATGACTTTGTCTTTGAACTAACACTTGTCAAAGCAGCCCCCTGCATTCACAGCGTGCAACGAAACCAGAAGCAAAGATATCTTACCGTAAGCCTTTAAGCAATTCAAGACCAGGGTACGGAGGTGGGGATTATACTTGCTAAATTGCATGTGCAGCAGTGCAGCGTTGGTGTTATCGACAGTGGGAAAGTCCTTAGTCTTGGCTTAATGGGATTAATACAATCAAAAATATTTTTCCCTTTGATATCGAGGATTACCAAAAACATAAACAAAGGCTCTGTTCCCCTTCAGATGATGTATTTCTTTACCATTTATACAGACTCTTAGCTGTTGCACTGTAATGATTTCTGTAACAGGCTGCAAGGGCAAGAGTGAGGAATGGGAGGGAAATCCATAATCCCGCTGCTTTTGCCAGGGCAGTCGGGACCAACACAATAAATAGGATTACGCCTATCAATACTCGGTGGGAGCAAGAGCAGACTGCGTTTAGCTGCAGTAAAATTTTAAAAAGTGAAGCTAATTATATTGGAAACTCTTTCAAAACTAAGTAGCGGCATATGAAGGAATATATTTTAATTATTCTGGCAGAGTAACGCTGCCCTTGTGCATTCTGAAGAGTATCTTCTTTCAGATCTCTCTAAGCTGGATGTGCATCACTTTGGGAGCAAGTCTGAAGGAATCTCTGTTTCAAAAGCTCTTCACATGATGTCATGTACAGTAGAGATTCAGCAACATCTACTGAGACACCTTAAGTATTTATATTCAAACTATGTCAAATGTATCATCTAGTTCATAGAAAACATTGCATGAGGTTTTGATCTAATGCAGAGTGAGTGCTGGGCAGGTAAGTAGTGAATGCAAAGCACAACAAAAGGAAATAATTGGGAGGGAATGGTCTTTTAGCAGACATGAAGTGTGGTCATAAAAATAACTATCACCTCAATTAATCACTTAGAACCTTTTTTGAGAGCATTGGAAAAGTTTAAAAACAAAAATTAAATAATAATAAAAAAAAACCAACCATAGTTTTTGGAAATATAAGAACAGCCACAGAGACTGGCAAATGGTTCAGCCAGCCCAGTACCAAATCCCTGAGAAATAGCCGTAATTATGAGAAACATGCGAAAACATCAGAGCAGATGGTAACAAAGTTATGGAAGAAAACTCCCAGATGGGACATCTCTGAAGTCATACTGAACCAGCTGGTTTAAACACTACAGCAAGGGGTTTTTTACGGTAAAACACACACAGCTCCTAAGCAGCAGCTGCCTTCACTAAATGTTGTCGCTCACGGGCGCTGTCTCCTGTTTCTCAAATGTTCTTTCGTTCGGTTTAAAACAACTTTGGATGTGCATCCCCTTAACCCTCTGATTGCTGCACCTCATGCTCCCCACTCCTCCGGTCCCACGGACACCTCGGACACCTGCACCAGCTGCTGCTGGTCTTGGGCATCCCAGGCACGTGGGAATTCTGCCGGTTCCTTTTCCACCCTCTTGTCCAGGTTACTGGAAGGGAAAACCAGGCAAAACCGCCAGCACGCCCCTCTGATGTCTTCCTTGGCAGAAAACAACTGTTTCTGCCAATCTTCTGCATCACAGGCTGTCGCTTTCAGCAGAACTTTAAATGCCAATTACATGTATTTCTTTAACAGAAGAATATACACCAATGACTTCATAAAATCCAAACGCTGTCATTGATTTTTCTTTCTTACTCATTTTTGCGAGGATCAGCAATAAAGAATCTTGTTTTACAGAGCCCAGACAAGACAACCTATGCTGCATGCCTACTTAAACAACAAACGGAATTTAAGAAATTTAAGTTAAGACGGTTGTTTGTGATTTTTAGCCACTGCCTATAGACTTTTTCATAAATACTACTTTCACAAACAACAGATTTATTCTATTCAGCAAAACCAGGGTCCAACTTTCAGCATTATTTCTTACAGGAACTTGTAAAGGAGAACAGATTTGAGAAAAGGGTGTGTAACAAAACCCCGTATTCCGGGTTAAATCCAGGTTAAACCTGTATTAAACGAGCCACGCTCAGCATCTGTAGCTATAAAATTCTACATAGTCAAAACCAAAGCAAAGCCACTCAGTCATTTCATATCTTCACGGTCAGTCATAAAGCTCATGGTATTATGCTCAGGAAAACAATTATTTTTTTAAATATATTTCAAATCTCCATATAAAATTATATAAATTGTATATATAAATTGTATGAATATATAACAAAATATAAACCAAAATATGTAACAAATATATATATCTTAATACATATTTATATTTTAAATATTATAAATTTATTTCTTCTCAAATAAGTAGATTAAATAGTGCAGTCAGCAAGAGCACAGAGCTTTATCCTCCTTTATCAAGAAAAACGCTTTTGCGTTTCACGTAAGGGTGCCCTTACCTGTGGTGACACTGCCCTGCAAAGCAGAACCAAGGGGATTTGTTGCACACCGTGGCCCTGACACTTAGGACTCAGGATTGAGAGTCAGGTGCTTGGGCTGAAGCTGTCTGCAGAACGTCAAAGCACTAAAATGTTGGGTGACAAGCATCTTACAAATGCAATTTCTGATTTAAAAGATCGGCAGCTCCCACCACAATTGTTTATAGTAAGCCACAGAGCAGCACCATTTGGGAGATTAAAAGCAAAACAAAAAAAACCCAAAAGCCAACCCTGTGGAAAAGTGGAAAGAGAATGGTTGGAGAAGATGTACAACTTAATTAAAGTGCCATCTTTTCAAATATTTCTGTAAAAAAAATATATCCAATGATGTTAATTTATTCTCAGGAAAAACATTCCCTCTCTCTGACCTTCTACCAGGATTCCCACATCTGTCCCTTCACTGTCATCGGAACCCTGGTGGCTTCCTTTAGACAAACATGAAGTAAAAACCATATACCACCATGAAAATACAAAAGGAACTTTTTAACACCGACTATTCAAAGTAAGGATTTCTGTTAAGCAAAAAATCCAGAACTAGAATGTTCACCTGAACAACATACAGAAAACCCAATTTCTGAATTTTAAGAAGAAATTCGCGGGCTGGACCGACTGCAGATTAGTATTTTTTTGCAAATGGACAAACAATATTTTAAATAAAAACTGTAAGAAGCTGAAAAAAACCTCCTACAATTCTGGGATAAATTCCTTCCCGCTATTGTTCCAACCCAGTAAGGAACTCCTTCCACCGAGCACAGACGTCCCACATATTTTTTTCCACATGCGCCTGCTCCCCTCATGCACAGCTGAATTAGCAGAGATTTATGAAACTTCATAACTAACCATTAATTGGACCGAATTTCTTGAGAAACATAAATTCCCACAAATTACTTTAGTGTGATCAACCTGATGCTCCTTTTTGACTCTAGAAAAGAAAGGAAGGCGATTCCCTCCTAGGTGTCTCTCTCCTTGGACACCTGAAAATGAAGGCAATGGAAATTTTCGCTTCTTGAAATTTAATTTGAATTTAATTCACAGTTTAAATTTGAAATTGCAATTCCAGTACCTTAACTCTTACTTCAAGTGAAGGAAGTGGACCCCTGGAAAGTTAACACATGCAATTCCCCAAGCAGATGTCAGAAAAATACAGTGGAAAGACCTACCCGTGTAACTTTTTGCGAGGGCGATTTTTTCATCCATCTCCGACGTTTCGGAAGGGCCTGCTGGGGAACAAAGGCATTTATTTTTTTTGTGAGAGAAATCTCACAGCAAACGCATTTTTCAGGTGCACAGAGAAATTTGCCAAATCACTCTTCATTTCAGTTATCACGTACTATCTAGAATACTGAGCTCAGGGAAGATGGTGCAAAATAGGAAAAATTTATAAACCCTTCCTTATCCAGTTCAACAGGGTAAAAATGTTGAGGGGCTGGGGGCAGGGTGTGCATTCCATGGGATGCTGAACAGCCAGAGACTCACGCGGAACAGCAGGTTTTCAGCTCTTTTGGTGTTAATAAACTAATTTTAAAACACGAAATGTCGATGGTTCTGCCCTTTTCCACTGAATTCTTAATCAGCTAAATCTTTTCCCCGTTTGCTAAAAATTTGTATTCCTAGGGGGTCCCTTTCTGACTTTACCATTTCTACCAACGTTAGGCAAATTCAGAGATTAAAATAATTCACCACACTCCAAGGCTGTTTGCTTCTCACCACAGCCGCCCCTTCGAAGGCGATACACGGACCGCTTTCACAAGGCTGCTGCAGAAAGCAGCACGCAAATGACACTTAAAAAGATTAAATTAACACCCCTAAAATCCTCCTGCTTAATGCACCGGTGCTCCTGCAGTTACACTGAAAGAGGGAACTGCTTACAAGGGCTTCACACTGAGCCACGGACCATTCTATACCACCGAAACAGTATAGGTATACAAAGGTATATATACCTTTATATACTTACATATATATATATATATATATATACACACACACATATATACACACATATATATACACACACACACACTCCTCATATATATATAGGTATATAAAGGTAGCCTATATATGGCATATAGGAACGTCCTGCTACGATTAACTGCAGCTGAAGGCTTTGGACTAATTACTAATTGTGCCGTATAAATCAAATCTTTTCTGTGTTCATTCGCAAAAGGGATCTGCGGAAGATCACCGAGCTCCCCAGCAAGTCTGGCTGTTCAGAGGTAGGTTTGTAAGAGTATCAGCAAAGCTTATTAATTGCTTCACAACAGAAAAGCTGTTGTTAACTAATAGGGCAAGTGAAAAAATTTAAGCTGTGTTTCATATGCACAGTAATTTGCATAAGAAATAATTTGCCACAATCAGACGCTGGAAGTATTTCAGTCAACTGAATGTACGTACGCAGCATCAAATATTATGAGTTACTCAAGAAAAATGAGTATTTAGAAAACATGATTATTAGGTCGTTACAATAATGCTGACTTGAGATCGTCCTGCCTAATCTGATTGCTCAGATTCTCAAAGGGATTTTAAATTAACAGGATTTCAAGTGAGGAGCCTATGCAAGGTTCTTTGTTTTACATGCATCTCTTTCAGTAAGTGCTGCTTCAATCTGCTGTCACTTTTTCTTTGCTGGGGCAGGGAGGGGGGGGTTTGGTTTTTTTTTTTTCCTAATTGTCTGTTCAGCTCAGAGGAGCTCCCTGATTTGGTTTTAAAATACAGCTCCAGAGCAGGATGGGCAGATCCCAAGACGGGAAAAAGCAGGAGGAGGAGGAGGATGGCAGAAGCCAGGGACACTGGCAGTGCTCTAGGACACCGAGGAGAAATGCTCATCCAAAAAGCAGGATTTGCACCCATGATGGGTGAGTGGGAATAGAACGCAGCCTCCCTGGGCACGCTGGAAAACATCTCCATGGACTAAACTTGTTTTTATTTCAATAAGCATATTGAGTGCATGCAGCCAGACGGGTATGTCATTTCCTAAGGACTCCTCTGAACATGCAATTATTATAATTCATAATGCACTGACACGCAGAAGCATGCATGCCATTATAAGCAAATATCCTATTATAAGCACACATTTTTGTGTTTATTCCTTTAATTCAGAAATCCTGACAGGATTGTTTTTCCTACATATTCTGCGGTAGTCTCGATACTGCATTATTTACATGCTGTGACACAAATAAAAAAGGAAAAACAGAGTCCGACACATTCAAACTTGAAGAAAGATTTCTCTAGTTAAAAAGAGACACTCACTAGGCTTACAGCCCTTGGGATTAAGCACAGAGTATTCAGTACTTTCAGCTTTAATACAATGAAAACTACAGTACATGCAGTAAATCCATCAGATTTTTTAAGTGACCCACACAGACTGTTTTATGAAGCTTTTTTTTTTTTTATTATGAAGCTCTGACAGAGGGAAAAAACAACATGAAAAAATTGTTTCAGAAATTAGAAAGTGTAAAACAATATATCCCACTAGCTTAATTTAGTAAAGGCTAGAAAATTAAATTTAAAAGAATTCGGAAAGTTCTACCACCAGGAGATATTAACAAAAGCAGATACATTTCCACCTGACTGCACTCATGCACTTAATGGTCAGACACACACATATCACATAACCAAGAAAAGCAAAAAGGTATGGCGGTAACCAGACCAGAAGAAGTTCCATCTAAGAATAAAAGTATGAGGAAATCAGGAAAAAAAAAAAAAAAAGCAAGAGAACGCCAGAGACAAAAACTTAACTCCACAGCAGCAGGTAGGATGCAGGAGGGAGGATGGACACAAAGGTGGGAGATTTAATTACTAAAACCACAGGACACATTAGAATCTTGCAGTACAGCTAAATCTTGGGGTCCAAACTCAAGACGTCCAGGCAGAGCTAAGCAGCATCACCCTGCACCAGAACAAGCACCAAGCAGGCTTGCCAGCTGACGGCCGGCTCTGCCACCCAACACAGACACCCAGGAATTCTCTAACAGACGAAAACTGGGTCTTGCATGAGCAAACACCTTGTTACGTATCGCACCTACACCATGTGCTGGGCTGGCACCTGCACTGAAACAAGACCTTTGTAAAAAGATGTCTATTGCCATAAAGTGTACACTGCCGAAATGCCTCTTACAAAGATGTCATTTTTCACATTTTAACAATGCCTGTAAAAACAAGAATCACGTCACTCCCTCGGCAGCCGCAGCTACTCCTGCTGCTCACCCACCAACAAACCCTTCACTTATGCCTTGTTCAGATCCCTCAGCCTGTTCCCAGTGGATTACACCCGAACACTGCAGTGCCAAACCCGTGGCACTTGGCAGAAGGAATGGATTTATCATCTTACGGATTAGCACCGTCAGCGATGCTCACTTTTCTGGCGACACAGATGGCAGCGATGTGAGCAAAATGTAATTCCCAGGGTAGCAGCAGAACGCTTTTAGGAAACATGACATAGTGCTTACTTGTTTTCTCCATATATTCTCTGGAATGTCTTGGTTTAAGACGGTGCGACTCACACTGTGGGGTTAGAGCACTGCCAGCCCAGCTTTACAGCTTCAGCCCCATTAAAATGGATGTTATTTCTAGTATCATCTCCAAAGGAGGAATATTTTGTTGTTAAGACACACCAAAGGCATTCATGACTTTCACCGTTCCAGAGTGAGAATAAAAGCACGGTTTACATTCCCGTTCTGGGCTTGAACGTCAGTATCTTCCCGCAGAAGATACTTTCAGTTTCATTTGGTTTTGGATGAACGTTCTGTATTTTAACTGCCTCACTAATCTTTCCAGAAATTCAAAAACTGACAGCACTGGTCAACCACATGGTGTTTTAACGGGAAAAGATGTCAGGCAGTTTTTATACACTTGTAAGTGGTTTATAAGCTAAACCAGTCCATTCAAGGGACAGCAGTCTAGAAGCTGACTCAGCTAGCTCGCAGGATGCGCTCTTTACAGCCTTTTCCTTCCTCTTCCACTTCTCTTGGGTTTAACTTCAAGGCGTCAGTGGTAAATTCACAGGAAAACACGCCTCTGAGGAAAGGGTCGGTCCTTAGTCAGCAAATTGCTCCGTTCTGCATGGGCTGTCTCCAAAAAGCCTTGCTTTACTCCGTGCTGATGAAGGGGATTGAAGGTGGCACAGATCCCCAAGAAATTCTCTTAATGTATTCTTGCTTCTTTGTAAATTGGGGGGGGGGCGGGGAAAGAAAAGTATAGCTCCTAATTCTATCATGCTAATTGATTCAGAGCTGCTCTCATTCTGGCACTGATATTTTGACCTCATTTTTTCCATCAAAAGCCTTCAAGGTAGTCTTGCAGGCAGCCTTCCAGTCTGAAGCTGGGATGCGGGTCTACTGATGTCCAACACACCAGCTCAGCAGCCCCCCGCCTGCAGGGAAGCCCGTACAGAAGCTGGGAGGGTCTGCAGGCACAACGAGGCATTTGCATTAATGCAAATTAAGGCAGTACAGAGCACATGCCCTGCTGCTTGGCTTTAGGCTCGCACGTTCCCGGCTGGTCTGGCAGAACAGAACGCCGGTCCCTCTGCAACAGCCATGGAAACACATCTATTCCTACAGCGTAGTAATAGGCTTAATCTAAGAGTACAAACCACAATTCAACCACTGAACTCAGAAACAGCATTTTAACTAACATTTCTTTTCATAAGAGCCATAGTAAGTTGGTACTTCTAGATAAGGTATATGCAGGACTATTAACTGTAACAGCCGGGATGCTCCAGTATGTGCTGTTTAGTCCTGCAGATCTCTGCTCAGTCCTTTTCCTCATTTAAGCAACAGTCAAAATCCAGACCTTTCTTCCACAACAGGTTGTCTTTGGTGTCACTCAAAGCATTTAACACTGGAGTGACATTCCCATCTGTCCAGGACACTGGAAAAAACCCACCCACTGCCACCAGTGCCTACCGATGGAAAAGCACCCCTAATGCTCTGTTGAACACCCATATGCAGTTTTGGATGGCTAAAGTCCCTATTTCTCAGTCTTCTTCTTGTGTACTGCTAAAACATTTCTAAATTTAGTAATTCAGCATTAACTCGTGGAGACACCCAAACGGTGCAGCCTGCTCCAAGATAATAAGAGATTAAAAGAATGTCCACCTACAGGTGTAATTTTCCCCGTGTTTGATTAACGGGGGAGTTTTGTGCGCCACCGAGGCAGACAGCGCTATGGTTAGCATCACAGATTGGTGAGAAGAAGCAAACTCTCAGGGAAAAAACAATAACCGTGAAATTTCATCAGTAAATCATTTTCTCCAAGAAGCCCGAAGCAGATTGCTGTTCTCTAACAGTTAAGTTGTTTTTTCTCCTAAATCGATAAGCCTGGCTTTTGCTGTGGGGTATTTTTAGTAAGAAGGGTGACCCTAGCCATTTTCTTTTTTTTTTCTTTCTTTCTTTTCTTTTGCAGTATGTCTCCACAAAGGCAGCGCTGGGCAGACCTGCATCATTCCTCAGGGATACACCTCGGGACAACTGCGCTTGTCTAAGGCTCGCGGCTCTGCACCACCACGCACACACAGACCCCTGTACGCCTCTGGAATTTATAGCGCTCCGCACCTCCAGCCACCCTGGGCTGGAATCTGAGCAGCAGGAACTTGGAGAAATGCAGGGGACAAAGAAATGCAGGGGACGGAGAAGGAGAAATGCAGGGGACGGAGAAATGCAGGGGACGCTGCTTTCCTGCGGGGTGACATCTTCAGCTCGCACATGCCGGTGCTTTTAACCATATACACACTCTGGTCTCCTGTTCAATGCAAGTCTGGAGGGCTACGCTGGGAGAGGGGAAAGGGGGAGTTATTAATCAAGCATCATTTCATCGGAAAGATAAATACCAATACCTATTCCTCTCCACAAATCAGAAGGTTTAAATGGAAAGTTCTGTAAAAGACAATAGAAATGCCACCCCCCCAAATCCATATTGCTTAGGCTGCGCCGTGGAAGCATACTGCATAAATGAGATTTTTTAGCTCGGACGTGCTGCGCTACAACAGGTGACTATTCTGTAAGGAAGCGATTTCAGTACAGACTCGCTTCAAACAGCATTGGACTGGCCAACTTCTGACATTGCCTTTATGCATGAAATGGAAAGCCACAAAGGGCTGGAAAGCAAAAAAGATGACAGGACTTGAGCTTTAGAAGAAACAATGATTAGGTTGTCTCAAAAAAAGCATCTATTTTCACTACCTTAGATCATGCCTGTAAACCCCCCCATCCCCTGAGGCCAGGCAATGTACAAATAGGAACAAACCATTATCCTAACACTGGAGAATTCACCTTTCCAATCCTGAACTCGACCAGTGACGTTTTGCAGGGCTGTGCAGTTAAGATCTCTCTGAACAGCACTCGCACACTACTTGAGACTACCGAGTCCACAATCCTGTAGTTAGTTAGTAGAGCACATAAGAAAATAATCGCAAGAATCTTTGTGTCTAAGCACAAAAAACATCATCTCAGTAATATATAATATTACAAAATGAAGGGATAAAGGATGGGCTGTTTCACACTTCGTTGTTGACCATGCAGCTATCCTTCAAAGGTGCACGGCAGCTTGCCCGAGCTCTTTTGCATTGCTCAACTAACCTAACAACAAATGCAAACAGGCTGAAATAATCAATTTAGGGTTCTAGTTATTGTATATTCCCATTCATACTCATGACTTCTTAATTACCGTTCATTTCAATCTACAGACATAACCATTTCTTGCTTTCCACAGTATTATCTGGATACGTAGAGATGCCTTCAAACATGCACACAACCCAAGTCATACGGACCTCACGTTACACTTTGTCTATAGAAATAAACCTTTCAAGATTTCAAGACAATTTTGACACATACTGGTCATTCCATACAAGGGAAGTGATTGATAGACCATAAAATTTACTGCAACTTTAAAGAAGCGGTTGGAGCGGTGCTGTGGGCAGTATTGCTGTTGGGGTTTGTTTCCTGTTTAAAGAGGTCACTGGAGTCGGAGTCTGCATACTGGACCATCAGAAAAAACCCAAGCAGTTCCAAAGCCTCCTGGAACTTCTCCCTGAGCCCAAACACACACACATGGGAATGCTGAAGTTGTACTTTAGCTCTTTTGGCATTGTTCAGAACAACCGAAATGATAGCCAGTGCGGAAATGTTGTATCCCCACAGAGCTAAGCACTGGCACATTTAATGACCAATAATAAGTAAAAACAGAAGCACACTTAAAAACAGCAACACTTAAGCAATCAACCCTTTCATGAGTTGATTATGAGATATATTATATTAATGAGATAGTATCATTACCTGGAATATTATATTGATAGTAGTCAGGATCATCTGATTCTTCCTTCACTGTTACTGTTGCCATTTCTAAAGAAATTCCTGTAGAAGCAACAAAGGAATCAACTACGGAAACCAATAATAACCAGATTCTTAAAAAAAATCCAAACAAAACAGCTACCAAGATCCTAGCTGGTGTCTACTAAAAAAAAAATATTTTGAGGTGCTGAGACACTAAACAAATGTTGAACTAAAACAGCAGTAACAAAGGGACCTGCTGGTTTCTTGCATTTCAGTTTGGTCACTGTCAGAAAGGATTCAGGCTCAAATGTTTCCCTACAAACTCAGTATCCTTGGGCATTTTTTTTTTAAACTGATAAATAACACATTGTGCTATTAGTTATTTATTTATTTCCATTTTAGCTAGAAAACAGACGATATTTTAGGTCTTTCTTATACCTATCGAAAGGTCGCTTTCGATATTTTAGTAGCATTAACAAATAAACCGAGTTTTCCTCTCCCCATCACAAACCAATCTTGAATCAGAACAAAACAAAGAACAAGAGGGTTTTTCTTCTTCTCCACTTTACTTACAAAAATACCTTATTTTAGGCTACCAAATTTTACAAATCTCCTCCTCCTAGAAATGGAAACATTTGGCTAAGGTTCAATACTTAATAAAAACTCCAGCTGCAAAGAGGACAATTTTAAGGAGAGAAAAGTTTTTCCTTCTCACGAAGGATGGCTCTCTGCTGCTTTTTTTCTTGGAGCTTCCCATCTTTGCCTAAATTCAGCCTTTGGAAGAGAAACTGACCATTTCTTTGCAAAATTTTGAACCTACCAGAGTCCTCGCTGGGTTCCGTTTTCACTTGGATAGGAGGACAACTACAAGAATAAACAAATCAAGCACATTGTCACTATAAAAAAATAAACAACACATTTCTGGAAAGTTCCTCAAGCTTTACAGGTTTGTCAAGCAAAATCAATCTCCCACTATTTTTTCCCCCAGTGTTTTTTTTCCCCACTAGGAACACAAAAATAAAAACTCTGCATCTTGGCTTATCTGATTTATCTCAAGGAGATTGCCAGGAATCTCCCATCCCTACATTTTTGGTATGTACACAATATTCAAAGCACGTTTACCATTTAATGAGAAGCAAACTCAGAAGCACAGAAAACTGATCCCTGTTTTCATGTAAACTGATTTTTTATTTATTCCAGACATAATCCCTTCATTTACTAACAAAAAAAGTTATTTCGCTTTTTTTAATTGAGGAGGGGGAAGGAAGCAACATTAAATCTGTTCCCCATAGCTGCTGGACCATAAAACATGACAAACTCACCCCTGACAGATAGACTGTGAATTAAGAACACTCATTGGGCTAATTAAACCAAGGGGAAACTTTGCCATCTGTTTAATTCTCAAGTTTCCCCACAAATAACGGTCAAAAGAAAGACAAAAATTCAGCTTCATGCTTTTTATAATCCCAGGC
The DNA here is from genome assembly GCF_015220075.1 of Falco rusticolus. NCBI lineage: Eukaryota > Metazoa > Chordata > Aves > Falconiformes > Falconidae > Falco > Falco rusticolus. The sequence goes on along the minus strand of NC_051187.1, from coordinate 23,528,912 downwards.
AAGCAAAAGTTATCCAAAGGTCAGCGGGACAGCAAAAGCACATTAAGAGAAAGATAAACTATATAGTAATACATAGTTGATACAAAAAAACTACATTATTTTAAATTCACCTTCCACCTGGAGGTATAACTGAATGTGAAGGTTCTGTCATATGAGCTCCTGAAAGTTAAAAGACAATCTTTGAATTTCCTGCACTCTATTTCTCTTAAATACAAATTGAAAATGTAACATTTATTTCACGAACAAAAAAGCTGATCCCATTTTACAAGCATATGTGCCTATTTTCTGTATTCAGTTAACGAGGGCGAGATCTCATTAAATTGTTTTATTAATATATAAAGCAACACCAATATACAATTACTTCAAATGTGCATTTCACCATGCTTTTCAGTGCTCCCTTTCATAAGGCTAAATGAAAATCTTGGGAAACGAAGGCAAACAAATCTTTCACCTCAACTCTGCTAGAAGAAAATGGACCATTTGATAGAGACTCAGCTTAGCCCTAATTACAGCCAGACACAAATAGGTTATGTTTTTAGAATGTCATTTACCACCCTGAAAACCTGCCTTGCATTTTCAACAGAAATATATTATTACCACAACCTCTATAATTTCCCACTCTCCAGATCTCTCGCTGGGCACGGGCAGCACATTTCTGATTTCACTAACCCAGCATCAACTACTGGCTCTTTCACCTGAGAAAGTGAAATTTCTTTTTTTCACTATATTCCTATACAGATTGCTTCATCCTCTCCGTAAAACAAATCCTCACATATATGAATTCTGCAAGTAAAGCAACGTGATCCCATGAGAGGAACAGGAGGGATTTCTTCTCAGCTAGAAGGGAATCTTCGCAGTTTTAAAAAATCTCACTTTAGCTCAGATCTTTTAAAATATAGAGGCCTTCATAGGAACTACAACACCCAGCCACTTTAGAAGATCAAATTAATTTAAAAAATGAGATATAAGTGCCGTAATCAGCTACGCATTGGAACACGGAGCACTGGAAAGTCTTAGCATCTTCTAAAAAGGCGATGCAGCCCTCCATCAGTTCACTTCTTTCCCTGTGATACTATCCAATTCACATTACATTTAAATTCAGTAAAAGGAGGAAGAATATGATAGAACAAGCTTTATCTCTAATTAGTTGCTCCTGGCAGAGCGCAATAAAGGATAAGGTTATAGCTCCTTAAGTAAGGCACCTCACAGTCTAGGAATTTCTGCACAGTTTGCCACTTTATCCACGTGACCAAATCTTGTACCTATATTGCTGACTAAATTAATTTTTTTGATCTGTTTCTGTTTAGTCTGAGTAAGTAGTAACTTACCTAGGTGTTTCTTTGGCTCTAGGAAAGGCCTGTGTGGAAATACGGAAAGAAAAACCCACAGCTTTAGCAAAGGCATCGTTACTTACTTGGTAGCGTAACATTAAAGAGAGACCACTCCTGTTTAAGAGAAACAGGCTGCAATGTATTTAATTAAAATTAACCTGACTTCATTTAAGTAGAAAGCCAAAGTGGACAGACAGAGCAGCAGAAGAAAGACCAAATAACCTTTTGATGATAAAGGAGATCCCAGACTTGTTTTCCAAAATCCATTTCAGGGTCGAAGCATCGTAGTTCGCTGGGTGTTTAAATGCCAGCCCTTCAGGCAGACCCTGCACCACGACGGCAGACTGGTCCCTCTGGATCTTCTCATATGGCACAGGCACCACTGTTGACTTCCCTAAAGCTTTACCTGGAGAAAGAAAAAAAAAATTCCACCATGGTTGTTTCGAGGTCAAGAATGCTCAAGAAAAGGACAAGTCCCTGTAAAACTCATTATTCTGGAGAGAACTGGAGCGAATATGCAAGGTGCAGGGGCTCACATCCCACAAAACACACCAAGAAGAAAACTATCCAATATACAAGTATGGTTTAGAATTGGCTACTAGAAGTTAAACTTAACACCTTAACAGCAGTAGAGTTAGAAAGCTAAGATTGTGCAGTACTTTCTTCCCAACTGCAATAAATATTTAAAAATGCAGAACAGCTCTTTAGAAGACTTTAAAGGACCCACCATAGCAAAAGCAGAAGAAGTCCTCCACTGACTTTCTGAGGGCTTCCAGTTCCACAATATCCACCGTCAGTCTGTTTGCAGGTAGTACAGTCTTCGTTTTCTGCAGTTCTGCAGCCCCCTCCTCTTCCGTAACACCTTATAAAAATAAGACAACAATAATAAGTTATTAAACCTCCCAGTGCCTAGTCCCTCCAGTTCAGACTACAGACAGTTGGGAAGGATTCCTGCCAGAAAACCCTAAGAACTTCTTTGCCTTAGAAGCAAATGCACTTGTCTATGCACGTGAGCAATTAGCAAATTTGAATTTACATCAAAATTATTACATCCTCCTTACAACTTTTATAAATATCACCCTCGGAGGTGTAAGAATTAAGCGACACAGCTTTTTTTTGGCATGAAGAAGTAGAAAACACAATTCATCTCAGAAGAGGATAATACAGTAGAAATAAAATGCAAAACTGCCAAGAAAAGGAAGACCAACAGAGTCACCAGGGGAAGGGTGAAATGCCTGCGTGGAGGGTCCCACCGCTCCCTAGTGCCGTGCATGATGCCTTACATAGCAGTTACACAGCAGTTATGTTCTAGCCCGTTTTGTTCATGCTGTACATGCTTAACTCTTTATGGAAGGGATCTGACTTTTGCCACAAGAGCTCCTCTACCTTTCAAAAGACATGTTAAGCACACATCTCGTCCAGCCGACCAGGAGGAGCTGCAAACAAGCCAGCATGCAGCACACATATTTCAGCCCTATGCCTTGTTCCAGCCTCTGAGCAAAAGCTGCTGCAAAAGGAGCGAGGGAATGACAATTCAATCCCCAAAAGCAAACAGAAGCGACCGTTGAAGGTGGCAGCCTTCCTTTACCAGCGCCCCAATCTTGCCAAGATTTCCTGAGAATCACTCAGCAAAACAACAGGGATATATACATCATATCAAAGAAAAAACATGGGAGATGCTCCGGTGTGCAAGGGTGATCAGTGCTGAGGCTGCCCTGGCTTCGCCCTCAGTAAATTTTACTATCTAATTCTATGCTAATATAAGAAAATAAACATCAGTTTGAACAACTGATGACACACAGGTTGTGAAATAAGCTGAAGCAGTGATGCTTTTAGTAAAAAACACTTTCCTCATCTTAAAAACTCCCGTCTTCATTTAAAAGAGACTCTCTTCCTTCCTCTGCAGATCACACGTCTGCTTTGTGCCCTGGAAATCCACCTCCATGTAGCATCTACCTCTCCCAGCTGCTCAGACCTACAACTTCTCCTTGTTCTGCAACATGACAGGGCCCACTGTAACACAAAAAATAATGCAAAACCAGAATATGATTCTATAACAATAACACAGGTGTTTAATTAAAGACAGCTTGTAAGGTCTGCCTGCAGACTGGGGGATAAGAGACATCAGCTCCCATTTATAGCTACATGCAATGCTGCTTTCTGGGTGGATATTTTTTTTTCCCTACATAAGAGACTGATTCACTGAAAACGCCTTTACTGCCAGTAGCTTCTCAAGAGTGTACCCACACTTTCTAAAAATAACGAGGAAAACAAAAATAAAATGACGACACCGCTCACTTCCCATTAAGATGAAAAGCAAAAAGACACAGCAATTTTCCTACTTAACTGGAAAACATTGTTACATGATTTTTATCCATATTCTTAAGCTCACGTTAGGCATCTACCTCCCTATCTCTCCCGCATTTGTTGGCCAATTTCAATCAAGTCTGACGAACAAGATCAAGTCTCACGAACAAGATCAAGTCTCAAACACAGGAAGATTTACAAGAGCTCTGCACAACTTTGATCTGGTTGATCCCGATAAATTGTGGAGTGATGATGATAAGGATAGGAACAGAAATGATGTACTGAACGGGTGCTACAAAAATGGAAAACACCCTGAACATGCTTTTTATGAGTTCACCTTCCGAAGGTTTTTTTGATGACCATGGCTACCCATCCAACCATCCAAAGCCCATTGAGTACGAGTACGGCAGTTCCCAAAACTCAGAACAGCAGTCAGATGATGATGCTGATGATGAACAGGTAGGTAGAGGAATTCAAAATCATGACCTGGTTTATATTTAGTAGAGAAATAGAGATTAAAAACTAAATAACCACCCCCAGCAGCCATCCATCTCCTCCAGATGGTGGTGCAGAACCGGTGGGCAGTCTCCACTTGCTGGAGGTTACAGGGTTCTCTTGAAGCCCCCACCCCAATTACTGGAGCACTGAAGAAGGATTGAGGCTACACTTGGGAGAGGATGCCTGTGACATTGTCCTGGTTTCAGCTGGGATGGAGTTAATTTTTCTCTGGTAGCTGGTGCATTGCTGTGTTTTGGATTTGGTAGACAATGTTGACAGCACACTGATGGGTTTGGTTGTCGCTGGGTCATGTTTTCACTAAGTCAAAGGTTTTTCAGTTTCTCAGGCCCTGCCAGTGAGATGGCTGGAGGCACACGGGGAATTGGGAGGGGACACAGCCAGAACAGCTGACACGAACTAGCCAAAGGGCTACCCCATGCCACATGATGTCATGCTGAGCATATAAAGCTGGGGGAAGCAGGAGGAAGGAGGGGGATGTTGGGCGCGATGGCATTTCTCTTCCCAAGTCACCGTTACAGGTGATGGAGCCCTGCTCTCCTGGAGATGGCTGCGCACCTGCCTGCCCATGGGACGTGGTGAATGAATTCCCTGGTTTGCTTTGCTTGCGTGTGTGGCTTTTGCTTTGCTTACAGAAATTTCTTTACCTCAGCCCACAAGTCTTCTCGCTTTGACTCTTCCGATCCTCTCCGCCATCCCGCCAGGGGGGAAGTGAGCGAGCGGCTGCATGGGGCTTAGTCACCAGCCAGGGTTAAACCACGACAGTCCTCTCTGGTGCCCAACGTGGGGCATGAAGGGTTTGAGCCAACAACAGATTTGACAGGAATGTGCTAGTCCAAATCCATAGCTGTTACCGCTGTGTAGCTATTAATCATCTGCTTGCCATGGGGCTTGCTTGCCTCACTGTGTATTACAGGCTAGTGCTCGTTAATGGCTGGTTTTTTTAATTTTGCTGCTCGCTGTGCTGCTGATGATCCTCCTGTGCCGTGCCCAGGAATGTTTTGGTAACAGCAACAGCGATGTGCCTGGGCTGGCAGATGGCCAGGGCATTGCTGCTGTGCCGCCCAGGCTGGAAGTCCAGCGTGACCTCCAGCCAAAGGGACCTCAACTTGGGGGTGAGTCCACCTGGGAGCAGCACACCCCAAAGTGGCTGTGGCCATGGGTAAGCCCATGCCAGAGCAGCTACATCGCAAAGTGTCTGTGGTCATGGTTATGTCTGTGCCGCAGCAGGGATACCTGCAAAGGGACTGTGGCCCAAGGACAAGTCCATGCTGGAGAAGGTACACCTCGAAGCATCTGTGGCTGTGTGTAAGCCCGTGCTGGAGCAGGTTTGCTTCTGAAGGGACTGCAGCTGTGGGGAAGGCCACGCTGGAGCAGCATCACCCTGATAGAACCACGGCTGTGGCTAAGTCCACGCTGCAACAGTTATCTCCCTGGAGAGACTGCAGCGTGTAGCTGAGGCTCCACCTGGAGCAGGTACAACCCTAAGGGACTGCAGCCTGTGGATAAGTGCAAGCCGGAGCAGGGACAAGAGGAGGATTTCACTGTGGCGTTAAACCCCATGAGCTGGTCCAAAGGGACCAGGGGTGGAGACTGTAACGGATACATTTTTAAATTGTTGTAAGCCATGATTTGAGTTGCATGTTATAGGAATTACTATAGCAGGAACCATGACAGAGGTGCAACAAGACCTCATGGGGAAGAGGGATGAGGGGCTGTATTCACACCATAAATGACTCAAAGGCTGAGGAATGGTTATGTATGTGCATTCTCCACAGCTAGGAGTATACCGCAGGATTAGTCCAGTTACTCTGCAAAAGCTATTCCAGATTTAGCAGGATTACAATGACCCAGCTCCTAATAATCCCCATTTTGCACTGAGAGTCCATATATGATTGAGTGTCTCTTATGTTCCTGTACTATCCAGGTGTCCTGGTTATTCAGAACACTCATCACTCTTACCTGTCCTGGGTTACTCTTACCTGACCGGGTTTGACAGCCCAGTCTCCCACTTGGCCAGAAAAGGAATCTCCAACCTGCCACCACCCTTATAAAATGGATATACTATAAAACAAATAGGCTACTTTAAATTAAAAAAGAGCCCTCTTACAAAAATCTTTATGATGGAACAAAAAAAATCAAATACTTGACATGATCCAGTTTTAATTTGGCCATTTTTTCTTGTTGCATGGGAGCAGTTACATAGCGACACCCTGCCCTCTGTACGGACAGATGCTGTAGCTTCTTGCCTTCAATACATGCTGTTATGCTTATAAACTGATGAAGACAGTTACAGCTCAGCAGTGTTACACAGCACTTGCTCTGAAGGTTCACTAAAGCATCATCTGAGCACAGCAGACTGAAATAGGGCACAAAGTGCATCTGTCTTTAGAGCTCCTGACCCCAAGATAAGGGGAATGCTGCTGTTGGGAGGGGGCAGGCAGCACTTCTCCTGCAGAGCAAAGTCACGCCACAGACAAGCGATAAAAACATCTCACCCAAGAACAGGAAGCAAAACCCAAGCTGTAGAAGAGAAACAATTTACTCAACTGAAATTTCCTCAAAAGCGTGACCTGAAGATGAGACGCAAACACAAAAAAGCTGGTAGGATGCAGTATCTGAAGCTGATGAAGCTTAACACTCTTCCAGCAAAAGAGCTGTCAGTCCTGTGATATATACATCAGATGTGTACAACATCAGAAGGTTTTTAATCAGGTGGGGTTTAATCACCCAGGTAGAGAAAGCCAAGAAATGATTGTAAGAGTATGAATGTCACCCCTGCACAGACACTCAGAGGCAACTTAAGGGCAGCAAAGATTTTATGACAACGCTCAGGTACATATATTTTACCATTTGTGCTTATGGAAAATAAGTTTCTGAAAATAACTACGAGCAATGAAAGAGGGAAAGTAACTGTGTGTGTGGCTAAAAGTGTTTTGCTTTGTTTTATAATGCATCCCCCCAGTTCATCTGTGAGCTTTTTATGGCCATCCAGTTTTACAGTTCAGGAAATTGGACAATAACCTCAAATTAAAGGAAAAAATCATTTTATGGTTATCAAAGGATGGTTTAAACCACAAGAAAAGCAAAGCACCTGAGGCAGAATTTAAGAGTCAGGGAATTTCAAAAAGATCAGCCATCTACAGTAATTTTCTGTCTGTTTATGACCCCGAGGGAACGAGATGGGTGGTCTCCACTGGAAGGTGACTGAACTTTCTTAGCAAGGTTTGTTTTTTTTTTAAATTAGCTGTTAACTTCATACCCCTTAACTGGCTAGGCAGAGAGAGAACATGAAAGGTTTCCGACGAGCAGGATGAGCAGCCTAGCTCTAATAAGGTAAAGGTGCGGGAAAGAAAAGGCACCCAGACTGGCACACGACCTACAAGATGCTCCTGACATTCCCATGGAGCCAGAGAGGGACCTAGTGGAAGCAACGGAAGCACCCCTAAGGAAAGCAGGCAGAAAGTGATTGTATAAAACTCTTTAAAAAATAACTTGTGCCTACCTATTTAACAGAAGGTTTGAAAATTCATTGTTCTTTTCCTTTCGAGAACTTGGGAAAAAGGGGTAAACTGACCTGTAAAACAAGGGAAACTGCCAGTAACGTAAAGCTTAAGAAAAACAGATTAACCCACCCCTAATGCCATGAGAAAGGGTTTGCAAAAGAGACCATCAGAAATGCATGGCTAGCCAGGGCTGGCCACCACCCAGTAAAGCCCTTTTCCCAGTCTGGGAAGATGGGGAAAAAAGAAGGGAAGGAGAACAGTAGTATAAAAGAGTATAGCAGGCCACAAGGTAAAGCTAAAAGACGGGAGAGTAATTTCCATGTTTTTCACAAAGATCTAGGTTATTAATGAGGACTGCAGCTAATGAACATGTATTAATATGTGAGAAATATGCAGCACAGGACAGCTCAGAAACTACATTATCTGCATTTCAAAGGGTTAGGCAGAAGGCAACTGTAAGCTGAACGATTTAAGCGAGCTCCAGCAGAGACAGCAATGGCAAACAAAAGCAGCCCTTACAGTGAGAAGGACGGGGATAACTGCTTTGGATTTTATTTTTATTACTTGTAACTGCAAATGTTTGGTGCCCGCTAGGAATGTTATCTTTAAACTAATTCCTAAGTGCGTGATTCATTAGGAATAAACTGATCAAATCTTTAAAGGTAGATGCTTTAACTCACAGCTACATTCTGCAAATACAAAATAGAAAGTGGAACTTAAATCTTGAATCAAAAAAGGTGTTGGGTATTCCAAGAATGAACACAGTTCAGTTCATTTATCAAGCAGTTACAACCACAACACAAAAACTCCCCCAAAAACTAGGGGTGAGGCAGAAACAGATACAAAATATGAACTAGTGCTTCCAATAAACAGAGTACAACATAAATACTTTGACTGGGAAAGCAGAAACCCAGAGTGCTGGAGGCAGTCACAATGTATGTAGCAAAGTGCCTTTCCAGCAGGAATATCTGAAGCTTCATGCTTTTTATTAAATAAACAAAAATATCCCACAAGCTTTAGCAATCAGGGCACTCCAGGCATCTTTGTAGCATCCTGGGGAGATGGAGACCCCCAGAACTAACCCACAGCGCTAAGGTTTTACAGTCAAACAGTGGTCTGGGCACAAATACAGAAGACCATGAGGCACAGAGAGCTGCGGAACAGGAAAGGAGATACACAAGAACAGCAGTTACCATACCCACAGCTCTCCCAAGCAAAAAGGATTATTAAACTGCTCCCTAATTAACTGCAGGCAGAGCCAGCCAGGTTAGCATTAACACCTCACTGAACAGGCACGATGCAACCTGGCTCACGTAATGTAAAACGGACAAGGGAACACTTATGTGATCCCTTCCACTAGCAGGGATGCAAGGTCTTAGCTCTCAAGGGACAGACATGGTAGGAGTGAATACAGCATGTTTGCCAGCATGGTTAGTCTGGGAAATGGCGATGGGCTACAGTCAGCACGGCCAGGAGCAGCTCTCTCTCTCTTCTGGTCTTACAATCTGGAGCAGTACAAGTTACTCCAAGCCATCTGTTGCTAAAAGGGAGGTGAAAACTCAGGAACACAACCCAGAGCCACAGCAGAGTAAGTTCCCATTAAAAGTGACTGGGAAGAGCCTGTTGTAGCAGGTACTCAGACAGAATAAGCATTTAGCAGAGGTAGTTTTTAGAGAGGCCAATCTCTAACAGCTGGAAGGAAATCTGCTGTGGGGAAAAAAAAAAAAAAAGAAAAAAAAAAAAGAAAAAAAAAAAAGAGAGTTCCAGAGTCAGAGGTGTAAACCAGCTCTGGCTTGGCAAGGGGAAAGCATCCTGACAGTCACAGCTGTAAAAAGCAACTATTCCAACATCCTTCTTTCCTGCTGTGCACTCCGTGAAGCATACCCATTTTGAGGTGCACTGCAAGACCAAAGCTACATCAAAAATCATAGATCCAGCCCCCCATTTGCATTTAAAATGGGTAACAGATTAGTAATGGCATATATGCAACTCCACAAGTGTTCTGTCAGGATTAATCCTCTGCCTGGCTCTTACAGTCTTCCTTTCATTTACTATCTGCATCTACGATTTGATGACTCCTTTCTCTTCCAAAATACTCTGTAGCTTCAGGAGCAGCGAAAGCCACATAAGTCTCAGCTGGCCACAGAACAGTTTAGGGCCAAAGAAAATCACTGTGGGAAACCAGTTTCCACACCGGCACATCAAAAAGAAGTGGTATTTTTAAACTAGCTGCATTAGTGTCAAGGGATTAGCCTCTGAGCAACATAAAAATGTCAGCTAGTTACAGAATGGTACTTCTTTATAATACTGTAGCACATAATCGAGACAAAGATGATGATTGTCCTTTAGATATTATAAAGGGGACAAACACACACAATCATCAGCAGTTAGATCAAGCCACTAATAACCTCTGTTATTAGAGTAAAACTGAAAATAGATTAGGCTGCTTCCACGCGGGTCAGGGATTCAGTCTGTGCTCAATTTCAAGTCTGAGACATTCTGCTTCAGAGCTGAAAAGCTGACCACCCTGTTCAGATGCTACTCCCGAATTACTACAGGCATGATAAGTAAGATATACAGAATCAGAGGTAATCACAGTTGTAAGGAAGAAGCAAATCAACTGTATTAATACTTCACTTACATCGTTACTGGAGCATCCAAATGGTACCATAGAAGGACTATGGCCTGACTAGCGGTGCAGTACACACCGACGAGCAAGCTGCCAGTGTCAGGGGCTATCTCAGCGATTTAATCAAAGACATTTTTAAGCCCAAGTCCAAAATTAACCCAGAGCTACCAAGTTAATAAAAAGATTCACACTACTGTTGTTTGACTCCCACGTACCATCTCCTAAACACGAGATGCTCTCGGGGGTGCACTACCACAGGTTGTTCAGCGTGCCTTGTAGTGAAAGCGCACAGGCAATACACAGATGGGATTGAACACGTCAATAGCTTCATCCATTAGGAAAATGGAAGCAAGCAGCAAGACGTGCCAACCGAGCTTCAGCACATTAAAATTTATATTTATACTAATTTCACTGAGCTTTTATTAAAAAATACTGGCCATGTATCTCTACATCATGCACTTGGGATATCATCGCCTACAAAGAGAACACAGTTCAAGACAAAAGTACTGATTCATGAGCTATTTCAATGCCTACAGAACTTTGCTCTAGATTTTTAGGTACCTAAGTTGTTTTGTAGATATGGTCCTGTTGCTAGCACTGCTTCTATTATTACTAATATTAGAACTAACTGCACCTGTGGTGATGCAGTGGCGAATACTAATGTTCTTTAAACCTCCATCACAAGAGAAGTATTAACTATCTTATTTTTCAAAATCATATTAAGCCATTTGGAGTGCACGTACATCCCGTCAGCAAGACACAGCACAACACAGATAATGACAGGCACACAAACAATGGAAACTGCTGCTCAGGGCTGTAGTGTCCGTAGGCACTTTTCCATAGGGGATGACTCCAGCCAGCGCCACAAATTCCTCCACAGCAAAGTCCTCATGCAGACAGCAGGCACAGAACTCGCGTTCACCGCTGGGGAGACCTCTTGAAGCAAGCAAAGCCGTCACTTCTGATCAAAACATACCCAGAGCATGCAGCCTGCCTTCCAGCTGCCCAGGCTCTCAGCACGGTGCACGTGATACCGTGGCACAGCCCCCGTCCCAGGCAGGTGCACTGCATTCCCTGACAGCACTTCTCTTACTGCGGTATTACAGCCAGAGATGCTAAACAGTGCCCTGGGATGTCCGAATAGCTTTGTCCTGTGCAGACATAGTTTAAACATTAACATTTAACGTAAGGAAAAACTATTTCTGTCACTCAGAGAACAGCCAGAGTAAGATTGCACAAGGAGAATCCCTAGAAACAGATCAAAATTCTGCCACTGAAGGGAACACAGAAAGCAAAGACAGAAGCGAGTTGTACCTCTTTGGCATAGCTGGGAAGATGCTGCCTGGAAAGCAAGGTCTAGGCAGTAACAGATTTGCTTTAATCCCACACAGGCATCCTCCAGCCTGTGGGGATGAACAGCGAGGCACAAAGTAGACTGACACTCTCTGGTGTAGGTGTGATGTGCAGATGGACTACTCAGAATCCCATTTACACATTCTTGAAGACCAAAGGATTTCTCTAGTCTTTTCGTGCATTTGAAACCTTCTTGGATATTAAGCAGAAAAGCTCATTCTCCACAGAGAAGAGATCTTGCACAGTGAACCGCAGCTTCTGTGGAAGCCAAAACCTGAAGCGAGGACAGTGACTGCTTAGCTGTAACTACAGCTTTGGAGTAGGAACCTGGAATATACCACAGCAAGACCCTAGACGTGGTGTAACTTTAGCCAGAGTGCTTAAATCTCTCTAGACTACAGGGACAAGGTACTACAAGGCCAGAAATGCCAAATTCAGGTATTCAGATGGAAATTACAGCAGGCCAAAGTAGTCCAACAGTTGCCAGTCCAGTTAGAGACTGTTTCGAGTTTGTTTTGGTTTTTAAACCAGCAAGATCTGGCCTTTCAAGGTCTCTGGTTTTGTTTGCTTTTTCAATCCCCTCTAAACTGCTTAAGCATCAGGTTAGTTATGGAGTCAAAGAGATGGAGCACAATGCCAGAAGAATTGCCCAGAAAACCCAATACATCTATTTGCTCAATGGCTGGAAGGATTCAATGAAACACAAGCCTAGCTGCAGATCTTCAAGCAGGTCCACCATCGCCTAGTCTATGGGAAGAGTCATTTTACTTGCCTGCAGATGATGCGGGATACCCAAAAGGGAGCAGTAATCCACACATCAAAGATACTGAGCAGCCAAAGCTGAGCAATCTTACCCATAAGGTCTTTGGAGCATCATGTGTCGTTCATTCACCACAGGCAGGAGGAACAGCCGTGCCCAATCAAAGCACTCTGATTCTGAGCATCCTTGATGCTACAAGGAGTTCTTGCAACCTGTGGCTGGATGGACATGGGAGGTACAGGTAAGAAGAGTAAAAGATGCTGGGACAAAGCCTCTAGCAGGACTTGAAGCCAAACTCTGGCCCACACCAAATGCCTTGTTAAGATCAGCGTAGAAACATGAGGCCACCAGAAGGAAAACAAAGGCTCCTAAAAATAAAGGACCTATCGTCCAAGATGAACCATCTACCGATGCAAGAGGGCCCCACCTCCAGCAAGCGAGCCCAGAGCCCTGGCACCAAAGGAGGAAAAGCAGCACGACTGGGAGAGCTGACAGAAAGTTGCAGAACAAGCAGCATTAAGCTTCCGTGCAACCTGTATACCGATGGTGCAACAGCTGGTACCAGTGGAAAGGCTAGCAGAGGCAACCGGGATTCTTGTGGAAGAATCAGTTCCTTGGCAGATGTGATGGAACACACAGTGCTGGGTAAATCTCCTCCAAAGTCCAGAGCAGATGACCAAAAAGGTGCTTCCGAGTCAGGAAGCTCCTCCTCCTCTGAAAGTTCACTTCTGACAGGCAGATACAACCTGGAGACGATGAGGCCTCTTCTGTTTTGGTTTTCAGTTGTTTTCTAAACCACCTCCGGCTCCACTCAAACGAGAATGGATTCCACAGAGCTGACACCAAACCTTGACCAAACCTCAAGGGAAACTGCCAAGATGACAAAGATGAATGCACGAAGGGAACAGCATCCTTGAGACTCCCCTGGAATAAATCTCCTGTTCAGGATGGCTGAGAGCCCCCAACTCCACAGCACTGCAGACAGCAAGGAGGTGCTTCATCTTGCCGAGGCCATCCACGAGGAGCCGAGGACCAACAACACGCTTCAGCAGGGAACAACAACTAGAACAAAGAGGTACTGGTAGGGGCAAGAGGCGTATGACTTTGCCTGCTCACAGTGCCCAAGTATCCATGCTTGTCCATGTTCTGAGGATGAGCAGGCACTCACAGAATATACTTTTTTTGTGTACAATACAAACTTACGCAGGCTGAGAATAGCTGACACTGTAGGTTACCCAACTTAGACATCAGGCGTACAAGCACATGCAGTCCTACATTGATTGAAAGATACCATTTCACCTTTAAATAGGGCTAACAGCCATCTTAATTAAGCACAATCCTGAAGGATGTATTACCTGACCCTATTTTAAATAACTAACGCCTGTTGACTGGTTCCTCAACACTCACTACGAAACCCATACTAACATTTACAAAAAAGCATCACTATGATTTGTTTCCAATGCCTTTTCCTGAGGTAAGGAGGTACAGGAGATATGCACAGGGCTCCCCCTTCCCCCACAGCCAGGCGCTGGGGAACCCACGTGGGTGAAAGTCGTTATGGCTGAAAGCCACAGGAAACCAAACCCCAGCGCCACTTTCACTTTTTTTGTCAGTCCTATACTGCTAGAAAGCGTACATGCCACTTCCTTCATAAACCTCATATAGCCATTTCATCAATTTAGCCCGCTAAATTATACTCATTACTAAAAATAAGCAGCGGGTTTGAAGCCTGAGCCCTCCAAATTCTGAAAACTCCTCATATTTACTCAAACTATACAAAGGAGCTGTGGAAGAAGTGGAGTAAAGACTGGAGACACATGCTGGCTTGTCACAACAGTCAGGCATAACCAGAGGGATGCTCAGTAATTACACTTCTGCTTCCATACTTAAAAGAAAAACAGAGACCCACACAAGCAGAGAGCTAATTCTCAATATTGTCAGCACCACGTGTTCCAGAGACCTGACATCACTGTCTCTGTGATGGTCTTTTTGGGGTTTTTTGTTTGGTTTTTTTAGTTGTTTTTTTTTTAAATGTTTAGTTCTAATAGCAATGTAAGAATCTTTTGGAAGCCTTTACTAATTGTAAAGGAACAAAAAAGGCCCAGCTCTAACTTATTAAAAACACAGAGAACTGTGGCCTTCCTGGGTTTTTCCAAAACACCTAGTAAAACTGCAACTAACGCTGCCCGTTGCTAACTTTTACATTTAATCAAAGAAATAAGATGTGAGGGCAAAAGGAACTGTTGCCTCCACAGCTCTAAGTTTAGATCAAAAGACATTACACCGTAAACTTTGCCAAGACTTCAAAGTTGTCAAAGGCAGCGATGGAATCAGCACCGCCAGGAATGGGTAATGCTATTATTCCTAGAAAATGGTGTTCTGAAGTCAAGTTTTCTATAATTTTCAATATCTTTGTTTGCAACAGCAGAAAACTACCTCCAGCATCAGGACTCCCCAGAAGGCCCAGGGATATGCACCTAGTGAAACCACGGAAGCAATGGCTGAGGTTAGCTGGCTTCATTCAGACGGACCTACACCACAACATTCTGCAAGAAGCACGAGGAGGATGCCGTTTTCAAAGTGAACATTGTTTAATCTCGTTGCCCTAACAGCACAAAAGCACTGCCCAAGAACCACACCTGAGGTGCTTGAACACAAGCATGGATGAGAAGCCGGCGCTTCCCATGGTACAGCACCAGAAATGCAGACCTAGCCAAGGCCACCACGGCCCAAATCCCGCTTTTTTTCAGACTCCCTACCAATAGATGTGCCCAATATACCAAGTCTTCAGTATATCAGGGCCCGTGATACCAGCATACTGGCAATAAACCAAAATACCTAGGACCTCAGGGAAGACTTTTAAGGAGCAAAAACCACCACCACCACAAAAGAAAAAGTAAAAAACTGAACTCCCCCCCACTATTCAGCTAACAGTTTTCATAACTGCCAGTATTAGAAGGCTGCCCCTGTAAAAAAATAAAAAAAATAAGTGATTCATCTTACACTTGATTCCTTAGTGAGGTCGTAATTCTGCATTTTTATATCAGTTATCTGTTGCAGTGCAACACTGCAGTGACTTGCCTTACAGTAAATATACTTCAGTGCACAGAAAGTCACTGTCCGAGCAAGTAGGACAGTGGCAAAAATCCAGAGCCCCACCACAAACAAATGACCTCAGGATAAAACCTCCAGGACAATTTTAGCTAACAGCAAAAGCATTTTTAGGAGAGAATGTTTCTGTTACAGATCCAACATAGTTGCTTTCCAAGTGGTATTTAATTAGTCAAGCCAGAACATTTTACACCTGTTGCTTTTAAACTCTCCCCTTCCCCCCCAACTGATTCTTCTCTCATACCTGCCTCTTGACCTGCATCTTCTCCCTTTCCCTGGGCAGGTAAATGTATATTTCGTTATTGACTAAGCAGTGTCCATCAACAACACTTTACTAAATGAGTACATTAATGCTTCCCCAAAGAGTCACCGAATCTTTGTAACCTAACTCCTAAAAATACAGTCCTGTACTCAATGGGTTATATGAACACAAAAGATCCACTGTTTTACTATTAAAATGAAATCAAACAAAAACCACACCCTAGATGTACTTAAAAGGGTACAGAAGTTATGCAGTTGTAATTTTAAGTCATTATGGTGTAGATACGTATTTCTGTCTACTAAATAACAGTGATATAAAAAAGCGACATACAAAAATAGCATCCTGTCAAAAACATGCATGAAGTGATCTGAAGAACCAGGACCACCTGAGCTGACAGAAGTAGCCCACCACCTGTTTGATTTCCCACTCCATCTTCACGAGCGGGAAAAAAAGACTTGGAGGAGGGGATACAAAGCAAAATTCACATGCACTAGGCAACGCAGGACATGTTGTGAGGGTGGACAGTCTAATGCTTCTTGTTGTACTAGTTTGTCACATTATCTACAAGAAGAAATGAACCTTTCCAGCCACAATTGAAATAACACTCCAAACATGACCACCGTTACTGATCACGTTTATGTTCATTAACAGCTGGTTTTGCCATCGCCAACGTAATTATAGCATGTAGCCATGATACACGGAACTTTGTTCTCCAAAGTTATTACTAGTATGCAATACACATTAAGCAGCTTGTGAAATACAGAAATACAACATTGAAACTTACAGTATTTGACAAAATCCTTCTGAAAATCTTTCCTAGAATTGACAAAGGCTCTTCCTCTCTCAGTTCCAACTACAAACACGTCTGTTTCATATACAGCAATACAGGCAACTTCTGCCTTGGACTTGGCAAGTTCTTTACACTATAAAAAGAAAAACAAGAAGCTTGTATTACCATCGTTAAGAGTACAGTTAATAGAAATGTATGTGGTATCATATAAAACAGTTACTACTTCTGCTGCCAGCATCCACCCTTCCAAAGGTACTGCGAGCAACGTAGCATCAGCCATTAGCAAAGGATAATTTATATATCTGGGGCGCTTTTCATCAGGAATCTTAAAAGCATTGTAGATGCATTAGTGAAATGAAGGCCTCGTCTAGACTCCGAGATCACACTGTTTTTAATTAAAATGATTTATGACATCAATCCACGTGAAATTATCACTTCCCTGTTAAGATAATCATATTGAGCATCTCACTCCAACTCCCAACTTTCAGCAGAGCGTACAGGGGTTTGGTTCATTCCCAGCATGCCGATCACACGCGTTCTGCTGAGCAAGGCGTGGACTCTGCCTTGCCCTGCCTGCCCTGCTCAGGCTCAGGGCAATTCCTCCGGAGCAGAAACATCGCACCTTCCCTGTGAGCACCTACGTGCGTTCTGCTGGAAGAAACGTCAGGCAAAGGAGTAAGGCAGGAAGCCTGCGGCGCAAGGAGAGAGCAAAGATCTTAAGAAAATTAGTGAGATCATCAAGAAGCGATCACAAAAGGTCAGTTTCTCCTAGGAGCTCAGACAGGAGTTTGCTGCAGCCTATAGACACCAACTGCAGCATGCGGGGGGAAAAGTGACACAAAGCCTTTAGGAATTTAATATACCCATTGGGAAAAAAGGCTGGCAATCAATTATCTTATAACCATCCCATTCAAAGTTTCATTGCTAAAAAGAATTTTTTATCATTTCAGAAAACAATTTTAAAGAACCAAACATTTGACAGTGTCTCAACTTTAATGAAACAAGACAGACAGTTCTACTCACAGCCCTGTTCAACCACACAGTGATTAAATAACTTCTACAAAACAGGTTATATGCCAGCTTTAAAAAAAATGATAACTAATTCCTGAACAAGTTTTGTTGAATTAGCACGGCAGCTGAGGACAAGGCATTAGCCTCAAGACCATTTATTCACTCTATGTTATGGATGACAAAGACCAGAACTCTTGCCTTTCAACCACAGTCTACCTGAGCAATCAACAAATATTTCCCATTCGTTTATTCGACAATTTTTTTTAAAACCACCACCCCAAAACAAGAAACAAGAGATGACTGTTGAAAAGACTGTTAGCATGGCGTTCCATCAGCAAAGAGCCAGACTTACACCTGGTTGCACAGCACACAATAAGGTAAAGATAAAACATTACACCTTCCCTGCTTCCCAGTGGGAAGCAATACGTCGGTGTCATGCTGCACACACCAAGACAGAGTTACGGAGCAGCTGCGTGACTGCTCTACTAACCATTGACTCAAGCGCTGACATGAGGAATGTAACCACCATCCTGTTTTCAGAGGAGCCCTCATTACAGATGGACGATGCTGGTGCAGTAATTTGGGCCATTTTCCTCCTATAAAAGGAAATAAATAAAAAAAACACCTGTTCAGAGACACACAACAGTGCAAGAAAACAAAAACCTCTCTTAAGCAAGCGAAGAAAATAAAAATATTTAAGACCCCCCAACACCCCACCACACACAAGCAACCCAACATACAGGTCAATTATCAGGAAGAAGCGCTTGCTTTTTTGTTCTTTCATGGTTCCTGCCATTCCATCCAAAGCAGGAGGTAAACTTTCCAAAGTTAAAACACTCTGCCACGACTAGACTGCAAGTTGCATGCCTAGAAAGATGCACGTTAACCGATCAGCTGCATTTACATTGATTTTTCCTTCTAAGCATGCCTGCAACTCCAGCAGTCTGGATAAACACAGCAAAACAGACCAGCATTAACATTCAGGGGGAAAAAAAATAGAAAATCATAGATCTGACATAAATATAAGAGCAATCCTTCCTGTAATTATATTATTTTTCATTTATTTTTAATTATATAAGAATTATATAATAATTATCACAAACTAGCTCAAAACCAGCCACCGCCACCCTGCCCTAAACCCACAGCCTCAGACACTACAGCATCAGTAACCACAACGTGACGGGTTTATTCTCCTATTTTTCAGTTGTAGGAGTAACACCAAAGCTAAATAGTCCCAATTAAGGTGCTAAAATTAAAAACTGTATTTCAGCAGTGACACAAGATTTAAACCTATTTTCCGTATGTCATTCAGGACACTTTCAACTTAAGACGTAACTAATAATCTTATTTTATATATATAATATATAAAAAATAAAGGGATTTTTTTTTATGCTTCTGCTGGCAGAGCTGTCCAGACAAGAATGAATATCTTGAGACCCAAGTTCCAGCAGCTGCTAAGAGCGCATTTTTCTATCTGAGTGTTGCAACCTGTTACGTTTACACGTATCTAAAGCAATAACCTGTCTGGAGGAGGAGAGAACCAACCAGTAGAGACTGGAGGAGGAGAGAACCAACCAGTAGAGATGTCACTGTTACCACTCCACACACAAGTCTTGGGGAAAAAAAAAAAATCACCTCAAAAGTCAAGACAGCTCAGCTAAACGAGACATTTCGCAATGGCTCGATGGGACAGCTTGCTGCTCCTGTAGAACCTGGGCACATGACGTGGCTCCAGTTTTCCAAGGTGATGGGTATCCTCTTGGATGTGCTGACAAGTCAGGGCAGCTGCCTGCGATCATATGTGCCTACACTACAAAAAAATGGCACTGCGTTGTTCTTCTGGTGGATCTACAGCACTTCAGGTAACAAATGGGGGGGGGGGGGGGGGGGGGGGGGAAGCAGCTAGGATCACTGCAAGCTCACAATGGACATTCAGCAGCCTTCTGGCTCTCCAGGCACAAGGCCAGCGAGGTTAAAACAGTTTTTCAACTGCGTTCTGGATGCACCAGCAGCAGCACGGCCAGCAGCTGTTTGGGGATGCTGCGATGAGAGGCTGGAAGAGCAGCACCTGCGACACGGAGGAGCATGCGAACAGGTCCAGCACCTGGGAAAGGAGCTAAACATCAGGAGTGACTATAAAGGGCTAACTGCTGAATAACAGCGATTCCTTCAGTGAACTAAGGGAGGGTCAGCTGTGGATGGGGAGGCAGAGGCTGATGGGGTTAACCTCCAGAGGAAGAGGGGCATCTTGCTTACGGGTTGTGGAATACAGCAGGAAAATGGAGAAGGGGGGGGTTGACCTTGGCTGGATGCCCGGTGCCCACCAAGCTGCTCCATCACTCCTCTCCTCAGCAGAATGGGGTGGGAATAAGATGGAAAACAAACCTTTTGGGTCAAGATAAAGGCGGTTTAATGAAGCAATAGCAAAAGTCATGTGTGCAAAAAAGCAAAGGAACACAGAAGATGTTATTCTCTACTTCCCATCAGCAGCGATGTTTGACCACTTCCTGGGAAGCAGGGCTCCAGCGTGCGGAGCAGATGCTCCAGAAGGCAAATGTCATAAGTAACAAATGCCCCGCTTCCTCCTCCTTTCTCTTAGCTTTTATATCTGAGCAGACGTTATATGGTATGGAATATCCCGTTGGTCGCTTTGGCTCAGCTGTCCTGGCTGTGCCCCCTCCCAAGACCTTGCCCACCCCCAGCCTACTGGTGTGGGGGGAGGCTGGAGAGGCAGCCTGGATGCTGTGCGAGCGCTGCTCAGTGGGAGCCGAAGCCCTGGTGTGTTACCACCATCTTTCCAACCACCGAGACAAGCACAGCCCTGTGAGGGCTGCTGCGGGGCTCAGCCAGCCCCAGTGCAGGAGATTATGATGAGATGTAAATAAATCAGTCTTCACTGAGCCACGATGTCTTGAAATGCAGTAAGAGTTCTCAAGCTCATCTTTGGAACTCCTTTAGATTTGGGATGCTGACAGTGATTTTAAACATGATAGCTTTTAGACTTTTTAAAATGGTATCTTAACAATCCGATATTAAAGATGAAATAGAACATAACTACACATTTCCCCTCTCTTCCCGGTCTCTGCTCACTGTCTGATGCAGTTGTTCTGCACCAGTTCAACACCTTCCAAGGCAGCAGTGGCACAAACATAGGCACCGACCCCATGCTAGGTGAAAAATCATGCTGTATAAAAACAAGAGTGAATTTATTTTCTATTTTGCAGAAGTACCTGGGTCCTGAAAGCAAAGGAAATCCCAGCCATCATTTGAAGGCTGTGGATGCACAAGCACATCAGAGAAGCACCAGCTCAGGCAGTCTTCCCCCATGCAGAATTGTTCCTGTCCCTGGCAGGTGGTTCCTGACCCACAGGCACACAGTGAATCCAGTCAGGGAGCTTCTCCTCCCCATTCCCTGGACAAGTGCCCCACTGGGCCCGGTCCCAGTTTGGTTCAGTGCACAGCCCAGCAGACAGCCGTCCTGGCTCCGTGGTGAGGACAGCACACCCCAAGTGACCTTGCTGCTGCACATCAAGCCACAGCCTCCGTATCTCAGAATCACACTTGGATCAGGAGCTGGGTTGGGTTATCATGGGTCTACTTTTTTAACAACATTGGAAAGAGTCTTTCCAAACTGTAAAGTCATAATATCTTGTATTTTCAGGATACCCATTCTTTAACCAGTTTGTGTAGTGCCACTTCAGTGCTTCACGTAGATTCTAGAGACACCCTGCTGCACCATGGCAGCACCAAGAGTACTTCTTCCTACCCACTTGACACCAAGTCACACGTGGGGGATTTCTCCCCCCTCCCTGCCATTTTCCCAGTTTCTCCCTTTCCGACAACAGTTTTCTCCACTATCCTTACCCATCCCACTGGGACAGTGTTTATTATTAGGAAGAGTAGGGTATGGTTCAGCAGATCCCATGAACCTGGCTGCTTTTCCAGCCCGTAGGAAGTGCGTGACCCCGCCACTGTCCAACGTAAATCCCCAGTGCAAAGCCTTGGAAAGTGTAACGCCTTACCCATTACCAACCTGCTACACAAGGACAATTTAAAAACCATCCTCTGAACAATTATAAGCCGGCTGCCAGAATATCACTTATGATGTATCTATTAATCTTAATCACATATTGCTAAAAAAGAACTTCCAGATCAGTTAATATTAGTTATAATTACCTATAAATCCTTCAGCTTAACTGTGCCAAGATGAGCCTTTGCCTAAGGCTTGTAGCAACGAACAAAGCTCAGCAAAATACACAGGCAGAGTACTGAGGATGCAGCATTTAGCCATCCCTGCTGTAGTTTAACCCCAGCCGGCAGCTCAGCCCCACACAGCCGCTTGCCCACCCCCCAAAGTGGGATGGGGGAAAGAATCAGGAGGGCGTAAAGTCAAAAAACCTGTGGACTGAGATAGAGAAGAAAAGCCGTGCTCACAGGCAAAGCAAACCACGGAATTCATTCACCACGTCCCATGGGCAGGCAGGTGCGCAGCCATCTCCAGGAGAGCAGGGCTCCATCACCTGTAACGGTGACTTGGGAAGAGAAATGCCATCGCGCCCAACATCCCCCTCCTTCCTCCTGCTTCCCCCAGCTTTATATGCCGAGCATGACGCCATATGGTGTGGGATAACCCCTGGGTCAGTCGGGGTCAGCTGTCCCGGCCATGTCCCCTCCCAGCTCCTGGTGGCCCCCAGCCGGCTCGCTGGTGGGGTGGGGTGAGGAGCAGAAGGGCCCCCACACTGTGCAGGCGCTGCTCAGCAATAATGAAAACATCCCTGCGTTATCAACGCTGCTGCCAGCACAAATCCCAAACACAGCCCCATACTGGCTACTGTGATGAAAATTAACTCCATCCCAGCCAAAACCAGTGTACTGCGTCATGAGAAGGTCACCTTCATACAGAGCTAAAAATCCCCCTGGATGTTCCTTTCACAAGGAGAAAAACAAAGACCAAAACTAGCAGCTTTTCAGGATGCCAAATCAAACCAACATGTATCTTACTCCACATGTTTCTGGCTGGCTTCTACTTTGAAGAACCTAAAAATAGAAACACTGAAGGCAAGAGAGAACAAAACAAGACACAGTTCCTTTCCATCCTCCCTTTACTCACCGAGGGGCAGACCCACCAGCCTTGGTAAACCCAACAGGAACAGATACGCTCCCTAGGACTTGCTTGTTAGACACACAAAAAGCAAAAGTAAGAAAATAATTAAGCTTGATGAAAAAAGACAGGTACCGAAGCACAGAAAGAACCCATATGGAAAATTAGGGGGTAAATAAAAATGAAGGAATATGCATTTCTGCATAGTCTTAATAAGCAATATCACACATTTTTACCTTTTTACCAGATGTAAAGCAAGTGGGTATTCCCAAAATAGGACATCTATTCATTGTCTGCTCTCCGGACGGAATTCTCTCCAGAAAAGCAGCTGTGAATGCCAAAGCATACTTCTCTCCACTAACCCCTCACCAAGCGTAACAAACACTAAAACAAATCTTGCCACGCTGATAGAAAAGAACGTTCCTGCAGTACAGCTGGACACGAATTTGCGTGAGCCCATCCTTACACGCCACTGAAGATGTGCTGCTCCCTATGGGACAGAAGTCCAGCTCCTGCTCGATGCCCACGGGCCACTTCTGTTACCTGGGGAAAACCAGTTATTCTAGCGGAGGAAAAAAGCACGCGTTTC
This sequence comes from Falco rusticolus, assembly GCF_015220075.1. NCBI lineage: Eukaryota > Metazoa > Chordata > Aves > Falconiformes > Falconidae > Falco > Falco rusticolus. The sequence goes on along the minus strand of NC_051187.1, from coordinate 23,505,646 downwards.
ATTATGAAGCTGGAACAAGAAGAAACCTAAGAAAATATATCATTAAAAAAAAAAAAAAAATCTCATGAAGCCAGACTGCTTCTTGGCTGTTGCAGCTTTCACCCCTTGGCTTCTCTGCCTTCTGAGCCAAGGCACAATTTCAGCATATTTAACTCTGCCCCAATATTGGCCTTCTGACAAAGGGCAGAAGCTGGTTCCTTCCAAACTGTCCAGATTAATACTCACAAGCTGTTAAGTGCAAATGAATCTTTTTAAACAGATCTTGGTTAAAAAATCTGTCATCATCTTCTTCCTACAATTTAGTTCAGCGATCCCACGCTTCAGAGGAAATGAAGTCTGACGGTCCTCAGCTAAGGCAGCACAGAAACTCTGTTGGGATGCAAACCTACCACTGCCGGCATTCCTGATTTTCTGTAACCCATCCACCCTAGCCACGGTGCACACAGGGTTAGGAGACTGCCACCTGCATCCTCCAGTGTTCGTTCGCAGCTGACATACGCCATCCCGTTATTCCTTGTTAAGACATGTCACTGATCATCTTAAAATTATACAAATAACTCTATAAGCAACAATTTTCTGCTCCTTCCAGCCACTAGACTGCTCACACGTAGCCGAAACACAAGAAGCTTAAGAGCAAGGGTGCTCCGGCTGCGCGGCATCCCTACCTTCAGATACACACAACGATTTTTGGAAAGGAAATATTTTCAACAGCCACAACCCAAGAGAAACAGAAGCAAAGGATCCGGGAGCGCCTTCACAAAAGCATTGCCGGTTCTTCACCATCTGCATCTGGCACGTGTAGATTATGAATCAAATTGGATGAGCAACATCCCCGTTAGCTCTGTGAAGGACCAGGCTGCCGTGAACCACACGGAGTGCCGCAGTGCCGTCCCACACCAGGCAGGAGCAGCTCCAGACAGTCCCAGCCAGCTCAACCCAAAGCGAAGAGGCAGAGGCAGGTCTGGCAGCGCTTCACTCTGCTCACAGCCTACACCGCAAACGAGAAGGCAAAGCTTCCCAGCATCAGGAACAGGAAGGAGAGACAACACGGAGCTACCGGAGGGCATTTAGTCAACCCAAACCCATCGGGGTTTCTCTCTTCTGGTTTACTGCCAGCTCCTCCAGACAGGAGGTGGCTCCCTTGGAGGTACACAGCTGGGCACATCTGCCAGAGCCATGTCACGTACACAGGCATGTCAGCCCCTAGCCGAGACTGAACCCAGGCTACTAACCCCCTGCTAAAAATGAATAAAAGTGACTCTCAAGGACAGCAGAGCAGCCCTGAAGAAGCCTCGTAAGGTCCCGGGGAGGCTCTGCCCCTCTCCCCCCACACATACTCCCTGAAGCACCCCTGCTGTCTTCCATGCCAGCCTCAGCCACAGCAGCAGGGTGGCCGACTCCAGAAAAGCATGCAGCACCATTAAAGTCAACCTTCATTTTCCTTTGCTCACTAAAAAACCTGTTTATCTCCCCAACCTCGAGCTGCAGCACCTTCTAGCCCCAGCCACCAGGAACAGAGGGGTGGCACTCGCTGGTTTCATACCCTGGTGAGCACACCCGTGCCGTTCATCCCTGGCACCACCACGGTGCAGCACAGTGGCCATGGCACACGGCAGCTGGGACTTTCACTGCCACCATGTCAATCCCACTCCCATCACAGGGATTTAACTGGCAGCAGCAGAATCAACAAGACTCAGTACGGAATGTTTGGCTTACCCCAACAAACCCCACCAGTAGAGCACCACATCCCTCTCTAATTAACAGAATTTGCAAAATCACGCCACTCGGAAATACCATCTCGCTGGAAATCAACACGCCGCCCCACACCCCCACTGCAGTGCTCACCGATTTAAGCTTGCCTTCCCCCCCCGCCCCTCCCAGGGCAGCTGAGCAGGTCTGCGACCACAGGCAGTCGGGGAGGAGAAGGGCACTAACGAACCAAGGTCGGAGGGAACACGGGGTGCCCAGTGCACCCAGCACACCCAGCCAGCACAGCCACTCCAAACCAGCAGCGTCTTGCTGCGGGCAGGGGGAAGCATGGTTCATGACACAGCTGTGAGACCCCCCCTTCACAACCAGCAATAATTAATCCCCATTTTTCTAGGTACTTTTATGATACTCAGCACTGCATGATGACTTAAGTCAGCCTAGATGGCAACTACCTCCACTGCTTCTAAGAACCATTAAGAAAGTAAACCAAGATTCCAGCGACTTATTTTAAAAGCACCTCTGATTCCTCTCATTCCACATTCCACGTAATGTTTGCAAAGGGATATTTAAATCTGATTTTCACCATTTCTAAAGATTCCTATAGACCACAAAATCTTAGATAAAACGAAAATGTGGTATCTATATACCTCACAAGGCAACTATATAAAAGCGAACGTAATTAAGAAACCATCAGTGTAAAAGTCCCTTTCTGTACTCAAGACAGACCTGGGGAACAACTCACTTAGCTTTTGAGTACACAGCATCCTCCTGCAGCACGTAGGCATTCGTAAATTATGGTGAAATCATGTAAACAAAATTAAATATTAATCACAGCAGTCCTGACCACCTGATAACTTCTGTCTTTACCAGCATAATTATATTTACTTAGTCAACATGATCGTCGAATAACAATGACTTTAGTTCTGTGTGTCCATCAACACTTACTCATAATATTTGAGAAGTGAATTAGTCTAAACTCTTTTGGTATTTATTTAATTATAAGAAAATTGGTGCCGGCGCCTTTTCCAGAGCGACAAATTGATGTCCTCCCTAGCACGAGCTGCTCCTTTGGATTTCCGTGCCATACCGCTAGAGTCACAGGAAACACAAGGGCAAACAAAACAGTTCCGCTGGCATCCCCACAGGGAGCTAAAGTCACACTAGGTACCCCTCTGTGGTTTAACACCTTGGAAAAAATTAAAAAAATAAATTGATGGGGTGATTATATTTTTTGTTAGGTGGTACTCGAGGCGCATCCCTTTGCTGCCCAGCACCAGCATCTCGTGGCACTGATTGCCCCATCACTCCTCAGCAGCACCCGGCCCTTCGCTTAGTCACCTCCTTCCCTCCGCGTTTTCCTCCCTTTAGTCCCATTATAGTAATTAATTTAGTCTTTAACCAAACGGGCCAGCACACCCATTTCCACAGCACTGGGTACAGGTGTTCCTCCTGGGATTGAAGCGTTTATGCCCATCCCATCAGAAGTCACTCTCCTCCCAGGATCGGAGCCCAGAGATAAAAGCTAATTCCACCAGCAAGCGTTTGGGAACGTGTCATTTTTTGTTGGAAAACTGACAAATTCATCGGTTTTCCAAAAGAAGACCAGTTTCAGCCAAACTCCTGGGAAAAAATTCCCATGCCCTGATGGACAAGGGACCCCGGCAGCCTCTCACCGGGCTGTACAATGGACAACCCTTCATGCCATCTGGTCTACCTCATGCATTTAAAAGAAAAAAAATATATTCAAATGTTAAGAAAAAAATATTCTAAATTCCACCCTAAACTGCTCTAAACGTTAAGAAAAAAACCACTCTAAAATCCACTAAAGATTAAGACAAAAAAAATATTAAAATCTAAACTCTTCTAAAAGTTAACAAAAAAACATAAAAAAAACTATCCTCCCCTAAACGTTAAGGTAAAAAAATTAAAAACCTCTAAATGCCTCTAAATGTTAAGCAAAAAACCTCATTAACTCCTCTAGATGTTAAGAAAAAAATAAGAAAAATGTAAACTCCTCAAAATAAAAAAATAAAATGAATCCAAAACCCTCTAAATGTTAAGAAAAAAATATCTAAACTCCTATGGATGTTCATAAATTTAAAAAAAAAAATCTAAACTCCTTTGAACGTTAAGAAATATAAAAGAACCTAAACTCCTCTGAATACTAAGGAAAAATTAAAGAAAATTTAAAAACCTCCAAATATCAATAAAAAAATCCAAACTCCTTCAAATATTAAGAAAAAAAATTAAAATACTAAACTCTACTAAATGTTAAGAAAAAAAATATCTAAATGCCTCTAAACGTTAAGAAAAAGAAATACAAAACTGGAAGAGGCTGCGCTGGGACCCGCCGGTGCTGGGACCCGCCGGTGCCGCCCCCCGCTCCGTGCAGCGGCGCGGCCCACGCGGGCCGCGGCCGGGAGGGGGCGGCCCCACCGCAGCTCCTTTGCATATCCCGCCCCGCCCCCTTCCCGCCTGCGCCCAATCGCCGCCGCCCCTCACAGGGCTCCGGCACGTGCGCGCCGCCCCGCCGACCAATGGGAGGCGGGGGCACGGTGGCAGCGCCCACCCCCCCACACCCCCCCCCCCCGGTGGCCGGGGTCCCGGGGGAGGGGGCGGTGAAGGGCGCGGGGCCCCGCCCCCCCGGCGCCGAGCCCCCCTCGCCCCCGGCCCGGGCGGGAGCGGCGCGACCGGCCACCCCGCTACCCCGCGGCTGCGGCCCCGCCGCCCCTCACCCCCCGCCGCGGGGCCTCCCCTCGGGGACCGGCGGGGTAACGGTGCCGCCCGTCGCGCCGGCCAGGCCCGCTCCCGCCCTCCCACTCACCCGCCGCCGGGCGCGGGCAGCGCGGTGCCGCTGGCTGCAGGCGACGAGGCGCCGCCGGGCTGCGGGAGAAGGGCCGGGCCGGGGGCGCGTCTCCCCGCGGGCTCGCAGCGGGCACGGCGATAGGCCCGGGCGGCCGCACGGCCCCGCTCTTATCCTCACGGTGTCGGGCAGAGCCCAGCGCCGCTCCGGGGAGGGGAGGGGGCAGGTTTTTTTTGTTCGCGGAGCCGCGGCCGCGCAGGCGCGTCCCTCGCGGGGGCCGCCGGGAGCCGCAGTCCGGCGGCGGCGGCCGGGCCGGGCCGAGGGGAGGGCCCCGGACTGCGGCTCCCGCCGTGCCCCGCGCCGGGAGGGGCGGCCGGCGCCCTGCGCCCCGCGGGGGCCGGGACGGAAGATGGAGGCGCGGGGGGAGCGGCCTCCCGCCGCCCCTGGGCCTGCCGCCCCCCTGCGGCCTGCCCCGGGGAGCGCCGGGCCTCCCGACGTGCGGCGGCCCAGCCTGGCCAGTGGGGCCCGGGGCGGTCCCAGCGCTCCCGAACCCGCGCTGCAGCCCTTGAGCAGAAACCCCTGCCTTTTCCATGTATTTTTTTCCATTTAATAACGAACCTCAGAGCAAAACCATTTCCCCGTTGGTGAAAGTTCGTTTCTTTCTTTGACAAAGGTGCTCCGCGCAACGGATTCCACCGCCGAGGTCTGTTCTGGGTGCAGCCAGGCCCGCATTGCGGCTGGCATCGCTGTTCTCATCCTTTGAACTTGGCTTCAGCACGGTAAATGCGGATAGAAAGTTTTCCGCTCACCAGGAAACGTTGCATTGCAACGTCAGTTCCAACACCAAAAAAGTGCTCTTAAAAATAAACTCTTTCATAAATACCAACATTTTTCTTATAGTGTGTATAGGACTGTTGAGATCTAAATAAAACAGTTAATGGTATTTTCAAACATGAACCATGTCTAGAGTTGGTCAAGAGCAACCATCAAACACCACGATTTCAACTAAATTTCCCTTGTAAAGGAAACAAGCACGCTCAGTTGAAAGCATTCAGCTTTCCCCTCATTGCAATACATAGCAATAAATCAAACTGGAAATTAAAGCTTAGAAGCTGTCTGCTTGGAAAGGGCCCTGCAGGAGATGCGTGGGCCGTTCCCGTACCGTGGCTGTTGGGGCTATGGAGTTTGTGCAAAACAAACACCAATCTGCAAACCCTGACCAGCGTCCCTCAAGCAAACGGCCCAAGTGATTCAAGATGTTGCGGCTCTCAGTGGTTCCCTGCCAGTGTTCAGCTGGATGCAACTTCTCATCATTGTGGGAAAGGGACAGAAGCATCCTGCAGTGGCACAGCAAAAAAGAGAAAAACACCAAAACCAAAAAACCCCACCAAAACACTAAAAAAAACCCCAAAAAAGACACACACACAAAAAAAAGCCACCACCAACTTTCATCACTACCTTAAACTAAACTAGAAGATTTTGCCTTACAGCACTTGGGCGATTCCTTCTGGCAGATCCTGTGTAGGGAAAGGCATCACCTCTGGTGAAGGACTTCAGCACTAGAGACACTGAATCTTTCTAAGCAGCCACAACTCTTTTGTAAATCCACATCAGCTCCTCTTGCTGTTCAGATGGCATTTTTCGCGGAAGGCATCGCTCCTCCATAACTGCATACTGTCATCTTACTGTACCTGACTGCACACGCAGCCCATAGTGGCCATTTCATGCAGATTTCGATGTGCTAAGGACACCCTGTCCAAAAGTTACTCAAGCAAATCCTCCTGGAAGACGGGAGAAGTTTTACCTGCCTAAGAAATGGAAGCTCATTGCCAGGACATCACTTGGAGGCTGTGTCCGGACCCTCGTCCTGCTGGCATGAGCTGTTCCTGGTGGCAGAGGAGATGCCTTTTGGCTACGCAGCATCACCTCATGATTTATTTTGAGGGTCATGTGTGGCAGCTGCTTCCTGCTGGAAGGACTGTGTTGCTGCCACGTGGGTCCTCAGAAGAGTAGAAATTCGGTATTTCTCAGGGACAAGGTTTTGTATGCCTCTCTGCCACCCGACCCAGCCACGTGAGCTATGGAGCTGGATAAAGTTTAGGAGTTAACTGAAGTCAGAGAGTTAAACTTAAGTCATGCTTCATGCAGAATAGTGTTTACCCAGTGTGGCTGCAAGATGAGTAACTGAAAAATTGGTTCCTTAAGGCTTCTAAATCCATCTGAGACATTCGCTGGGTGTTGTAAATCAATGCTCAGACTAGAAATAACTTGTATGTTTTTAGTAGCTAGAGTAATTAACAACTGTAACATATTACCATGGACCACAATGGTTTCTCCATCAGTTCAGAGCCTGGAAATTCAGGAAATACCTTCTAGAAAAGACGTTCAGTGTAATACACAGCCTCTGTGGATTTTTACCCGCAGATTCCTGAACTGACCGTTACATATAACATCTGACCAGTTAATCTTTACATTGTTTCTAGATTTAAAATTCAAGAACGAGTCTTCTAGCTTCAGAAAATATTTTGATGTAAATTCCTTGCTTCAAAGTATTTTGTATCCCTTTGCTTTTCCCTTGACTAGTTAACCAGCTGGGCTTCAACTACAGATTGAACGAGATTTTCACACAACTACAAGGCAAGCAAAACATTTATTTTAAATAAGGGAGCCAGACTGTAAAACTAAAAACGTTGGAAGAGAGGAGTCGAATTCAGTTATTTTTGTCATCATTTAAAAAAAAATAGTATTCCATTTCAAGTTCATAAGACTTCTTCTGAAAATAAATTGAGACCACTACATTTATTTTTTTTTAACTTACTCATTAGTTTGGGGAATTATTCTGTTTCATCCCCAGAAACATGCATTATTCTCTTTAGCACTGACAAAAGCTAGGCTGCCTTTATCAGAAGGCTTTGCTTCACTGTATGGAAGAAGTTACAAATTTAACCTCAAGCTAAGTTAGCGTAGGGGATTTCAGTCAACTCACCCTTGAAGTTTCTATGGGTAAATCTAAATATCCTTGACAACTTCCATCTAACATCTGAGAGTCTGAAAACCTTATCGTATGCCCTCTGGAACTACTGGAGTCCTTAAAAATGGGTGAAGGGGTGGAGGGCACAGAGAAACCAACCAGTCTTACACTGATCACCACTTGCTTTTCCAGGCAGGAAAACTTCAACACCCCTGCTAAAAACTTCATGCGTGGCAGGTTTGGATCCAATCCCAATTCTTCCACCCCAGTACTGCCTTATCTTTGTCCAGCACAGGATATGCGCCTCAATTTGCCAGCCTTTACTTGGTGTTTTGCCATTTCTTCCTCAAAGCGTTTTAGTTCCAGGATTCATGTATATAACCTTTGAATAGAGGGGGAGTGCAGACGGAGAGGAAGCCCCAACGTCTTGTAAAAAAAAATAACACAGAATTATATTGTCTTTTATATTTAGTGCAGAAGTCAGGCTGCAGAGTCTGGAAGCTATGAGCAAATCTGTCAGACCCCCAGAGCACTGGGTTCGTAGTTCCCCGCTGTGTGCTGTTTCTTTTATATGTAGATGTAATCTCTTTCCTTCTCCCAAATTTTTTTTTTAATTGCAACTTCCAATCCAGTATAGCTCTACTACAGCTCAGGAAGAGCAACACGCTCTTTGTGTCAGAGCACAGTAGCGATGACAGACCAGAACAAGACTATAGCGATTCACATTTTTTCCAGCACACGGCTCCAGATAAGCTTATTTCATGCTCCTTTACCAATTTTCCTTTGCTCCAGTTCTCTAGATTCCTCTGCAGTTTTCTTTCACCAAGTTTTTTTCTCTGTTAAATAGTAAATAAGGACATCCTGTATTTTTCCTTTGAATGTGGTGCATGTGATAAGGCTGGTGAACACATGGGCAGTACAAATATTTGGCCAGTAAAAGCACAGGCACTGTTTTCTCCTATCATTTACTCATCTTCCCTCAGTTACAGATGTTCTGGGAAGTTTAGCAAGGAATGTTTACTAGAATGTCTTGGCTCTCCCCTCCACATCCCCCCAGAGTGGTGATCTTAAATCAAGAGCCTTCTATTACCATTTTTAATGTCAACATGAAATCTATAGACTAGGCAGAAATTCTGCACTGGCTTGTGTGCTGTAACTTGAAGAAGGAAGCATTTAAAAATAATTCACCTTTTGTGACAGAGGGTTACAGTGACAATAAACATGTGTTTTTCCAAAGATCAGGAAAAAAAACAACCCACAAAGCAAAACCAAAAACTTGACATGCTCTCCAGAATTGCAGGCGCTAGCAGTAGGTCACTGGGACCCCTAAACACATCTACTTACAGCACAAAAGAAGTTGCCACTCTGAAAATACCCAGCAAATCTGTGCGGTAAGATGCTTTGATGAGCACAGTGGTTAATGTGGACATGAAAAGTATCTGCGGCTGCTGAGTAATTATTCATGTCTCAGAATGGTCGGTGCCCTCGCAGGCTCATGCAGACGTTGCTGCATCCGCTGGTGCTTCCCAAATTTTCCTCCCAGCCATGCCAGCCGGGGACCGAGTGTTTCTAAAATGAAAGCCGGGAGGGTTGTGCACAAGATGGCAGAGCGGGAGATGTGCCAGCATCCCGCCACGCGCTCCTGGGCCCGCTCCAGCCCAGCGCCAGGCTCAGGCCGGCACTGCAAAGCGTCCCAGGCAGCGGAAAGGACAGCGCGAGCAAACACGAAACGTGATAGTTCAGACCTAGTGCAGGCGCGCTGCAAATGAGTTCAGCTGTGTAACCCACATCTTCAAGGAACGCAGAAGCCAGCAGTGCTTGTGTCTTGTGTGTTTAGCCAATCCCTCAAATAATTTTTTATTTTTTTTCTATTAGGAGGGAATTAGATCGGGGGGTTGCCAGTGATGCTTTATCATCCAAGAGAGGGTTTGGGGGATCTTCTAATTTTGTTTGGGTTTCCCCCCCCCCCCCCCCCTTCATGCTCCTCACTAAGAAATCTTTGCTAGTGTAATTATGGAGCCTAGATCAAGCTGTTGACAAACAGACCAGCAATTTGGGCACCTACATATTTGATACAAATACCCACAACAGCAAAGGCTGAAAAGGGATTCTTGTACTTGCAATAAAAGATGGACATTTCTACTCAACCTACGTTTCTAGCAGAAAGGAGTTTGGGAGCATTTTTGCTTTACATTACAGAGCAATTTCATTGGCACCTGAACAAAAAAAACCCCCAAAAATATCTTTATACAAAAATGAAAAAAAATCAGCAAAACCAATAACCACTTTAGAGCATTGCCTGTGCTCAGGTTACGGTTCCAGTGTGATCTTCCCAGATGCTGTCCATCCCTTCCCTGCACGAGCTGCGCGGGTGTGCCGGGACCACGGCAGCGAGGAGCAGCAGCAGGCTGCCGGGGACCAGGGTCGTCTTCTAGGGTTGGGGGCTCTTCTATAGAGCTGCTCTAAACCTGACTCTCCCCTGGATCAACTCCCCTGCCCCTCCCCAGGGCACACAACTTCTCCCAAGGGGCCAAAAGCCACCCAAAAGCAGAAGTGAAGGAGCTTAAAACTGAGCAGCAAGGAGCAGCCAGGTGTTCCTAGCAGGGAGCCCAGGCTGTGCGAGCGCTCTGCGCCGATCATTGTGGAAGTGAGAAGTCGAAGCCAGATGCAGTTTTCCTCAGCTGCAGAGCTGGGCATTTTTTGTGCAAACTAACCATTCGGCATTCCTCAATGAAGGAGAGCGTGTTTGTCCACATCCATCACCACCTTTGCCAGAGAAGTGATGTTCCTGGGGAGTGCCTGGCAGCACCAGCATGAGCAGCGCTTCACACAGAGGAGCTTTCTCACCCATCAGTGCCATCATCTGCAGAGGCTTCCCCAGGCAAACACTGGGCCATCGTACTTATTTTTGGCTGAACACAGTTGGCTGTCACCACCACTTACATATCTGCAGATCTATTAGTGCTTCTAAACATAATCAGCCTATTGCATCCTTATCTCCAATTATTCTGCACTCAGGTCTGTTGACATTTGGGTGTGAAGAAGAGGGTCTTTTTTTGTCCTGGTTGCAACAGAAGACTGATTTACTCATGCAGACATCAGCAAGATAACCAGCATCTTTAAATGATCCATTAATATCAGTAGAACAACTGCAAGGAAACTCACTCCGGTAGACAAGTGAGATGCACCTCTTTCCTGAGGACTTTATAATCCTTTATAAGACCTTGAGCCTGCAGTCAGCGCTCCATAGACTGGCACCAGCACCACCAGGGTCTGTCCTGAAGTGGAGGCTTCCAAGCTGCCAAGCCAACGTAGCATCTTTATAACAGAGAAGAAATTCCATGCCACCACATAGCAAAGCAGCGATGGTGCTACATGTGGTGGTGGTGGTTTTCTTAGCTCTCATCTGTACAGTCGTGAAAAAAACCCCAAACCCAAGCAAACCCAACAACAACAGATAAGCTGTACTGATTTAGCCAGAGAAATGGGGAAAGCGTTTTGGAGAAAGCTTTGAAGCAGGACAGGAGGAGAGATGGTTATCATGGGCCACTCAGCTGCAGCCACTTCTAGGAGCTTTCCCAGGACGGGCCGTGCCTCAGGTGCAGCAGCACCTCGCTGCTCGGTGATGCTGGATTGCACCCCGGCACACCCCCATGCAGGTGCCAGAAGCAATTCCTTGGTGTTCACACAACATAAGACCAGAGAGAACAAGCCTGGTGGGTCCAAACCAGGTCAGACATCTTGGCTTGGGTCCAGCAGGACCAACACCAAACCAGAGCTGAGGGGCACGACCGAAGGAGTAAAAGCAATGGCCTTCCCCAGCACCGGTCACCTGTGACCCTCCCAGCTCTTCCAAACCCCAGGAACAGAATTGCTGGGCAGATCTGCACATACTTCTACAGCTGTGTGTCCAGAGGACCAAGCAGAAGAGCAGCGAGTCTCCATGAAACAAGCCTCCCTACCCAGGGCGCTTCTCCAGAGCGAGCCCTGGGTTACACAGGCATAGCCACGCTCACTGGGGCTGCGGGGCTGGGGCACAGCGCAGGCAGATGCTGCTGTGGTTGCACACGGGTGGCCCGAAGAGGGAACAGGGCAAGCACAGGCAATGCTGTCCCCAAGTACTCACCCAGGCTGTGGTTCGCCTGCTTGGCAGCCCTCAACCCAATGAGGTTTGACAGCTTGGTAGCCTTCAGCAGGTCTTGCTTCCAAGTTACTTCTCCAGCCTCCCCTTGAGACCACAGAAACTCTCCACAGCATCCTCTGGCACTGAGCCTCCCCGAGCCTCGATGAACCATTCCCAGCACCTTCCCCCTCCTCCCATTTCCCTTAAAAAGCTCCTGCCCCGACCCTTTTATGGGAAGCACTAATGTGCAGGTTAACGAGGAGCCTCGTTACCCTCCTGTGACCACACAGCTGTTCCAGGGGAGATGTCCATCAGTCTTCTCTGCCACCAGTTGCCACTGCGGAGCAGGGTGAAGCAGCGGAACTGCTGGCTCCCCGAGCTTGCCGATGGCAGTGGGTGTGCCACAGCCCTACGTCCCCAAATTGTGCAGGCAGCGATGAAATCCCAGCCCCTGCCGTAAGGACTATGAAGCCACTTCAGTAAGACGAATGGTCTTGCTGGAGATTCAGCCTGTCCCTTCTAGGAGTGCCCATTTTATCAGGGAAAATATGAGTAAATAATGATGGCTTCCAGAGATTCATTCCACTTAAACATCACCCCTCAAAAAACCCCACTCATGCAAACACGTTAATCTTCGCATGAGACTGCACCAGTTCAGTTCAGCTACATCAATCTGCCTTTATACCCCACAGACCCGTTAATCTGAGGCTGAGACCGCTATTGAACACCTTCATTGAACAACAGACTCAGATACTCCGCTGGCAGCGTCTTCTCTTCATGAATTACAGCACTGCGGCTCCCTCCCCGTGCTTGACCCTGGAGCCTCCAGCATCGCCGCTGCCCACCAGCTCACCCATCCAGTGGCACATCGGCAGGATTTCTTTCTCTGGATTAGGTAATCCTAATCAATAGGGTTAGCAGTTTAAAATGAACAGTGTTTGAGCCGTTAACTGGGGAAAATAATCCAAGAAATGGCAAGGCACAAGTTATACGTTATATACAAGTGGGAAAAAATATAAATGTATACATATAGAGATAGATACATTTATATACACAAATATATATATATATATATACACACACACAAGTTACGTGGGGGAAGGAAAGCCATGGCTGAAGGTCACACAACTCGCAGGCACGTGATATAAATCGAAGTCGCCGTGCTGTTAGGTGGCTGCCACCCCTGGAAAGGCTCGGTGTACGCTTGCTGGAGAGAGCCGGCACAGAGACCTGCGCCTGCCTCTTGCTGAGAGCACAGCAAGTTTTGGTGTGCAAAAGCATCCGCCGGGCTGCCCTCCCCATTGCACCACCCCGCAGGCTGGCACACGGGAGGCTTTAAACCTCCCTACAGCAGGGTGGGCACATGGGGCTGGACCCGCAGGACAGTGCTGAGCCCCGGCCAGAGCCATCCTGGAGCAGCCAAGCCTCAGCACCACCTGAATGGAGCCTCCTGCGACACCTCAGCCTCTGTTTTGTCAGCTTTAGCTTTTGATAAGCAACAGGCTATAAGCTGTATAGGCTACAAAGGACCACACGTAACGTATGTGCTAGCCATACTGCTTGCACGCTGCTGGAAGGGGATAGTTACTGCGGGGAAACAGCCCAAAACTTGATTGTATCTCAAATCAAGTCTTGCTTTGGCATCAGCTGAACTCTTCAAAAATAAAAATTAAATAAAACACCCCAAGAAGGAGGCCAGAGCTCCCACTTGGCTGCATTATTCATTTCCCAGCCTTGCCGCAGCATCAGGGGAAGGGGGGTTCCGCACGCAGCCAGCCGTGCCGGCCCGGCGAGCTGCAGCCCGCGGCTCACAATTGCTCCGAAAGGGCTTGCAAAGTGCTTCCTCGCCAATGCATTCAGGCTTCTGAATAAAAGCACAGATGCTGTTTATGCCATTCTCTAGCATCTCAGTGCACTATATTTTTTAAAAATGATTTGAATCAAAGCTTTCATTCTTTAATTAAACTTCATTTAGCTGCCATCTGCCTGGGATCAAAATGGCTTCATGTTTTGCAACTCTTAATGAGGATTGTTATTGGATTTGTAAACACATAAACAAGAACACACACACACCCGCCCCAACAAAGTCTTTGAAAAGTAATAAATGAGAAACGTGGCTCAAGTGTTAAGATCTGAATCTTCACTTGCCTAATTGCAATGGAGCAGATCCTGTTCAGCATATAATCATGTTATACACAAAACGCGGGTATAAAAATACCCTGTGACTGCAGGATCAAGATTATGGAAGCTGCGAGAATTACAACTGAGGGAAAACACTAATAAAGTGATACCTGTCATTTTTCCAAAGTGGGAAGGGTCAGCGCTCCTGGGTCAAAGCAAACACAGGCGCCAAGCACAGCAGTTTTCCACTCTGGCCACAGAAACTTAAAAGTGGATGCTGTGGCCCTGAAATTCCAACGGGAATTACTGCCATTTGCTCCCAAAGATATATCTGTTACCAGAACCCAGCAGCCTCAAAATCCAGCCTGGGGATACTGGAGCTGCCAGGCAGCCGTGGAGCTTCCCAGCTGAGGGCAGGGCACGAAGGGCCACGGGGGCACGCAGAGCTCCGTTGAGAAACTTTGGGAAGAAAACACAAGCTTTGGCTCAGCCCATGCCAAAGCGGCACAGCAAGCCTTCCCGTGCCCCATCCTGCCATCCAGGCTGCGAGCCGGGGATGCTGGCTGGCAGAGAGGGAAGATGCAGAGCGGGGAAACAGCCCTACGCTGCTTCCTTGCTCAGCTTCCCTCCCCCCCTACCCACTTACAGCCTTTATGGCTGCATTCAGCTTTCTGAACTACATCATTAGTCCCCAGCGTAGCTCCCATGCCCTAATTTAACTCGGCTGCCTGTGCTCACCCCTGCCTTCCCACAGCAGCAATTAGTGCCCGCGCAGGGCGCAGTGCTGCAGACCTGCATCCCGCCGCAGCATCCCCAATGCCGCTGGCCTGTCCGTGGGATGCCGGGACCAGCAACAGACCTGGGGCAGCCCCAAACGTCTCCACTCATTACCGAGCTGTGCTGCCGCCTTCGGGGCTACAGCATCAGACCTTTATTTTTTTAATGGCAAGAGAAAAGAAAAGTCAAAATATAATGAGCCTCTCTCTTAGGAGACACCTACTCGGTGGGGTTTGATCTGTGAATAAGCCCCTTTCAGACATCTGGGAAGAGAAAATCATATTTTTACCTCTGAATCGTGTTTCTTTGTTTCCTAATTGGAGACGCCACAGGTTTGAGCATCAGGCAGAAACATGAAAGACTTCAGATTTTGATGCCAACCGCTCAGATGTCAAACTCTATTTCTAATTGGGGTCACTGATACAGATCTTTGCCCTTCTTTTGGCTGCCGCCTTTGTGCAGTCTCCTACATTTGTTTGGGCTTTTATTATCTCATGTGATCATTTGTATCCAACTCTGCAGCAAATGCAAGTCCGGAGCAACTGCAGCTGCCTGGAAAAGCTTCTACCCACCATCAACACCCTCCCACTGCCTGAAAAGACAAGGACTCGAGCAGATCAAAAACCTGTAAAACAAGTAAAGCAGCACATTGCACTCAGAGAAGCTGCTACCAGCGACCTGGGTCCTGTGCCCGCTCCCGTGCCCCCTCCCGCAGACCACGGCCGCTGCTTCGGGGACCAGTTTGCTCAGAGAGGAGGCTGTGACCCATCCTGCCCAGCAATGGCCACCAGTGGTGACGCCCCACCTTGCTGCTTGGGCTGACACCAAGGCTACAAGCCCCAGGGCACCTCGCTTCACCGGTGGCTCATGCTGGGCTGCGTTTACCTATATGGGATGTTTCTTCTTGTTGGCTTCTCATGCCGCCCTCGTGCCGTCTGGCCCGTGCACGGCTCTCAGCAAAGACAACGCACAAGTTAAATACGTGCGGTAGTCAGTTACAGGGGTTGGTGCCATTAGCTTCTGCTGCCAAACTCCAGGAATGGAAGTAAAATTGCAGGAATTTCAAATATCCCTCAATTTAATGGGTTGCTTCTTAGACAGGGTGAAGCGGCTCAGGGCACGCGGAGGAGCCCAGGGACACCCCTGGATGCTCTCAGCAATGCCACTCGCAGCTCTTGGTCCAGCGTTATGGAACCTGTGGAGCATCAGTGGGATCAGCCTGTACTTACTGTGGGAGCTTCTCCCCCAGTAAGGCATCAAAACCTCTTAGAAAATCATAAATAGTGAAGAACTTCACCAGATGAAAATCTTTTCCTGGTTCAGAAGCCAGTTAAATGCATGCAATCGAACTTGCTTCTGGGCCTTTCCAAGTCTGGGGTGGCAGGAGGCCAGCCACGAGAGGCCTTGTGGGGACCCCACTCCTTGGGGGGGCTGGAATCTCCTCCCCACTTAATCCAAACCCACTTCTGCTCCAGAGCCAACAGGACTCGCGGGCGCAGGTCTCTGGTGCTCCTAAGGGCTGGCTCCCTTGTCCGTCACCGCTGCAGTTTGGTCCCGCTCCTCCTGCAGCTCTCTATGTAAATTTTTACACCTTTGATCTAAATTAAACAAAGCATTAAAACGTTTCAGACCTCTTGGTTTCAAGCACTGGTGACATTAAGGATTTTATTGAGCAGCCAAAGCACGACAAGGTCTGTCTGGGGGTGCCCTCCTGCACTTACTCTTACCTGTAAATGCTATTTATCAATAATATATGTAATAAAATAAGTACTTTTAAGAGCAAGGCAACACTTTTTATCTTTATTTAAAAAGGCCTTAATGGCAGGAATATAGTGTAAAAATCATTGGAAAAACTAAAAGGCATTGATACATATTGGAATATACACTTTTTACATAAATTACATTTATTTATTTATTTAGTCTTTCATTTGAGGTTCTTATTCGGTATTGAGGTCTAATAGTTAATAGGTCCTGGGATCTGGACGTTTAGACCACCATAGTCTAACATGTACATGTTCATGGGCCATTGCTGAAAGAGAGGGAGAGAAAAAGAAGGCAAAAGTCTCTGTTAGGACACAACACAAAACCACGCACACATCACATCTCTGACATGTTCCAACATGGGCTGTTGCTCCCACTTCCAAATAAGAGAAAAGAACCAACCCCAAACCAAAACACCACCAGCAAACCTGACAACAAAAACACCTTTTAAGTTGATGTTTCTCGTGAGCTTTTCTTTTTTATTATTATTTTTTTAAAGCAACTGATATCATCCACAGCCGAAGCCAAGCCCTGAGGGAGACCAGTGGGATGCATCGCCCTGATTTCGTTTCCTATTTTCACAGTCGCGCTGCACGCTGGAGCTCTGTGCGGCGCCCAGGACGGGGCCGGAGGCACGACCTGGCACAGCTCAGACCACGGGGGACCCACCGGCTCCTGTTGAGCGGTGCCACGGGGCTGAGGCCAGGCCACCAGCACCGCTGTGCTAACCCGGTGGGGTCGGGGATTCGCTCGAGCCTGTCCCATGTGCGGCTCCCGCTAGTGCCGAGCATCCCCCCGTGGCCCTCGGCAGGACTGATGCAGGAGAGCCCCAAGGGGCGTGGGTGCTTTGCTCCGCTGACCTCCCCCAGACAAACCCGGCAGAAAAAGGCAGCCCCAGAGGTGCGTCCCCTCCTTCGCCAAACCTGCTCGTGCCATTTTACATCACACTTTACAGTGTTTGTCAGGTGGAGGGAGGTGGTGGCGGATCGAGGAGAGCAGAGAGCAGCATCCTGAAGCAGAGAGATAGGTAGGCAGTAACCCCCCTAATATTTGGAAGGCTTTACCACAAGTGAGATCTGATTTGTTGATGATGTAGACTCCATATTGGAAGAGGAGGAAGAAGAAGATGAGGAAGAGGAAGATACTGAGTTCCCTTCGGAGATCCTCTTCCGCTTCCGTTTGGGAACGCTGGTGTCTTTCTCTGCAGGGGGAGAGGGAAGGCATGAGGTGTCCGAGCCCTGCGAGTGGTCCCTAAACGTAGGGACCCTCCCGCCGCTCCGACCTCGCCTCCCGCTGAGCATCCCCCCGCGGCCATCTGCTGTGCCACTGTTGGTGATGCAGGCTTGGCCTCCACGACCTGGCACGGAGCTGCCAGCTTTCCTCAGGCACTGGCAAAGAAAATCCCAAAAATAAGTGAATCCCAAGCTCCAGCACTTACAGAGCCTGATATCCCACAGACTTGTGTCCGTGCTGGGTGCTTTGGGGCTGTGAAGGTGCCAGCTGTGATGATGATATGCCCATATATATCTGCAGGTATGATATACCCATATTTATCTGCATATATCAAGTTTCTCATGCGTCTCTTTTTACATCACATTGCAGGCATGCTCCTGCTTGCCACATGTCCCTTCTCCACCTAGCCACCCATTTTCATAAAACTAATAGGATCCTAATTATCTCTGGGGCTGCTAATTCTGACACATTTGATTAAAATTGCCTGAGATTTATTGGGGAGGATGGGACAGAGAGAGAAACGCATTCACAGCGATCACAGAAACCTTGTTTCCTTAGAAGCTCAACTGCTAGATGATGGCTCAAATTAAGGGCTTTAACCAGTGAATAAATTGCTCATGGTGAGTAAATTGCTAATGGGAAAGGGATAATCATATTCTCCAGAATATGGTGAAAGTTTGAGTCTGACAGCCTGGTCTCTCCGCAGCTCACGGAAGTGGAATCATCTGTGAGGATGGTTTGCTCCTGAGCAGGCGCTGAGCCTGACTCTTCTTTTTCCAGGTAGGATCTTCTCCCCAGCCTCCCCTGGGCACGTGGGAGGTGCAGACACCTCCCCACAACCCCCATCCATTTCGCCTGTATGTTCTCTCCGCCACAGGGCAGGGAAAGTCACGGTGATTTCTTAGCCCTCCCCTTACCTGTTTGTTTGGCCTCAGTGCAGATTTCGGTGAACGGCCTGTGTAAGAGACAAGGGGGTGAGAGCAGGCGGGTGCTGTTGTTTCTCCCCCACGTGCCTGCCTGTCCTGGGACACAGCCCAGATCCTGACCCCGAGCTTCCTCCTCCAACACCCTGCTGCATGGAGATGGGACACGGAGCCTCCTCGGTGGGAATAAACCCAAAACAACTCAGCTGGGTCTCTGAGCCATCCCACTGCCTCCATGTCGTGCCCCTTCCCAGCATCATCATCCCAAACTGTGCAAGAAAAAGGGGATAAACCGGCCCCACGAATGCTTTATATATAATATATAAATGGATGGTGGGTGCTGGGGACGGAGCTCTGGTGGCCCCTCAGTGACTTACCCCACTCGTGGCTGGAGAAGCAAGGGCAATGCTTAGCGAACAGAAACCTTCCCCGGCCACAGAGCTGGGGGAACTTACTGGAGCTGGTTTATAATCACCATCCGGATGCTCTCACGAGCCTTCAGGATCTTCTCCAGCCGATGGATGTCATAGGTATTGGGGTTTCTGAAAGGGATATCGTCCGGCAACCCAGTAACCTCCACAGCGTCGGGACTGTCCCTGATGAGTTTATAGGGCACCATGACGGGCCGGTTCAAGCCCAGAGCCTCTCCTGTAATGGCAGAGCAGAGGACAATGCACCAGCTTTACCACAGAAGGCTCCGGATCCAACCAACCATAGGACCAAGAGCCCTGGGAGGACCTGGGGAAGTCACGGCTGCTGTGATGCCTGACCTTTGCTGCAGCCACGTACCACCCAGACGTTTCACATCTGTCTGCCCTATTTATTGCCTGCTCTGTTAGTCTCCACTTGGGATCCTGCCAGAAGCCTCAGGTCAGGACAGTTTTACAGCACCAGCACTTGTGCACCCACCTCTCCTCCGTGCAGAGCACACCCATGGCCACACTTGCACTAGCCCGTGGCTGGGCCAGCAGCAGCAGCATGGGGGCCAGCCCAGGAGACAGGGCAAATGGAAGAGATTTGCCCATCTCCTCTTGCCTCTGGCTGTCAGCAGGTTTGGGGGTCACTGGGGTGGAGATCACATCCATCGCTCATCATCACATCCCACCGCTCCTGCCCAGTTTTTGAATCACTTTATCCCTTTGGCCTGCACAATACCCTATGGCAGTGAAATAACACAATTTAATTCCTTGCTGCATTAGAAGTACTTCCTTCTGTGTGACTTAAACCTACTGCCCACCTCTCTGGGTACCCCTTTAGTTCCTGCACTGGGGGGAGCAGTGAACACCTCTCCCTCCTGGGCTGGTCCTAACTGTAAAAGCCTGCTCTCACCTCGCATCTCTGCAGCCCCCAAACCTGAAGGTGTGAGCTGCCCCTCAGCCACATTTTGGGCTTTCCTTGCAGGGAGCTCGTCCCCGGAGCCCACCTGGCATCTTGTGCTCCATAAACAGTGCCAGGACCATGGGAACGCAGGGATCTGCTGTGGCCTCAGCCCCCACGTGGGGTGAGGGCTGCTGAGCTGGATGGGGATGCTCAGAGCACGGGCACCAGCCTCCCCGGGGAGCTGTGCCCACACGCTGGCACCTCCAATGGGGCAAATCCACCCCCAAAGCAGCACACAGCCTGTGAGCAGCATCCCAAAATGAACAGGGTCTGTGGGAAGGGCGAGCAGCCTTGGTGGATCAGAGAAAGGAGGGGGGTGACATTCCCCACTGCTTTGCTATCCTTTTGTCTATTTTCCTTCTCCTCCAGACAATTATTTTGGGGAGGGAGGCAAGACACGGCACTGACACGGTGGGGTAGCACTGAGCTGCCGTGGCCTGGCTGCACAGCCCTGGGGAGTCACACATTGAGAAATAACCGCCCAGCATTTACGCAAGCTGTGCCCCAACTGCGGCAAGAGGACAGCTGTGAGCAGGAGCAGCGGCAGCCCGTACCCACGGGGCTGAGCCGGTGACACTGCCCAGGGCTGTGCATCCTGCGGCTGCCTCCTGCGCTCCCCCCACCCAGCTGCTACCCCCGCTGCACCTCTTCCCAGCGACGGGTGGAAGGATGGGTTCGCCAGGCAGCGCAAGGAGCCTGCAAATTTCAGATCTTCAATTTCCTGACCTCCTTCTCCACCGCAGCTCCATCACGCTTTTCCCCAGCTTTGCCCCACATCGGGCTGCGGCTCCAGCCTTGCTGCCAGCCCGGCAGGTGGAGCAGGCAGGGGCTGGCAGCCAGCAGGCTGGCACAGGGCAGGCACGCTCAGCGCGCACGCCACGGCTCATACCGGCTCGGGACAAAAACGCATCAAAGGCTGACACCAGACTGAACAAATCCTGCTCCTCAGCTGCATTTTTCCATCCTCCCTCCCCTCGCCAAGGATGAGCTGTCAACAAGAAGGTCACGGTCCCACCTGCCGCGAGCGAGACATGGGAACGTCCCTGGGGACGGGCTGTAAGGTGAAGCAGTGGGACGAAACCTGCGCTGCAGCAGGCTGCTGTGCGCTCGGCCTATAAATAGAGGCCTTCAGTTGAATTAATTTTAACTATGGCTGCTGTCAGCATAAACAAACTCGCTCAGTGATGCGTGCAGATGGGAGACTCACCGTATTTTTCATTGAAAAGCTCTTTCACTTGCTCTCGGAGAATCACCTTTTCTCCGAGCCTGTTGGCATCATCCTCATCTGCAAAGCAAAAAAAAAAAAAAAAAAAAGGAAGGGGAATAACATACCCTGTTTCTTTCTGAGCCCCTGCAAAACCCGTCCCACTGTCACAACGCATGACCGTGCCTCTGTCTCTCTGCCCCAGCGCGGCAGGGGGACACCTCAGAGGTGGCTGCTTTGCTCTGGCACCTTGCGTTGCCTTTTAGAGCCGTGCAAAGTAGCTATAAAATGCTGCCAAATCTGCATTTGCCACGCGCTGCCACGGCTGAGAGCATTTTACATTCACTTTGCGGTGCTGTAAATGACTGCAAAATATGCAAAGCGATGGAGACTCAGGCCCTCAGTGCCACGAATGCTCCCACAAGTGATATCAAGGAATGAGATAGCACTTTTATAGCTGGGCTCCTAAGTACAGTATTGTTTTATAATATGCCATATAATCAGCTTGGCTTTACTAGCTTTTTTAATTGTCCTCATCGTGCCAGACAGTTTCTCCTCCATTCTCTCATTTCAAGCGACGTGCCTATGTCAGTAGATTTTCCCCCCAGCTATTCAGCATCCTCTGGGGGCTCCAGGAAAAACGACTGGAGTCAGTACCAGCCTCCTTTGATGCTTTTTCACCCCGCAGGTATAAAGCACCAGCTGAACGAACCTTACCCACCTCTTGCCAGGGTCACCCCTCCAGCCCCACGCCAGCTGGGGTGTGCAGCACGGGGCTGGCTCGGGGGCTCTCCTCCCAGCGAGGAGGCACCACCACCATGAGCCTCACGGCACCCAAGGCAGGCATTTTCACTCAGGTGGGCACGCCATGGGGTGGAAATCCAGGCTGGTTATTTACAGCATCAAGGTGAGCCCTGCAAACCTTGGCACGAGGGATCTGAGCATCCCCTGCCCCTGGTCTGCAGCTATTTAATTTGATTTTGAGCAATCCCATGATTATGATTTTGATTATTTTGGCCATCCCCTGATTTTGATTTTGATTTAAGCAAACACATGGCTTGCAATTTTGTTTTAAATGCAAGCTGAAAACCTGATGCGAGTCCCTGCCTCCCTGCACAGGACCCCAGAGCCCAGCGCCAGGCACCCCCAGCAGAAATCACACGCCTTGGCCACCCTGCTGCTGAGGAGCCTGGAGAGAAGCTGGCACCCTTACATCTCAGCACCCTGCTACTGCAGGGTCCGGCCTCAAAAAAGCCTCTTCTCCACCTGGAAAACAATAGTTTTGTCTTGATATAACTAGGGGAAAAAAAAAAAAAAAGGGGGAGAAGCTTCTGCGAAGGAACCTCAGGGCCAAGTCATGCTTCCAATCCAGAAATGGCAACAAAGCAGCCTGAACGGGAGGGAGCAAAAAATACATAAAATAGAAGAAAATCAAGTAACTGTTGCCAAGGAGCTCTGCTTTCAAGACCCAAGACCTTGCCTTGCAGTGCTGTTCCCGAGGCTGCGGCAGGCCAGCGGGAGCAAACCCTGTGGGCTCCCTCTGTGACTTCCTTGTCATTGATGCTCAGTTTCTGGGCTGTATATCACACCCGTATGGATGTGTAGATGGTAGCAGACAAAGAAACACCAAATTTCAGTGTTCTCACTCATTTAATTCTCTGGGACTGAAAAATGCAGCAGCTCTTTCCTTTCCGCTCATGCCCCGAGCAACCCGAGTGCAAGAAACAAGATCCCAAGGGGGGTTTTTTCCACCTTGTGGTGGGCAGGACTCCCAAATTCCTATCCAAGGACACAAATAAATGACATGAAAAACCTGGAACTGAGCATGCATAACAGAGAAGCCAGAGAGGAGGCTCCGGCTGGTGGTGCCGCTTCCCAGGGACTTGCTCCTCCATCCCTAGCCAGCTCCGGGCGAGAAAGTTCTCCAGCTACCTTTGACTTTATCCATTTCGGTTTCGGAAATAATCAACTCAAGGAAGCCACTGGCACCCCTGGGATGTGCTAAGTTCTTCCCATAAAGCAGGTTTATGCATGCTGCTGGCTTCAGCTCTGTGTTATCTTTTTTTTTTTTTTCCAAATTAAAAAAAGTAGCCCATTGATTGACTTACTTTCTTCCCAGTCCTACTTGCCTGAAGCAAGGACCCCTGCACTCCACAGGCACTTACGTACAAGTGGTCACATTTTTAAAGCACCATTTGCTCTTTTCCAATAGGACTCGTCAGAGCTCGGCATTTCTTTCAGAAACACCAAATTTACAAGTTATTAAAAATGGGGTTTAGGTGCCTGCTGTGGGACAACAGGATCCAGAACACCGCCTGTTCTACTGACTTCAAAAAACCACCACAAACCCAAATCCAAGGTATCCCACGGATAAAGATGGGCTCTGTCTGTGTCTGTGACGGCACGTGCAGAGCCCTGATCTTGGCGGTGAAGCTGTGGCACAGCTGGACAGGGTCCCCGGTGCAGCCTTCCAGCTCCCCGTGCTGCTGCCAGCACCCCGGGGTGCTGCGCCAGGCAATGCACGTCCTCCACCCATCCGCCGTGCTCAGAGGGACAACCTCCCGTTAGCCGGACCCCCGGCGTGAAGCCCATTCCATCAGGAAAACAGCCACTGCCCAACACATCCCACTGGGAAAGGGGCTGAGGTCCCTCCTGCAGGTGATCCAGTGCCAAAGAATCACCCAGCCAGGGTGGGCTGCTTACAGCGGCCAGGGTCTGGCCCTGAATCTGCAGAGGATAAATCCATACCCCTTCCCTGCTTCCAGCTTCAATGGGTGCAATTCAGTTACACCCCCGTGAAAATCTGGAACCAACCCTCTGACTTCGCTGAGGCTGTTCCACAGCAACTCAGGGTGAAGTACAGTTAGACTTAGCTCAGCATATGCATGTTTTCAAAGCGGAGCTATAAACTTGTGGGAGCAGGCAATTAACATCTAGACACATGGCCAGAATCCCAGCGGATGGAACTAAGGCTGGATCTGCCGGAGACACACCGTGCCCTAGCACAGACACAGCCAGGCGAGTTCTTCTTTACTCCTGTACGTTAGTATATATGTTAAATCCTGGAGCCTACGTGACTGCACACCGATCCTGGCGCGGAGTATGCGTTAAAGCAAAGCAAGAAAACCCCAGACCCCGTCTGTGTGAGCATTTCTTGTGAATGGCAAGCGGATTTTTGAACAAATGAATTGCTCGGACACATGGATGAGCTGAGGATAACGCGGCAGGTTGGTTTGTCTGGAGCGGAACCGGCACCGATGCCCAGGGACTGCAGCAACGGTGCTTAGAAATGCAGAGAGGATTAATAACAATAAAATACTGTTAAACACATCCTGCATCATTCAGTTCTCAGTATCACAGGGAAACAGAGCAGAGAGGAAAAAACAATACCTGAAATTTGGGGGTTTAAGACATTTTCATTCCCATATTAAAACACAAGTGCATTTCTTGTCTGCTACCATCTACGATGCATCAACTGAGCTACGTACCATTCAAGGCAGCGTAGGCTTTTTCCAGTGATGTTATCCGTCTAGGGGCTACAGCGCAAGTTAAAAGAATAAAAAAAAAAAAAAAAAAAAAAGGAGAGAGAGAAAGAAAAAGAGAGCCATGAGTGCTGCAGCTTGGTTTCTTTCTCAGTCACAAACAAAAGCAAAACCCAGGATGACACTGTCCCTAGCAGCTTAAAATTCCTCCGGTCCCAAGGCCCCTTGACACAGAGATGCTTTCAGTAGCTAAATAACTGCCCAGTGAGCTGGGCGGGCGGGCTGGGCTCTCCACCGCGCACCAGGGACCTGTTTTGGGATGGGCTTGAGCCCACGAGCATCCCTCGAGCTACACTGCACTCCTCAGCAGCTCAAGGTCCATGCGGCCGAACTGCAGCATTTACAGCAGGTGCCAAAGCAGCAGTGGTTGTGCTGCATGGTCACGCCGGCACCAGAGGAGGAAAAAAAATATCTGAGGTTAAAGCAGATGAAAAGCAAACGGGGAAACTGTGTCAGTTTTGCAGCAACAGAGGAAAATGGGAGAAAAAGAGATCCCTAAGGAGAGGCTGGTGTTCGCCGCTGACTCCAAAGTGACGAGCGGTATCAAAATGAAATAAATTTCCTGGGCAAAAGCAGCAGGGACGGGGCTAGGGGCAGGATTTGCATGATGGGCAAAAGAATGAAGCGGCTCATCACACTGAAGCCGGCAGCCGTGGGGAGAGCCAGTAGGGAGGACGGGGTCACAGCACCGGGGCAAGGAAGGGGCAAGGAAGGGGAGCAAACTGCACATGTTGGCACGGGCAAACTGGAGGGGCTGGGGGAGAGAGCAGGGGCGTGTGTCTGGCTTTGCTGAGCAGAGACATAAGCGATCCAAAGTAGCTCAAAATATGTATCAGTCATTTCCAGCAGGCTCAGGAAAGCAGCCGCTGCAGCGCAGAGCTCTGTCAACTGCCAGCGCGGGGAGAGCCCGGCACTTCAGTGGCACCAAAGGAACCAAAAACCAAGGTTTTAGGCAGGGCAGCTGCAAGCGCCAGCGTCTGGGTGCAGATCACGGTGAGCCGGGGTGCTGAGCTGAACCCTGCACCACCTGGGCTGCAGGCGGACAAATCCTGCTGTCAGCAGCTGGTGGCTGCAGCACCGCCGCTCACTGCCACGCAGCAGGACCCAGCTGGAAAATACAGGGAGCTGCGTGTCGCCTGCCGCCCCAAAGCGCTGGGTGACATCCTGCCCGTGTGGGCACCCCATGGGCAGCGCCTACCACGCACAATGTTTCGGCAAACACGCAGTGCAAAAGGGGAAGAGATGTAGATGGGTCACGGCGGCGTCAGGAAAGCCAAGCTAGGGTCCAAGCCAAGAGGGAACAAGGTCCTGGCATAGCTCCCACCAAGGAGGAATGCAGGCAGGAGCATGGGCAGGAGCGCAGGCAGACTGCAGGCAGGCAGGAGCACGGGCAGGCAGCAAGGAAGAGAAGCATGCAGCTGCAGCTTTCCAAAATGAATCAGAAAGAGTTTGGGAAGGGTAGCATGGCATTTCATTTGGTTGGCGGCAACTCAAAGGCATTTGCAGGCTTTCAGGTGAAGATTTCAAAATGCTGTTATGAAATCATGCTGATTAAGAAAGATAATTAAAATTTCTTGTCCTGGTAACCCACATGTGCTGCTCAGTTTTAACCATGGGAGGCATCCCACCAGGCTCACAGTCACGGAGCACATCCCTAAATGCCAGACCACAGCCGGGATGGAGCTGCACCCATCCTGCCATGCGATGAGCACCCTGAAAAATGGGGCTTTTAGGGTCTCTGAAGGACACGGCAGAATATAAGGCTGGCCGGGAGTGGGAGGGAGGCAAAAACAAAGCAAACACAAGGGCTGGGATGAGCCGGGCAATGGCGGTGCCTTCTCATTGCCACAAGGATGTCACACACACAGGCAAAAAGGAAAAGGAGACAGAAAACAGGTGGAAAAAAAGGTGATTGGAATCGCAGAGATGCTTATAAACAGGCTTTGAAGCTCCACAGCTGTTCAGACTACCTGCTTCAATTTTTCACCTTCAGACTAGAAACACTGACCGGCTGAACACTAAAAAATAATTCACCCCAGGTAACAGGAAGGTGGATCAGAAGGATAAATAACCCGGCTGCTCCCACGGGGGTTAAACGTCGGGGCTGGGGGGTGAAGGGAGAGGGGCATGGACCTCGAAAAGCAACCTGGTGATAGAGCAAGATGCGCTCAGCTCCCATCACTGCCCCATCGAGCGCTTTCCTCTTTTCTTTTTTTCTTGCTGGGAGTTTCCAACGCGAGGCACATCTCATCAAAGTCTTGAGGAGGATTGTGCTCTTGTGATTAAAAAAAAAAAATATAAAAAGGATGCCTGGATGTGTGGGTTTTTTAATTAAAGAACACTGCCTGCCCTACTTTATTAATTGGAGTATGGGAAATAATCTATCAGGGTGGTAGGGAGCTTGGGGAATAGGACAGATGGAGCTGGTGTACATTTTCAATCAGAGCACATAAAAATTAACATACAGAAAGATTTTTGTGTGTGTGTGTGCTAGATTACTTATGCTTGATATTTTTTTTTCAAAGGCTCAAATTAAGCCTGTTTTGTATCTCAGTGCCTCAGGAAAGAAGAAAAGA
Source organism: Falco rusticolus (assembly GCF_015220075.1). Taxonomy (NCBI): domain Eukaryota; kingdom Metazoa; phylum Chordata; class Aves; order Falconiformes; family Falconidae; genus Falco; species Falco rusticolus. The sequence continues at coordinate 23,478,522 of NC_051187.1, read as the reverse complement.
AAGGATAAGTGCTGCGTTTATAGTGCTCAAGCTTCACCCCTGCTCACCCACTTCTGTTTTAATGCCGAAAGAACATTCTGCTTTCAAAAAGGGGTTTTGAAGGTCTTTTTCACAGAGCAGAGACCAACGGTGGGGAGACAAGAAACTGGAAATCAAAAGGAAAATCTGTGGCTGCCAGGAAGGCTGTGCTCCTGGGTTAAAGCCCCCAGAGGTGGGGAAAGCGCTGCCATCATCCCACCTCTGAGAGGCTGCAGATCTGCACTGCAGAAGGGAGTTGCAGCCACTGACCTTCTCTGAGCACTGGGGAGCACACCGGCTTTATTTTCCCCCAAATCAGCCTCATTTCACCCCAAAACCCACCTCTTTCTGCAAACAGCATCTCTGCAGGTGCGCACCCCCAGCCGCCTCTGTGCCGGCAGCCTCAGCCCCCGCACTGCGACCCATTACAGGGGAGATACCATCTCAACAGAGAAATTACAGATTATCTTGAGAAAAAAGTGTGCGAGGTGCTGAGATTACAGTGAATCCTTTTATCTGTTTCTGTCACACTTGAAAAATGGGTGTCCCCAAAGAGGGAGATAAGGAAGCCGGTCCTCCACAGTCCTGCAGGTATTGAGGATGCTCTTTGCAATGCAAGAGGTGCATGACTTGTTTAAAGCAAATTAAACTCTGTAATGTAACCTAAAGGCAACTAAAATTACCCCAAAGGTTGTTTTGGTTTTTTTTTAAATATATTAAACTTCCCTTTTCCCTTAAAACGTGTACTTTTCATGTACATTTTTGCCAAAATAATCCACAAAACCCATAACTTCCCTTATATTTATACAGTCGCCTCCTGAGCTTTCCAGCTTTTAGACACTTTTGCAGTGCCATCCTGCTTGGGAGTAACTATTGCTTTCATTTTAACGCTCTTCTGTGAAATAAGTGATTTTCATTGATTTTGTTTCAATGCCAAGCACGCACTTCTGCTGCTCCTCTTCATTTTACATGGCAGGACTTTACTACACAAGATTGAGGTAAAAAGAACACTCTTAAATTTAAATTTTTAACGATCTATGGCTAGTTGGAAATCATTAATTTTGTTAAGGCAGATGAAAAGTGATCAAAGCCAAGGCACTGTGTTGCCACCATCCACTTCAGTGTAATGGGGTGGAAAAGCAGATGAGAGGTTAATTGCTGTCAATGGGGATTTTTGGGGGGCAAAATACAAGCTTTTTTCTCAAGGAGACATTCCAGTGGTAGTCTGACTACTAGAAAATCATTATAAGTCCTGGAATTGTCTCTGAAGTTCTAGCAAATATATGAAAGAGTCTATAACAAATTGAGCAGTCAAGTAAGAAAACCCCCTCACCTGCAACTGCTCTTATTTAAAACCCCTGTGGGAGGAGAGGGTGCGAAGCACTGAGCCTGGCAGGGATGCTGCGACCTCCTCCCCAGCCCATCGGGTATCACAATACACAGAATAAAATATGTCTTTGTGTTTGTGCTAGTATGGGCCAGCTCCTGGTGGGAGCGTTCAGCTGGAGAAGGAGGAAAAAAAAATGTTGTGCATCGAAAAGAAAATCGATTTCCTCTACATCTCTATTTATCAGGCTGCATTTCCCAGCCAGCTGGCAGGTTGAAGTATTTGTCTTCTGATATGCTCCTTTGTTAATGGTGTGATTTGTGTCAGATCAGCGTCTCTTAACATAATTATACCGATTACAGCAGAGGAATGGGAAGACAAGATGCGGCTGGAGGAGTGGATACATCCTCGGCTCACGCCGGCGTTACAGCCACGTAATTCCATGGAAAACCAGAGTTCTGCAAAACTTGCATTTCACCGAGGGCTTGTTTAAGGTCCAGCTGATGTGAGCCAGCACGTTGCTGCTTAGGACCAAAAGATTGGAAGTCTACTGCCGAGGTCCGTGGAGGTCTCGGGGGACCTCCCCATCATCTGGGCTGGGCCATGCACAGGGATACAGAGGGCTGACACACAGGCGATGCCCTGGACTGAATTTCCAGACAGCTTGCCTTTTGTTGGAGCCCTCTCAGGCATCTAACACCTTTTTGCTGTTCCCAATAAGGGCATATAAATGTTTTCCTCTCCGTTATATTTGTCTTCCCTAAATTGTGCCATCCCCATGGAGGCTGGCCAAGGAAATGGGAAGCCATCAATAAAGACGACAATGTTTTTTGCACCCATCTGTGCTCTTCCAACAGTTGTAATTACAGACATTTAAAACCAAGACAGGTTTTTACCACGTTTCTGACGGCAGCTCTCTTTTCTGGTCAGCCTAGAAGCGAGAGACAGAGCTACCGCAGCAGTCCACAGGGAAAGACGCAGCTCCGGGATGATGATTTCTGCAAGTGGGTATGACACGCACCCTGGACACCCCGTCCTGCCCTCCCCTATGTCTCCTCTGGTGTATCTGCATGTGGGACTATCCACCATGAGCCAGAGAGGGCTTTCACTGCCGCGCTGCTGCAGCCCCATGCGCACCCTGTGGTTAATTACCCCCTTCCCTTGACCCTCCCTTGCCATCAAACCTGCCAGCTCAGTGCAATACACACTTATTTTAAGAAAACGCTTAAGAAAGTGGGTGCTTTCTTAACTACAGAACACAGATCCCTGCCCTAGATTAGCTCTTGAAAAATGCTGTCATTACAAGGCAACTGCAGCAGCACTGATGGGTGATGCTGAGGCCAGCTGTCTCGGGCAGGGGAATGTCAGCAAATGCACCAAACAACAAAACCAAAGTGAGAAGCCCAGGAAAGCGAGGTCAGGGGCAACTTTCCTCCAGCTGATAAAATTATCGCTTGCCATCCACAGCTTAAAACTCCCAGACCACCACTAAACACTTGGCCAATGTATTGCTAAGGCAAAAAGGCATCATCTCTTACCGGGTTTGGGGATGAGTCCTTGAAAAGGCCTGTGAAAAATAAGGAAAACGGGAGATTTAAAATGGAACGCCACTGGGAAGCCAGCATGCCTGGACTGAGCATCCTCCGGCAGCCCAGGGATCAGCCCGTCCTTTGCAGGCTGTGGCACAGCTTCTGCGGGACCGGCAGGAGCTCTGTGGGGATGGGCTCCCCACAGTCCCGCTCGGAGCAGCATGTGCCCCGTTAGTACGGAGACAGGCAGCATGGCTCAGCCAGAGCTGGTGGAGCCACTCTTAAAGCCAGTTTTTTCCCTTTCTCACTTTACAGCAATACACTGATAAAGTGCTTTTTCCCTCCCACTTGTGTCCATCCCCTTCGGCTGCAAAACCCACAGGACCCTGGCATGGTCGGGCAGTGCCTGGCACCTCTCCAGGTGCTGCGGGACCCCGAGCGCTGCCTTGCACCAGCAATAAACCAAGAAACGCTTCTCCTATCTCAAGTCTCCCAGTAAAGGGGCTGGGATTATTCTGCCTGTGCATCCATCGCGCTGAGCACCATTTTCTCCTGTCAGTGCCTTCCCCACTGCCTCCCTGGGCAGCAGACAGAAGGAAAGAGCAGGAGCTTCTATTTTATGGTCCCCTCCTTTCTGTCCAGTTGTTAGCTGCCACCTTAATTGCTGTCTTGGAGGACGGGGGCATATATAGTATTTACAGCCCTGCCTCAAGGGGGCTGGCAGAGCTGGGGATGCATTTAGGTCAGCTCCTTCCTCTCCTGCTCCTGGTGGGGTGGCTGACACATACCTCGTCACGGTGAACTTGATTTTATCAGCAACGGCCAAGATCCTCTCCAGGTTCTGTGAGCCGAAGGTGCACGGCTTCCTAAAGGGGATCCCGGGGGGCAGCCCCTCTATAATCACTGACCCCGGATTGCTCTTGATCCGCTTGTATGGCACTTGCACAGGGTATTTAATCCCCAAGGCCTCACCTGGGAGAGAAGTGAGTGGTAAGTGAGCAGTAAGTGTGCAAGCTGCCATTTCTACCACGGCTCTGGCTCCATCTCCGGCCCCGCCAAAGCATGGCACAGCGTGAGCAGGCTGCTCAAGGTACCACGTCAAGCGTTAGATCAAGGACCAGCATTTTCGAGCTGCCTCCATGATGGGAGCGGAGTCACATGCATGCCACAGAGCTGGGGGGGGCAAGGAGAGGCGCCGTCCTGTGTGATGATGCCCAGGCACTGCAGTGGGAGGGATGGAAAGCTGCTGCTGTTTGCTTTGGGACATTATTTGGAGCTGCATGTTCCTTCTCTGAGGTCTGGCTGCAAGATCAAGGCCTCATATTTCCTTGCAGTAATTGCTCTTGCAGGTACATGGGAACCTGCACAAGTCTTACCCCTGCCTGGAAAACGGGGATAACGGCATTTCCTTGCCTCGCTCAACAAAGAACAAGAGACTAGGGCAGGCAGGCTGTGGGAGTGCTCTGCAGAGCCCCAGTAGGTGCCCTGAGGACAGGAGAAGCAGCATCCACTGTCTCCCAACTCTCCTGCGAGTGCTTGCTATGACCCCTCCTTATTCCCTTCCCCACCTCCCACCACCCCCCACGCTCCCACAGCTCCGCAATTCTCCATTAATGAATTTACCAATGCTGTTCTTCATGGAAAGGGGGGGGGGAAAGAAAAACCAAACCGTGGCCAGAGAGAGCAGGCGGTGAAGGACTGCAGCGGGGAGGGCTGCAGCACGCTCTCCATCAGGGGCTTCCCTGTGCTGCCTGGGAGCTGCCTAAGCAGCAAGTGCCTGCGGCAAAGAGCACCAGCTCCCAGAGCCGCTGTTCCCATTCCCTCCCTCCCTGGCCCTCCGAGGTGCCAGCCGTTCCAAGAGGCATCTGGCAAGGAGGGATTGGGAGGAGAGGGATAGGGAGCAAAAAGTTAGGAGGAGGTAAGGGGAGAATAAACCCAACTGCCCCCCGGTTTCTCACCGTATTTCTTATTGAACAGGTCCTGGACTTGCTCCCGCAGCGTGTTAGCGATGTCTATTCTGGAAAGCCTGGCATCATAATTTTCTGTAAAATAAAGAAACAATTATGGACTTCTGCTGGTAAATTAAAAGGCACTCTGTGACTTTTAAGTAATGCCATTTTCTAATTATAGGAAAGTCCTTATCTTGCAATTAGCTAATCTCTGGAGTGGGCCATTCAAAGTCCTTAAAAATAATCTAAACAGAAATATGGTTGTTTTTTTCCCCCGCCTGTTTGCTAAGAATAAAAGCCGCATGAAATCGAAGATTCAGTTGCGATAATTACTAGCGTTAACATAAAATGCGCTCCAAAGCCTCTCTGAAAAGCCAAAGCCTTTGAAAAGCTTCTGTCCCTCCCTGCACACCCTCGCAGGCCCCCATGGCCCGAGGAAAGGGGATGCTCAAGCAGGGCAGCACTTGCCCCCCCAGCCCAGGGGCTTCTCACCGCAGGTCCTTCCCCCAGCGGAGCCACCACACCAGCTGCCGCTGCACGCCGGATGGGAGCAGCGTTTATACAAACATCACCCAGGTGGAAAAAGCCCCAGAAAAGGCAAACCCTAAGGCTTGGAAGACTTAATTATGCATCTCACAAGGTCAGACGGTGAGATAAGCAAAGCTGGTTAATTAGGGCACCATCCAGAGCACTTCGAGCCTCTTCCTTGGATCTACGGGACCGCCTGCCCCGGCTGTGCGTCTTGCCTTCTGGCTGCCCATCCTTTCCATCCTCTCACCCCACCTCCTCCTCCCTTCTCCTCTCCCATCCTTGCCTTGCCTTGCTCCTCTGCCATCCCTGAGCCCCGTTACCCCACGGCTGCTCCCTCCCCACGCCTGTTTGCTCTGCACAGCCCCCGCCAGGGGCCAGGGGCTCTGCCTCAGCCCCCCCAGACCCTCACCTTGAAAGCCCTGTCTCTTCACAGTGTCCTCCAGCAGCACCTCGCTCGAGTCCCTCTCACCGGTGGCTGGGACAGGGGACAGAAGAGGAATTAGGATTCATGGCGTCGCCAAGGGGGATGCACGGGAGGGGGTTTCCAGCCAAAAAATGAGGTGGGGAGGGAAGGCAAGAGACACACTGTAGGAAAACACTCTCACTCCTCTCCTACCTAGTCCTTAATGGCCCGGCTGCCGGGCATCTCGCAGCCTACCTTTGGCTGCCGGGCTGTCCGACGTCGGCTCCTTTACACCCTCCGCCAGCAGCTCCGGTCTGGAAAACAGTGAGAAACAGAGGGCACCGTCAGTGAGCTCCCTGGCCGGAGACACCCCGCGGCTCCAGCATCCCCTAGAAGATGCTCCTACTGCCACAAACCACTAATCGTGTCCAGCTAACACAATTTTAAAGCTCCTGCAATGCAGTGGGGGAACTTTGGATGTAATTTTCATGCCGACAGACTCTTTAGTGAGCCAATGTGATGCTCCTCGGGATGAGATTAAGCTGGTGATGGCTTAGCAGCTTAAGTCAGCCGCTACAGACTTTTAGGAGACATGGTCCTGCACGTTTCTCAGGGATGGGAGAAGCTGTGCACAGCAACTTTCAACATGCAGTTGGCCCCCAAAATTGTCACTTGAATATCTAATGCTAAAACCGAGCAGCGAGACGATAGCAGGGCTCATTACGAGCTGCACTGAAGCTGTGTCACACAGAAATGGGTCTGGGATGAGGATAGGAAACATCCCAAAGTGTGGTCAGGCTGGCCTGGGAGCTGCTGGTCTGATGCCACAAAATGCCACACTCCAAACGTTTATTTTCTGTTTCAGCCACCCACTGTGCTGGTTGCATCAGCTCCCTCTCTGCAAGGCAGGCTGAGTCAGCATTTGGGTGAGAAACCCCTCAAAATACCTAAAGACGTTTTATAAAATCCATCTCTGCTGGTTTCATTCCCTCTTCTAGGGCAATGGTGTTGCACTACATTGGTCATGGCTTTGCACAGCCCCCCAGGCTCCTGTGATACCCCCTGTTCCCCAGCGCAAGGACAGCATCTTCCCTGATGCCTGCAGCATCCCATGTGCATGTCTGGACCTCAGCTGGAGCTGCTTCCATAGGAAAACCCTCTGGAGCAACCAGCCCCTCTCCTAGCCCCACACCTGGGCACCCTGAAAGTTAAAGGCTCTGGCTCCTTCAGCCACCCTTGGGTGCTCCCTGCTCCTGTGGCCAAACCTTTGGAAAAGTGGGTTAAAAACCCAAATGACATCAAGGGAAAGGTGACACCACCACCACTGCCCCCCAGGGATAGTTCCAACAAGGCAACAACCCTTGGTTGCTTCTAATCAAGCACATTTATGGAAGGTGACCAAGTGATGGATGTTCCCCAGGACACTGCACAGCAGCAGGAGCTCCGAGCAGGAACATCGTTCCCAAGGGATGGCCATTCCACCAGCCTTACCTTTTAATGACAAACTGGATGTTGTTGCTCGCTTGCAGGATCTTCTTCAGCTTTGCAATCCCGAAGCAGTTGGGGCGCCGCAGCAGAATGCCTTCTGGCAAGCCCACAACAAAGAGGTCCTCGGGGTACATCAGGAACTTGGAGTAGGGAACTTTGACCGGCTCTGATATTCCTATGGCTTTCGCTGCGTGGGGACCGAATCTCATTAGTTTGCTGGACCTCCACATCGGGTCAAAGTGGCAGCGATATGATATGTTGGCGGGAGGGGTTGAAGAGGTTTTTTGGAGAGTTTGTTGTCACTCTGCGCCTGCTGGGGATGTCCCTGACACTGGCAGACATGAGATGAGGGATAGAGCCAGGCAGCCACCCGAAGCTGGCTCTTGCTACGCTAACACAGCCTGCCTTTCGGTAGCACGCATCGAAGGGGCTTCCTATAAAGGTTGCAAGCATCTCTCCACAAGGCAATGGGACCCTGCATCCATACCTCCATGGACATCCCTCTGCTAGATGAGGGGACAGGGAATGTGTCTGGGGGTGCCCTGCCAGTCTGTGCAGCCCACTAAATTCAATATTTAGCTGGGCTCTGCTAAATATTGCCAAAAAGCAACTGAAGAGCCAATGCCAAGCAGCGCTGTTTGTCTAGAGGTGAAAAACCAGGACAAAACCCCACGAGCGTGGGCCCGGACTCCCAGTCTGCTACTAAAGCATGGGGTGCATAAGGGCCATCACTCCACCAGCCACCCCACCTGCATCCCCAGCACCCAACCCTCCCGAGAGCATCCCGGCCCTTCTTTCCCTGGTCACCATGGGCTCTCCCAGCCCAGGACCCTCAGCTCAGCTCTGCCCCCAGCTTCTGGAGACCACCAGGAAGAGCCACATCTGGTCCTGCCAGTGGCAAAACCTTTCTGCTAGGTCTCAAAAGGCATGTGTGACCTCACTTGTATTTTTTTCTGGGTTAAATAACCTTTCTAAAAAAGGGGTGAGCAGAACATGCCAAGTGCCAGCCCCTGACGCCAGGGTGCCACCTGCCTTCCTGAGCCACACCACAACCACCTCGGGTGGAAAACCCTCTCTGATATTTCACACCAGGCATGGGGGGAACCACTTTGGTCCTTCCCTCCACAGGGGAAGTCTGAAGGTCACGGCGGCAATTCCTGGGCTGCAGCGAATGAAAAGGCATCGAGGAAATCAAAGGGAAGAACTGCAATAACAAGGCCCGGGGAGATTTCAGATGCATTTGTAAGTCCAGCAGACAGCAAACGAACAAATTAGATTGCACCTTTACTCAGCTACTGTTTTGGAAATGGTAGGTGATATTTCTGAGCAATTAGGAGCTCCCCACGGCAGAGGCCGGCACTCGGCATGGTGAGCATGTGTTAATGACTACCTTACCGTATCTTGTGTTGAACAAAATTTCAACTTGTTTCCTCAAATGACTTAAAACGTCCCCTATACCATCTGCAAAAAAAAAAAAAAAAGAAAAAAAAAGAAAAAAGAAAAAAAAAAAAAAGAAAAAGAGAGAAATGCTCTGAGAAACCAGCTGCCTCCGGGGCAGGGCAAGCAGTGCGCAGCGCGGGTGAGCAGCCCCTGACCTCCGGCAGAGCCGGCCACACGCTCTTTACGCCTCCCAAATCGGTGCCAGTCCTCTGGCAGCTGCCTCCAAGCTCGTCACTGAGTGAGGAAGGGCAGCGATGCACCACAGAGCTGTGCCAGCAGCCAGGAGCAAAAAAAAAAATAGGGGAAAATGTAAATCTGGGCAAGAGAGGGGAAGACATAGCCTGGGAACATGGCAGCGCCCTTCTGTGCTGAGCTTTTTGGAGGCTGAATGCTTTGCTAATCATGTCAGAAGACCACAAAACCCAACCCAAAATACATCTTTGAAGAACTTGCAATGATGGGCAATGCTCAGAATTCATTGCACACTCACCTGATCCCTCCATCTGCTTTTCTTCATGTCGTGACTCCTCGCTGGGCCCCTTTTCTGTTCCTGCTGAGGAAGAGGAGGGTTACCAGCAGCTGGCACCAGCAAAACCAGACCAGACATGAGCAGTTCTCTGGGTCCCCTGCTGTCACTGAAGTGTCCCCCCTGCCCTTCCCAAGCTCTGCACATGTGTCCCAGCACAGGCTTGGGCTGGCAGCATCATGCCAGGGGCTCTGCCTAAGCAGAATAAACCCATCACTTACATCGAGAGATCTGCCCACCCCCCAGCACGGACTTCCTAGGAGAGGCAAGACCCAGTGCCCGGCACGAGTGAGCGCAGCTGCAGTGCCACCACAATCCCCCAGGTAAATCCCAGCTGTGAGCCGGGCAGAGGAACCATTTTTTTGGTTTGTTTGGTTTTTTGGTTGGTTTGTTTGTTTGTTTGTTTACCATTATTATAGTTTTTTGCAGCATGCTGGGGCTGGATAGGGGCTGGGAAGGAGTGGTGGTGCCAGAAAAGCCACTGGGGTTTGTCTATTGGAGCTCCCAGCTGGCTTGATTGGGGCCACAAATCTGGAAGTGGGTGCCAACTCCATCACCTTGGCTCATAAATGGTATTTACTCATTTCTGACATGTGCACAAACTCCTGTGCCCCTGCGCGGTCTCCTGGATGCTTCGTTTCTGGTACCTGCTGGCGTTTCTAGGATGTAGTTGGACTCCTCCGAGGCCATGTGCGTGGGCACCGGGTCGTGCATCTCATCTGAACCGGGTGATCGGTCTGCAGACAAAACCCCATGGGCAGCTTTGTTTTGATGTTGGGGGGGCACTGTCCCCAAAAGAGGGTTCAGAGGGTCCTGGCCCATCAGCAAGGGCTGAGCCAAGGGCCCCCCGCTCCTGGGAGCCCCACACATCACAGCCCCACACCAGGAGCTGCATCTGCCTTATTCCTCCCTGGGACCTCCCAGAGCTCATGCCTGAAACACACCTGACCCCTCAAGCCCAAGGGAAAGGAGCAAATGTTTCTTCCTAACCTGCATGGAAGGTGAAGAGCAAAAAGAGTTCAAAATTATTTACTGGGCTTGATTCCATCTAGACACTCAATTTCAGCTTAAAAAATTAACACTGCTTGACTTAGCTGCTCCGCTGTGGGAAAACCTTTTCACTAATGCTGCCTTCCCTCCACAAAAATCACACTTCCTTGGGTTTCCCTTCCATAATCTGCATGCCCTCTCCATTTAAACCTGTCTCCCCTAATGCCGGGCTCTCCAATGCCCTCAAAGAGCTATCCAAACTTAGCTTTAAATAAACCTTCAGCTAGTTTAAATACTTCAGTCAGGTCACTTCTTAATCATCACCTCGCAGGATAAATAATCCAAATTTCATCAATTTCTCCCTGTAGGTGAGCACCTCTCTTCTATTAATCCTCCTCCCCGCCCTCAGCTGTGCTCTCCCTGATTGAACTTGATCTTCAAATAAGGGTAGAAAAGGTGGACTCTGGACTTGAAGTATGATCTACCCGGCACCAGAGAAGTGATAACACCTCCTCCTCCTCCACCTCCTCCTCCTCCTCACACGCACTGCCAGCTTGCCGTGTATTAGCTTTCTTCTCTTCCGTTAGCTGCCAAGTTGAAAATTAAAATGTTTGATCTACCACTGTACCTTGTTCCTTCTTCCCCTACATTAACCGTAGGTTAAGTCTGTTCTATAGTAATCCCGAAGTCGCTCCCCAGATATCACTGTATTTAGGGGACTGCTATAATTTGGGTGCAACAGAGGCGGCAGGGGTGCGGCAGGGCCGGGTGTCACTACCGTCCCCAGCATCGCTCGCCCTCAGGCACGTTGGGAGTCCTGTTGCTGCCCTCATTCTAGTGACATTATTAATTAATGTTTGTAAAGCACACTGAAAATGCAAAGTGCTAACTATCCACTCATTAAACTCTGAGGCTCATCCTATGGTTTGCTACCCTGTACAGGTCAGGTAAGTGGAAAAAGACTCTCCCAGCTGCCCCCTCAAGCACCCAACCACTCATCTCCATCATCACCCATCGCCACCAACCTCTCCAGGCAGAAACGTGCAGAAACACACCAGTGCTACCAATTCCAACACATTTTCAGCACTTGCTTAATAGTAAACCTGTTCTTATGAACTCTTCCTAATTAAGCTGTTTTTTCTAAATTAAGGACCTCATCAAAAGCATCCCGTGTTCGATACCTGAAATCCTCCAAGCCCGTGTGTGAAGGAAAGCAGCAAACCAGGCTCGCTTTCTCCAGGGGGAAGGCAAGACAGAAAAGCAACGAGGGAGAGAGAGAAACAACAAAGAGCCCTAAAACACCCTCCACTGTCCCCAGGAAACGAGTTCATTCCCAATATGCCCCTTAAAATGTCTTTCACCGAAGGAAGACCATTGTGCAGGCACGGGGGACCTTCTGTGCTGGGAGATACCCTGCAAACGCCTCTTCTCAGAGCAAAATGCTGAGATGATGCGGCAGCCCTGCCTGTGCAGGGGCTGCTGCGCACAGCCGGTACCCCAGCGCCTACCTGGCACGGTAATCTGGATGATGTCCAGCTCGTCGGGCTCGATTTTGATCTGCCTGATCCCACCCAGCTCTCCTGAGGTACCTACCGGGGAAAGGCAACAAAAGGCAATTGCCAACAGGAACCAGGAATGCTGCGTCTGCCCACCAATGCGGGCAGGGAAATCGTGGCCGGCTGCCACTTCAGTGCCAGCTGAGCATCCCGCAGCACCCAGGCTTTGGCCAAGTGGCCCAGTGGCATCAAGCCCACAGCACGGAGGTACCCGATGGGCACCCGTGAGCATGGCCTCGGCCAACAGCCTGGCTGGCAGGAGCTGTTGGTGCCCTCACACTGGCCGCCAGCCCCATTACATGCTCATTTCCTGGCTGTCTTCACTTAAAACAAACTGGGTCGCCAGCAAGCATTGGTGGGGACGCAGGGGGAACCATCCGCAGCAGGTGCTCCTGGCATTTTTACTGCTCCCCAACTCATGCCTGGGTCATACCCCTCTGCAGACCCGCGCTCTGGGAGGGCCAACCACAGCTGCATCACAGCAGAACACGACCAGCTGAATCCTGGCAAAATCCAGCCTGGTTTGAACCCCGCCGGCCCGGCTGGCTCGCAGGGGCTGCCCTGGGAGGAGGCTCTGCTCGCTGCTTAGCCCAGCTGTCTCCCATCTCCAGATGAATGTCCTCACTTAGGGTGGGACTGATTCACTGCAAGGGGCTGAGTCACAGCTTGCAGCTTGGGCGGGGAGGACAGTGAGGCTCCATGTGGCAATTCAATGGGTCCAAGCCCCTGAACCTGGGGAAAACCATTTCTTTCCCATTTGCGGTGCTCAGAACCCCAACACTGCTGACTTCTCAGTGACCCGACCATGGGGCTTTCAGGGAGAAGGGAACTCAGAGACTGAAGACTTCCCTTAGCTTTGCATTTAAGCACATGCTTAAGTCTTATTATTTTAATTGACACACTTTTGGAACCCAGCTGGAGGGCCACGGGGTAAGACCCCTCATCTCTGCATCTATCAAATGGGCATAAAGTCCTTGGAGAACTGTACTGTGGAGCAACGAGGCAACTGGTGCCACACACCCCTGTGCAGGAGCTTTCTCTAGTGCCCCCTCCCAATATCACTATTTGGCAAGAGAAAATGAACTGTTCCTCACCTGGTTCACAGCTTTCAGAAACGCTACACTTCTCGGACCTGGAAGGGTAAGAGCAGACAAGAGTGGTCATGGAGCAACCAAAGGGAGAGCACCCAGCAGTGTGCACAGGACTGATCCTAGCAGGAGGGAGAAATGTTGCAGTCCCTCCCCTGCGTGCCAGGCAAGGGATGCAGAGGGGTCCCCTGGGGATGCTGCATCCACAGTCCCAGCATCGGCACAGCGTCTGTGGCTGCAAGGGAAGCCATGGTCTGTGGGTTTCTCTGCAAATAAGCCCTGCTCCCAAACCCTCCCTGCTCCTGCACCATTGTTGATTGCAGCCCTGCCCCTGGACACCAATGGATGTAACTGCAGCACAGAGCTCCTGAAAGCGAGAGGGGTGTTAAGCCCAAAACCTGGTGGACTCCAGCCCTTTGGAGCAGACAGCAGTGCATAAAGCATCATTACAATGTGGTTACTCATGGAGCTAAAGCAAATAGGGAGAAAGGAAAAAAGTCAATTGATTCAGTAAATATTTATTCTGCTCAAAGCTTTTCTCCCCTGAAAACCGGGCACTATCCCAAACTCATGTCTACAGTTAACTTCACATGCTCAGGAATTTACACAAGGTGTTCAGCATCCAAATGGGATTACTTTGCATTCTCAGGATGCATTTATCTCAGGATGCATTTACTTTCTATCTCTCTCTTTTTTAAACAAGAACCACCATGGCTCTTCAGCAGGAAGAGACCCAAGGAACAGCACTGGAAAACACACTCCTCCACGATGCTGGTCCTTCATGGGGGAGGAAAACCCTTCTAAGCCAGCACCACATCCCTCGTGGCTCAGGGGGGATGTTCAAAAGCCCTCCTCACTTGCCTAAATCCACTCAGCAGCATCAGCAGAACAAACCACAGACAATGTGAAGGAAGCCAGGAGCACTCCTGAAATGTTCTTCCTAAATGTGGCATGGGTAAAAAGGATCTCTGGTCTAGAAAGTACCGTACACACTACCTAGTAGTCTTGGGGAGGGTTTTAAACTCTCCCACTTCATGTCAAATTCAACCCTTCACTAGGGAGATTTGGGAGAAGGGCTTCCCGAGGAGTGCGTTACCCCTTGCAGTGTCTGGCCCTCCTCCCGGGAGTATCTGGCACTGCTCTTGCCCTGGAACTGGACTCTGACCTGGGTGGGCCACTGCTATGGAAACACTTTGCTCCTACCAGGGAACACAGGTTCCTTGTTTGCAGGAAGAACAAAGTGGGATTTGAATATCCACCTATATGTTCCTGCAGACTGGTGTTATCAATGCATTGGGAGATTCTGGGAGATTTAAGCTTACCCCTAGGGCAGGCAAAGCAAGCTGCGGACCACCACTGCAATTCACGATCACCTTTGTACCCAGAGGTACACATGAACCTTGGGGTCCGTGACCTGATTCAATGTGCATGCAGACAGCGTAAATCAGGAACAAGGTGTATATACACACAACTAGGATAAATTCGAAAGGGACCCAGGGTGATCTTCAGGTTATGCCAGATTTTCACCAGTGGAACGTGGTCAGCCCAGCCCAGTGCAGTCCACATCACAGCACCACCACAGGGAGGGCGATCCGAATCTGGCTGCATACAAACCACCGCTAAAACCCCTTATTTTTCCCGCATAGCGTCTTCTAAAGTGGTTTTACTGCTCCATGGAACCCCTGCCTGGCCCACAGCTGGAGTGCAACGGGAGAGATAGGGACACTGCAGCATCAGTGAGGGCTGCACAGGGACCACGAGCCTCCAGCTGCTCTCAGAGCTCTGCAGTGGCAAACCTCAGCTCCCACCCCGCTGGCATGCTCCCACGGGCATGCAGCAGCTGGCTATCTACCTATTGCCTTGCAGAAACCAGCCCAGCATCCCTAATATCCCATCCTTCCACCTTGTTTCCAGCCACACCAATTTAACTGCACAGTGGGATCTTCTGTTGCAAAAATTAAGTGTCCTAATTGCAAAAATTAACAAACAAATGGGAAAATGAGAAGCCTCAGGCCAGGTTTCAGCTGCACAGCATGCTCAGAGGCCAGCGCTATCTGAAGCATCACCGTTTCCCCTGGCATCCAGTGCACAGTGGATGCTCTGCTGCTCCCTGGATCCAAACACCTCCAGAGACAGAGTGATTCAGCAAGGTGCAGAGATCAAAAAATGGCTGAAGTAGGGTTTTGTGGCTAAGCCCTAGCTGAGGATCCCGGAGATTTGAGTTTATTTCCCTGTAACACCAGTGAAGCCCCTCAGGCTGGGACCCAGCCCAGCCGAGTTCTCGTCACAGACATCTCTGGCTGAGGTTGTCATCAGAGTCCCTTCAGCATCAGGAAGAGAAACAGACACTCGTGGGGTGTGATTCCTCCAGCCTGTTTTAAATGGTTGAAAAGGGCTGACTCACCCGGTGCACTGAGCCTGCTGCTGCTGAAAGGTGCCAGAGTGACTCAGCCAGCCCCGCTCCAGCACAGACTCCCGAAGGAAGCCGTTGCCAGCTTTCCTCCGGCACAGCAGGCCAGTAGCCATGCTGTGCCGTGGCCCTGCTTCACCAGCATGGCATTTGGGGGTGCTGTCTTTTGGGGGTAGCACCTGCATGCTGAGCACTGACCATTTCAACCCATGTACAATACCAACGCACGGAGCAAATCGACATCAGCCACAGAGTCCCGGACCAGGCAAGCCAACCCAGCCACCCATGATCTTAATGTCCTTCCTCATGCTCACGGCTGACTCTTCTCCCCTGCAACCATTGATGGTGGAGCCACACATCTGAGGAGTCACCTTCCTTGGCAGAGCTTCAACACAAAGAAGCAGGGACAGTGTCTGCGAAGCACAGGCAACTTCACCATGGCATGGCACGGCACAGGGCATGACTAGTACCCACAGGGTGCTCCTGGCACCCTGTTCCTGGCAGAGGAGAGGACAAGAAGAATTTGGCTTGTTCCATTTAGCAAAATGAAACCTGGGAGGGGACGCGGTTGGTGTCCCGCAGCCAGTGGGGCAGCAAAGTTGTACAAGGGCCACCCCAACCAGGTGTGGTAAAAACACCCCCAAACCCTCTTTTGAAGCTGGGGATACCCAGAGGGCCGGGGGACAAATGCCAGCCCTGCAGACTGGGCAGCTCGAAAGGTCTCTGCCCTCCGAAGCTGCGAGATTTCAGTGCTCGGCACACCGCTGGGCTGGCTGCCTGCTCCAACACTGCCGACGTGGCAGGTTCCCTGCCCAGGGCGAGCACAGCTTTAGGCACGCGTGGCAGCCACATCCAAGGGGACAAACCTGAAGCAGCCCTGGGAAGAACTAGAAGGAGACTCAAACCTGTCACAGGTTCATGTCATCGAAGAGCCAAGAAAGGAGGGGAACCCAACAGAGGCTGCGGACGAGACAAGTTACCCCGTCTGCCCATCGCAGAAGTTACCGACCCCATGGCACGGTCCGCAGCTGTGACTGGTGGAGGTGTCGGTGCTGGGCAGCGAGGCTTTGTGCCGGAGAGGCTGAGGGGCACTTGTCAACCCACCCATGACCGATCCAGCTGTGGGAGCATGGCTGGGAAAAGGCTCCTTCCCCTGCAGCACAACCTCCCCCACAATCACCAGTTATACCACTATAAACCACTGCCCTGCTGCTCTTAATTAAAGGGATTTAAAACGTAAATGTCGAGGCTAAGTATTTCTTGCTTCTGACCAGCTGAAGCAAAAATGAAGGAAACTGGGGCTAGACAGAGAAAAAAACCTTCTAGATCTCCCAGCATGTGTTGGAAAGCAGTGCTACATGCTCCATAGGTGCTGCCAGCGTGTTACAGACCGTCTAGCTTGTGGCATGGTTGTACCAGAAACAGGTACTCTCATAAAAAGCCTCCTGCCCTGCTGAACTCTATAACCCCACCTTTATTAAACCGTCTGTTAATCTGCTGTTAGTCTCCCTGTGAGCTTTATAAACAAGTAACGCATAACGAGCAGGATGTTGTGTTACGGTGCCAGCTGAGGGTGAATCCCTAGGTCCCAGCTGAGAGTGAATCCCTAGGCCGTGCTTTATCACCGGAGATTGCTCCTGCAGATAATCCCAGCCTGCCTGGGCACAGCCCCGATTTCATCCGTTTTGTACAAAATCAATGATTCCAAACTTTGCTATTTTGGCTTGCAAAAGGACGGGGCGCTCGGCCCCCTGCTGTGCTGGCTAGCTGTAGCATCACAGTGGGATTTTAGGGAGGCAGGAAAGCGATGCCCTTACAGCCACTCGCCTTCCCACCACATTACAACATCTCCCCGACGCTGCAACTTACTGACCTGCCCCCACCACACCCTCCCGCACCCATCCTTCCCCGCCGATGTGTGCAGCAACTTGCTGTGCCCATTAATGCCCCCAAAATAACCCCCTGAGGGATGTCACTTTGGTGTGGCTGGGGACGGGAGCACCACTTACCTGCTGTTGGGCTGAGAGGTCCCTGCCAGGTCCAGCACAGCCCCGCGGTGCGGCTCTGGGGAGATCTCCCCGGGGGGGCTGGAGGGCTCCACCTTGGTTGGATCTTTGGTAAATTTGCTTCCTGGTACCGGGTGCACAGGGCAGGTTTGGAAGGAAAAGCAAAACCAGAATTAGCAACCAGAGATGCCAATGCTGCAGCATTTCCACCTCCACTTGTTCCCCTCCCAGTCCCAGGGCTGAGGTCAGGGAGGGGGGGAGAAGGTTTTCACAGGTCACCTGCTTGCAAAAAGAAGGGTGCAGATTTAATCAGGTATAAAAGTTACAATAATAGCAAGATGCTTGCTTAAACCTCTGCATAACTAAGTGTGTGCCGGGAAGCCCTGCTGGGGATGGAGCATCTCCAGAAAGGGCTGGCTGCCAGGACAGGGTGCTGAGAGGTGGGGACTGCGGCTGGGACACCCAGGGAGGGCCAGGGCCATGGACCAGTGCTGCAGGAGTGAGCCCCAAAGTGGGGAGAGCCCTGTCCCATGGGAGGGCATGTGCTGTGCTGGATGGGAGCCTGGCAAAGCCCAGAGCAGCAGTGACGCAGGCAGACCCATCCCGCAGCTCCCAGCCCCACACACAGCAGGAGAAATCTCTACTGCAGCAACACAGAGAGGGACAGAAACACCCTGTCACCATGAAAAACCTCCTCTCTCCCTTCCCTGTTCCTCAGCAACCTGGAAGGAGCTGAAACGAAGCCTCAGCAATGACCTTGGAGATGAAAAGAGTGATCTGAAGGCAGGGTAGGAAATGAAAATCAGGCAGGGAAGGTGAGCAAAGAGCTGAAGGATTAGTGCTGGGGGAAGGAGGGAATGAAATTACGCTGCGAGGCTGCAGAAACCATATAGGTGTCTTGTTAAATAGCTGCTGCCAAAGGCTCTTTGCTGGTCTCAAAGCGCCATCATGATATCTCTACCCTTCTAAAACACATCCCGTCCGTGGGAACATGAAGCCTTTTTCCTTTCGGCTCTAGCCTGCAAGGAAGGGCAGGGCTCTGGCAAGGGGACCAGCAGCAATATAGAGCCTTGAAGACACTATTTATCTACTGACAGTCCAAAAGGCTCCTTTTAATTTGTGCTTTCTATGGACCAAATCTTGTTCTTGCAGCAGCAAAGCTTGCCTGAAGCTGCTACCCAGGGGAGTAGCAAAAATAGGTTTCCTAGCAGTGGTGGGTATTTTAATTAAAGGGTGAGCAAAACTGTATGGGGAAGCTTTGGGATACTTTGCAGTTGGCAACTTAAAATACAGCTCCACTCAGAAAATAGTGTCTTTGCAGAAATGGCACCTCCTGACTCAGCAGATGCTTTTTTGTTTTGCACAGTCAGATGTGCTGACGCGAATCACAAAAAGCCAGGTTTAATGTGTTTTGCTTCTGGTAGCCCTGCAGGGACCCAGGCAGGGGAGGGAGAACTGCCATCCACCCCAGTCCTGCTGGCTTTGCTTCTTCATCTCCTAAATTCCACCTGCACCTCCCTGCCGTGTAACCCCTGAGCTCACGGCACGTTGCTTTCCATCAGCATACCTCTTGAGCTGAGGTACAGACCTATACAATGCCTCCCCCCACATACCGTGCAACTATCATGGATTTGCAAGGAAAATCCAAGTGTCCGAAGACACGGTTCACTGCTCCATCCCTTGGGGGTAGGTTAGAGCTTAAAAAATCCTTTTCTTGAGGAAAAAAAAAAATTAATGGGGCTGGAGATGAAGAAACCCCCCCCCGGAGGTGGGACCCCCTAAAGGCTCTGCTGGAGGTCCCCCTTTGGGTGGCTGTGGTGTCCTCAGCCCTGGGGAGCACCCTTAGGGCTGGGGCTGTCACGGAGCCACAGCGGCTAATTTGGTTGATGGAGATATCTGAGGAGAAGGTGCCTGGAAAGCTGCCAGCGTGCGGGGTTGGCAGCTTGGGGAAAAAAAAAAACCAAACCCAACAACAACTCCAAAACATGTCTTTACTTGCAAGCCAAGCCCAGGCAATGGGGGAGCAGGGCTGGGTGGTGATACAGCTGGGTACGGTGCCGTATCTCAGGCAGGTATCAGGGCAGTGGACAGGGGCAGCTGCTGGAGCGAGGGTCGGGTCGGACATCGCTACCTGTCTCCTTTTATTTGCGCTCAGCCTGGCTTCTCCTGCTCAAAGCACAAGGAGTGAAAACGCAGGGCAAAGAAAGCCAAAGAAACCCCCTCCCCAGGGTTTTGTCACTGAAAACAGGGATTTTTGTTGTTTTCCTTTTAAAAACAGTCAGTGGCTGGATGCTGCTAGAAAGAGAATAATTTACCAGTGAGGAACCCAGCAGTGATTTTTCTTCCTCCTGAAAGCACAGAACCATGCCGGGTGCTGCCTGTAGCTGCAGCTCAGCCTGGCGCAGGGAGCCAGCCCAGCCTCATGCACCAGGGAATTCTTGCTTAAACCTTCAAACCACTATTTAAGGGGTGCACAGTGCTTGCACCAGTCCCAGCAAAGGCAATCTCAGCGTGCCCTGATGTAGGGCACAGACAAGGCTTCTCCTCACTGAGCATAATTGCATGTGTCCTGCACTTTTGCTGCTTACAGGTGACATTATTTCAGCTCTGCTTCTCTGAATAATCTTTCAATTTTGTGGGCAATAAATCAAAGGACGGGGAGAACGTACCTGTAAAAATTCTCTCATCAAACATCCTAGGAGGAAAGGGAAAAAAAAGGGATTAGAAATAGGTGCTTCTAATGACTGAATTTTAGGTTTTAATTAATGAACAGCATTAAACCAAGTCAAAATAGTCATTTTATTCATCTCTAAAAAAAAGGAATGGATTTTTCAGTGAAAAAAAGAAAGCCTTTTAGCCTGTTGTGCAACCAAGCAACCTTAGAGCACATGCTTTTTAACTAAAGCACCTTTAAACCTGCTTATAAGTCATTCTCTTAATTTAATTAACTTATTAAATGAGGTTGCTATAGGCTGGCTTTACCAAAACAGACAGTGGGACCAAAGTAGCTGTTGCTGGACCTTCACTTCATGGCTTGGACCATCAACCAGATGCCACCTGTCGCCTGAATACCATATATTGATGCCACCCACAACTTCACTCGTGGGAGCAAAGTGTGTTTGGGGCCACATGCCGGGGCCCAATCCAGCACAGCGCAACCTGAGCAACGTGGGACATCTGGAAAGCTAATTCCTTTTAGGATGCCTGAGTCCTGTTGATGCTGGTGATTTTTAGCCCCCCTGGGAGCCTCAGGCAGGGCTTTCCTGCACCGTAGTTTCATACCTCTAAGAGGGAAACAACACAAACGCTGCACAGGCAGGGAACGAATAAATAAATACATTATAGAGCAGATTTTCCTGACAGGGAAGCAAAGAGGGATTGCATGGTGCTGAGATAACCAGAAAAGCGTCCACTCCTCCTACTCCAGTGCAAACACAGATATCAAGACACAACGCCCTGCCTGTAGGCGACACATCCTCATCATTGTATATATAGAATGTCCATAAGTGATCACTGCAAAACAAGGTGGAGGGGAATCCCTGTGCGTTGTGAATATGGATGTTCCTCCTCCCACCCGAAGGCACTGCTCCCATCCGCCAAATGCCTTTAGAAAGAGTTGTGCCATGATCAAAGGGTTCTGTTACCACCTGAACACTTAGGGTGGCACCGGCAGTGGCTGCACGGACTTACAACAGGGTGGCAGGGCTCGGGGGCAAGCGTGGTATGGCCAGCCCTGCCACATCCTCACAAAAAGGGAGAGCACGATGGAAACCAGAGGTTTGGGGGGAAAAAACTGCTTGGCTCTTTTCCATAAAAAAGGGTGAAAGGAGTTTTGGGCATCAAAACCAACCCTGTGAGCACAGAGGGAACACAGCTTAAATCCCTAAGCCCCCTTGAGGCCATGCACTCTCCCTTGCCACCCACCTTTTGATGACAAAATGGATGTTGTGCCTCTCCTCCAGTATCCGCTTGAGTTTGGGGACGCCGTAGGTGCAAGGTCTTTTGAAGGGTATTTTGTCCGGGATGCCGATGATTTCCACGGCCTCGGGGTCACAGGCAATCTTGCGGTATGGGACGGGGACCATGTGGTCTAACCCCAAGGCTTCGGCTGAAAGGTGAACACATGGTTTTCACTTAAACACACGCTTTTCCTTTTACAGATGATAAAACGAAGGTGTAAAGGCTTGAACTCCAGAAGAGCGAGTGCCTCCTGCCCTCTTCTCCTTTGCTTGTCCTAGAAGGTGAGCCCCGTGAACAGCTCCCCCATGGGAGATGGTACAATGGGGGGACAATGCAGCAGCAAATGCAGCTAACGGTGTCCTCCAGAACCCCCAAATAGGCCCAGCGTTGCTCAAGCCAGGGGCAAGCTGGCCCACGTGCGGTCCCCAACCTCCCCGTGCCTGCAGCTGGTTGCTGAGCTATATAACTCGCAAGTTGCATAGCACATATATGAATTGTAAGTTGTAGAGCTCATCTATAGCCCATACAGAACTCACGAGTGACACAGCAGGCATCTGTAGCCCATACAGAACTCACAATTGACACAGCAGACACCTATAGCCCATCTATAACTCGGGAATTATAAAATGAATTAAAAAGAACAGCCTGATGGGGATGGCCCAGGCAGCAAGCTCCAGCCCATCAGCCCATTCCCGAGCAATTTCCCAAGCTTACAGCTGCCCAAATGCCCTGGAACTAAACCAAAAGTGCTGCCCACGGCAAGGGGAGCACCAACGACACCCGTAAGCTGTGCAGGTGGAAAAAAAAGCAGCTGCAACACCAACCTTCTTTTTCCCTGTCACGCTAATGTAAAATGGCCGCATGGCACCGCTCCCTCTCGCCTGCCGGAGCTGGCGGTGCTCGGCTGCCCTGACCCGGTGTGCCACGCTCCAAACCGGGGCTGCTTTACAGCCCAGTTATAAATTCCTCAACGGTGGAGGGAGGGGGGGGGCTCCAGATAGAAATATTGACATAACCTTCAGCAGACACCCAGAGACTGGGAGCTGCTGGGCTAAATGTGTTAGGATGAGAAGGGAGCTCTAGCATATGGCTTCTGCTGCTGTGTTAGGGAACAAAAATGATTGCTATATAATGATATGCAAACCACAAGCGCTGCAGATGCATAATGGGATATTAACTCCTACTCACCATATCTGCTGTTAAACAGAATTTGCACGCACTCCCTAAGGGTGTTGATATCTTCGGTTTCTTTTATAAAACTGTCCCACTTATCTATCAAAACAAAATATAAGAAATAAGGAACTTCCATATGGTTCGTACACAGCAGATGCACTTTTCTCCCGCGAAGCGCTGGGAAACAGGAACAAGACTTTGCTGCTTTAAAAATAATGATTTCCCTCTTCCTGAGTGGATTTTGCCAGGCTGGCAGACAAGGTCTGGGCTTCCCCAGCTCCAGCCCCAGCCCCAAGCAACCTCCGCTGCAGCCGTGCATGTGCAAAGCAGATTCCTAAGAAATGACCCCATAAAACTTCTCAACCCTGAAATGAAAGACCCTCCGGGACACAGCAAACTCAACCTGAAACGAACCTTTGAAAGGTACGGCCGTTTCACAGAGGAGCTTTTTATCTCCTTCTCTTCTTCCCAACTTCCCCACCCGTATTTTTCCCCTTTATTTAACACAGGCAGACGAGGGTTGTGATGTAAACATGTCAGCATTTTTAGGTTGCATTTCCCTTGGGTGGGGTGAAGGTGGGGAAATGGCAGAGTCCCCTCTCCGTTGCTGATCCCCCCCCCCAGGCACTGCTGCAGAATCACACCGGGGTTAGTGGGTTTCAGTTATTTTGAAATAATGCCAAGCTTTCAGCCCCTCTTTGCTGTTTGCAGCTCAGGCAAACGGCTTCACCCAAAGCCGTGCATGAAGCCAGGATGGGCTTCCCCAGCCTGCCGGCAGTGCTCGGGGACCAAGCATCACAGAGGCGGCAGGGATGAAGGTCTTGGCTGTGATGCTGAGGCACACAGCAAGTAGAGGGAATAAATCTTGCCACTGCAGCACCTCCAGCGCTGCCAGGTCCCTGGAGCAGATAGGAGACCGCTGGGGAGCGATGGGGCCAGGGGACACCTTTCCCTAATTGCTGGCTGCTGGCTGCCTCCGGTACCGGAGCAGGACACAGACCTGTCTTGTCGTGGACGATGGAGAAGAGGATGCGCTTGGACGAGTGCACGTTCTGGATGAGAGGACCTCCAGAGACAGACGATTTCTGTCCTGGACAAGAGGGGAGACAAGGAGAAAGGGCTGATGAGAGCCTGACCGATGCTCCGGGCACCCGAACAAGCCCCCGGGTGCTGTCCCCCGCCAGTGACGCTGACCCGACCCTTCCAGCTCTCCTCCATGCACCCTGGCCTGTGACCACCCGCCAGGGTCCTGGCCACACCAAGCCCCCCCATGCACCCCCCTGGGGGGCAGCACCCAGTGTTTCAGGGCAAAGATGGGGGTGCGCCCTGTCGGCACCTCACAGGCACGCGGGGAGGGGCTGGGGCGGCACGGCATGGCATGGCGGGGGGCCCTCATCTCCACAGGGGCTGAGCTTTGCACAGATTTTCATCCAAGGATGGCCAAAACACCGGGGCCTGTCCCCGGCCAGCGCCTGCGGGGGGTGGGCTTCACAGCAGGCCCCCGTCTGAGAGCAAACTCCAGGCTATTACCACAGCAGTCGCTGTACTCCTGTGAGGAAGGCACCTTCAGCTCTCCCGCCGGCCTGGGCAGCAGCGCCTCGCCCGCCATGTTGGGCCCGGGCAGGCTGGAGGACACCTCTTGCTTTAGGTCGACGGCGATCTGGGCCGGCAGCGAGACGCCGTACAGAAAATTGGTGACGGCGACGGCGGAGGGGGTGTCCTGGCCGGGGGGTTTGGCCACGGGACCGTTGGCACCAGAGTCTCGGCCGCCCTTGGAGGTGAGGGAGGGACAGGTCAACTCCACACCGGGGTTTGGCTCTCGGCTGGGCTCCTCTGCTGGCCTGAGGGGAAGGAAGGAAAAAAGGGGAAGAAAAATCAGATTCCTTTCGGTCCCAGGACGAGCAAGGGTGTGGAGGGGGAAGAGCCATGCCTGGGAGGGTGGGACACGCTGCGCCACGGCTGCCCGGCTCTTTGTTTCAGAAATTACAGCCATCACCCAATACCTTGAGCTTCTGCAGCCACCTGGACCCTTTTTGTCTTCTTTAAGTGGGGCAGGTTGGTCTTAAGGTACTTCAACGCATTTTTATTAGCTAGGGCAAAGCTGCCTAGCTCCACGGTCCGGTGCATTTAAGGAGTAAAACGATTTGTGACAGTAACAACTTGACTCTGTCTCCTGTCCCAGCCCCCAGGACCCATGGCACCTTCAAGGGGGACCTCAGTCAGCCCAGGGACGAGCTTCAGACCGAGGAAGCCCACGTGCTTCACATGAGACAGGCGGCCGCAAGCTCACAGATGGCTCAAATTCTGCGTGTCCTACTTTTAGCTGTCTCAGCCTGATTTTCCAGAAGTGCCGAGCCTTCAGAGGAGGTATTTGGTAGCGCTCAGCATTTCTCTGAATGGATCTGAGGTGCCGCCAGCCAGGCAGAGGCAGAGGAAATGCGCCTGAAACCACCAAGCCGCTTGCAAAAACGTGGCCAAAATGGGGAACTGGCCCCGCCATGGTCCCCCACCTCCCTCCTCGCCTGGCGTTAAAAACCCAATTTCAGTCTGGGAAGAAGCCCGCAGCATTTACGCTGGAAACCCCTCTGGAGACAGGAAAGCACTTAGCTTTCTGCAGCGGAAGTTTTGGCGGAGACACATAAAGTGATGCGGTTAATGCGCATGTTTACATGCGCTTATTATAGGAACAAGTCCGAAACAGTCTCGAGCCACCTGACACTGATGAGCCTCCAGGCTGGACCCAGGTTTCTGGGTCTGGGAGAGAAGCCAGCACATGGGAAGGACCCTCCTTGCCTGCTCTGCACAAAATCTCTGCATTGTCTGGCTTTGTAACAGCTGCCATCCCAAGGGCTCACTGCCCTCCCGCCCCTTGGGGATCCCCAAAATTACCTTTTTAGCCTGAAACGGATGCTGTGGCTGTGTTCTAGGATGGCCATCAGGGATTTCACATCGTACTCCATGGGCTTCTTAAAGCTGATTCCCTCAGGCAAGCCAGCGACTGCCAGCGAGCCCGGCTCTTTCAGGAACCTCTCGTATGGCAAAGGGACCACGCTGCTCTTCCCCACAGCTTCACCTGAGGAGGGGACAGAGTTACACACCAATGGACACCTCGTGCCTCCGGCCACGGCCGAGCCAGGCTGGAGGAGTAAACTCAAGAGGCAAGAGATACCAACGGAAACGTTACGAGAAGAAAACCTCTTCCTACCTCTGCAGTTAGTATGCACAGCCCTACAAACCCTTTCTAGAAGTGCTAACTAATAAAAAACTCACAAAAGCCAATAAGCAGATGTCTCATCTTTTGGGCTGCACAGTAAAATCCTCAGCTGGGGTCACTTGGCCACAAGCTCACCCCCCAGGAACGCCCAGACGCGTGCCAGTGAGGAATGTGGCTGCTGGCAAGCCAGAAGGGAGCTGAAAGCTGACAAAGGAGGCTGAAGGGCTCACACTGATTTTTATCTCATGTTTACCAAGATATTCTGGGAACCTTATTTTCAGTCAGTTTTCTTATTTTACCTCCTGGAAGAATCAAAAGTACTTTGCTTGCTGTTGCTGTCATACAGCCTCGATACACTTTGAAGGACAAGAAAAAAAACCCAAACCCCAACAGTCTCCCTCCATCCCACCATTCACAGGCAGCACGAACATCGACACATTTGACTGCGCAATTGCATCCAGCAGCACAGGAATCCCACCCGCTCCCCTTGATTTGGGCACAGAGCTCCTCCATGTTCCCACCAGGCGGGGTTGTACCTCTAAGACCAAAATCTCCCCAGGCAGTCGGGAGCAAACTGCTTTCCCTTCCCCAGCAGCAGCAGATGACCAGCGAGCATCACAGCTATACAGAGCTTTTCTAAATCAGCTAAAAAGTCCACATGCCCAAAGTGGGCATGCTTAACAGTGCTCTCCAGGCAAGACACTGACAGAAAACCAGTTCCCTCTGAAGAATTTCAAAGAATGGCCAAAACCCTTGAGCTACTCTCTGTGGAAAAATTACTTTGGAAACCACCCCAAGTCTCCGTGACCAATAAACCTGGTGCTGAAAGCATGAAGCAGAAGAAACAGCCATGCAGGAATGCGACCTGTCTGGCAAAGCAGCGTCCAGATGCAGAACATCTGGTTGCATGGCAAGGTGTCTGTGCCTTCTCCTCCAGGCTGAGGGGCAGGCAGAGGAGATTATGGAACCTTTAAAGAGCTGTGGGATTCCATATTGTTGGTTTTCTTTAAAATCTTTTCCTTCTCTCTTCTTTAAGGAAAAAACCCCAAAACCCACACCAAAAGATCTTACAGAAGCCCTGGAAATCCTTGTGACACCGTCAGCCAGTCCTTATTAAAAGTGATTTCTTCAACATATTCTTTGAAGGAACGCGTGATAACTAACAACGTGCGACTTGCATGAGCCATCAAGACTCCTTATAGGCGGCATGGATAATGTTTTAATTAAGCCAATAACAGAAGTTTCAAAACGAACCTTTGAACCACAACACCACGAGTACACTTTCTGCAAGCTGACAGTTTCCCTGCCCCGATGTGCCAGCTCTAGCGGCTTTCCACCTCCCTCCATCACCTCTCTTCGTGATGGGGAGAAGCTCCCGACGCCCACGGAGGCTCCTTATCAACCCAACACTCAGTAACTCCCCAAACATATTTTTATGGGGAACGCGTTACTGTCAAAGTGACCTTCACCAAGCCTCGCGCTGCCGTGCAGAGGCTCACGGTTTAGCTAAAGAGAGACAATAATCATCATTAATGCCTGTTTAATAGAAGCCGGCGGTAATCAGTCATCCTGTTGGCGCAGAGATTACCCGGCTCTGGAGGGAATACGCGATCTTTTTGACTGAGCATTTTCTAAGATTTTTTTGTTTCCAATCCCTGTTGATGGGAGGCGACTAAAAGGATAAAAAAGAAAAAAATAAGAAAGATAACTGTTAATTTCTGACAGCCCTCTTGGTGTTGGAAACAGAATCACCCTGGGGCACTTATTATCTCCTGCGGTATTTCTCCCCACTCAACCAGGAGAGGTTCTTCCCAATGGGCATGCTGAGAGGGGAGCATTCGCCCAGCGGGTTTCACCATTGAGCGGCTCTGGGATGGAAACAGCTGATCCTACTGAATCAGCAGCAAAGCCAGAACTACACCCAATGCCAGAATTACACTCAAAAAGCAAGAACTACATCCAGTGCCAAAGCTACACCCAACACCAGGGCCAAAACCACCAGCCTAGGGATGCCCAACCTCCTCCTGCTGTGGCAACACTGGCCACCCCACGTTGGGACCTGGCCAGCTTGTCCCCGCACACATCCACACACCTCGCCAAGGTAAAGAGCATCACAAACCCATCCCGACGGACGGGCTGCCTGGTTTGTTCGTGGGATGCACCCTGATCAGGCTTTTTTATGCAATTATATATTTATGGTATGTCATATACGAATAATTCCCACATTCCCAAGAGACCTGCAAAGCCTGGCACTCTCCCAGCTCTGCAGCTCACAGCGGGGATCCAGCCAGTGCTGAAACACCCTCCCCACCCTGCTCCCTTGGCTCTTCTGCATTGCCCCTTCCTTCCCTCTTGGGCCCAGGCTTTTGAAGGCAGTCAGAGGGTTTGATTACCGCCGTTAATGGAAATATCACCTCCAAGTCCTCTAAGTGGTTTCAGAAAACCTCGGTGACTGTCAGTCCCTGAAGAAAGGGATACCATCTCCCTTTTCTGTCTGTGAAGCCCACGGCAGGCGCTGGTGGTGAGCACTGAATGACAGCCAGCAGCAGCAAAGCCTGCGCAGGGGCCCAGGGCAGCTGGTGGGAGCACCCGTTATCCCCCTCCCGTGGTGTGGGAGTGCCTGTTCCCAAAGCCAGCACACAAACAGGGGCAATGCCCGCGCTTCAGGCTCAGGGAGACCCGCATGGCCCCAGCAGGGCTCGGTAGCACACCCCAAATCCCAAATGGTGATGGGGAGTTGTGCCCCGGAAAGCAAAACACCCAGTTCTGCAGCTGGTCCAGCCACATGGCCTGAACTGCCCCGAAGCACCACGCAGGACTAATTCAACCTGCTGAGCAGTGCAGGGCAACGTTGGGGCTCGCCACACCGTTTTCACAACCCAACCTCGCTTTTCCTACCCGGGTCAGTGTGTGGCCCTAGAGGTGCTGCTGGGGGACAAGCCGGGGGCATGGCCTCTACCCCCAACCATGGGGGCTCCAGCGGGGACCTCCCGAGCAAGAAGCGCTGCTGCCGCTTGAGCCTCCACAGATTGGGCCCAGAGGGAGCTCTGCAACCCACTGGGTTACACATCAACAGCCATATGGTCATCTACATTTTAATTGCAGAAGCTTTATTGCTGGGGATGATGCATGTGCTGGAACGGCACCAGCTCGTCTCTCGGAGCCGGGGCTGCAGGGCCGCCTGCTAGAAAAATCATCTTTTTTTTCTTTTAAATAGACTTGCCAGGGAAAAGGGTGAGAGATTCTCTGCAGAGCCCCAACACAGCGCTTATGAAAGAGGTATTTGTGTAGATGCGGCATCAGGGAAAAAGCTTGAAAATCACCCTCAGGGCATGGCAGAGGCTTCCCCTGGTCGGGCAGCACAGAGGATGCTCCCCTCAGTACAGGGATATTTTTTTTTTGCCCAGTTTGGGGCTGGAAAGTGAAGAAGCAATGGCCAGATCTCATCTCAACACAACGCTAACCCTATGCAGGAGCACGTCCCACCACGCTGCCCCTGCCAGGTGCCTGCTCCCTCGCTGGGGAGCCGGGCTGGGGCCAAAAGCCGCATCTGGCAGCAGCGCTGGGCAGCTCAGCGAGCCCCAGGGGCAATCCAAATCCCCAAATGGAAGCGTGAAGGTTCTTACTATAAAGCACATCAAACACTTCCTCTACCATCTTCCTGAGGAGGTACACGTCTGATCCCTGGTCCGGGGAGACCCTGAGCACGCTTCGCCCGCACTCCTTTGCCTTCTTCTGAGCCTCCACATCCTGCTCCTTCCTCTGCTGGACTCCTGCGGAGGTGAGAGGAGAAAACGGGAGATGCTGCCGTGAGAAAAGGGTTTGTGGGCCATGCCATGCATGCTTTCGAGTGGCTGTGAAGCAATCAAACCCACCAGGTGAGTCACACCAGCTTCAGCCAAGGCTGAATGCATCCCTGCCCACCAAACTCCAGGTAAGACAGCGTCTTGTGGGCACCGGGTTCCTCACCGCCCCCACAGCATCAGCAAAGTCCTCTGGCTGGGCAGGCAGGTGCCCTGGGCCTCCCACCCAGCTAGCTCCCTGGCTCGGATGGGGTCACAGCCCCCGGCAGCCCTCGACGTACAGGGGAAGGTGCTGGCATGGGCAGTGGTGCCAGCAGCGCAGCTGGGAGTGGAGTCGGTCATCCTGTGTGTGCCCCCCCCTTTCCTGGTTTTACCCTCTCAGCTGCACTGAAACTGTTGTGATTAATTGGGCAGCACATTTCTTTTCTCTGGTTTCAATCTGCTTAGCCTTCAATCTCTCAGGAAAAGAAAATCCGCCTTTCTTGGAGGCTTTTTTACCCTTCAGCGTCTCGTAGCTCAGTAATACCAGCTATTTCCTGCTAATTTCCCCCATTAAACCTCAAATAAAGCATATCTTCAGCAATGACTTCCTTGCATCTCTAAACGTACAGAAAATTAAACACTACAAGTGCATTATTGCTGTTCTATCCAAAGCAATTCGCAAGGGATTTTCGGTGGCGAAGGACTAATTCCTTCATCATCCTCAACAGGCTCCTGCCAGTGAGCGGCCCTGGATGCTGCTGGGTGCTCAAGGAGGGGATTGTGGATCCCTCCCGGGAAAAGAGCCTGTGGCTGGGACATCGCTGGGATGGGGGCGAGAGCAAGCTGGGGCACCCACAGAACTAGCCATAAGAAAGAGGACAGCCACCCAACACCAGGCAACCTCTGGCAAGCTCTGCAGGCCTCCCACAGCACAGGGACACGGGCCCTGGAAAACTTTTTTGAGGTGTTTTACCAAGGTGGTGAAACACATCTGCATCCACACCCTCTCATGAGTGACTCTCCCTCCTGGCTGCGCGCTAACTCTCCTCCATTGACATTAATCCTGATCACTGTCAAGTCCCCTCGTGCATCAGGAAAGGCTGAGCCAGAGGTTCAGATAAAGGAAGGCGTTCAAGTGAGGTCTGCGCACCCAGAGAGATAAGAGGCTTCTTACATCTCCCAGAGATGTCTGCTTTAGATTATTTCAGATCCTTTCTAAGGGGGCAGCTAGACCATAAATCAGAGGCACTTTCAGGGATGCTTTCCACTGCGTGCCAGTTGTAAGAGCTTTACGGAGCTGAGCTGAGCCTGGGCCATTTATAATTCAAGACAGAGTTATCACGTTTCACCCTGTCTCCAACATCAGCTGCTTCGCCCGAACCCCATCGTCACGACTATGTGCTTTCAACCAGATGTGACCATTTCATTTTGACAAAGGTGTAAATGAAACTAAAGGAGAGGGGAATCGGGATCTAATGTCAGGCACCTTGCCGCAGCACAGCGGTAGGTCACTGCCTAGGATATATGTATATATAGTTCTAAAAGTGAGATTTGCAGATGGTCATCAATATTGTGAGCTGTAGCAAGACACAGTTGGCATTTAATATCTATGAGGGAGCTCTCTCCCGCTGGCCATCCCGCTGCCGCTCACCGCCGGGGACCTCCTGCCTCTCACAGGTGGTGGGAAGAAGAAGCAGAGTCAACCGTGAATGCAGGAAACATCCCCAAAATGCCTCCTGTCCTGCAAAACGCAACGCACCAAAGCAAAGAACAACTAACAGCGGCTGTCCTGGCTGCGAGTGCGTGGCAGAGGTGGCAGGCAGCTGCCCAGAGCAGGCAGGACAGGGGCGCAGAGCACAGCCTTGGCAGGGAGACGCTCCTGCAAAGCCGTGCTGGCTCACCCCGCACATGTGTGGTGAATAACCCGAGCAGACAGCGACCCTGGCAGCTTTACAGCGCTCATGTTTTCACTAGAGCAAACCCTTCCTGAGCAATCTCTCCAGTGGATTAAGCACCAATATGGTTTCCATCAACACGGTGCGTGTGCACACACAGCCAGGTCGTTTCTCCCCACTGACATCCCACCATGGGCAGCGTGTGCGAGCAGATGCAGGACTGGGGTTCCCCCAGGTCTGGGGTCTGCCCCGCCCCCCCCCAAGCCAGATCCCATCCCAGCTCCTGCACGGAGTGGGGAAAGCAGCAGCTGGCGTGCCGTGGCTGACACCGTCCAGTCCAAGAAATACGGGTCCCCATTTACAGCAGAGGTCCCACCTTCCCCTCAGCTCCCAGGCTGTTTTCAAGGAGCTGGCAGAGGCATGGAGCTGGGACAGA
This sequence comes from Falco rusticolus, assembly GCF_015220075.1. Lineage (NCBI taxonomy): Eukaryota > Metazoa > Chordata > Aves > Falconiformes > Falconidae > Falco > Falco rusticolus. The sequence continues at coordinate 23,446,798 of NC_051187.1, read as the reverse complement.
GGGCTGGGTGCCAGCCTCGCCACATGCAGGGCTTCCACCAGTCACACACGGCCCTGGTGTCTCTGATCTGAGACCGGGGAGACCACAGCTCCTGCTCAGGGCTCCCTTTCACCACTGTTAGCCCCTCAAAAAAAAAAAAAAGCAACTCCACAACCAACGTTCCCAGCTCCCAAATCCATCCCTGTTTTTCCAAAACCAGGAAAAAAGCCTTGGCTCAAGAAAGCCTCTCTGGGGGATCGCTAGGACAAACTATTTCTGCTAAGTCCCCAAAAGCCACTCCAGCACACTGGCCGTGCTGCCGCAGGCTGAGAGCACCGGGGGAGCAGAGCAGCCATCCAGCCCCGTGCCATCCCAGGGATGCTTCAGAGAGGCGAGCTGGGGCGCACGGTGCCCCCCCTGTGAGGGAAAAGGCTCTGGCCGTGGTTCCCACACGCTTTCTCCATCACTTCCACCACTGCTCAGCCCCATGGACAGACAGCAGTGTGGTGCCCCCCTGAACCACAACGTCTCCGTGCGCAGGGGGGTCCCAGCTGCCACAACTGCAACACCAACCTCGTTACGGGAGAAGACCGTGCTGGTGCGGATACTCACGGCAAAACTTCTGGAAATCAGCTTGCAGCTCCTTGCGGGTGCTGAGGAAGACCCGTCCCTTCTCGGTGCCCACCACGAAGGCGCTCTCCTCGTGGACGGCGATGCAGGCCACCTCTGCGTTCAGCTTGGAGAGCGCCGAGCACTGCAGGGAGGCAACCAGGTCAAAGCGGCTGTGGGAGCATCCCTGCTTGGCACCCCCCTGCCATTTTCCAGTGGGATTTTTTGCTTCCCATCAAAAGATTCCCCCATCAAAAGCAATGTTCTGGGTTGGGTCAGAATTTTATGGGGTTTATGACATCCCCAGCAACTTTACAGCTCCAGAAGGGCATCCAGCTGCACTGTGCTTTGCTGGAAAACAAGAACTATTTACCCATCATTTCGCTTCACTTTTTCCTATCCTAAAAGTAAACATTTTATAGTATTTCTTTAAAGGAAAACATTCCTGTAAAAAAAAAAAGCCACCAACCAACAACAATTTGTATTTTTCCACCAGCTCTAATGAAATAAGGAGCACGGGAATCTTATTTCAGCTGCAGAGCACTAATATGGTCAAAGTCTGGATTAGTTGAACGATTCTTCTTGTACAGTTATGCAAAACATTAAAGAGATGGAAAAGACTTCCTCCATTAATCCATTTTATGTAACATGCGCTTCCTGCTCTACATAATACACACGTATATGAGTTTTTATTATTATTATTTTTTATATTATAAAAGTTATGCAGTGCTGGCAGCCTGAGTCATATTCCCATAGCTATAGCACTGACACTATGAAGATGCTATCCCCAGGTCACGATTTAAATGGGTAAAAGGGGGGGTTTCCCATCGCCAGTCCCAGTTAGACACATCGCCTGCCCCTGGCACCGTGGAGGGGCTGGAGGATGCTGGCAGCCAGGGGGAGAGCAGGACAGCAGCTGCCCAGGGACCAGCTCCCCCTGAGCTACCTTCAGCTCCCTGCACACATTTCCAGCGAGCTTGAATTGCGTGGGCTTAAACCAGTCTCTATACTGGGTCATTTTAGCTCCTGCTCACCTTCTTCGAGAAGGAGGTATTGAATCACATCGCCCAAAATAGATATTTTTACGAAAGCACCTTTCAAAAACCAGTAGCAAATGAAAGCATTTTGTTCAAAGAGCCCAATACATAAAAAATAAACACAAAATCTAAGGGATGTGAGAACTGGAGGCAGACCAAATCCAAACCCTATGCCCGCTTGGTGACACGCATGTGGTGCCGTGGTTTATTTATCACACACGCAGGCAGCCAGGATTCAGTGGGTGCAGAGCCTGGTGCTGGTGAAGTGCTGGGATAAAGGCTGAATTTCAGGAGCAGCCTGGCCCCCTGGCCCTGGTGTAAGCACCTAATGAGGACTGCGGTATAATGTATATTCGTTAAGAAGCCAAACTATGATAACACAATTTGCTGTACAGGATGGCATGTATATAAATCACCAAAGCTGCCTGGGGTGGGTCAGCGCTGGGGAACCTGCTCCTTAGTGGGGCGGTGATGGTCAAAGAGAAGGAAATTAGTAGGAGTGAAAAAACCCCTACCTGCACAGAGAAGACAACACATCCAAGACAAAAATATTAAATGTGACTTGGCTTTAAAAAGGAAGGGCTATTTAGCACGTCGCATTGCATTAGACAGTTGTTACTACACACCCACTTTCCCTTCTTGATCACATTCACAGTTAAAAATAAGATTAGCTCTGGTCCACAAGACTTAATCCAGACAGTTATCTTGTTTATGTAAGCACGGCTGACTTAGGCAAGGTTTCCACCGGGAATTCTACGTCAAAAGATATGAAAGTTATTTTCTTTGTTCTCGGAGATAAAAGCCATTGTTCTCCTGTTGTGTAAAAGCTCACGGTAACATTGGTAAAACATCAAGAAAAAACCCAACCAACCACCCTACATTCAGTTGATACCAACATAAATATTAATGGGAAAACAATACACATCTGAGATTAACTTGGGCTGACTTTATGATCCTTATGGCTGTCAGGGCAGAAGAGGATTTTTATTTCCCAGCTCCAGCAACTCCCTGGGCTTTCTGGCAGTGGAGGCGAGCGGGACGAGCTCGACAGCGCTCCTGCTTCGGCCCTGCTCCCAGCCAGCCCCATCACAGGGAGGTGAAAGGATGGAGGGGGACGGGAGCCTTACCATGGAGTCTAAGGCAGACACTAAGCTGGTGATGATTTCGTCTTTCTGGGGAAAAACCATATTCCACCGGTCAGCTCTGGAGGTGCCAAGAGTCACGTCTAAAGGCTTCCCTGCCAGGGCCATATTCACCTGAAAACAGGAAAAAAAAAGATTTTTAGATATGCATCCCTGTTACTAATGGAGAGCCAGTGCTGAGCATCACCAGTGCAGCCCCATCACCGGCGTGTGCCATGGGCTACGGCGCAATGCTGGCATAGACAGAGAGGAAACTGAGGCACTGAGAGAGGCCAGGGCCAGCCCGAGCCCCATGTTCCCCACGTCTCCTCTGCTAAAGGCAGCTAATTGCAGACGCTGCTGAGCCATAAGCAAACCCCAGAGCCAATGCTGTGTGTCCCAGCAGCGGCCAGGTCACCTCTGCCCTCGGGTCTCACCCCTGGGGAGAATCCACCACTGCGTGGGGCGTGCTGGACGCCTGCCTGGTGGGACAGCCCGGCTGAGCAGGCTGCGGCCGTGCCGAGCTGGAGGATGCCATGCTAAAGCAGACACGGAGCGCTGGCGTGCCCGAGCTCTGCAGGCAGCAGAGAGCAGGGGGTGATGCATGCGTCCCCGCACAGACCCCCGTGCTGGTTGTCCCCACGCCTCCCTCCCCATACCCTGGGCAAAAGGACAGCCTGGCAGCCAAAGGTTTCCCTGAAATGGGCCAAAGCCACAGGGTGCTCTGCCTTCACCCCAAGGGAGAGAGGCAGCTCGTGGTGAGGGGCTCCACCATCACATCATCCCACCCGCAGCGCCTGGGGGACCGTGCTGGTGAGAGCAGGACCGGGCAGTGCGCAGGGACCCTGCACCCAAGAGGGGCTCAGCCCCAGGAGCTCCATCCTTCACTGCAAAACGGGGGAAAACAGGGAAAAATGCGTGCTGGAACTGCACCAGGTCCCTGCGCCCTGGTGTGCCCATTTCACCATGACACACAGCGATGCTGGCACTGCAGGGGAAACTGAGGCAGGGGCTTGCCCCGCATAAATCACCCCACTCCCACACTGGGGCACCCACACCTGATACAGCATCACTCCCCAGCACCCAACACAGTCCCTCCCAGCTATTGCCCCTCCACCTGTAGGGCAGCGTCCTGCTGCCCAGCTTTAATCCTGCGAATAAAGGGTGGCAAATTAGCCGGCAACACTCAGGAGCCACTCAAACCAGATCGTAAATCATGTGCTCACAAGCGGATAAAAGAGGCTGGAGAATTTCTAACAAGGCTAGACGGGCAGGAGCCAGGGAATATGAATGAAGCTGCCTGCACATAACTCGATTTGCGGCTCAGTTGATAACCACAGCCGCTCAGCCCTGCTGAAAACGAGGGGTAAAAGTCAGCAGCAAAAACCCAAATTCACCTTCCCGCCCTGGTCTGCACCCACGTCCAAGCAGAAGGAATCTGCACGCAAAGCAGGGCTGTGCTGCCCCACGCAACTGGGGAAATGGGGGAAATGGGAGGTTTGGGCCCAAAACAGCAGCACCCCCCACCCCACCCCCCCTCACCCCACCCCCCTGCCAGCATCTCTAGCATCTCTGCAGGTGCCCGAGCATGCTCAGGGCAGGGGTTTTCTTAATGAAGCTGATGGACAGCTCTTCTCCCCCAAGATCTTGGGGGAAATAAAACCAGAACCAGGCACCAGCCTGGCAAACAAAGCAGGAAACTGAGCTCATGGTCCTGCAGCCTGGGTGCTACCGCCCTCTGGCACAGCCCCGCCGACGTCCCCACGCTGGGGACAGGGCTCTGCCAGGCACCTCCAGCATCACCAGGATTGCAGCAACGAAGGAAATGATCCACCCTGCTCCAGTCCCGCGGTCTGGGCATGCACGGATGGACGGGTGGACAAGGGACCACTTCACATGTAAGCTCCCGAGCAGCTCCCTGCACACAGCCCTGCCAGCGCACGGAACTCATGATTCCTTCTTTTAATCAATGCCGTGTTAATAAGCGGTGCCTTGTCGCAGCTGGCAGGGAGCAGCACGGCAATGGCAATGCCGGTCCTGAGCCGCTGCTCTCCTGGCTCCCAGGACACCAGGCAGCTGCAACCCTGGGCTGGGGACCTGGGGGCTGCCATCGGGAAAGGACCCAGTCCAGGGTGCATCATAATGCCCCCACAAGCACCCACTTGGAAAACAGCCTTATTTGGATGCCCACACGTATTTTGGAGTGCCCTAATTATTATTAAATATGACTGTTATGACAGGGATGTTCTTGCCACTTTCCAGTGGCATTTTGGAGAACTGGTCCCGGCCTCGGTGGGGCTGGTCGTGGCCCCTCCGAGACCTGAAGCTGCACCAACCTGCTTGGCCATGGCCTCCCACGGAAAGCGGCACTTACGGGGAAGAGATGCTCCTCCCTCAGCTGCAAAATGCAAAGCCACAAGCTGGATCCAGCCCCAGAGGGAGAACCAAAGGGAAAGCCCAGGATAACATCAGCGGGAAGTGGGGCAGGGTCCCTCACCCACTCCCTGCTCTGCAGAGACTGGGACAAAAGTAATCCTTTTCACCTGGCTGAGGGTTTCATAGAAAGGGAGAATCACTCAACAAGAAAAAAAATTATAATAAAAATATGACCCAAGTAATACAGCAGGACTTTAAGGGATGGAGGGGACAATATTCCTGGTAAAGCTTTTAATCATTTGTGGTCACGAAGAGCAGTGACAGCAGATTTAGAAAAGGGGGAAATAAAAGGGATGAAAAAAACTTCACGGCAAGTGCTAGGCTTATACAAATCAAATTAAGACATACAGCTTGAAGTTGTTTGTCTAATCAAAGGGAAAGTAATCTTTAGGAAAACTGGGGTAAACCATTCTTATAGCAGTTAGGGCCGGCAGCAGGGAGCGAGGTGGGTAGGATGGGTGCAGAGCATTCCATTCCCTTCCCAGGACTCCACATGCCCATCCTGCTGAAATCCCACCCCAAGGCACCCACCAAGGGATGAGTTCCCCCTCCCAGCCCACAGTGGGGGCTCAGCTCCGGCCCCAGCCCCATCCCACCTCCTAGGGGCGCAGGGTGACTCAAGGACTGTCACACTGCTGTCATGGGGCCAAAGCAATGTTTGCAGATTGTTTTTATTTTTATATATAAGAAACAAAATTATATTTTATTTTATTATTGTTGAATTATTTCCCCCTCTCTCCAGAATGATTCTTGCAGGGATAGGATGAGCAGTGCAGGGACAGGGGTGCTGCACCATAGGCGGCACAGGATGCCGTCGCCTGCTCGGCTCTTACAACACCTTCCTCACCTCCCTTTATAATCCTGGGAAAGATTAGAAATTTGGCCCTGGGGGAGTTTCGCTCGTGAATCACCTGCGCAGCAGCAAAGGCAAACCCAGGCGTGTGGGGAGGCTCCCGAACCCCTGCAGAAATGGCAGCGGTCCCCCCAGCCCCGCGCCCGCAGCAGGCGCATCCCCTCTCCATCCCTCCGACCGCTGCTGCAGGGCAGCATCTCTCCCCAACATAAACATCCTCCCGTCTTGCACGCTGCGTCACCATTTCCAAAGCGTTTCAAGAAAACAAAACAGTAAAAGAAAAAAACGAAACCAAAACCAAGCCAATGACAACCCCCCCAAAAGAAATTTCTAAGCAGAAAACTGTCTCGTTATAGCCCTCAAATTATAAACAGGTTCAATTAGGAGAAATTGAGGGGAGATGACTGTGAGCCAGCACGGTGCGGCTCCAGCATCGCCTGCCAGGCTGGGGCTTGACTCGTGGCAAAGACAGATGCTGGAAGCTCCCAGTATTGACTTAAGGATGGGAGACCTTCCATCTCCCTTCTTGCACATCTTTTCAAGCCTTACAGTGATTTCCACCCCCCCACTACCACCAGAAGCACCAGCATCTTATTTATTAGGCCGAGCTGATGTTTCCACACGGCCATGGCAGAACTTGGGGAAGGACCACCACTGCCATCCTCCCCACAGCTTTCACCTTGGAGCGTAAAAGCCTTATTTAGCATAAACCCCCCAAATCCTGTTCCCCAAAGGAAGCTGGGCGCTCATCAGGGACTCACAAAACTCAGATAAACTTCTTGCTGGCTCTCCCCATGCCCATCACTCCTCTGGGCCACCCTTGCCATCAGAAAAAAAACCCAAACCAATAACCCCTTTTTTATGTATTACCCCAGTGCAGTGAGAGACACCACGAGATGGGAAGAGCCAAATGCCCAGGAGGGACCAAGGACATCCTACAAATGTTTCTTATTACATTGACTTCTACCAATACTGGGTGTTTCTTTCTACCAATACTGGGTTTAAACCAATTCATTTGGGCTTTTTCCTGGAGGTCTACGGCACCTTATAAATGTAACCCTGCCAACTTTCACCACATGAAGCATCTCCTGCAACAAGGAGCTGGTGAGGATACCAGACCACTCAAAACCACTGCAGGGCAAATCATGCAACCACCGGTGCCCTGACCCAAACCCGTAAGTGCCAGGTGGGTGCAACGGCCGCATCTTCCAGCTCAGCCTAAACCACCAGCTGCATCCAAGGGTGACAAGCTGGAGGACACTGGCTCAGCCACAGGACCGAGGTCTGATGGCAAAAAAACCCCAGGGGAGCAGCATGGAGAGCCCCGAAGAGATGCTACCACTGCTGCTTTCTTGCCCTACGGACATTACAGCATCACCACCATGGAAATCCCCCTGTGCGCCCGCCCGGGATGTTTATAAAGCCTCCAACCGCATGGGCTGGCTCCCAGTTCAGGGAGCTAAACAGGAATTTAAATTAATGAGCTTTGACTGTTCAGCGTGGCGCGGGTAGGGGGAGATGAGGGAGACGAAAAAGAATCAAAAAAACGCCCATCGTGCCAGTCCTGGCTGCAGCTCCACACAAGAGTGGCTAGAAATTATCTGCTTATTCCTTTTTCCAGGAAAATTGTGCCTGTTGCTTCAGCAGTGCTGGTGAGACCATGGGAAGCCCAAGTGAGCCAGCCCCAATTTCAGCAAAATAGTTTAAAAAGGAATATAGATGATATAGATATATATATTGGAGGTAGGTCTTGAGATGGATTTTGGGCTATTTACCTCCCCGGGAAGAGGAGGGACAGCCTGGGGTACGTTAGAGCAGGGGAAAGCACTGCTCGGGGTGGGAGACTTTTCAAGGAGGTATCTGGGCTCCAGGGCCACCCGAAATGCTCGACGAGCCACAGGGACACTGGGCACCACATTCAGCTGCCTCCATCCCCTGGGAAGCAAGGGAGCAGGACCGGCACCCACAGCCCGTCTGGAGGGAGGGCAGCCCCTGCGTGTGAACGTAACGATGACCCACATGTAACGATGAGACGACAGTGATTGTATTTGTAATTGCCTTTTACTCCAGGAGGGCATATTTAAAGGGGATTTTTAAAAATTACACCAGCCCTGGAGGATATTTAAGCAATTAGCCCTGGCTATCATTAAGCATGCTTTAAAATCAATCAGGAGCCATCCTGATATGAGCCAGAGGGACAAATAATGTCCTTTGCTAGTGCCGGGACAGCAAACAAGGGGTCTGCCCCTGGTGTCCCCATTGAGGACATCGCTTTGGAGCAGGACCCACACTAAGGGTTATCTCCCCACTGAGGCAGGGGCAGCAACTCGGAAGGTTCTCTGTCCCCCTCCATCATGGAGGCTTTTGAGGTCCCTTTTTCAGCAGGTGGCTGTTAGCAGCGAGGTGCCCAGTGAGCACCCCTGGAACCCACACAAACCACAGCGGGGCAAAAGCCAGGGGTAGGGACCACGCTTGAATTTCATCTTGTAGGTTATTTTTTTTTCTATTCGCTTCCATCAACACCAGTATCTGCAGAACCAGCCAATATACCGAAGCTGTCTCGGGCATGGGAGCACCGTGGCATGGCCCCATGCTTACCAAGTAACTGGCCTTGCGGTTTTTGCTGCAGCGGTGGAGATTTCTGCTCGGCATGGGCAACATGCTCGCGGCAGCATGGCTTTAACCTACCTGTGCCCCCCAGCTAAACCCTAATCCCACACACCCAGCTCAGTGCCCGCCTCTGGCCCCTGTGGCTGCATCCTTTCCATCCCGAGCTGGTGCGGGGCAAAGCCACACAACTCCCACTGCGGCGGTATATTGCTTCATTAGTGATGCTTCGTTAGCAGGCGGTTGGTGAGCTGCACATTCTGCACCGATACCAGTGGTACAGCAGATAACTGTGGTCCAAGGCACTCACAACATGCCCAGAAACACCCTCAAATGTCTAAACACCCCAAAAAGCCCTTAGATTCCTAATCCCTGCCCCATGCATGGGTGCCCCTGCAGTACAGCCCTCCCAGGGCAGGTGGGGGGGCTCTGGGTTCTGGGGGACCCCAGGTGCCACAATGCTAACGCACCCGCTGCAAAAAAGCATCTGCTGAGGACACATCTGCATCCCCCAAAGGTGGGTGCCGGTGCACCCCCAGCCCCATAATCTGGTCCAACTGCTGCCCCATAACTACTGCCAAATCTCTCCCCACATCCACAAACTCCCCCTCTTTTTTTGGGGGGGGGGGGGGGGGGGGGGAGGAGGTGCTACTTTTCAAGCTGATACCTTTTTGCAAAAGCCTGAGAGCAGCAGAGCTGGGAGGCAAACAGCCTCCGGCACACTCCAGGGCACCCGACTGCTTGTGCCCACACACCCCCTGTGCCCGCAGCCCTTACCTCGCCAGCTCTCTCAGACCCCCCGTATTTTTCCCCTAACTCCTTCCAGCCAGGTAGTACCGGGTAGAACAAGCTCCCACGACCGGACACCTCCTCCCCTGTTTTATTTTACCGACAAAACCCAGGGCACCTGCTGGAAAAGCTTCTCACGTACACCCCGGCACCACAACATCCACCGGCATCGCCGCCTCGGCTCTGCTTTCCCAGATAATCTGGTGCCCGCTGTGGTTTAGTCCCACTTAGAAAAGAAGCAAAGAGCAAACCGGGGGCTCCCGTGGGGGACGCGTCCGCTGCATGAATTTAGCTTCCCCCCCCCCCAACCAGGGTGTTGCATTCTGCTGCTGCCTTGGTTTTCTTAAGCCTGGCCTAGGCGGGCACACAAATATAATAGAGTAAAATTACAGTAGGGGTTCTGTCTAGTGCAAAGAGAGACGGAGCGGGATCAAGTGCCCTTCAGAAGCTGCATCTCATCTCCCCCAGGATAAACACTTTCATGTCACGGCGGCTGCTGGGGGGGATCGCTCTGCCTGCGGAGCTCGAGCAGCATGGCTTTCAGCTCTAGACAAGTTTCCACGCCGCAATCTCGTGGCAGGCAGGCACAGAAGCTCTCGCTTCAAGCAACTGCCTCTTCATTTATTAAAGAAATTAATAATAAAAAAAAAAAGGCGGGGGGTGGGGGGAAGTAAGCATTAATCCAAGCGTTCCCACCATTGCAGGGGAGGGATGCTGTGAGCGCTGTGCATGGAAAGTGGCCGTGGCTGGTGGCAGCGAGGCCAGAGATGGACTTCACAGTGCCCAATGGGTGAGTCAAGGCACCCAGCCATGGGGACCTGGGCGCCTGCGTGGCTCTCCGCATTCAGCCTCCCTGCCCAGGGGGATGCCCAGCCCCAAAGCCTGGCCCGTGACGGGGAGCTCAGCACCCCTTCCCACATCAGAGCAAAGCCCGTGCTTTGCCATTCCTAGAAGAAGCAGCGGGCAGCAAGGGCACGGAGCGGCATCCCACGCGCCAGGGCTCGGGTTGCACTTCCCAGAAGCGGGCAGCCGGGGAAGCCAAAATTAGCAGGCGACTAATTCTGCCCCTCGGTACATCCCCTGCTCCTGCACCACCATGACTGCTGCTTATCACCAGAAGATGCCGGCAAGCCCTTGCCTAGAGAAAAAATGAGATGAAACGAGCCCAGAAGCCACAGGACAACTTGCAAGGCAGGTCTTGGGGTTGCACCAAGCTCAGTCCCCAGGCCTGTATCACCTCACCCCCCCCACATCGATACCCGGGTCCAGCTCTGCACACCCCAACGGGCGCTGGGGCAGGGAAGGCAGGCAGATACAGTTCCCAGCCTCCGGTTCAGCGCTGTAAGCTAACGCTGGGGTTATTTAAAGCCCGAGTTTTAGCAGCATTCAGCTACTGGTTGCGTGATCAGGATAAAAAATCGCAATCCTAATTCCTGGCCCCCCGGTGCCTATGGCAACTGGTATCCGTCTCCTTGGAAACTAATCTCGTGGTATTTGAACAATGTACCAAGGGCCTTTAATCTCCCAAACACTGTAAATCTTTATTCTAGCCTGCTCTCCTCCTACCCCAAGAGCCAACATAAAAAGCCCGTTGTTTTCCATGAAGTCACCAAGAGCCTAACTTGAATTTTATATTACACAGACACATCTTTTTGCTTTTTTTTTCCTTCCCTTTCACACCCCCCCCCCCGCTAAATTAAGGAAAAATCCCATGTTCACGATGCCCACAGGTGCACCAGCACTGGCCCCACACCACAGTACAAGGTTTGCTTTCTCTGAACGGTGCCCAATGCTCTGTCCCGGCTATCGCCTCAGTTGGTGTGCCCACCTTGTGTCTGTCTAACCACGTACTGCTCCATGTAATAGTAACAAATAATGATAATTCTGAATTATCTAGCAGAAAAATCCCCAAACTGCAAATAGAGAGAGACGCAGCGCCCAGGCAGGGGGGACATGAGTTTGCAAGGGCTCAGCATAGGATGGCCCAGCCTGGTCCTCACCATGAAAGGGGATGCTGGCGTCTTGCTCCACAACACTCAACCCCAAGGTTTTATTCTTTTACAAAGCTGCTGTTGATGGCACTGATCCATCCCAACCCCCGACTCCAGCCCATGGCCACCACTGCTCAGCACCGGCCTTCTGCTCTGCCCAAGGAGGTCCCCGATAGAGAGCCGCTACCTAATCTCATTAGTTTATCCCTAATATTTCTCTCTGGCTATTGGTGTCTCAGTGTCGAGTATTCCCTGTGTTTCAGGATGGGCTATTTGCTAATCCCACGCCTGGATAAGAATATAATCTCCGCCACATAAATAAGCTCAATAAAAAAAATAAAATTACTTTCTAAGAGGATGAAAGGAGGCTTGGAGATGGGAGCATCCCGCGCCCTGAGCTCCCCGCTCCTTCCCTCTCCCTTCTCCCTTATTTCATGGGATAGATTGGAAAGGCAAGAGCAGGTCCGGGGTCGCCCCAGCACTCACCCACTGCCCCAGCCCGGTGGCGGGGAGCACGTGTGCTGAGAGCCGGTGCCGCTGTGCCCTGTCACCCATGGCCTTGACGCCTGCCCAGAATCGGGCATCCCACGCAGGCAGGGGACTCATCACCGGCAATGGAGGAGCCTTTGCTGAAGCCGGGCACACAGCCACCCCTGCGTGACCCTCCAAGGGAGCCAGCAGTGCCACCTGGAAGGGGGAGGCTGCCGGCAGCTGCTGCCCCAGCCAGCCTGGATCCCCATTTCCTTCCTGGGCAGCCTCTGGCCATGGCACCAGCCCCGAAACCGGCTGTTTCTCATGCAAACCCCAGCAAACCCCGCCATTACTGCGGCGCTATCAGGGATCGGCATCACCGCCGGCTGCCAGACACAAACAGCCGCGGGTGCCGCATGGCCCCCACCCAGCTCAGGCACAGGCATCACCCTCCACTGGCAGACGATGCGCCGGGAGCCACCGGGACCGGCCACGGACACTCTGGCTTCCCTGGACCCTGGCATCACAACCAGCATCACGATGGCTGCAGCGCCAGGTCCTGCTGTGCTGCTCCTGCATCCCAAGAGCAGCATCCCGGTGGCTGGGGGCGGCCCAGGGGCTGGTAGAGTCATGCACCTCCAACGTGTCCCCACCGGTGTCACCGTCCCTGCAGCTCTCATGGGGAGATTCGCTGGTGTCTAATACAGCTTGGGTGCGCACCGTACGATTTTCCCCCGCCACGTTCACGGGGGCTCAGCATTTTTGAACACGGTGCCCTGAGCACAGCAAACTCTGCTGCGCTGGGTGGCAGCCACCCAGCAGGGAGGGGACAGGCAGACAGACGGATGGGGACAAACCCACACCCAGAGACGGTGATTACACACCCATGGGTGCCAAACTGCCAATTCCCTGGCGACGCCTGTGCCCCTTGGGGCTGTGGGAGCTGCCCACGTGCATCAGTGCCTTCACCTGGGAAGGGCGATGCAGCATCCCGGGGGGTTCGTGGTGGTGCTGGGTCCCGCCTTGCCCGGGTGGTGGGATTTGGGATGCGGTGGGGTGGGAAGGCAGCAGGCATGGGGCGGAGGCGGCGGGAGCGGCTCCGATAGCCAGTGATTGGAGCCATGACTCAAAGGCTGCCCTGGGGAGCCCTGCAAGGACTGCCCCGGGCTGGCCAGGATCTGGCCCTAAACTACAGCCAGGCCCTCTCCCACACGCTGCTGCTCAGGGTTACGCCGGGACAAGGTGACCTGGCCGCTGCCACCTCCTCCCTCCCGGGCTGTGCCAGTGCTCGGGCCCCAGCATAGTGGCCTGGGCCAGCATTTCCCTTCCCCTGATGCCTCGACCCCCCCGAAGCACACAAGCCCCTTCTTGCACAGGGGAGAGCTGGCCTGTGACCAGCCCCAGCTCCCACAACTTTGGGGGGACGCCGCCTGCCTTGACAGTGGGCCAGTTCAGCTCACCGACCCCCAGCCGACCAGCCATCCCCACGCCGCTCACCCCACACCGGGGCAGCCTAGCAAGGGTAATCAGCCAGCAGAGGGGTCCCCCAACACCAGCAAGAAGGGGGCCCCCAGGGGTGCTGAGCCCCAGCCCCCGGCACCCCACGGTGCTGGCACTGCCACGACCACCGACACGGCACACGGGCACGAACCCAGCGCAGCCTGAGGTCTCGCAGAAACACCATGTTCCCCCTGCTAAATTCCGGCTTAATTCTCATTTCCATTGGTTATGAAACACATTATCTGTTGAAACTAAGTCAACAGTTGTTTGCATTAGTGTAAACACAGCGAATATTAGGACGGGGCACGCATATATTTGCATACGAAATGCTGCCTGCGCTGCCCTCTACTCCCTGGCTCTCTCCATCCCTGCAGTTAAAGACACAGGATGCAGAGAGACGGTGAAACCCAAGACAGGAGCAGCTGAGAAGCAAAACCCCCTTGTTTTTTCCCTATTTTTATTTCTGTGCAGCAAGAGAAAAAAACCCATCCCTTTAAACCCACGTAACGCACCGACATGCACACCCCCTTCATCTTGGGCCCAAACCAAAACCGCTTCAAATTCCCAATGATATGCATATCTTATCAGGCCCGCTTTGCATAGCGCATAAATATTCATTTGCTTTAATCCTGCAAGCAAACCTGCCTCGTGGCACATTTCCCTTAATCGGCAGCCTCCGGCGCCCGACGAAGCGCCAAGAGAAGCGGAGTCCCAGATTTGGAACCCTGCTTTGGGTGTGAGGGCAGGGAAATCAGCACCCAACGCCCAGCACCCAGCGCCTCTCGGGGTGCCTGGGGCAGGTTCAGGGGGTGCTGAGGCAGCTGGAAGGCACCCCGGTTCCCTGCCACTGGGGAAAACAAGAGCTTGGCTCAGACACCCCATAAATAACAGAAATAAATACATGTGCGTTGTGGTTTGGGTGTCAGAGGTGCTCAGTGCCGGTGTGGCTCTGAGATGGTGATGCTGCCAGGAGAGGGTGACACCAGGGGTGGGGACTGGCCCCCAAAAAATGAGATTTTTGGGGCTGAGCACCTTGTCACGGGGAAGGCAGAGAGCACACAGTTTAGTTTTTGGGCTTGCGGCTTATTTTTTGCACTTGGGCTTGTCGAGTTGAAAAACAGAAACCCCTCCAATGTGGACACTTATGAGATGGGAAACGAGGGCTGCAGCGCTGGGGACAGCTCGGGTTACCACCATCTACCCATCACCCCGGTTCAGGATGCTGCCAAGCACAGACCCATGCCCCAAACCCTGCCGAGACCCGCACAACCTCACACACCACGAAACCTGTAGAAACCGATATAAAATGTGAATTTTCAAACATCAAATCCCCCAACACCAAAAGCCCCGAATACCTCTTGCTTCAGCCAGAAGGATGGGAAGCAGTGTGCTCACCCACATCACACTCCCGCTCCCGGCAATCAAAGCGTTTCGCATCGGGACCCACGAGCCTGAGATTGTGAATTCATTTCTTAATCATTTCCCCTTAAATAGGTGGCAAGCGATCAGGCAAGGGGCACCCACTGCCCCGCAGCAAGGGTGCCTGAGCCCGGGGAGCCAGCGTGCTCTCGGCACGGCTCTGCACCATGCGCAGCCACAGAGCGGTAAAGACGGAGCCTACTTTCTAGTGGGCAAGTATATATTAAATAGGCAGCTGTATAGTCAGCCACTTCCGCCACCGTGCCTCATCATCGTGAAGCTGCTGGCTCGGATGGAGCCCAAAAATCTAATTAAAGCAAATGCTGGTTTCCCCCCAAGATGGGAGGAAGCACCTTAATCTCTGCCCAAGGCCAGTGATCCCGGAGGAGAAAACCACCCCAGCCCCCTACAAGAGGCTTTCCCTGGGTGCTAAGTGTGATCTCTCATCTCTCCAGCATCTTTCACCACAGTTGAACCTCGCAGCCCGAATCTGTTGACCCCCAGCGCACCAGCACCTCCAAGGAGGGGTACCGCTCCATCCTCCACCCAGCCCCTGTGCACATCACCTCGCTGCCGGGGACACGAAACACCCCGAAAGGCAGCCTGGCTCTCCCCAGCATCCTTCCAGCCACTCAGAATACCAAGGGCAATAAGAGGAGACTCAAGCAGAAAGCAAATCAATACTGAGAAGGAAGGTTCTGGGCTGAACGCCTTCCGTAGCATCGCCCGGTGAAAGTGGGGTTAGTGAAGGAGGGGGGTGTGGAAAGGACAGAAACCCTCGGCACACCCACAGCACATGGTTTAATGAGGAACGGCATTTGCTCTAAGGTTTCTATAGGCATCACTGACGGTTTTGAGGTGGGGAAGCATGCGGGGGGGCGCAGACCCAACCCAGCACCCCCTGAGCCTCATCTGACCACAAGAAAAGAGTTATGGGGAGGAGAAAGGAAGGGCACCCCAGCACCACATCCTGGCTCCCACCCAGGCGATGCCGACGTGCACCCATTTTGCTTTTGGGGGGTGCGGAGGCGCAGGGAAGGGGCACAGGGGCCAGCAGGCTGTCTGCCAGCCTCCCACAGCTCCCCTCGCTCACAGCCCCGACCAGAGCCATTTCCTTTCCTGCTCTCCCAGACTTGCACCTCCGAGGGGCTGGCTCCGGCTGCCGACTGGCATCGCCATCCCTGCCCCAACTGGGACAGCAACTGGGGGGAGCAAAGCCCACCCGTAACATGGGAAAGCCCGCATCCCAGAGCATCCTCAGCAGGGGCCACCACAGCGGCGACAACTCCACGCTATTTTTAATTACCAGGTTGAAAATAATAAAGGATGTCTACGTGCTCTGCCACACAAATGGCAACCCAGCGCAAGCCCAGCTGTTAAAAATAGCCCTTTCCAGAAGCGCGGCTGCCAGCCACCCACAGGCACCCTTGGCCCCATGAGACGCACGCTCCACTCCATCCATCGGCATCACCGCATCAGGTCCACAGCATGCCGGAAGGTCAGTGAACATGGAAATACGCATCTTACATAAATGAAATAAAATAACCAGAAGCCAAAAAAAAAAAAAATAAAATTCAACGATACCTATGATGCTAGGGGAGAAAGAAAGAACTCAGGGGGAAGAAAATTTCTCAGCGATGAAACCACAACCCAAGCAGCCTGCTTTGAGAGAGTATTTAAAGATGAGGGGATTTGTGCGCTCCGAGGTGCGGAGGGGACACAAGCATCACCCTTGCCGGCAGCTAAAGTAGAGGAAACTTTTGTATCGCTGCGGCAGTGCCGGAGCCAGCTTTTATCATGGAGAGCCTCGTGTGCAGGCAACGATAGGGCTGGATTTCTGCAGGTGTAATTCCCACGGAGATAAAGACCTTGTTTTTCAACAAGCTACGGCATCGTACATAAATTACAACAGCAAGCATGGGGAAACAAAGAGGTTTTCAAGAGAGTGCGTAATCCTCAGAGGGACGGTGCGGGGAAACCCGGCAGGTGGCTGTGGGGAGATGTCGCAGGAGATGTGGGGCTAATCTCATGCTCTCCCACCCCCTGGAAAAGAATAAACCTTTGGGCAAGTGGGGGGAAAAAATAATTAGCCCACTCAAACGAAAAGTATTTGAAGGGCGCAGGATGGGGATGGGATTGGATGCTGGGATGCACCACCGCTGCCTGCTCTTCCTTGCAGTGGGATCCAGCAAGGAGCAGCGGGAAGGGCACAGGTGGGTGCTGGATCCATCCTGGAGCCAGCCCTTTGCTCCGGGAGCTTACACAGGGAGGGCTGGGGGGGCACAGCACCAGGGCGCTCAGCTCACGGGACTCAGGTCACGCTCGTCTTTTTTTCTCCTCTCTCTTTTTAAGTAAGATAAATAAATACAACCTGACACTAATTCTAACGGGTTTCATAAATGTTTAATGTCCTGTTAAAGGTCGCTGGCTGCCCACTCCTGCCACAGATCTGCAGGAACAGCACATGGGCCACTCGGGCTGAACTGTGCCGTTCCACCAGGGATCTGACGGCCGGCACGCTGCTCTCCCACCGGGCATCGCCTGGCGTGTGCCAGAAACCTGCCGCCAACCCCCTGCCAAGCTTCATCCGGGGATGTCTGCATTTTGGGGGGGGGGGACGGACGGGGGGGACAAAAATACCAAGCTCTAATCCGGGGTACGATGCTGTAATTTCACTTCAAGGGTTTCTAGGCATTTTTCCCCAGAAAGCTGAGATGAAATTACAGCCCGGCAATGCCCTTAAAGGGTGCGGAGCAATTTATTTTCAGTGATCCTCCTCTAATGAAGCTAATTTATAACCTTGTCAGAAGGCGCACGCAGACTTGGGGCACCGGCACAGCTCCCTTCCCCCCGCCTGCCTTTCCCAGGATGAAAACCTCCAACCCAAACCCCAACCAGGATGTTTATTTAAGGCCCAAAACCCCAAAGGCACTTTAAACAAGCAGAGTTCCTCACATATTTTGCCAACAGAGCGCAATCCTTCCTGCCGATTGCAAAAGGGCTTCCAATGGCGGGGGGGTGGGGGGGCTGGGGTGGTGGGGGGTGTCCCTGCTGCCAGCAGGACGGGGGTACCCCACACTGCTCGGATGGGAGCAAGGATGATGCTGTGGGACCCCAGGACCTGGGAGCTTCTTGGGGTGTCCTTGCAGACCAGAGCATCCCCACGTGTTGGGGTCTCCACAGCTCAGCAAAGTGGTGACCCAGTTTTGGAAGGACCTGCCGACACCATCACAACAGCCCCACCGCGCTCTGATGGGAATCGCTCCTCACCAGCTGGAAGGGTTCAACAGCTCATCCCCTGTCCGGTTAAAAGAGAGGAAACCATAGGAAAAAGCCCTTTCTCCATCCATACCAACCCCTCGTGTTTCTCCTAGGACACACAAGACCCACGGCAGCCACCGGTGAGAAGGAGCAGGGAAGAAGCGGAGTGGCAGCAGCTCCCACTGCCCTGCCAGCGCCGCACAGCAGCACTTTAGCAGATGGTGGATCGTAACATCGTTATATTTACCTAACGAGATTGCTTTATTGTAGCCCTCCAACAATAAAGCCAGAGCATCTAAAGGCGGCGGCCAACTCCTGGGCTTCGACAACACAGGTGCCAAAAAAAAATAAATATCTACATTTTAAATCTATATATAAATCACGATCTCAGAGGTCACGTTAATACACCGTTTTCCCCCCACACACATACGCTAAACCACATGTGACTTGTATGCAACAAAAAAAGATGCACAATTCAATGCTTTACATCCTTCTAAGGTCCCGGGAGCAGAGCTGCAAGAGCAATTTGGGTGCTGCCACGGGTGCGCGGGGCTCAGACCCCCAGCGCCAGCCAGGACAGGCAGCACGCGTGCCAGCGACGCCGCTCCTCCAGCCGAGGGCTACCGCTGGTTGCTGGCACAGCCGGCGGGGTCCTAGCCTCCTAAATACTAATGCAACACAAATAATAAAGATAATTCCCACATATTTAATCATTGCCAGATCTCTGGGTAGAAATGGTAATCAGGCCCCTACTAATTAGGGAGACATAATCCTGCCTTTCCTACAGGTTTTTCCATCCCCATCACCTACCCTGCAAGGAAAGAAGCAGAAAGCTGACCCGATAGGGAGGAGGGTGACTTTGATGGAAGCCTCAAATAGGTCCCAAAGCCCGACCGCAGTGGGCACAGCACCATCCTGCCAGGGCTGGGGGGGACATGCCACAACCCCCATCCTGCAGGGCTTGGCGCCAGTTCAGCCCCGAATGCAAACCATCCTTTACGATGGTTTTAGGGTTTTTTTTATTTTGAGAAGCTCCGAGCAGCAGCATCCATCCAGGGAAAACCTGCCCCTTGCCACATGCGCCCCTCTGGGGTCTCCGTCCCGCAGCAGGGTACGGACCAGCAGCCCCACAGCTCATCTCAAGCCTCATCCCAAAATTTGGGTATCCCGGAGGCTCTCCCTGGTGGCTGCTGGTAGGCGAGGGCAGCGCCAGCCTTACGGGCACTGCTCCCTGCTGCTGTCACCCATGTGCCATGCCACGCGTGCTCCCCAGTGCCAAGCCCTTACAAAGTGGCTGAGCTTAATTTCAGGCACGAGGGTTGCCACTAATTAGAAGCAGGGCTGGGTCTGCCTCTTTCACCTGTGCGTGCCAGTGGAGGGGGCTCTGCCCGCCTCCAGGGAGCCACCTCCATCCCCGGCACCGTGGTCGGAGCCAGCCCCACCGCCCAGGGCCAACCCTTGGGTGCCACCGGGCTGGAGCTCCAGCAGCAGATGAGCAACCCGGTGGCCGGTGGCCAGTGTCCCAGGGCAAGGTCACCTCACGCGGGCCATTTCCCAGGCAGGAGGCACGTCCACGCAGCCACAGGGTCCAGGCAAGTTGTGAGCTCTGCCACGACCCGGGCGCAGGGACAACGCTCATCCCTGCATGCCACCCTTTGAAGGTGGGCAAAGGATCTTCTCTCACGGCCACAGGATAAGCCCCAGGAGATCTTCACCTACTGCGATGGCTTCATTTCCCGGGTGTTACCTTGCTCTGGAGCACTCCTGCTCTGCTCACCACGAGTTTTCTCTAAGCCAGGCTGACTGCCCTGATGTCCTTCTAACCAAGAGTTAGAGGGAAAGCTTTCCGGGCTGGTTTTTTTTCTTTTTTTTTTAGCAAAGGAGAAGGAAGCCAAGGGCTCCTTAACACATCCACCCCCTCCCTGGCCAGGGACGGGGCTTAGCTCCTACCTCTTCACCAAACACTTCTTCCCATGTAAAGGGACTTTCCAGCCCCACTTCAAACCACCCCATAAAGCTGCTGGTTATCAGGGCCTGGGCACCACACGTTTCTCTCGGAAGCACGCAAATCCCTCTGACCTCCATCCACCCATTCCAGGGGGAGGTTTCTCCTCCAGGAGCATCCCAGCTAAGCAGGACACACAAGCCCTGGCAGCAACCAGCACACACCACCAAAAAGCGCGAGAAATGCTTCAAAAAATAAAAAAGGTGACAAAACATTCCTCCCACCAGTGTTTCCTCCTGCCATCTCCTGAGGGATCTACACCCAACGCGCCCCCCGAGCTCCCAGGTTTCCCTCTGCCCAAGGTGCTCCAGGAGCAGATCAGCAGCAGGTCCACAGTGCCCACCACGAGCCTGTGCGCCCACCCGCCATGCACCCACTTGGATGGCTGCAGCAGTGCAGCACGCCACATCGGGATGTCACCCACGGCAAGGGGACATCTGGGTTGTCCCTTCATCTCCTGGGGCAGAGGACCGAGACAGGCAGGCGGGCGCTGGAGTACACATTTCCAGGAGCCCTCCTGGGGTCCACACCAACCTCCCCGCCGGCGCCTGCCTCCTTTGATGTTGCACATTTAAAGAAAACAAAGACAGACACTTCATCCCTCAGGTGAGAGGTGGAGAATCAGCTCTGATGGGGGGAAGCCCTGGTAAAGGACAGTGACATCCACGTGGACACACAGCAGCAGAGCTGTGCTCCTCACCAGTCCCTGCTCGGCCCGCTGAGGTTGATTCTCTTCTTGAACCAGCCAGGCCAGCACGGAGCAGAGTCAAGGAAACGTGAAGCCAGAAAACTCAAACAGAAGCTGTTTGCCTGCAGGAATGTAAATCCCACCTCGGTACAACTGCTCTCCAGGAGGGGCTTCGTGTGCCGAGTGCTTTTCTTCGCAGCATCCTACCTAGGGCAGCAGCAAAGCTTCCTTTCCCACAGGTAAGTCCCTCAGAAATCCTGCCAAAGCGTTCGTAAGGCAGCGTTTGGCAGCAGCTCCAGAAACAGGATGAGACGCGGGGATATTCCCACAACAGCCATGCCCCAGCTGCTTTGGGGGATTTCTCCGGCTGCAGCCCCCACCCCAGCGCATCGCTCCCCCACCACCACAGGAGCAGCATGTGGCAAGGACGAGCACCTACCCGGGCTCACTTGACATTTTTCTCTTGGGCTTGAAGCAAATTCAGCCACCAGGGCTGCCCTAAGAAACGAAGCATCGAACCGGTGAGTGAAAACCCCCAAAGACCACCTGGAGCCTGGCCACCACGCAGCCCCAAGCCTCCCACCGCTTCTGACCGGGCTGAAGGCTCCTCACCTCTTTTCAAAGACAATCATAGAATCATTTAAGTTGGAAAAGACCTTTGAGATCATCGAGTCCCACCGTTAACCCAGCACTGGAAGCCCACCATATCCCTAAGCACTGCATCTACACATCTTTTAAACACCTCCTGGACGGCGAGTCCACCACTTCCCCAGGCAGTCTGTTCCAGTGCCCAACCGCTCTTTTGTGGAAGAAATTTTTCCTAAAAGGCCTCAAGAGATGTGAATAAAACACGTTCTGTGAAGGGCCAGGCTGCAACAGGGCAGAGCAAAGTCATGGGAAACCTTGCTCCTGTTTGCACGTACCTGCCACCTCCCTGGCAAACCTGCGGCCAGGGCTGCTCTCCACCCCCAGCCCCACTGCTCAGACCAGCATCCAGATGGACACCAGAAGCCCTTCCCGACAGCTTCCAGCTGGGCTCTTCCCAATAAATGAATCAATAAACACATTTTTAGCTCCTGGATGGATATCTCCATCCTGAGAAGGGCCTCCCGTACGTTCTTTCCTCTCCTTCTCCCTGTCCTTGAGAGGGGAAGGCTTCTGGTGGTGGCAAACCCACCCCAGGTGCCTTCAGCATCTGCCTCTGCTCTCCACAAAGCCCCAGAGGAGGTTGGGCATTGCCAAGAAGGTGCAACACGGGCAGACATGGCTGGAGGGGCAGCAGAGCACGGGCACCAGCACAGCCCCTTGCCCCAAACCATCACCTACCACTTAAACCCAAGCGCAGCCATCCTGGGAGCAGCACTCCCCATCCACACCTCCACTGCCATGAGGATCCAGCACCACATCCACCCACCACAGGCATCTGCAAAGGGATGCCGGCAGCACAAGGAGCAATCATGCCCGCTGGCCACCGGGCAGGGCAAGGCACTGCTGCCCAAGCCGACGACGGCCACCGCCGAGCCCTGTGCCCACCCCAGGGGTCAGCCCCGCAGTGGGCCACCGGCTGGGGACGAGCCTGGCCGGTGACCGGAGTTCCTCCACATTCCTCCAGCCTGGCTGCCGGGGTGCAGAAATTCCCAAAGGAAGTACGGGGCATTGATAATTGCCGAAAAAAATCTGAGCTATTTCCTGCAGGAGCAGAAGATGGGAATCCCCCATCAGCTCCAGCGGCGAGAGGTCGCTTGTTTTGGTCTGGGATTTTGGGGTTTGGGGTTTTTTTCTCCTTCCTTTAAGCAGAACATCGCTCAAGTCATACGTGATACACATCAAGTGGGACAGCCAGAACTGTCCTCTGTGCTGGCCCCAAAGCCCACCCTCCTGGTCACCTCCTGCCCCACGCAAGGTCCCACCGGACACCTACCAGCACCGTGCCGGGCTGCCCCGAGGGCACCACGTCTCTCACCCGGGCTGGTAGGGCAGGTTCCTAAATACATCCCTGAGCAGGTTCCTAAATACATCCCTGAGCAGGTTCCTAAATACATCCCTGAGCAGGTTCCTTCCCTCTTACTCTTGGCTTCTCATTAGCAAACCTGAACGAGCAGCGACCCAGGGCAGCACCAGCAGCTCCCCTGCCCAGCCGTGACAGCCCTCCCGGGAGGGACAGTAGAGGGAGGCCATGATGGCCACCAGCGCCCGTCCCCCTCCATCACCCCCAGCTCCTGCAAGCACCCCGCCAGCGCAGCCGCCCGACCCCTGCCCGCACCAGCGGCCACACATCCCGGGCAGGGATCACCCCAAAAACGCGGCCTTGGGGGGCAACGCCAGCCCGGATAGCAGCGGGGCAGGGCAGCCCCGTGGCACAGCGGGACACCCAGTCCGGTGGTCACTGGCACCCTGGCACCAGGGGCAGCCACACCACGCTGCCGCGGCTCAAAGGTGGCTCGGGCACCCGGCTGACAGCTCGCCACCGGCCCAGGGCTCGCTGCCCTGGGGGGGCCACAGGCCACGGCAGAGGCACCGAACCACGGCCTTTAGCCCCCCAGCCCCTTGGCCACCAGCAGGGTCAGGTCTGCCACCGGCAGCTGCTGCACCGCTTTCTCATCTCCGAGCGGGTGCTGCGGCCGTTCCCCCGGAGCAGGGAATTCCGCGGGCTCGGACGGGTGACAGCCGGTACAGCGGGGCTGCCTGCGCTGGCGGGGACCGGAGACCCGGGATCTTGCGGAATTAACGGCGCTCATGTGCAGGATTAATCCCCAGCAGCTCCTCCAGCAGGAGCAGACACCCCAAAACGGGGGGCTCCCGTCACACGAGGCTCCGTGCCACTGTCCCCAGCCGGTTCCAGCATCCGGAGCCTGCACGCCAACGGGCAACGATGCAGCAGGAGGCCGAGCCACGGACCCCCAAGCACCCGCGACACCCAGCCCCGTGGCTCTGCAGTGATGCTCGGCGGCACCCCCACCTCCCGAAGCGCTCTCGCCGCAAGCCCCCAGCGTTACCTGCACGGCTCCGAGGCTCGCTCCGGCGCAAGGCGCATTAACAGCATCGCTCCGATGGACGGATAGCCCAGCTAAACCTGCCGCCAGCCCCACGCGCTGGAAGGACAAGGGCACCGGCTCCCCAGGGAGCAACTTTCTCCCCATCACGACTACCCCCACGCACCCAGAGCCCCCGGCTCGCCCCCGCCAGCCCCGGGGGGGCCACAGAGGATGCCTGTCGCTCCAGCCCGTGGGCCACCGTGCGAGGCCAGGTGGCCAGCCCAGCCGAAGCCCCCAGCGCTTCGTCAGCTCAACCCTGTTTCTATTTCCAGCCGCGCTGCTGCTGCTCCCCGTGCCGGCGGAGGCGAGCCCCGGCACCCCACTTGCCGCTTCCCCCCTGTTCGGCACCGCCGGGCGCAGCTGGGGCAAGTGGTAGCCCTGGGGCTGCCTTAGGCACATGGGACATCGTTGGGGTGGTGGGCACCGAAGGCCAGCCCGGCATCCCCTGCCCCACCGCCCCGGCACCATCGCCCCCCCAGCCCCCTGCCTTACCGCCCCAAGCACCCCTGCAGCGCTGGCACCCCCAACCCCTAATGCCCCCCCCCCAGCCTTATTGCCTCTTGGCATCCCCCCAGCCCTGCTGGACCCCACCAACCCCAAGCCCCAGCATCACCCCCAGCATTCCCTCCCGCCAGCCCTAATGCCCCCCAAGCCCCAAAGAGCTCAACACCCCCCACAGCCCCACCAACCCCAGCATCCCCCCAGAGCCCTCCAGCCCCCCAACATCCCCCCAGTCCTATTACCCTGCAGCATCCCCCAGCCTCAGCACCCCCCCACCCCACAGCCCTATCGCTCCCCAGCATCCCCCAGTCCTCCTGCCCCCCGCATCCCCCAGCATCGCTATCACCCCCCAGCAGCCCCCGAACCCCCGGCACCCCACCACCCCGCAACCCTATTCCCCAAGCATCACCCAGCCCTACCACCCCCCAGCACCCCTCTCCACGAACCCAGCACCCTCTCACCCCTATTCCCCCCAGCATCCCCCAGCCCTACCACCCACCCCCACGAACCCCCCACCTCCCCACCCCTATTTCCCCCCAGCATCCCCCAAACCGTGCCGCCTCCCCAACACCCCCCTTGGCCCACCGTTCCCCCCCGCACTGCTACATCCAGGACTGGGACTGAGGGGGGGGTGGGCACATTGGGGGGGGGGGGGGGGGGGGCAAAACTTTTCCTTACCGCGGGCGGCTCGGGCGCGGCGCTCCTGCCTCCCCCGGCGAGGCTGCGCGGGAGCGGCGGGAGCGGCGGGGGCGGGCGGGCGGGGGCCGGGATGGAGCCGCCTCCCGCCTCCCGCCGCCTCCCTCCTCCCCGGGCGGAGCCGGTGCTGCCCGATGGGGCTTAAAGACAAGAAAAAGGAAGGAGGGAAGGCGGGGGGGGGAAGAGGGGGAAAAAAAAAAGGGGAAAAAAAAAAGGAGGGAGGGGGGGCGTTAAAAAAAAAAAATCCCACCCCAAGCTGGGAAAGGAGAGCAGCTCTTTGTTCTGTAATCCCAGTAAAAGTGCCAGCCATTCGCCCCGCCGCTAATCCCAACCCCGCTCAACGGCACCATCCATTGGCTGCCATTTACATACGGGATTAAGCAGCCCGATAACCGGCCGGGGGGGTTGGGGGGAGGGCTGAGCTCTATTAAGTCCTTTCATGCCGCTCCGGAGCCGTGCCGAGAGGCGCCGAGCCGAGCCGTTCCAGCTGGACACGGCTCGGCGCGGCTCGGCACGGTAGCCCACTTGGTTCCTGGGGTGGTCACAGGGGTGCAATGGGGACCTGTCGCCACCTGTTGGCGTTGGCATGGCTCGGCTTGGCACGGTTCGGCACGCTCCTTGTGTGGTTTGGCACGGTATGGCTTGGCACAGCTTTGCCCTGGTAGAGTTTGGCTTGGCACGGCTTGGTCCTGCGTGGCTCAGCATGGCACGACATCGCCCCGTGTAGCTTGTCTCAGCTCGGTATGGCACGGCATGGCTCAGCACAGCTCTGTGCAGCATGGCACAGCTCGACATGGCCTGGCACGGCTCTGCTCAGGTTAGCACACCTTGGTTTAGCACGGCATGGTTTGGCACAGCCTGGCTTTGCACAGCTCGGCACGGCATAGCACAGCATGGCACAGTCTTGCCCTGCATAGTTAGCTCAGCACGGCTTGGCTTAGCATGGCACAGCTTAGCATGACACAGCATGGCTTGGCACAGCCCTGCGTGGCATGGCTTGACAGCGCGGCGTGGCCTGGCCCCGCACGGCACAGCTCATCGGTGCATGGCCCAGCCTGGCTCAGCACAGCCCGTTACGGCACGGCCTGGCATGGCATAGGTGGGCTTGGCAGGGCATGGCACAGCCTGGTGCTGTATGGCCCAGCTTAGTACGGCACAGCTCGGCACAGCACAGCATGGCCCAGCCTAGTATGGCACAGCTTGGCATGGCATGGCATGGCCCAGCTTAGTACGGCACAGCTCGGCACAGCACAGCATGGCCCAGCCTAGTATGGCACAGCTTGGCATGGCATGGCATGGCCCAGCTTAGTACGGCACAGCTCGGCACAGCACAGCATGGCCCAGCCTAGTATGGCACAGCTTGGCATGGCATGGCATGGCCCAGCTTAGTACGGCACAGCTCAGCACAGCACAGCATGGCCCAGTTTGGCACAACACATCATGGCATAACCCAGCGTGGCCCAGCTTGGCACAACCTGGCATAGCCCAGCATGGCATGGGATAGCATGGGACAGCACGGCACAGCTCAGCATGGCCCAGCATGGCCCAGCTTGACACGGCGCAGCCCAGCACAGCCCAGCTTGGCATGGGACAGCTCGGCACAGCCCAGCACAGCCCAGCATGGCCCGACTTGGCATGGGACAGCCTGGCACTGCACAGCATAGCCCAGCCTGGCACGGCACAGCACAGCATGGCCCAGCTTGGCACGGCACAGCCCGGCATGGCCCAGCTTGGCACGGCACAGCCCAGCACGGACCAGCATGGCCCAGCTTGGCACGGCACAGCCCGGCATGGCCAAGCTTGGCACGGCACATCATGGCCCAGCCCAGCGTGGCCCAGTTTGGCACAGTACAGCCCAGCATGGCCCATCTTGGCACAGCACAGCTCAGCATGGCCCAGTTTGGCACGGCACAGCCTGCCATGCCCCTGCCGGCTGGCCCAGTGGTCCGGGCTGTGCCAGGAGCCAGGAGCAGGGAACGGCTCTTCCCCCAGCGCCTCGCGGCACATTAAGGAACAGCGAATTAAAACAAATGAAAAACTATTAAAAATAACTTGACAGCGTTTTAACCTCCAAAGTTTGGAAACTGCTGACATTTTTTTCCCTTTGAAGACGCATTATGCAGCTGCTCCATTAGCTGGATTTTGGTTTAAATAAGTGATGATTTATTACTGCTCCGGGGCCGTGGGGAGAAGAAAACATTTTAAGAGAAAACACTTTTTCCCAGTTTCTGGAGGAGCGGGGAAGGGGCTTCTCGGTGCTGCCGAGCCCCACGCGGGCACCTGGCACCCCCCGCGTCCCTCCCCATGGCATCAGGCCTGGGAAACCTGCACGGGGGAGGGGGGCTGGGGACACCCCACAGGGACGAAGGGTTTGAGGAGCTGGGACAGGGTGGCCAGAGCTGGTCCCCACTGGGCACCCGCCATCCCTGGGGAGTGAGAACACACTCGCTGAATAATTAAATGGAAGATCTTACTCCGACGAAAGAAATCAGGGCATCTGTGGGCTAATTATCTGTAAGCCAGACCTCCCCCCCCAAAAAAAACCACCCACCAAAATTAATTGAATTAGGCCATGCGAGCACAGGAGGAGCTGCCTGCGAGGGACAGGGAGGTTTGGGTGCGGGGGTCCCCAGCACCCCTTGGCACGCTGCCAGCCCAAAAACCCTGGGTGATTTAAAAAAAAGGGGAGGAAAGTGGATTTTTGTGCAGCTGCCACCGCTGTGCCGTGCCCCTGCTCTGTGCCCTGGGAGGCTGCAGCCCCCAGTGCCTTGTTCCCACTGGGCCCCCCCCTGGGGTCAGGCTTGCGCTCGGTGTTGCTCCCCAAACCTGCCCCCCCCCCCCCGGACCAGACCTGCCCCCCCCCCCGGCCCATGGCCACTGGGGCCACAGCCGCCCCAAGGGAGCATTTATGGTGTCACCAGAGAAACAGGATGGTGCTGGTGTTTGGGGGGGTTACACCCCCTCCCCCCGCCCCAGCATGGGTTCGGCTGTAGGGTGGCACCTCTCGGAGCCACCCCAGGATGCCGATCCTGGAAGGGACCTTGGCCAAGAGGCTTCCCGAGGTCCTTTGGCCAAGGCCAGCGCCTGGCTCGCTCCCGACATGCGGGGAACTGTCCTGCAGGGGTGGTCACACAGCTGGGACCCCAGTGCTGAGCCCCTGGGGATGGCTCGGTGCCAGCTGGTTTTGGGGTCCCCTCTTGATCCTCATGGTTGGGGACCATGAAATGAGGTCGGAGACCCCTGGGTGCCACCTTCGGTCACTGGTGTGTGAGTGGAGCTCAGCCCCGTGGGCAGCAGCAGCTCCCAGCAGGGTCTCGGCTTTGGGAGCCGTCCCCAGGTAGGGCCATGGGTGCTTGGGGTGTGGGGAGGTCACAGCGATCCCGAAATCGGGAGAAGGAGCCTGGGCAGGGGCCGTGGAGCAAGGCAGGCTGCGGGCTGAACCACGCGAGGGACGGGAGGGACGGGGACGGGCTGAGCCGCAGCTCGGCTGCTTGGGGAGGTCTCGGGGTGGGGGGGATGCTGCCAGCTGGGGGCTACGGACTTCAGGGGGGAGGTGGACCATGTGGTGGGACCTCACATGTTCCATCAGAACCAGGTCCACACAGGTGATGAGCATCCTTTAGGGATGCTCGCACTCGTGGAAAGGGCGCCTGGTCCAGCCGGGGGACCACTGCGATGGCTTAGTGTCCCTGGCTGTTCTTCCATCTGTGCCGGTCTCCGAAAAAATCCACTGCAACAGGACACAAGTGGGAGTGAAGCATTTTTTGGGGGGGGCACAACAATGAGCCACCCAAGCCCACCCAGCAAGGTGGCTGGCATGAGAGGGAAGGTGCGATCTGCTCTATCTGCAGCAATAAAGAAGTTCCTTGTCACAACGCTGACAAAAGAAAAGGCAGCATCACCAGAAAACAATCCTATCTGCAGAAAGATTTCTTCTTTTTTTTTTTTTAATTTGTTAATTAGTGACTGCTGGGCATCACAAGAATCGTTGTTTTCTCTGATATGCTGATTTCTTCTGTCTCTCAGTGGAATTGGAGATCACAAAAATAAAAAAAAAAAGAAAAGCTGCTTCTAAAGAAGAGGGAATGGGGAAAAAGTTTTAGTAAGGTCAGAAGAAATTTAATTGAAGGAATGAGTTTATTTCTTCTTTCCTACAGGGGTATTATGTTCTTTTGCTATAGCAAATCGCTGGTTAAAACGACCAAGGCAAAACAAAATGGTTTTTAAATTATAGATCAAAGAGCGGGACATTTCTGGAAGCCCATCATGGCTCGGTGCCGCCGGGCACATCTTGGTGAGCGGAGGAAAAGCCTGGAGGAGAAAGTCCTTGGGTCTGCAGCTCCGGGTGGGAAGTTTCAGGGCTGGGGGGGGGGGGCGGGGAGAAGCTTTCCAAGCCATCGCTCACGCCTGTAGGAACCAGACTTTGCAGGCAGCAAATGCCGCTTTCTGCGCTGCGGTTTTGGGGAGTCCACCCCGCACCAAAGCCGGCTGCTGCCGGGAGAGCTGTGCACCAAACGCGTTCTCCTTTCTTTTGCAAGATACATGCTGTCGAGTAAAGCCGGCAAGGATTCCCTGGAAAACCCGAGCTGATATCTATTGGTGCCAAACATATTTGTAGAAACATCAAAAAAAAGCCCCCCTCCACCCCCCACCCCCTGCCTGCTAGGGCATAGCAGTAGCTTCTAGCGAATATTTACTCTGCCCGTCCGCGTTTAACGTATCTGCGGTGCCAGCTGCCTGCAGCCCTGCCGTCCTTTGAATGCCGCGCTGCAAAAAAGTGTTTGCTCCAGCACAACAGATAAAATGTTTTTCTTTGAGTGCATCCCTTGAATTATTTCCATGCTAATGAAGACCCTGGCGAGGTGCTTCCAAACCAGAGCCTCCGGACAGCGACAGCATCCTGGGGAGCAGAGCTGGGAGATTTCTGGTTTCTGCGCTCCCCCAGCCATCCCAGCTCCACGCTGCCTGGCAGGAGGAAAATCAGCACCTGGCTGGTGCTGGAACCTGGGGCTCATTTTGGCTCATCAGTGCCAGGGGTTCCCCAGCTCAGGAGGGTGCAGCAGGTACCCCAGCATCCCTGCCGGGGGTCCGACAGCCCAACCCTCAGCCCTGGGATCCCCTCCACAGACTTCAGCACCCAAACAGGACCGGGGAGGCCCCACCTGTGGAAATCCCACTCCCTGGCACCGGGGTCAGCCCTGCACCGCGTTTCGGCCAGAGCATCACCTGCTCCCGCCGGTGGGGGACAAGGGGCAGCCGGGGGAGCGCTGGCCCCGAGCCCTGCCCAAGGTCGGCTCCTGCTCATACATTTTTAACGGAACCCGCAGCTGAGGTTACAGCACCAGCCTTTGAAATCGCCGCGTAATTTTGCAGTGAGGCTCCAGCTTTGCCCGCCAGCACCTTCCCCCCGAGGCCACAGCCCAGCAAAGCTCCTCAGCCCCATTCCCTGCCCAGGCCCCTTCCAGCCCCCGATTGCAACCCCCAGCTCACTGCCCGGTGATCCATCCCCACGGGAGACCCCGGGCCCCCACAGCCTGACCTCTCCCAGGGTGGGAATGCACTGCTCCCCTGCAGGCGTGGGGGCTAGGTGCCCCCCTGGCGCTGCCAGCCCGGCACAGCCCCCCCAGTGCCAGCCAGGGCGCCCACCCACCCACGCCCTTGCAGCACCGACACCAAGGGCAGGAGGCATTGACATTCCCGTTGGGTCCGCGCAGAGCAAAAGTAAACTTAACGACGTTATCCACTGATCTGGTAATTAATACCCTGGATGCTTTTTATTGGAACGAACGAGGGCCAGGACATGCCAGGGGTTTTAATGAAGGGCCGTGGGGGAGAGGCGCAGCCCCCTGTTTCCCCTGGAAGGGGCTGTGCTGGGGGGGGCTGGGGGCTGCGTGGGGTGCCTTGTGCCCCATGTCAGGTGCCTCTGGGGTGGTCCCAGCCTCGCCCCCACCTCACCAGCCCCTGCAACCTGCTCTCTCTGCCCAGGCGCTACAGCTAAGCGCCGCAGCAGACCCCACTGGGTCTTTTTTTTAAATGAGATACTTTTAAGATCTTTAAATATTAGACGAGAAGTGTTTTCCCAGGCTGTCACTGTGCCGCGCTCCACTGTGCCCATCAGGGGCAGGGAGCGGGCAGGAACCTGCTGCCCGACAGCGCCGGGGACACCGGGACCATCTCACTCCAAAACTGCTGTATCTTTAGTTGATCCCACTGCTATTTTTAATACAGATGCCTTATTGAGATTCAAATGAATGTTTCAAATCCTCGCTCCTTTGCATAATTCTTTTTAATTAACACTTCAAAGGTTTGAACACAAGATCCATGCTATTTCCCTAACGAAGTTGACTGAACCTCCTTTCCCCCAAAGCTCCCCTGCCACATTTCCGAGGGCTAAAGCTGGGGACGGGTCTGTCCCCTGTGTCCCCTGCGTGGGGGGATGACGGCGTTTGGGATCGGGCTCTGCAGAAATGGGAGCTAAGGGACCAGAGGGGGTTGACGGCTGCAGCACTGGGGAGGGGCTGCTGTGCCATCACCCATCACCCACCGCCCTGGCCAGCTTGGCACATGGCGGGCGGCAAAACAGCCCGAGCTTGGCACAGAAATGTGGCATTTGAAGTGGATGCGGTCCAGGTCACCACTCCTTCACACCCTGCCCCAGCTGCACCTCTAACACAGCCGTGCCCCCCGAGGTCAAACAAAACCTCCCCGAAAAGGAGCATCCCGTCTCCACTGCGGTCACATTTTCAACCTTCTCAGCACCCAAAAGGCTCAGAGGCACCCTTCTTCCTTCTGAAATGGTACTTTAAAAATAAACCCTGAAATTGTCACACAGTTGCAGTCACTAGTAAAAGCTGGAGCTTTTCCCCAGCTATGCCAAGAGCAGGGAACGATGCAAAGCCCCAAGGTTATAACACAGACACAGGAGAGAAGGAACAAGGCCAGGTCCCTGTCCCACCTTCCCCCCATCCCTGTACCCACAGGGTCCCCCTGTCCTAGCAGGAGCTGCCTCGCTTTGCAGCACCGGGACCCTGAAAGCACCGTTGGTGCAACAAATGGGAAAATGAGCTGCAGTTTTAATTCCTGCAAGTGAAGAAATGATTAGACACAACAAAATTGTATAATTAGTGGGATTTAATAAGAGACTGTCCCAGACATGCCAAAGAAGTAGGCCTTTGTTCAGCTACAAAAGACGTTAATTTGCAAATACTCTTAATATTCATTTTTTGTTATTTAGACTGATATTTTGAAAGTCTCCGATAAAATGAGAAATCTGGACTAAGCATTCCAGTTGCATTTCCAAGCACAGGAATCCAGCTTTGATGTTCCCCTTGATAACATCTTTTTAGAGCTTTGACTGCATCAAATTAAATTCTGATTACCCTGATAGTGCAATACAGCTTCCAAATGTATTCAGGTGACTTTTTGTTCTGGAAGGAAATTAGCCATTTTGACAAGGACACTTGTTAGGCAGCAAAGAGATGGGGAGGAAACAGCTTTGCCAGGGAAGCAGCACGTTCCCGGCCCCGATTTCAGCCCTGGGGCTGCTGGGCTGGGATGCCCCTTCGAGCCAGGCTCGCTGGCACTGGGGCTGCAGGGGGGAGGGGACATGGGCAGCCCCTCCAAAGCACAGTTGCACCTTTGGTGGCCCACAGGGCTCCCAGCACCAAGCAGAGTCCAGGTACATCCACCCCATCCGGAGGGGACATCCCAAAGGGACGTGCCCTTGGGCAGCAGATCCTGTGGGAGCATGGACCACGGGTGGCCACAGGATGTGAGGTTAGAGCAGGGTGGCCACATCCATGCAGAGATGTCACCTCTGTCTGTGCCCCCACAGAGACCCATTTCATGTCCCGCCGCTGGATTAAACACATCCCTAAAGCACCCATCCAGCTCCTGGCATGAGCCAAGCATCCCAGGGGGATGAGGTCCCTAGCACGGATGACGAAGAATGTTCTACCCGTCACCTCTTCCGAGCCACCCGTGATGCCAAGGAGGAGGCAGGGATGCCTGTGCCACCCTCACCCTGTCCATCTGCATGCAGCAGTGCCCAGGCTCCGCTCCTTGGCTGGATGCTAGGATGAAAATAAAGTACAAATATTATTGTTGGCAGAGATTACCTGCTCCCCCACTGTGATTTAGGCATCTTTAAACTTCATGTTTTATTAATCCTCACCATACAAATAACAGCACCGAAATGGGATGTCTGCAAACAAAGGCATGCGCTACAGTGTTATCGCTCTGAGATACCAGGGCTTGGGCACTCGATTGCAAATGTGGACATTAATGAATTATATAATACAACTAAACAAAAAATGGAGCTGGAGTCACCCACCCTGAGCAGGGATGCGGTGCTCATGGCCTTTGCCTCCTCCCTGGGCAGCCCAGCCCCTGGGAAGAGCATCTTTGATGGAAAACTCGCTTTGGCTGGATAAAGCCTCTTGTCCCCCAAACCCATTTTTCCCATGTACATCTCCCTCAGGGAGCGTTGGCTGCAAAAGGGGACTTGCTTGGGGGGGGGACGACAGCTCGACATGCCGCTGGAGTGGTCCTCCCCCTCGGGCTGCAGAGCCGGGACCAGTGGAGCAGAGGGTCACAAACCTCCTTGAAGCAGCTGGCCAGGGCCAGGGCCGAGCCATGCCAGCGGGATCGCACACGGGAGCCACTGCCCAGCCCCCCACGCCAGAGCTGTGTGGCTGGGAGAAGATCCCAGTCTCCGGCGCTGCCCACAGCAGCATCTTGGGACCCGACGTGAGCGAGCAGCAGCACCTTTGGAAGTGAAGGGCAGGGAAAGTAATGACTTCATCAGCTCCCTGCCCAGCACCGATGCTGGGCTGAGTCCCAATGGACCTTCCCGTGTCCATAGGTTTCACAAGCAAAGCTCAAATAAATTATTCTCCCTCCAGCCACTGGAGGACGGGGTGACTCAGGGACCCAGCTACGATGGGAGACCCTGAGACCCTGGAATGCACAGGGCCAAGGAGCCGAGGGGGATACAGAAAGTCTCAAGTTACTTGTTTTTGACAGCAACTTACACACTTTGGAAAAATAAATCAGCAGGCTAGCACGGACCACGTTACAGCTCCGCAGGATGGCTGCACGGCCAGTTTTCACACTGTTCTTATCAATCAGCTGTAATTTTCTTGGGACCTCACTCTGGAACCAACCCGTCACCTGCAAACCTCACCAGCTATTCAGAAAGAGTTAAAAGCTTTCAGGTAATCCCAGTAATGGAGAACGTTAAGCCTAGGAAAACAAGAAGCCAGGTAGCAAGGAAAAAAAAAAAAGCATCTCAGTTTTTTTCCTGTATCTTAAGACAGATGGCAACACTGGGAAAGCTCTGCCTTTCCGTAAAGGATCTACAGCCCAGGGGAGCATTAAAACACGGCAGGAGAGATGGATGTTTCGCGGCTGTATGGGGTGCTGCTGTGCTGGGCCATGGGCAGTCAGGGCAATTCCCCATGAAGAGATGCTGTGCCATGGAAGGAGCACCCAGCCCTGGAGCAAATTCCCCCAGTCCTGCTCCACGGGGGACACCATAACCCCACGGTGCTCAGAGCATCCGTACAGGCACGTGTGGTGGGAACACAGGGGAAGAGGGGCAGGAGGCTGGGGGGCAGCGTGGCTTACCCAGACCCACACATGGGGCAGGCACCAAAGCACAGCTCTCCCCCGGGACCGATCTGCAGCGATGGCCATTTCCCTGGGCTCTGAAGGGCTGCACTGGGTCAGCTGGAAGGGATGAGGGTGACCCAGCTGCTGTCTCTGCACCTGTAAAATTAAGGTGACATCACTCAAACGAGTGGGTGCCAGTCTCAAAGCGAGGGGAGAGGGGTCTGGCGCACACGCTGTGACACTGGGGGCGTTCTGGATGCACCAAAGGAGGGACTGGGGAGACTAAGAGGGAAAATCATCATGGATTAATGAATAGCACCACCACCCCGCAGCCTGGGAGGTACCTGACAGCAGCGAGCCGGGGGAGCTGCCCCAGGAGTGGGTGTCTGGTCAGGCTGTCACCTCCAGCACAGGGGTGCAGAAAAGTAAAGACCATGTGCCAGCTCCCCGGGCACCTCATCGGCTGTTTGCAAACCCTGCTCTTGGCAGGGCCCAAGCGCTGATGGCTCCAGGTCACTGCTGGGGATCAGGGCATGGGGGGACTTGCCAAAGCCCCATATTTGAGCTGTGAAGGGAAAGCCCCCCCTTGCCCCCCAGCCGTTGCCATCTCATCATGGCTCGTGCACTGCAAAACACCCTTAACACGCCCCCAGCAGCCCCGGGGTGCCCGACTTCAGCCACAGAGTTTATTGTTTAGTAACGAGCTCACCACACCAGCAAGCCAGGACAGGGGTGGATGGTACATGAATACATATCTGTAGTAGTTACACAGACTGAGATTTGTACAGCTTTTGTACAGAGGAAGAAATAAAATGAATCAAATAACAAAATAGACATTAGCAGTCAAACCTTTTTTTTTTTTTTTTTTTATATCATACTAACAAAATCTGATAGCCAAAAAATGACTAAGCTACAAAATTGTAATACATACTGTACGGGTAAAAGGTTATCATCCATTTATACATCTAGTATCATCTTTATTCTGGTAACTTACATGAGGCCTATAGGATCTTAGTGTATTAATAACTCCCTACGAGATAGTGCTGAGCTGCTAAAGCTGCCGAACAACGGAGTACTGGAATTTCTGTTAAGACTTTTACAGTGTTACTTTGCATCGTTTTGTTTTAATGAAACCCTCATGCATTTGGTACTGGCAAGCCAGAGGAACCGCTGGTGCTGGGGGTAGGCAAGAGCTGGAAAGCCTTGGCTGGCAACGTGGCAGCTGTCGTTTGGTCCGGCACCGGCACCGCGCTGCCCCTTGCTCCAGCTCTCTGGCTGCTGTAGGAGGGATAAAGCTGAAATCACCAAATCAACACCGATTCCTGTCCCTTTGGTCTAGAGGGTTAGAGAAGAACTCGCTGAACATGGAGCAGTCTCCATTTCAAAGACTTTCTTCACTGGATAACGTCTCAGCTTTCAGCAGAAAAGCATCACTAACCGTTGGGATAACACAGCTGGCCGGGAGGGCCAGTCTCACAACAGGGGTGCTGGTCCTTCCCTTGGTGCCGAGGGATCCAGCAGTGGGATCTCCTGCTCCCCGCCCTGCACCCTGCTCCGAAGCGTGATGCTCAGGGCTCAGCTCCAGATGCAAAAGCAGCATGGCACGCACAAGCTGGGAGAGGGGCTGGGCAGAACACAGCCCCCCCTGTACCAGCTCCCGGGGATCGAGATAAAAGCAAGGCTGAAGCCGAAGGGGAAGAGAAGGCACAAACAGGAACCAGCCCCTGACCGACAACAGGAGATGGGTGCATCAGTGCTCCAATGCCCTTGGAAAATCTCCCCCCAAGAACCAAGCCAGTAAGACCAAATATCGTGAAATACTTTATACACCACCACATAGGCAAAAATAGCACTTAAAACTTACAAATAAATAGAGGGGCTGGGGAATCTCCTCCTTGTCCTTTCCAAGTTTGTCCCTAGTTTGGTCCCGTACAACCTCAGAAGGGCAGGCAGTGGGAAGTGCCCTTGGGAAGCCTGTGCCAATTTCAGAGAGGGAGGACACAGTTGGTGTCCAAACGCCTCCTGGCCACTGCGTACAGCATTGAGCTGAAACCCAGATGACACACGTGATAGCACGTCCTGTTGACACTGTTGGTCCTGTTTGGGGAGCAGCTCCCACGGACCTGCACACCAACAGCGGTGGGGACACAGGGGACCTGGCTTTGCCTTGCTGCCCCTTTTGGTACAGCCCCGCAACACGAAGACCACACAGCCTCCACAGAAAGCCAAGAAGTGCCATCAGCTCCTGGCTGATCCTTAGGGACCAGCACAGCTATTTACAGCCAAAGATGACCATCAGCACTAACTTCAAACCTGCTCTGACGCATCGGCTGCTGTTCTGCATTGTCACCTGAGCTGACTGGGAAGACCACAGGTCTGAGCTGCTCACAGGGGATGGTCCCTGGAAGGAGCCAGGAGCCAGAGACTCCTCCACCCCAAACCACTGCACCCTGACAACTTTGGGTCTGATTGAAGGAACCATATACATGGTCCCCATAACCACTCCTGAGGAATCCTACCCTGTGCCAAGCCAAAGGTTCATCAGGGGAGGTGGAAAAGGCAGGTATTTTTCCTCTGCAGATGAAGGCAGCTGGTCACCAGTCACTAGAAGAATCATCAGGGAAAATAAGTTACAAACCAGAATGGACTCTCCCACCTGCAGGCGCCCGGGCAGCCCTGGGCTTGGGAACAGGTGACACTGGAAGACGACCCCTACTAAAGGAGCAGGAGCTGCAGGCATGACTTCAGAGACCATCCAGCCAACAGGAGCACTTTGGGAAACAACAGCCCTAAATCCTTAAAACCAGCAGCTCCCAGCGATGTATACACAGTTGCAGGCTGTAACAATGGACACTGATTCTGGGATTTTCCTAAATCACCAAAGAGACGAATAAGCCAACCAGGAGGATTTTGGAGTCTACCACTACGATTCCCTGGGAAAGTCCCACCAGAGCTAGGTATAGATGCGGCAATCTTCCTGGTGATTAGTAAGAGCTGAAGCACTTCTACAAGGCAGGATGGGATCCCACTTGAATTATTTCCAGCCAATTCAATCCCAAGCTCTGCCTGCCCCTGCCGTGCCCCAGATTTAAGCTGTGTTTTCTGACCTGCTTCGCTCCCCTGAAGTCGCCTTCCCTTCTCACCTTCCCTCGGAATGGAGGCAGATCACCAACTCTGCAGCAAGTGAGCAGGGCCCAGTGTTGTATCACAGGCCCAGGTCCATCAGCATCCTCCTTACGGCAGAATTGGAGCCACGGAGCCCAAGTCTTTCCCAGGTTGCTTCTGCCTGCCCATCCTTCAAGGAAGCAGGAGTCTGGCAACCCACTAAGAAGTAGCAACACAACTTTGTAGGAAATCAGGGCAAAAAGCAACAAAGCTGACACACTGTGACGTTCATCTGCCTGCGGTATGGCTCAGATCTCCTCCCTCAGTGGTCTCTTCTGTCTTGTTCTCTTTCATAGGTGCCCCATCATAACAAAGAGCTTCTGAAGACTGGAGGAGCTGGGTACGAACTAGAGGAAGCCTGGTAAAAATATTGCTGTGATAGTGAACAGTGAACCTGAACTGGACTCTCACACCCCTTTAAGAGCATATTATCCCCTTCCTCCACCCTACTGTCCCTTGGGAGCTGTGGGGCAAAGTTCAAGAGAAGAGGAAAGCCTTCAGAAGGAGGAATAAGACCCTTGCCTGGGCCTGCACTGCTGTGTACAGACACAAGAGCTGCATGGGCTCCAGTCTTGAATTCCTTCTGCTCCAAATGCTTGTACTCAGGTCACGCACAGAGGATTGCTGTACCCATCAAATACAGCCAGCCACTACTGCATGAATGCTTACAGCAGCATCTTAACCTCCTCCATTCCTGGTGGCAGGGGACAGGCACCATACTGAAGAGCCAAAGGCGGCTCCAGAGAATGGCCAGGTAATCCCCGATTAGCTGTTAAATTAAACAGGCAAGGAGGGAACCATCTCCTCAAGGCATCTGCCCTACACTGACTGCAGCCAGCACAGAGCTCTCAGGCCAGCGATGCTGAGATCTAGCTGTCTGCGCTGTCCTGTGCTCAAAAAAGACCCAATAAACCAGACCTGGGTGAGGGGCAGC
This sequence comes from Falco rusticolus, assembly GCF_015220075.1. NCBI lineage: Eukaryota > Metazoa > Chordata > Aves > Falconiformes > Falconidae > Falco > Falco rusticolus. The sequence goes on along the minus strand of NC_051187.1, from coordinate 23,408,089 downwards.
AGGCCGGGCAGCCTGGCCATGGCCCAGGGCATCGGCAGGCCTGCTCAGCGACCTCTCTGCAGCAAGAAAGGCCAACCACACCTGAGCAAGGTGTGTCTGTCCTCAAACTCAGAGCCACCACAGCTCTTTCCCCAAACAGCAGTGGGTGAGAAACGAAATAAATACCCCTCTGCAATCAGATTACTTCCCACAACATGCTATGATACAAGTGCAGGTTCTGTGCTCTAGAACAGCAATGTCTTCTACAAGGCGAGAAGGGAAACGTGTCCCCACACCCTGCCTTTTTTCAGCCCACGCATGCCAGCACGAACAGTCAGCCCAGCAGGTTTCACTCGCTTGCGCAGGTCTTCGGGACAGCAGGGTGGGTGGAAGGGACAGACCATGTGGGAAGCGTGCAGCCTCTGGGCACGCGCTTTGGAGCTGAACACCACAAGCAAATCCCTTGGCAGCTCCTGCGGGGTTACTGGGACTCGCTGACACTTTGGCCACTGTTTGGGGCAGCTGTTACCCAGACCACGTCAGCTGGTGGGACAAGGGCAGCTCAAGCAATACAGATTCCACAGTCAAAACCAATACAAGTAAGAAACCAAACCCAAAGAGATCTTTCTGCTCCCTCCTGGAACAATGGCTGTCTTGGAAAACTGGACTCCAGGATTGTCCTGATTACATCCGTTAGTATATTATAAACATTGTCCTGCTTTAAGGTGAAAATACTGTGTCTGGTCTTTTGGAGGTGCTAAAGCCAGATGTGGTATCGTTTTTCCTGACTGTGCACAAGGAGCTGATACTGGCGTGAAATGATCCTCTTCACCTCTTCTCTATCAGAGCTTTTCCTGGAAGAAAACAGACCTTGTGAGGCAAAATGAGGGCAAGCACAGAGGTCTTTCTACAGAAGAAGAAACAGAGGCACAGAGAAGAATGCCACCAGGCCTGCTATGTCCTGACCTATTGATCTGCCCAGATCTGCCTCTTCCTCAGGCCGGCCATCCTGCCTGCAAGGAGATGAAGTCTGAGGCTACGGGTCTTGCCCTACATGATGAAAACCATGGGAGAGCAAGACAGTCTGTGCTACAAATGCCACCCAAGTAAAGGGGACAGAAGAGATCTGAGACCAAGCAGGTTCTAGCTGAGACTGCTGGGAGAAAAGTGATACAGGCACCGACACAGGAGACTGAGGGGAAGCCCCTTTCCCGCTGCTTCTCCCAGAGCAAGCACCCATTAGCACCTCAGTGTGTATCTCACTAGCACCTTCCTGCTGGCTTCAAGCGGTTTTAATGGTAAGGGGAGGATCCCCCCACACTGGGGAACTGGGCACAAAGCCCCTTGCTTTGCTGTGGGAATGACGGAGTCAAGCTTTGCTGGCAGAACTGCTTCCAGCCCTGAGCTATCCCCAGCACAGCAGGCAAGAAATCACAGAAAGCAATCACTGTTTTTAAACAGCGTTCAGCTTGTAACTTACCTCTTGCTTGTGGGATTTCTCCTGCTGGTGAATCCCGTTAGCAGAACCAGAATTTCCAACAGTCTGCAATGGAGAACGGACAATACTTACTCAAGAGGGACACAGAGCCTAGTGGTTTTGCCTACAAGTGCTGAAATCTGCCAAAACTGCAGTCTCCTTCCCTAGCAGCCCACTCCACACAAGGAAAGGAGAATGCAGAAATCCCACCCCGCTTCTGGCAAGAAGCTTCCTGCCCTCTGTGCCCTGGCCCAAACCCCACATGCCAGATTGTGTCTTTCCCAGCTATAAAATATCCCCCAAGTTTCTTATGGACACGGACCCGCTCTTCACTTCTGACTCTTCAATCCCAATAAACAAGCCCTCAGCCAGGGGCAGCGTTAGCTGCAAAACACAGCACAGCGCACATCCCAGCAAGGAAAAGGACATTTGCCATTCCTCATTTCCCATCTCTGGGGATAAGTCTGGCAGCCAGGATAGGCGGTTCTATCTTTAGAAAACTTAAGAACTTTTAAACATTTATAATGTTTCTTTAGCAGGGATAACACGGAGCCCTTCAGATTCAAAATGACAGTACAACCAGCACAAGCAGAAGAAACCTGCAGCCTAAAGTCACAGCGTGCCAGATGTCAGTTGCTTGGGTCTTGGCAATCAGATTTTGGCGAGTTGCAGATGACAGCAAAACCAGACATTATGGGGAGACAAGACTGCAAGGTTTAAACCCCATCATCAGAGGAGTCCCAGCTACCCAGCTTCCATTCTTACCATCACCAGAAAGGTGCATCACCAACCCTAGTACAGAGGTTTAGTCTGGGCAGGAAAGACAGGCAGAGATTCAAAACAGAGCTCTGCTTTGAGAGCCTGAACTGTTTGCCAGGTAGCGGTACCTGCGCGGACGGTAAGAGTGCTGCTGTAGTGACTCACCTTTGGGTCTGCACCCACTACCATGGGTGATTCAGGCCTTGCACAAGGCAACATATCCTACCCTGGCCGCAGCACATCCAATCTGTGCACTAAGCAGCTACCAGATACCAGGAATTAGGTTTGAAATTTGGTCTCAGTACGTGGTCATTATAACGAACAAAGTGGTGCTATTCGCTTGAAATTAAAATAAAAACGCTCCTGGAGCAATCGCTACAAATTTTCCAGCAAAAGGCTTGAGTGCCAAAACCCTTGTCATTTCTGGTAAAGCTGCAGGATCAGGGTCTCCCAAGACATGGAGAAGGCAAAGATCCTCTTCCTCTATTACAGGACAAATACTTCGCAGCTGCAGGCATGGAAACAGCATGGCAGCAATTACTCGACAATGAGATGAAGACACAGTGCCATTATGCTCCCCCAGCTCCTGCACCTCCTTGTTTAACAGCAGGGCCAGCCATGCACATCAAGGACTGCAGAGTGTGGTGGCTGATGAAGCCGGGGAAGGGAAAGCAGCAGCAGCTTGTGGTAATTAGAGATTTCCTTCCTGAGCATTCTGCAGAGTGAAGGCTTTACAGACAAAGGGAGAGAGATGCCAAGGCAGATCCCTGGGCAACAGCTGCTGCTCTCAGAGAGGAGATGGGGGGTCAGAAGGTAGTGCAGAATGGGTTACAGTGGAAATGCGGCTTGTAGGGAAGAATCATCGATTCCCTAACTATCGCACCAGAATGTCTTTAGGCCAGCAATGTCCTTTGGCTCAGCCCGAAAGCCCCTAGTTAACAACTCCCTTTCACGAGGGGAAGGAAGAACAGATATCATACCACAACTAGGGAGCTTTGATCCAGACTTCCTTGTAACTAGGCACTTTAGCAATCTGACATCAATAGAAGTTTGAAGCCTGGCTTCCTGCAATAATCCTCTGTCTCTTAGTACCATGGTTTGTCGTTGAAGGCATAATGCTATCTTGTCGTATCTCTAAGATTTCTTAAGCATGAAGGTATCAAAGTAATACCAGGGACAGATTAGCTGACCTCGTATGATCCATTCCGACTCACTTTATATAAGATTAGTTATTTTCTACAGTTGGGGAAGGAATAATCACCACCTGCACCACCTCTGGAGACAGGAATGCGAAGGGGAAGATTTCCTGTTCTCAAGGGACTTAGCATTAAAGCAAACAGAATAACTTTCCCCACCCCTCCCATAGCTTCCAACAGATGAGGTTGTCATGATGCATTTTGACACGCAGCAATTACAGCAGAAGCTAAAGTCACTCTGGAGGTACTGACAGGATTATAGCACATCTTGGACTGCCACAAACTTGTCATCATGGCTACAGCTGTCCTGCCTGGAGCTGGCAGACGGCTGCTGCTGCTGCACTGCGGGATACAAAAAGACTTGTCTGCAACATACAGATGCTCAGCTGAGCGAGCAGAGCTTTCAAGGCTGCAGTTTTTACCATGCACCCTCCTCTATACTGCCTCCTGCAAGTACTGCTGCAATGCAAACAGCCATTCGGTGTACCTGCAGACTGTGCAGAAGACAGCGTGATGGGACGAGAAGACTTGATACCCCCCAGATTATCTACCACAACATATCTACACTTGCATCAGGGAAAGCAAGCTCTCTGCCCATTCTCCGTGTCTAGTGGCTTGTTCTGTACTATCCTAAGGTCTCTGCTTGACTCTGAATGGTAGCTCGTTACTGCAAGAGAAAGATGTTTTTCAGCTAAGAATTTAAATGAGCAAGTATGAGAGGAGCACTGGTGCACCCGGGCTCTCAAAGCCATGACCTGGTTGCAGACACGAGAGGCAACACAACCTAGAAGGGCAATAAAGGACACGAAGCACAAAGCTTGGCGCAAGGGGCAGGGCACTTCACAGGAGGAATCAGTCCTCCTGTGATACCTCTCTAGACACCACAGAGATGGAAAAAACAAAATGTGGAGAGTCAAGTTATTTGTAGCCTTCAATTTCACAAAGATACAAGGCAAACAACAGAAGCAGTTTTGCTTTTGTCAGAAGAAACAAAGCAAGAGCAAAGGAAGTTGGGAAGAGAAGACAATAACTGGAATAGGAACAATCATGGTCCATCAGCAAACCCAGATCAGATACCAGCTCCTGGAGACATCTCTGTAAGAGAAAGGGAAAACGTTTTCCCAGGGTCACCTCCAAAGTTTCTGCTTATAGACTGCAAGGAAATAAACCTTTTGAAGAACAGGGATGGCAGAAACCCTCAGCTTTCATATTATAAAGGGCTTGTACCACAAGGATACGTGGCTACACATCATTGTACACGTAAAGAACAGTTGTTCACACTGCAACCTTCCCCAAAACACCACATTTAGCCACCATTCTTGCGAAGCACAGAAGGATCTGTAATTACCAACTAGCATGGCTTTTCTTAGTTTAAAGCTCCATTTGACAGAACAAAGTCTTGCCAGGCTGTTTCTAGCAGAAAGGAAGGGAGCCAGCTGACTGCATCACCTCCCGACGGCACAGGGCAAGATCGGAGGAGATTGCTCAAGACAGTTGATCACCGAGAGCTGAGTGACCCAAGAAGTGACTGCTGATGCTGTACCTGTGTTTTCTCAGAAGACAGCCTCATTGCTTCCATGAGCTTTTCCATCTGGTGGCCCTGCTCCAGCGCATTGCGCAGCACATCCTCCGTGCTGACAAGCCGATGCTGCAGCCGGATCACTTCTGACTCTGATGAGGGATCAATCAGGGAATATCGCCGCTGATCCGTAACTGATTTTTCCTTGTCCTTATGCAGCAAAGGGAAAATAGAAGCATGTTAGATTAAAACGGGTAACTACAGAAACTAAGTAGAAAACCACAGTAACTCATGTAACTGTGTTTTGATTTCAACAGTAGATGGGGTCAGAGCACAACTCTGAAGGCAATCGTATCAAGTACAGCCAGCAGCAGCTCCAATTTGTTCCCAGCAGAGCTCAAATAAATTATTCACATTTCAACCACTGGAGGACACCGAAGTACACAGGAATTAGAGGACATTGCTAATTCCTAGATGAGAGAATGTGTAAACCAATGTGGGGTAGCTGACTGACCTTCAGTTTCTCCCACTAATTTTAGCCCTATTTAGCCATGGATCTAAAAGCTGTGGGAACAGAAAAACATTGGACAAGGACACCTGGACATTTTTGCTCTTTAATGAGGCACCACTAAGACAGGCCACAGCTCACAGGTGCCGTCAAGAAAGTTCCCATCAGATGCTCAGCAGCCCCAAAGAAAGCAAGAAGACTTGGAGCAAGAGTGAAGGGCTAGGCCCTCCCACGAGCAGCTCAGAGCCCTCCAACCCACAGCCAGGAGGTGTTTTAGTGCCCTCACCAGCACAACCAGCTTCTCTCGAAGCCCCTTGATGTCATCTTTGAGCTTCTGTTCTTTCATCCGCCACTCAGCTTTGTGCACTTCCCGGCTAAGGTCCCGCTCTGGCCCAGGCGAGTGCCGGTTGGCCTCCAGTAGCAACGCCCTCAATTCGTTCAGGCTCCTGGAAAAAGCAGCGTGAAAAGGTGAAGACATTTCCAGAGCCCACACACCACTGGACTCCTGCTGTGCTCCCTCCCACCTTTGCTACAGATCCAAAGAAAGGCCAGCGAGCAAACCTCACCCAACTCCCACCAGTTTGGGGCCTTCAGACCTCCTGCCCTCCCCACTGTGCCAGCTTTAAGGAGCCTGGGACCTGCACAGGGCACCGTATTTCAGCGCAGGGCAGCAGCCAGCTTGGCTAGCTTGTCAATGACTTCATTCAGCACCTACATAGCACTGAGCTGTCTTGTAGCTCCTGGCAAGCAGTGAAAGGGCAGTCCCTTTGATAATTCACAGCCCAATTTTAACCAAATGCCCACATGAGTATCTCTAAAGAACGGGAAAGCTGGGGGCTGGACTTCAACAATTCACCCTCTAGATTTCTTTTGGTGGTAAGTTACAGCACCCTGAATGAACAGACACAGAGTCCCCTGCCTCCAGCTCCGTCCTTCAGACTGACCTTTCCTTCTTGAGTAGCTCCTGGCTAATCAGGACCAGTTGCCCTGAAGCATCGTGTGTTTTCTTGCTCAAGGCTTCCAGTTCACCTTCCAGCCTCTTCTTTTCTTTTAACACCAAATCAGCCTTCTTTTCTGCCATTTTGCATTTATTTTCCAAAGCTACGAGAGGCAGAGGATACAGGGGGGAAGAAAGGTCACTTAGTCCTTTACTTACATTTCTGCTTTTTGCCTTTCCCCAGTTCCCACTCCTAACAGAACAGACCTGGTTAGCTCTGAATCTAGCCCTGTTTAAGGGGAGCTCTCTGAAACAACATGCTCATCTCAATTTACTTCTGCCTCTTTCAGCTTTTGACATTCAATGAGTCCAAATATTCCTAGGGTACAAATATCTTCTGCAGTGTTTGTGTTCAACTCCTGAAAAGAGACTGAAACCCCTGAATGAATTTTACCAACAATATCCATTAAAAGACAGGCAGTGTCACGTTTTACACCAGACCATTTCAGCACCTGGGCCCTTGTTCACCACCAGTACAGAGGACGAGCAGGGAAACACCTGGTTCCTACCAGCATTGGATTACGGAAACTTACCACTTACTTGGGCCCTTAGAGTTTCAGTCTGGGACACGAGTGATGACACCTCTTTGTCTCTTTTACTCAGCTTGTCTTGGAGGTCTGTGGGAGAATGAAAAGACAAGAAAAAGATGAGAAGCTCGGAAAATGTTTTGTGCAAATCAGGAAGGTATAGAGTGTATGGCACAGGTCAGGGTGTGACAGGGGCATGGTGGTGGCACCCCACAATGGCAGAGAAACAGCAGGAGACAGACAGTAGGTGTTTCTCACTGCACCTCCCCACCATCCAGGCATTAGGAGACAGGATATGCAGCTGGGAAGCCATATCAGCCAGGCTTCAGAAAGCAGCCGCAAGGAAGCGGTGGGTAAAGAAGACAGAATAAAATGTTAATAGAAATATAGAAAGGAACTTTCAGCATGATTAGTGAGGTAGGTGTTGATCTCTTTTCCCAGGTAACAAGTAATAGGACAAAAGGAAATGGCCTCAAGTTGCACTAGGGAAGCTTTAGACTGGATATCAGGAAAAATTTCATCTGATAACTGAATTGCCTGATAACTGAAAGGGTTATCAAGCACTGGAACAGGCTGCCCAAGGAAATGGTTAAGCCACCATCTTTGGAGGTATTAAAAGAAATGTAAGGTGGTGCTTAGAGACCTGCTTTAGTGGTGGACTTTGTAGTCTTAGGTTAATACTTGGACTCAATGATCTTAAAGGTCTTTTCTAACCTAAATGATCCTACAATTCTATTTCTTTGTGTTACCTCCTACACTGGGAGGCAGAGACAGTTTTTAAAAACATTTTCTGGAACTGATGCGTTTCCACACTCAGAGCTGTGGACGTGAAGTATGATGCTTTTGTGGCTCAAGTCCAAACTGTTGGGTTTAGTACATCTACATATGGCTTATTCAGTATGGAAACAACACACACATGGACTGAGTGGTCATTTTAAGAGCAGTGGTTGCTGAACCTAGTTACTCTGCCCTCACTAGGCAAGAATACCTGCCAATCAGCATACAATTTGGTATAGCATATATGTAATCTTGTATCTGTGAAGACAGTGACGAGGCCAACTGACATTGCCTAGCTAGCATTGAGGGCAGATAGAAATGGACAAAACACTTATGTCTGGATCCACAAACAGCTGGACAGACACTCAAACTAAACAAAATTTCTATTAACTGAAGTTTAAGCCAGTAAAATCTCCAGTAACCTCCGTTTAGTTTGCTGCATCCTCAGGTGGACTTTAACAAGGGCTTTGCAGAGAACAGACTCCTCAGAAGCAAATAACTGAGAAAAAGATATGCTGTCATAAGCCAAATGGCACTTGAAAAGAGAAGTGACAAGTTAGTTCTTTAGAGATCACCTTTGTGATCTACACTGATAATGTTTTCTGCTAAAAAACACCCCAACCCTAAGGAAAAATGAAGAAATATGACCCTCCTGGGAATGAGCAAGGGAAGATGTCATCTGGAAGCACCTTGGGTGTCTTGCAACAGCCCCAAATCTTTCACAGACCCCAAAAGCACATGCCACGCACAGCAATGTGGTAGGACATTGCCCCTAACAGAGACTACCTGGGCCATCCAGCTCCAGCCTTGCCAGCTCTGCTGTTGCTCAGCCCAGGGGTTACTGCTCACCCTCTTTGTCAAGAAGGCTGAGTGCAGTTCAATCCCAAAGCTACTTTACACAAAATTTCTGAGTGCACAAATTTTATGCTTTGTTAAAAGGATGGATTTGATTTATAGTAAGCTTAATTAATAAAAGTAACCCCCATTATTTTAAGCCATTAATATCTACCATTAGCAGTCCTCTCCTATGAACAAATTACATTTAATGTCTGGATTTCACCTGCTGCAAAAACCAGTGATGGGATGGAATTGTGCCCATCTCCCCAGACCTGGCTCCAACCTGCACCATCTACATGGGGATAGTGTGTAACACAGGTGAAAACATCCACCCTTGCATATGCTCAGCCACATTAGAAGATGAAAAAAAACCCAGACAACAAATGCCATCCAGCAAAATCTGAAAGTTTCCTAAGCCCCTTCCACACAGCCATCGCTGCAAGAGCAGAAAGTCAGAGAAAGGGAAGGCACCCAAGTCACTAGAACAGGGTGTTCCAAGAAAAAACCCAAGAAAATTCCATACCTTCCACAGTCTGCTTCATCTTTATCTTTTCTTCTGAAATATCATTAGTTTCAATCATCTGAAATAAATGTAAAATATGAGATGTAAACCAGCCCTTTACCCAAAGATTCAAAGCAAAGTTAACAACCACAAAAGCCCATCCAAACCAGAAGTGTATCCAGTACTCTGGTTACCACGTTTTACGTCCTTCCTGAGAAGGAAACAAAAGCTTTTGAAGAGTCACTTCTACAGCTGGGTACTGCTGAAAGCTAACTGGTACCATCGGAGAGCGCCTGCACACAACAGGCACTGAGCACAACGGTGAGATTCGCTCTGGAGGGAAAAGAGATCAGGTTTTCCTGGGAAGCCCTTGTCCCGGCTTTCACACGCTCTGAGTTTGCACACAGATGGAAAAGCTGCTCTAATAATCATGGCAAACACTCAGGGGCAAAGGCTCTTCAGCATTCAGCTTGAGACCTATCACTCAACAAGTTCCTCACCTTCTGAAAATCTGTGTCCAAAGTTATAGAACCAGGAATAAAACACTGATAAAAGAATATTTATAAGAGAATGAATATATTAATACAAATATTAACAAGCAAATGCCGGTCCATATAGAGGATTCTGCCTTTTTCCCATTCTGTCTATACCGCAACAGAGACCACCGAGCTCACGGCCAAGCTTTCCAGTGCAGAGGACACAATTCAGCCCTTCAGTGGGACCTCAGCACATGCCCCAGGTCAGGCAGCTGCTGCTGAAAGCCCCACAGTCAGTCCCCAAGAGCTTCAGTGGCCCGCAGGATTCGTCTAACAGAAGCAGGAGCACACCCAAAGGGGAAATACACTGCCTGATATACTTCTGGTGCGGGAAACCCCCCCCCCACTATTTAACTGCTTTTTGGAAGCACAGTTGTGGTTCTTACTTTAAAGGTCTAGGCAAGACTGTCACAAGACACATCTGTTTAAAATACTTGGATAGTCAATACTGCAGTCACATTAAATTAGCTAAGACATTTAAAAATAGAATTTGCACTGTGATACTCAAAGGCTTTCACCCATGCATTTCTTCCCACATTTTCCTGATTTTAATTGACACATAGTTAAAATAATTATTTCAAGACTCCCCAATTCTAATCCAATGTCAATATCCCCCAAAGGCTTCTCATTTAATCTAAAAGGCTCTGGAAAAGCCTCCAGCTTCTTCTTTTACAATCATTCCTGTTTGAGTATTTGCTATAACATGTGACATATTGTAATAACAACCTCCTTTTCCCAGGGTCCTGGCTGTACTTATTGTTCACAACTGTCTTTACCAGATGAAACCTGTTGGAGCAACCCCTGAAACACCATTAAAGCTGTGGATTCCTCCTTCAGCTCTTGCCTCTCCTGTCCAGTTCAGTGTGCCTTTTTGCAGGCAGGAAGCTCTGATTTGACCAAAAGTAATTCATGGGCTTAACTGTGCTGCCTAGAGGTGCAACTGGTCTCTATGGGGCTGTTCACCTGGGCAAATGAAACATAGGCATTACATTCACTTCATTGACACCTCAGCCTAGAACGGTGACTACGTTGCCAGCAACAGATTTCAAATGAGCATTCTTAAAATGTGTACATTTCATGGCTTATTTTCATTTTCTGCACCCCCACAGGGACAACTTGTAAGTTGGGGTTTTGCTCATTGCTCATGCAAAATCCATACACAAATAGGGGTTCAGCCTAGAGCCATGAGTAGCCATCTCACTCTAGTGCAAAGCCAGCCACATGACCCTGTGCCATGCACAAAGGCAGGATGGCATCCTGTTGCAAACAGTAAAAATAATGAGGATAACTTAAAAAGACAACGGCTGCAGAAAACAGACCTCTTCATATTATTACTGCTTTTATTCTGTTCTTCCCTGGGAGGCTCAGGACTAGTATGCAATCAGGCATTTTATTTCCCCAGCCTGGTGCCACCCTGACCTGTGCCAGCAGCTCTTCCACTATAACCCTCAGAGTCAACATACCTCTGTCTCCCACGTACATGCCGTGAAGCCTCCCCACTGCCTCTGCTGCATTGCTGGCACACACTGCCCACCCAACGCCACGAGCTCAGTCCCTGAGGCTCTCAAACCACGCTCCACGTGCTGAGCAAGCTATGTGCTCCATCTCAGCATGTGCAATGACTCTTCTTCCACTCTGCCCTCCACCCACCCCTAAAGGCCCTTGCTCAGTAACGCACTAAGGCTGCTGCAGCTCCTTGGAGGACAAGAGCTCTATTGTAGAAATGATGCTTTTTCAGCTATGAACGCTGCTTGCTCAGGATGAGAGCCCAGCCCTGACAAACCATGATAGCCCTATTCTGCTGCCACTGCACTCATGTGCCTTCAAGCCCAGATGGGGCCCACTTGCTTCTCCTGACTCTTATTTCTTCTAATTGTGCCACTGTACTGACTTTCAAAAGTGGGAAGACAGCATAGAGATGCCGTGCAGAAAAAGCACTATCAATGGGAGGTAAAAACATTCAGATACTCTGAGGCATAAAAGTCTCAGAAAACTGAACAAGGCAGCAGCTGAGGGCTACTCCAAGAACGTGTTACTAACAGCGATGATAAACAAGCAAAATGACCCAGAAGTCATACGTTTGCATGCTGAGAAGGATGCAGGGCCTCCATGGACTGTAGCTTGTTCTCTAAGACAAGCACTTTTTCCTGCAGTCTGTGGATCTCCTGTTTGCTCTGGGCTTCTGTTTTCTGTAACGTTTCATAGTCCAACATCTTCTTCTCAGCCAAAGAAATCTGCTCTTTCAGGAAAGCTATCGCTTGTGTCTGATCTTTATATTCACCATGAAGTTTCTCCAGTTCATGCACCCTCAGCTCAGCATCTCGACACTTGTCCTTCACATCCTGCAGCTCAAGAAGGTGCTGATTGCTTTTTGTTTCCAGTTGCATTTTCCAGTTGCTGTTGCTTTTTTCCACTTCATCCACAGCCTCCTGCAACTTCAGTTTCAGACTCTCTTTCTCCTTTATATGAACAGCCGTCTCAATGTCATGCTTTGCTTTCAGGTTTTCCAACTCAAGTTGGTGCTCCATCTTTATACTCTCCACCACTGCCTTGAGTTCCACGATCTCCTTGTGCTGAGTGTCAGGGCCTGTGTTCAGTGTGGCTTTCAGGTCCTCCAGAGACTTCTGGTGGTCAGAAGCTAACGTGTCCAACTTGGACTTCCAGTTGTCCATGAGCCCCATGTTCTCATTAGTGGCTTGCTGAACTTTATGCTTTAGGTCAACAATTTCCTGTGAGTACTTCTCATTGACTGATTTCAGCTTCTCCATCTCCTGCTGGTACTTCTTTAATGTCTTCTCATACTTCTCCTTTAGCTGGCTGCTCTCCTTCTGATGCTCCTTGTTGGCAGACAGCAGCTGATCTCGTAGCCGAAGAGCTTCTGACTGCAAGCCAAGGTTATGTTCTGGGGTCTCTGCTTGGTGAGAACTCCTGAGGCACTGCCGAAGCTCATCCACCTCACTGCGCCGGAGGCTCAGCTCCTCCTCCAGCTGCAGGATTCTGGACTTCTCTGCTACCGTCGTTAACTGCAACATGACAGAGAAGACAAAGTCAGTCCCCACCTCTCATCCTTGCATCCTTCCTTTTAGAAAGTGTGCTCCAGTGGAAGTAAATCCAAAGTACATTAGTCAGAGTTCAAATAAACAGGAAAATAATACCCAGCACCCTCCAATCTGAGTACAGTTTTGCACCAGGGTAACCATCACCGGTCACTCTAACAGTTATGTCTTTGTGCCAATTGCAATTTGTTTTTTCTCATATGAACCTCTCATATTCCACAGAAAAACACACGTCTTTGAAACAACCCTGGAAATTCGCTAGAGAGCAACAGGAGTTTATGAAAAAATAATGTCCTGAAAGGGCATTACATTTCCAGCCTAGGCATCTTGCCAGATGATGCACAGAGGAAATGTGACTACACATGCAGGAATATCACAAGCATTGAAACCAGCATCAAGCACATCGTGTTTCCTTTATTGCTCAGCAATCCTCAGCCTACAGACCTCTCTTCCGCATTGTAATTTGTTTACCCTGGTGTAAAAAGGAAAAGGGATTTTTACACATGAGTACTTGTTAGATTTTATTAGTAAAGTGAAAATAAGGTAGAAGGCTAGAGGATGCAAGACAATAAATCTGGCCACGGTTAACATTGAGCATAAGGGCTATGGATCAATGTCTTACAATCTGAATGCAACCGAACAGGGCTGAACAACCTGCTCGTCACAGGGAGTTCAGGGTACTGCAGCTATGGATGGAGAAGAAGAGATCTGACTAGATGAATCAGAAAAAAGCAGAAGACACAAGGAAACCAAGCCAAAACACAAGCGATCAATTCCATTTCACTTCAATTGCCATTTTCCCCACTAATCATCAGCCCAGGAGGCTGGGGGATTTTTATTTTAGATGGGCACGGGGGCATTCAAATCATTTAGCCCTTTTGGAGAACCTCACCTTTGTGTTTTCTACAGCTCTAAAAACCATTGGTGAGAAACAAGCTCACTGTAGCAAGTTTGCCCCTTCCCACACCACACCAGGATGAAAAAGCCCTTTCCACATCTGGCTGCTCTTAGGATCGGGTGTGCTGTTCACCTGGGCAGCCTGTCCTGTTGCAGGCATGGCCAAGGATCAGAGCTGGTCCACCTGCCCTCACCAGTATCTTCTGTTTCAGGTGGCAGCTCCCACAGCTGGAGGGGGGACAAAGGGAATGCTGATTGCAATGTTATTTCCCATTACAGCCTGGGAAAGCCTCAAGGCAGGATGAATTGTGCAGAGTGCAGATATTATTCTAGCATGTTAATTGAAAAATGAATTGTGAAGAGCTCATGTGTCAAATGGTGGCATGGGGCAGAGAAGCAAACTCAATCTGAGAAACAAGTCCCCACACATGAAGCAAAGCTAGAAATTATATCATACTACTATTTCCAGGAGAGAGAGCAAACAAAAACCAAACAAAACATCAGGGAAGCTTAAAACCAAGCCAAAATCAATTAACCCCACAAGACCCAAAAGAAAAAAACCCCAAAGCAAGGCATCATGAGCATCAACGCAGGGGGCAAGCGCGCTGTTCTGCAGGCAGGGCAAGTAGGGGTCGATTACCCTGGTGTCCTCTAATTCTCTGAGGAGTTTTTCAGCCTGTGCCTTCTCAAACAGCAGGCTCTGCTCGAGCTCCCGTATTCGGGCATGCTCCAACTGCGTCTGAGTCTGGTCACACATAGGGAAAAAACAGAATAGCGGAGATGGGAAAAGGGGGGTGGGAGAGAGAGAAAGAGAGGGAAAGAGAAGGCTGCAACATCATCTTCCGTGTACAAGACAAGGAAAGGCAGTTCACAACAGGAGGAGAATAAAGATCGAAACAAGCAGGAAAAATCCAACCAAACAGAAAATGGTCACTGCGGGATTTTACATGGTACTCATAGTGGCTATTCACAAGAAAATTGAACCTGTGATGGGAAAACGATCCTCTGCATTAGAAAGCTGCTTCAGTGTTTCCCTGCATCAAGACTATACAGAGGGCTTTTCCTAAAAAGCAAAGCTCCCACCACTGCAGACCACCAGCACAAGACCTTTGCACCACATGAGAAAATGCAAAGATCTTGCAATGATTCTCTGCATCTCTCCTCAAGAAGAATCACGAGGTAGACTGAAAAGAGTTCGAAGTTCCCATCTTCTTTTTGCTCCAGAGACAGCTTGAACACTGCACTAAGCAGGGGGGAGGGGAAAGCAGGTCATGCTGTACATAGCACGTTGCTAAAACCCAAAATACACTGCACAAAGCAAATCAGAGAAATTTAGATACCAAACCTGTTACGTAAATCAGCGCTTTAGGTTTGAATCAGGCTGCTATAAACTTCAAAGTGATTTTTGCACACTAAAACTCTAACAGCCTTGCACACAAGAAAACAGAACCACCGTTTTATATTTGTTTTTTTTTGTTTTTTTTAGACAGATGGTTAAACTATGCACAAGGGAAGCATTGACTCGGGGCGTTGCTTCAGTGCCCATCACTTTTAAAGCAGAAATACCATATAGCTGCACTCGGTGGCAAACCTCAGGACTCCACAACAACCACTGTAATATCATGTAAAATTTCCCATAAATAATAAAAGAGGAGAGGAGACATGGGAAAATGCATGCAGACTCTGGCCTTCACATTTTTTTAGCTTACAAAACCAACATTTTCCTTGGAATTAGACCTCCTAGAAAACAAACAAATCTGATCAGAACCATTTTTTGCTACCCCCATTTTCTGCCCTTCATTTCCCACGTAATTAATTGCCTCCCCCTCCTTCTACTGGAACCAGTTTTATGGATTTTCTGCCCTTTCCTACAATAAAGGAAGTTTTGGTTAGTTATGTACAAGCAATGGAAACTGAAGTTTGTAAACATCCATGTTTTCTCTTATGACTTGAAAGACATCATTATACATATATTCATAGATGGTCATGGTCTCAACTGCCAGATATATTCAGACGGCTCCATATTTTATATTGTCTATTTGAGCCCTGAAGGGGGAAAACCCCCAAACATTATTAAGACCTCCAGATAATACTACTTAAGTGCAAAATTTGGCTGAACGCATCCTAATAAAAAAAAAAATAAAATAATAATAAAAAAAAAAAAGAGACATTTGATGTTATGCCAAGTGGCTTCTCCTGCTCTCCGCAAAGCTCAAAGATCCACATCTCAGGATGGAGGTCCAGGCTTGATTTTATTTACAGGAACAATTATTTTATTGATACCAGTGAATTTGCCCTCAATCTACACTGGTTCAAAATCCCCATATGAAACTTCAGAAACACAAACTTTCGTTATTACCTTAATTGGCGGCAGTACGTCAGATACTGGTTACCTGAAGATAACGACCTACTACAAAACTAACCTCTAAATCTCCCCAAGGGACTCTCTCAAGACTCCTGATTCCCAGCCAAGCTATCTCAATTCCACCTGATATTCCTGCTCAGTATCTACCCATCTTGCTATTTTCCAAGTCTGGAAAAACACATGAAAATAGAGGAGAAAAACAATCAGGGAAGAAAGTTAGATCAACTGTTTTACAGTCCTTGGATTCACATCAAGTCTTGTATTGTTTCTTTCTTTCTGCAGATTGGTTTGCCTAGCCAGTATGACTCAGAGCCTCAAATCCGAAGTTTTCCTGCACTTTGAAGTTCATATCTGAATTTCAGACTTAATTCTAGCTATTAGCCTTAAATTACTATTCACAAATTACAGACTGACTTCTCGCTGGTGTTCAAGGCATGATGCAGGTTCCAGGAGATAAGATTGAGGTAGTTCCTTGAAGAGGTTAGTATTTCCTATAAACCACTGTCTTCTACCATAAAAAGCCTTTCTTAAAAGGTTTGGTTTTCCTGCAATTGCTTTCACCTTCCACAGCACCGTAACACAGAGGTGTTGGGCTCATGGGGAACATCCCAGTTCTCTGGACCGTAGAAAACCAAGCTGCTCTATGACACTTCCCTGAGAAGTTATTTGTTCTCCTGTACAGACAAACGTGGAAGTAAGGACAGGACCCTGGCAGCCTGCAAGAAGCTTAGCCACATCCCCATTGCAAAGCAATTCCTTCCCAGCCCAAACAAAAACCAGATCTATCCTCAGTTTGGGACCTGCAGTCACAGGAGCTTACAATCTTGCTAAAATGTGGTGGCTTGCTTTTTTTTTTTTTTTTGAATATATCTGAACTGGTAGCTAGCCCTGGTCCTATTACCTTTATTACACAGCCAGGCTTAAACATTTAAAGCTTACACAAGGATAACTTACTGCTCTCGGGGCAAATGATGGATGGATCAGTCACTCTTCTTTAAAGCACTGGGAGAAACCTACCATCTAAGCTCAGGAATCAACAGAAACCTTGATTTTGCACGCACACAGTAGGCAGAAACTGTACTTGCTGTCTTTTAGCAAACATCTGCTATCAGTGCATTGCTGATCACTGTCAAACACATTACTCTGCTTCAGCTTCTGGATAAAGAGAAGAGGGTTATGCCAAGAGGGTCAAACCCATAGCAAAGTACTCCATTGCCTGTTTTTCCCATTTTCCTGGGCTTTTATTGATATGACTGACAGTGAAGCACAGAGGCAGGTCCCTTGACATTTCTGGCCTAGCACTCTAGCTAAAGATAAGGGAAAGTCCCTTGATTTATATGCGTAGAGCAGAGCCTTGCTTTCGCAGAAATATTTTCTTTTCCTTTTTTTCCCCCTACAGAAAAGCCTCCCACTCGAGGGCAAGCTCTCAACACTACTTCAGCTAGCACAATGTTCACTGCAACAGCATCGCTCCAAGCAGCAGCCCTCCCAAATGGATGGGTATCCCAGTGTCAAACTCCACACTTGCAGGCAGATGACACCACACAAGGATAACGCAGGTCTAACAATACGTGGCATTTTGGCTGGAGCAGAACTGCATCTGACCGGGAGATCGTGCGTGCCCATTAGCTGCTAATAGCAGGACACTGCAGGGACAGTGACTGAGCAGTCAGTTCATTTCTACAGTCGAAAAACATATGCTGAAATGCATTTGGATACAGTCAGACTTTTAAACATGGCTTGGCAGCTCATGATGACTTTAAAAGCCTGGCTGGCTGCATGTGATTAATTCTAGGCAGCTCCTAACATTATTAGTCATTGGGCAACATACGAAAGAACAATCTTCACAGCTTATACCATGGTGTTTCACAGCAGGCCCAAAGCCATCAATAAGGATAAAGTATTGTTGAGAGTTGAGCAAAAGGTGGCAGAAATTACTTGAGTGAGACCCCACATGCAGTTTTCAGGTTCTGACTCCACATTTTGGTAAGAGTGTTAGGAATTACCTCCAGATCTCCCTTTGTAATAGATTCTTCCTCCACACGGAACTGCAAGTCCTCCACTTTCCTGTGGAAGGGAAAAGACACAAAGATCAGCATCCTATTTTTAAGCAGCCATTATACATGGGCCTTCCCTGCACAAGTGAAGTCTGAGAGGAGACTGATACAGACACCCTTTGACTACAAACAGCTCAGCAGAAGCTAAACAGCAGGACAGTTAATAAGCAAGCCTTCCACATAGCAAACGTTTGCCTTCTTGCACAGTACATGCTCACAACGTGTTGTTTCTGAAGCGCCACCTCTCAGCCAGCACAGCTACTGTTCACTGACACTGGGATCATGAAAACGTTGAAAGCCACAACCAGGTTTCACTGAATTACTTAGACCTTGTTATCCTGCAGTCGAGCACTGGGCAATTCCTGTGCCAAATGCACAGGGTCCATACAAAATATTCCAAGGGGTTCAGAGCCGAGGGTGGGCAACGCTTAATGTTTCCACAACATGGAAATGGTGAGCTACCCCGGCAGAAAAGCATTCACCAGATATTGTACAGGGCAGTCATGCGAAAATGCACATAAAACCACAAGCATAAATGCAGACATGCCTAGAACTCTTTTGCAAAGTCTGAAGAGAAAATCCAGTGAAAATACAAAATAATTCAATTTTCTGTTAAATTCAGTTCTCTTCATTCTCCTTATTAATTCTAAAAAAGTCAATAACGAGGATGTTGAGCTGGTAGCCAGATGTCAGGACCCCGATTCTGTTACAGATAAAAATAGCTGTGAGTGTACATATCTAACTTCATAAACAAGCTTCCTTGTCTAAACCTCCTCTAATTAGAGGAGACATCTGTTGATATTTAGAAAAGTAACTCAGCTGTCTTGGGTTAAAGGGCCTCCTGGAGCTGGGAAAGTGAGCTGTCTGCTAGGAGAATGGAGAGACTTATGCACGAAAGAACAATTCGTCCTCAGGAGGGGCATCGCTCAATTGAAATCAATGCTGTTTTCAGTTACTTAATACACAGAAATGTCTTTCTATTCCCACTGAAGAGTTTAATTATATATATTTGGAGCAACTGGACTCCAAGAATGACAAATTCATCTTCACTCTTATCCAGAGAGGAAATGTATGCATCATCACATATACATGGATGGGGCCTCTGGGACGTGGGGAGATGATGAATCACACACTACAGCAAGGCTGAGTCCAGGTTGACTTCCCTTCCTCAGAAGAAATGCCCTTAAGATCACAAATAGAGGGGAAAGAAGTGGTCTTTCGGAAAGCCAGGTTGTACAAAAGGTTAGGGGTTTAGGATGGCCCAACCTGCACAGTTCCGTTTATTATCCAGTACCGTTATTTTATACTGCATCCTTAGTACTCTTATTTTATACTGCAAGGCTTTGTCACTGTCCACACTCTTGCCACGAGTTAATCCCACCTTTACTGAGTAATTCCATTTTACACGGTGACACAGCTGAGTTTGGTCAGGATATCAGATCTCAGAGTAACTGATATTACTGGAGCCCTTTGCTCCTTCAGGCAAATAATGCTGCTTCTCCTTTGTGTTGGGAACTGAATAACAGGGAAGATGGCTGGAAACCCTCAATAACTTCACTGCCCAACAGGACAGCAAGATTATTTGGTCTTCTGCTGGCAGCGGTAGATCAGCTGTTGGCCACCACTGTATTGTCAGCGCAACATTCACCATGGTCAAATGCTTTTGGACATGCAAACCGCCTGTCAAATATTTATGAAGGTCATCACAGAAGTGCCAGCCCTTAAGAGTCCTAATCAGGAATAGAAGCTGATGGTGCTTTTTTTTTTTCTCCCCCTTCTTCTTAAGAAGTGCTACATGCATTTGGCAGGAAAGCATGTCAAATCACAAAACTCCTTTTGGCAAAAACCAGAGCTGCCCCTATCCCAAGTATAAGTATGAGCTGTCCTGGCTGGCTGTTTGTTTTCTGCTTTTCAATTGCATTGCAACAGTGGGGCAGGTTCAGCTGAGCATATTCAAAAAAACTGAGGCTGGTCATGTCACAAAAATTAGCTCACTGCAACCCCACTGAATGATACAGCATCAAATCTCCTCTAAGACCTGTAAAGACACAGGAATGTACAAGACTAATTGGAAATACTTCACTGCTCAGTTGTGATTAGCAACAGTTTGTCAGCAAAGAGGGACAGTCACAGCAGTGGATGCCCAACCCCAGACAAGAGACATATCGGATGTGCAACTGCAGCAAAAGTGTTGTAGACTTCCCACTCCCTGAAATGGTGCACCCCCTCCTTACATGCAGGCAGACAACAGTGGCCCAGAGAGTGAAACACAACATATTTGAGGTACTGGAAGGCATCCAAAGATGACTTTCCTAGTCACTTTCTTCTAAGATCCAATGAATGATGTTCTTGAGTAAGAGTCTCATCTCCCCCATTACTTCACCTCCTCCACACCCATCCAATTCCTGCTTTACCTCTTCTCCTCTTCCAGCTGGTTCAACAGCTCAATCTTCTCCTTCTGCATCCCATCGACCAGGGCTCGTGCTCGCTGGAGGTTTCCTTCTGCCTCCGCGACGTACTGCAGCAAAAAAAAGAGCCCAAGCCACAAAAGTTAACAACGCTTGAAGTACAGAGTTGTTTAAAAAAGGATCAGAAGAAGGGAACAGGAGGTTCTGGTGATCTGTTTCAGAGGATGCTAGGGTAAGAAGGCAGATTTTTCAAAGAGCTCAGTATATACGTATCAAAAAGAAAAAAATTATTCCATCTCCAGCAGCTAAATTTGATCCATGCTTCAGTGCCTGACTTGAACCCTTTGGAGAATCCAGCTCTGATTAAGACCTTCAAGTCTGAACAGTTTTGAAAATCTGGTCTGAAATTACCAGGTGCAATTACCAATTACCAGCAAGAGAGACATTCCAGACTCGCATTCATTCATTTGTTACTGGTAATTACTGGAAAATACTATACAGAAGGAAGATGGCAAATCAACTGCAAGCTGACAATTTCTCCTGCATTTCTGACAGGCTGGTATGGCCCACCGCACAAAGATATACAGTGCCATCCCTGCTCCCTAGTAGCTGATTGGGCTTTATAAACATGAGCAAGGAATTCAGGGCAACAGCAGTCATTGAAGAGCCACATACTGACAAACAGCACAAACAACTCAAATGCTTGTGCAAAACAACACCCAATATGATCAGCCTGTTTCCTTACAGACCTCTTGACTTTATTGATGTGAAAAAAACATCCTCTCTGGCAGGAAAGCAGTGACACATGAACTGAGCTGATGTTCTCAGCAGTGTCTGACAGCATCAGAAAACCACTGCAATGCAGTCACAGCCAAGGCCAGACTGGGTGGCTAGAGGGAACAAGTTTGCCCTCCACTTGCATTGCAGCGTTCAAATGTATCGATCCACCAGACACAAACTATGTATTGTCTTTTTTCTGGCACAGCCCTTTTTCTGCTCCTGGCTTGGTGCAGAGGGAGCACATGTAACACTAGCAGGAGTGGAGAAAGAGCCCGGGTTTCACATATAGGAAGCCACAGAGGGGTAACATCATGACCTGAAACTTTCAGAGGATGCCAGATACCTGAGTGCTAGCAATAAAGCCACATCATCTCCTACCTGCTCGTGTTGGGCTTTCATGATGGCAATCTCTTTCTCCACCTCACAGATGTGGCTAGTGGCTTTAGCAACCTCAGCCCGTTCCAGGTCACGCTCTGCAAGTAGCTGCTCAATGTGCTGCTGCTTCTCCTTCAGTGCCTCCTGGAGAGCTGTGGTGCCAGAGATTTTTCGGGCATATCGAGAAGAGGTCTCTGTCAGCTGGAAAAAGAGTTAAAAGACAGACAAGGGTAAAGCTGTGTCCTTTCTAGTCTAGAAAGGCTTGAAGTCTCCTGTTAACTCTGGAATAAAGCTCATTACTGATCATCTATTAGGCTGTACAAAGCTGCAGTTCCAGCTCTGGACCCTACAGGTGAGGTTAAAAAGTCCGCAAAACATCTGGACACTGTTCACAAGCTCAATAGCTCTTCTACACTCCAATGAAAGGACCATTTCCCAAAGGACAGGATGTGGGGTGGGAAGTAGGTCAGGAAAGATTATCATGTGCCTTCTTAAATATATTTTATTAATGACCTGCACCAGTGCAGTCCCAAACAGTCAACTCAGCTGGAAGGACTGATCTCAACTGGAGACTTGTTTGGGCTGCTTGGATGCACTCCCAGTAATGGATACTGCACCCTCATCCCCAGCCAAGATGACTGCAGGTGCTATGCAGCACACACTACGGCAGTCAGAGCTTTTAGTAATATTGCTGCCTGCGCTGGTGCCTGCCTTCTTGAGTACCTGCCAAACAAGGCATGTGATCCAGGACATGTCACCCCTCCACAGTAAGACGCAGTCATTGTAGGGGCTTTTGCATAGCTGTCCACTACAGCAGCACACTGCTACGCAACCACGTGGGACAAGAAGCAATGGCATTTTTCTGCAGCGATCTTATAAAACCTGCTCTTGACAGCAGAGCTGAGATTTATCCCATTGCAAATAACAGTTCAGGCTCTTTTAACAGTCAAAATTGCTCCATGCCTGTTGCGACTCATGTCCACGAAGGAAGTCCTGTTTGTAAGATGGGTAAGTGTCCCAAATCACTCCCCTCATCTCATTAACTGTGAAGGAGCAGCTGCCCCAGTGCAGCTGCTGAAACAAAATCCCAACCTTCCTACTTTGTAGAGCCAGGTCACAGAAGAAGTCGGTCGAGGCTGCACAGTCTGTAGAAAGAGCCACTTACCAGCCCGCTGCGGCTGGGCCTGCCCCCAACAGATGATGCCACTGAGCTGACAGAGCTGATGGAGGAGCTGCTGGGGCTGTGGGTTAAGGCAGACACTCCCATGGCCATTCGTTTGCTCTTCTTTGCCTTGGCAGGGCTGGTTGACGGGAATCCAATCCGGATCACCTTGTGGATGGGAGCAAAGAGGCCAAACTTGGGAGGACATTGAAAATACCTGTAATGCAGGAGATGCACAGAGTCAGAAGCGGCAGAGAATCCATCTCACGGAAGCCTCACCGAATGGCATTGCTAAGCAACACGCAGCCCCAGCCCTCAGCTCATCTCTTGGTGCTTTGCCGTGGCATACAGGAAACAATGTAGTGGTTGGATTATTCACCTTTCCTGCCATTTACAGCAGCGGCAATCTCAATGTTTTCACTTGTGGTGCTTAAGCAGGGAAACCCAAGACAGTTGCCATGCGCTAGTTGCTGCACACTTTGATGAGATGCCAGGGAAGACCCATCTGGTAGCCTGGATAACACAAAGATCCCAGCACATAAACACAGGGAGAGCACATGCACTCCTTCCTTATAAATAAACCTTTCCAACCAGCCAGCCTTCCCAAAACCTGTGTGTTCTCTAACCTGCTTTGCAAGAAAGTCACGTAGTAAAGCGCACTGAATAAAAAGATCTGAATCACACAGCTCTGTATAAATGTTCTAACAGGGTAAAAATCTTTCCTTCCGAAACAGAAGGGGAAAATGGCAGCTCCTAACTTTGAAACTAAAAATATCATTATAGCTAACTTCAGTGTGTGTGCCATCTCCTCTAGGTGGCAGAGAAACTGGTTCCCAAACTTAGAAAGAAGCAAGCATAAAACAGGGAGGATCAGATAATTACAGTGCAAGCTCTCTTCCACAATCGCAGTGAGCCTGATGATTATGTCTCTCTGGAGCCCTCTTTCAGGATACAAATGAACCAAAACCCACAGTGTCAAACCTTGGAAAACTCTTCAGAGCTTGGGTTGACTGGCTAAAGCCAGGGTTTATCTGTTGCTCGCCAGCTGCACTGCAGCAAGTGAAACCAGCTCGTCTCCAGCCTTTGCATTCCCTTGTTTCAAGGCAGTAGCCAATGCAGAAAACTGTCACCTTTAAGAGTTCTTCCTCATGGGCTTTGTAGCAAGGCTAGGATTAAACACTGGGCCATATAATAGTCTGTCCTATGTTAACATAAAAAACAGGTTCTAATGAATAAATGACACAAATCCAGCTTTGCCAGCACAAGTCCTCTCTCTCCAGATGTGTGCAGCTGCTTCCCCAGCTCCCTTTTATTTTTAAGTGCTGGCAGCCACATGGTTGTATCACAGGCAGACCTCTGTGTGCTCGAGAGGCCAGAAAACAGCCTGATCTCTGGCCAGATGAGAAAGTGATTCATTTGCAAACATCTGCTCAAGCCCAATCTTTTAAAAAAAATCCAGCCCTCTGCAACCCAAAACCACTTAGCCCCTTCTGCTTGCCGCCAACACAGGCCCTTGGGTTTGGAAAACCAGCCATACCCCGCAGGCTGACCTTGCTGCAAAACAGGGACCCAAGGCGGCAAAACCAGACTGACCTCTTGCAAACCAGCCAAAGCTGTACTCAGCACCCTATTCTCAAACTGCAGTAGGCACAGGCAGACCAACAGCATGGCACAGCCCCTTCCACAGGCCTATCTGGTCTAAGCACTGCCTGGTACTTGAGGCCACACAACAATGCCAAAGTCCCTCAACAGCCCCCTGACAGCTCTAAGCAAGTCCAAACTTGCATCACTATGTTGGCTCATTTTCTTTTAGTCCAGACTGGAAGTGGTTGCAATTAACTTTTATAGTTCAGAAGCAGGAATTGTGTCCAGAACACTTGGCAAGAAAAAAAAAATAAAGAAAGTCTGCTTGAAAACCAAGAGGTGCTCTCACTGAGTGCTAAGGAGCTCTATACTCACATTACAGAAAAGAAACGGGAAGAAAAGTGATGTTGTGATGGCAATGCAAGCTGCAGGTGGGAAACAGCACAGAAAATTTTGAAATATATTAAAAAAAAAAAAAAAAAAAAAAAGACTTCAGTGCCAAAGCCTGACCTGTTTCAGCCTGTGTGAAAGCAAAGGTATGAGCAGTTTAGTGGGCAAAGACTCTCATAGCAGCAGAGGCTGAGAAGGAGGAACAGTAAAATAAGCAGGTAAAGGTTAATATACTAGAGATGAGTAAAGTGGAACTTGCTTGGCTTTGTGGATAAAAAACCAAAAAACTCGTCACCAGCACCTCTTTAGTTTCCCATGCAGACAGGAAAGCAGATGCAGCAAACCTCAAGAGTCTCAGCAGCACCTGTGTGATATATGGAGAGGGGCTCACTGCAGTGATATCCTGTCTTCTCGGGCACTGCTACTGAACCACAGCCCGCAGGCAGCCTCCACCAGAGAGCCACAAGCTGCTTGAAAAACCCCTGACCATTCAGCCTTCCCTTAACACACATCCAGACCTGGAGCCCCTTCCTGAACCTGCAGGAAAATCAGAGTGACCCTCCACACATTTCAGCCAACTCACCACCACCTCAAGTCGAGTTGCCCATGGCAGCAAAGATGGTGACGGTGTCCTTTGCTCGCTCATTTGCCCACACGCTGCCTCTCCTCTTTCCACCAGCTTCCACTGCCTCAGAGTCAGCTCTCTGGATTCCACTCTCCTTTTGTAGCGACCTGCTACTGCAGCAGCAAGGCTGGTCTCAGGGAGCCAGGCCAAGGATGCTCACTAGATGGCAACAACCACCAAAGCAGAGACACTCCAGAGTCCTGGAAGGTCTCTGCCAGGCTGGTTCCAGCAGGAGAAGCTCAGGGCAGTATCAAGAAACCCCTGTGGCTGTGGCCATGGGCATGGCAAACCTGGGGAAGCCTGAGGGGTGTCTGCATGCACCACCAAGGGTGTTGGGTTTACTACGTTGGCTTCTCCTCCAAAACACTGCTGTCGAAATCGGCATGTGCTATAAGAAAGTCAGAAGGTTGGATGAAGACTCAAAGGATGCGCAGGGACACAAGTACCACTACTGTATCTGCTACTATCCATTGCTGCTAGAAGATCTGCAAAATCAGCCTGGATACAAAGGACAGAGATGCCTTACAGATGTCCCTCAATCTCCCCTGTTTAATCCAAACCTCTTAATTCACTCCTGCTCCCCGATCCCCACTGTGGAGCTCAATTTTTGCTTCTCTTGACAAAGTGTGAAACAAAGCAGAAGCCTTGCAGACAGGGCACATACCGTAACAACCTCAGCCAAAACATAGCAGTTTCAGAAGGTAGATGACTTCCAAAAAGCTGGATTTTCAAAACACAGCAAACAAGGTGTGAGGATGAGAGGCAGAGAGAGCACCCTTACACTCACATCTGCCTTCCATACCTTCCACGTGCACAGACACACATAATAATTTCTGAGCACCCTAAAGATTAAGCTTGAAGAGATAATATGTAGCGCATGATAAAGAGAGCAGGGACTTGGATTCACTCCATGACCTATTCTCTACCACCGCAGTTCTTTACTTTTGAGAATAGGCTGGAATTCAGCCATCTGCTGCCAATCATTTACTGCTTTCTTGTCCTGACATTGAACAAGGCAGCATTTCTCTTATTTTAAATGAAAACACATGGCTGCTGGAAAAAAACAAGGCCGACCCAATACAAGAACCTTTTATTTCAGAACCCGAGATCTAGCAAAGGGAGGAACTCTCCGGTTCTCAGTTTCAAAGTTAAATCTTGCCTCTAATGCAAGATTCCCTTAAGAAGCTCCAAGAAATCAACAGTACTTCCCACTAAAGGACCTTGTGAAGGACAAGGAATCCATTCTGCCTGTATGTGAAGCAGGGTCAAAGTGCTGCTGTGTAACTCAGATTTGAGCATCCCCAAGCTCAAGATCTGAGGCTGGCGGCCATTCCCTTACTTAACTTCCATGTGAACAGAAACAGCTTCCCAGCAAGCCTGCGACATGTCCCTGCCTAGCTTTATAGATACAAACAAGGGCTTGTTTGGTGTTTTTTTTTCCCCTCGTTTTTTTGGGGGGTTTTGTTTTTTTTTTAAAAAGCAAATGGTGGAGGTGTCTATGGAATCAGAGGTGATAAGATCAATCAGCAGGCTGCTGTCACACTACAGAATTAGTACAAGGACAGACAATGACCACCAATTGTTTCAGATCTCTGGAAATCTGTCCCCAGAAAGAACAAAACCAATAACATTAAGCTGGGCGCAGGGGGTGGTGGTAAAGAGAGTCAAATCTTTGTCTTCCGTAGTTCTGAGAGGGTGAAATATAGATATAGTGCAAGAAGAAATTTTATGAATGGAATGTGTGGTAAAAAGCAGAGAATATAATCACAGAATCAATTTCTAGCAAAATCTAAATCTAAAACTCTCTCCTGTTTCCTGAAGTTACTCAGGTTGCTTCTTCACAGACATTATCTGATCCTGCTTTAAAATGCTCCAGTGATGAAGTTTCTATTGATCTTCCTGCAAAGTCTAAAAGCCTACAAGACTCAAAACCGGACTCTTCCTCCCAACACGCAACACCCAGCCAAACACAGCCCTAACTCTTCCTCCCAGGTCCAAATGGCACGTGGCCCCAGCCACCCTCGGAGGTGTGTAGGACCCTATGTGCCCCAGTCAGGGTTTGAGAGTGCACAGTACCTTGTACCAGCAACTGCTCCATCATTCTTCCCTAGGGGTTCATCCAGCTCCACACCACACCACTCTCCTTTGGCAAAATCCGTCTCTCCCACGTAGCGCACAACTCCTGTCTTTGTCCCACCAACCTGTAGGGAGATAAAATACCGAGGGTTAGAGATGGCAGCACTGGCACTGCCACGAGGGGACTGAAGCTGGGACAGTTACGGAGAGAGGAGGGGGCGAGGGGAAAGACAGCAGTATTTTCTGCTTCAGAACTAATGAAACCAGAACAGAAAGTTTTCTTATTAAGTTCTCCTAGCACTAAAGATCTCTCTCCAATAACTACAAGCAAGTTGACAAGCTCACACTTTTGGAGCTGCCTGCCTAGAAGATGTATTTGTCGGAACAAATATAATGAAAAAGTATTTCAAGGCGTCAACTAATCGCACAAAGTTACTTGTGAGGCTATGAAGGAGTTTAAGTCCTCCAAGCGCTTATATACCTGCCTTCTGTAAAGAACCAAGATCTGCACTAACTGGGTTTCAGCCCTATGCTCCTTCAGCTGGCAGTTCTGAGCAAGACAGGGACAGGACACCAAAGGGGCAAGCTGAGCCAGGAAGGCACTCGTCACTCTTCAGCTTGTTCACATGCAGGGTTTGCTAGGGCATAGCGAACAGCCTTCCCAGCAAACCTCTCAAAATAGAGGTGTTTTGTAGAGGAAAAAAACCCCTCTGCTTTTACCTACACATCCTACATCAATTCGCAGTGCTAACATGCTGCATGGGAAACAGTCTCATCTCTCTGCATGGCTTCCCCTAGCACTGAGTTTTTCCCTGATGGAGAAGAAAGAATAAATTGCACCCTTTGCTCCCGTATGTACACTTACAAGTTTTCAGTGTGCTGAGCAGACTCTGGGAGAGCATAAGTCAGGAATGTATGAAGTTGTGTTTTGATCACTGCTATAAGAGTACATTTCACGGGCAGCAGCTGCCTCAGTCTTTGCACTAGAGGCTCCTACTTAGATACTTGTGCTGAGAAAAGAAAGATGGAAAAGTAGGAGCATGGTTCTCAAGGTTCATACTTCAAGTAAATCAGCATATAGTTTAAACTGGTTTTAGCCTACCTCTACTAAAATCTAGGTTCAAGGAATATGCTTAAAAAGTAAGTTTAAAATTATATTTGCAGCTTTATCTTGAATGACCTGTAGTTAGTTATTTTCTTAATATTAAGTTTACATAAACAGGTATCAACACAGTAATATTCTCCTACAGAAAACAGTAAAAGTTGAATGAAGAAATCTCCAGTTTTCCGTATTCCAGGATGTTACGGATTTACCAGCTCTGAATGCCTAAAAATTCTGAAAACTGCTTATGCAAAGGAGAAAGTGTTTTCCCAGCCTAAAAATATCTACCTGAATGGACTAGAGAACACAGCTCTGCAGTCTGGGTCCTACCTGAAGTCCTAGGAGGCTGCGCTGCAGCACACAGCTTGAGTTAGTCTTCTGTAATTTCTCTCACTAGGGATTCAAAGTGCTGCTTATGGAAAAAAGCTTTGTTGATGTTGTTCTCTTTGCTACAGGAAGGAGGAAAACATTTGCCAGCAGGAAAAGTATCACAAGAAAGCTTTCTGGTCCTACACTGCATTCAGGAGTAGAAAGATGATTCCATTTCAGTATTAGGTACTTGGCAAGTCACAGATGTGAAGAGTTACATTAGAATTCTTTACCTGTCACTCACAGTCAAACAGCAGTCCTCTTTTTGATTTATTTGAGTTTATACAGACTTAGCTTCTTAATATTAACGTAAAGATTTAATGTTATGCTAACACATTTCTTTAGCAGCAAGTTGAACTCAATATAGGTGTAATTCATCTTAATGTCATTTATAGGAACTTACCATTGCTAGTAAGCTCCCTCAGTTTTATTTTTATTGGGTTTTAGTTACAGATATTGAGCCATGTTTCCTTTACCAAGCCGCATGATCCTGACTCCACAAAGCCTCATGAAAACACCTTAAACACTCAATGCCCTCCCTCCATCAGTGAGACTCACCATGCTACTCTGGGGCACCTACTAGAGGGCCATGCGCCTGCATCCACACAAACAGGGCTGATCAATTACATCCCCATAGATATTACCGATTTTGAGAAAGCTGTTTCCAAACAGGAGAGAAAATAACTAGCCCTATTGACTTCATACACACATTACACAATGATGCCAATACCAAAACAGTGCAGCGAGGCAGCAGGTCACGTTCCTACCCAGAAGCCGTACGTCAGAGAAGATGCTAAGTGCAGATCAGATCTAATGCTGCCCCAAATGGCAACGTGATTCCCTGCTTCCAAAGCAATGTATTTTATTTTCTCTTTCAAGTATTAATTATTCTGCCATCTTTTCTACAAAACACACCCTTACCATCCAGCATTATCTTCTCCCTCAAGCCAGAATGGACACATCTGCTGCCCGACAGCTGAGACTCCCCACATCCTGACAGGGCTGGCAGTACAGTCAGAAGCCAGTATCAGGCTGTCACACTCACATGCCAGCGCTTGACCCTCTTGTTGAGCTTCCCATCTTTTGGCAGGCATGCAGGAACTCTTATGGATGGAGAGCCTAGAAAATTCATCCGACTTAGACATGCAGATTTATTCAGCCCTGATAATCTGCTAATGCTGCTAAAATAATGCATTTTGGAAAAAGCCAGCTGGTGGGTCATATCAGTGCCACAAAACAGCCTCATCAAAACAGAAGCATTTGTTTTTATCAGACCCTTCAATAAATCAGAGGTATCACCTTGGAAGGAGGATAAAAGGCAGATTGTGAAAACCAGGGAGGTTAGCAACTGTGAAGCTTAACTCATGGTAGGTCACAGCCAGCCCTTCCACCCATGCCTAGCTTTCATACCATGCTCCACAACCCAGGGACGGAAGAGCTGAGCACGGCTGGCTCCCTTACTGCACTAACACAACTGCCACTATCATGCTAGAGACCAGAGCGCTGCCCTCCCATGAACATCTCAGCCTGCCAGCAGCACCAGTACCACCCTTAGCCACAAGTTTCTGTATGGAAAACTTGCCTGCACCTCTCAGCCTGGTGCGTTTATCACAGCCACAACCACACCTTCAATTCGCCAAGGGTCTGGAGTTAAGCAGAGGCAAACTGGACAGGGCAACCTGTCTCTTTGCTAAAGCACAAGACAGCACAGAGCTACAGCTGCAAGCTCAGCTACACCCCAGCGGTTCAGACATGCCAGAGCTTTTATAGCTGTCAAGTTTCATTCAAAAGTGAACAAAACTCCGAAAGCTTTTCTGAGAGCCTTTAACAGTTACCTTACCAAAACTATTCATGTCCAAGAGAATAGGACTTTACCAAACAAAGTGTTACTGGTTTTAGTTATAATTATTTTTGAAAGACAATACAAAACTCCGCTAAAACCAGCTCTTTCTTGAAGCTCCAAACAATTGAAACAATATTGACATAGTGATACAGGATTTTTTGGTTTGGAGGGTATTTTGACCAGCATCAATGTTCCAAGTTTCTCTACTTCAGGTAAACACACTTGTAATTAACTTCAAACAAGTTCATGGTGGTCCATCATCTCCAGCTGGATTCAAGCAGCCTCAAAGCCAGGCACCTTTGATCTCTTGGAAAGTTCAGCTCCAGACTGAAGTTCTTTGCCTCAGCTCTGATGACTTTTTCATGCCTTTGACTAAACGCCATCTTTCTGACCTGGCTTTTCCTCAGTGAAAGATCTCCAATAGTTTCAAGAGACAGTCTTGGGCTTGACCTTCACAACAAAACAATGCCAGGAATACTTAACCAGTCTGCATCCTAACTGGTGAGTCAGAAGAGCAACATGCACTCAAAGACAGACATCCACATGCCTTCCCTGCTAACTGTATCATCCCTGACATCATGTTTTACTATGGTTTTCTCATCAAAATGAAAAAATTGGATTCAGACCAGTATCCCAGGGCTGAAAAGACAATGATGCTAATCCTTCCAGACACTGTCTTCAACAGAGCTGCTAATGTATCATTTAAACAATTTACCAAATTAGCACCAGGCCGTATCTCAATCCGGCTGCTGCAAGTCAGGCTCCCTCCAGCCTATGTTTGCTCTTTTCCCCTTATGTCCTCCCTGTTCACCCCACAGCAGTTTCTCGCTTTCAGCAAGAACATCTTAACAGCTGTCCTCAACCCAGGGCCTGTGGGCAATGCAATGCTTGCAATACATTCCAATACTGCTCAGGGAGAAAAGAAAAAAGTATACATGTCATTCAGGCCAACAAGGACTGTACCTCACCACGTCATGCATGGTTCAGGGGCCAGCAATAGCTGTAGATGCCTGCTTGAGCATATCCCCAGGCAGAAACCACAGAGATGATGGTGTGCCGCCTGCTTAAAACTATAATTTACCCATGTAAATTTATTTTCTTAGCTGCTTTCCAAAGCATTTCCACAAGACAGTGCTGCTGAGCAGAAGATGGAGTTGGGAACAATAAATGCCCAAGTACAGCACACTGACATGCCTCCTTTGCAGGGCTCCCGTGCCTCATTGCTGGGTCCTGGTGCAGTTGTGAAACTCTCCTACCGCTTGCCTATAGGAAGAGAGAGGAAGGGGACGGTGGGGAAAGGGCAGACGTGGGACACTTTCTTTACTCTGAGGACTTTCAACTGCTTTTAATGTTCAGCACATAAGCTTACTCTACACTGTTACTGGATGGTACTAACAAGAAGTTGGAGCTCACCTTTATCAGACAAGCGCTGCTTGCTCCAATTCGAGCTGTGACTGCAGGCTGCATCCAGCACGTAAACTGAAGCAGCCACCCTTTCCCTTGGTGAAAGGGGTTTTTCCCCTCTACACTCATCCACCCGGAAAAGGAACCTATTTCCACCCAAAATGAAAGACTGTGTCTTCCCACCACAGATAACTTAGCTCTTCCAAGCCCTGATGGCAGAAGATCATTGTACAAGACTTGATTTATAGAGGGTGCTTTTTGCAGCAGCCTGGGGGTGTGGGTCCAGCCATCGAAGATGGCATGAAAAAATAATCTGTAAGTACAAGGGGGTAAATGTGTATACCTATGGGAAATCCGTGCCATCGCTTACTGGGGCTGACAGCCAGGGACAGCGTTCAGCAAGCTGGTGGTAAAGTGGAGATCTGGCTTGTGGTCAGGTTTGTCTGTAAATACAACTTATTTCAGGTGGCATCTAACCATCAGCAGTTTCATCTGAGCAGATACTCACCATGTCATCTGTGAATGCCAGAACTGGTTTGTATGGTGAGGGGAGAAAGAGACAGGCAGGAATTACAGGACAGTCCTCCCTATGTGAAGTTACAGGAATTTTTATAGTTTCTTTTAACCCAACCACTTATCTTTGTGCCTTCCCATCCCCACAGAACAAGTCAGCATTGCACAAGGACGAGTCTAACAGCACTGCTGATGTAAGACATTTGTGCACATTTATATTTCAGGCATCAGTGAGAAAATAATGTCCTAGGGTGTGGTGTAAGAGGAAAACCTAGAATTACAGCATCCCCTCCTGAGGCTGTCTCTGATACAAAGTCCGCCCACGTTAATAATACAGTTTGCTCCCACCACAGGCCACTTACAACTCCTATTAATGACAGATATTGCACACAGAAGACAACAACTGTCCAATGCATCAGCCCAAATGAATGGTTAGGAGGGTGTGTGCGTGCACAAAAAGCCTCAAAGGGTTAATGTGGCAGCAGGACAGAGTGATTGCTTCGGGCTATTTATTTCCTCTTAGTTTCACTGCAGTGACAGGAACACTTGCTCCTGTGACAACAGCAGTTAGGCTGTATTTAACACCACAGAAGGGCAACAATCTTACATGGCAAGGAAAGAGCTTGGACTTGGAGACCTGAAAGTTTTCCTGGCTCTTGAATCCTGAAATCAGCTGCAAGACTGCACTTCCCACTGCCAGTCACAAACCTCCATAGGGATGGAGGTCCATCATTCCCATGCTCCTGTACAAGCTCTTGGGCTCCATTCTGCTGCTGTGCTCTCCAGTCATGACACAACTGCTGGTCTCCTGATGAACTGAGCTTAAAGCAGATAACGAAATACTAAAAGCACCTTCCCTGAAAATACTGCCTTGGTAGAACTACAAAACAGGATCCTTCTTTCTTTACTGCCTGGTTTGCAATAAAGAAGTAGGTCTCGTGATTGTCTGTAAAGCCTATGCAGAAGCATCGCTGCACCTTGAAGACCCCAGCAAGCTGGGAGAGCTCTGATGTTTAACCAGGAAAATAAAGAGCATGAATCCTTTCTTCCTAATACCTCACATGCAGCAACAACGCTTCCACATCTCAGGCACTCAAAGTGAGCTGGCAGCGACAGAGCAAGTAGATCTCTCTGCCCAAGGAGGAGGGTTTAGGCTGCAATTCTCCTCACTGGGGAGATTCTAATGGAAATTATTTTTCACTCGGGTGGTTAAAGGCTTTCTGCAGCTTCAGGCTGGCAGGGCAGGGTTGGGGCAGGGGTGTGCAGGGGGGTTGCTAAAGAAAAGGACACGATTAGTTTATTCATGAGAATATTCTGTTATTTGTCAGGAGCCAGAGGTTGCAAGACCACAGGCAAAAACACTTTGCAGCATACAGAGGAGAAAATGATTAAAATCATACACTTGGGAGGAGCCCAGAATCCATTTCCACCAGCCTAGACAGCCTGCCACGGCAGTCCTGCCTGCCCGTCAGCCGAGGTGCTGCTCCATCGGTATCTCCCTGCTAGTGCTGCTTCTGCTGTTCTAGCATCTATTCTGCTTTTTCCACTCAAAACTTCTGGCAAAATCACAAAGCTAGAACCCATCTGAAGAGTATCTGCAGCAACACCCCACAGCAACAGTCAGCCAGCCACTGGGATGTAACCTGGCCATTAAATAGTCTTGTTTATCACTACATTTCAGTACTGAAGAGCAGAATCCTGCAATCCCAGTTAGGAGACAGAAAGATGGTTAAGGGAAGAATACCTTTATTAAGAGGAATTTTTGTTTGGCTTTTTTTTATATATATAATTATTTTTCATTTAGACTGACATTGAGAAAATGGCTACCTCCTTCCCATCCTTCTAAAGAGAGCAAACATATCTAGGGTGGAATGAGTTCAGCTGCTGAGAAAGCCTCCCACCAAAGCATGTAAAATACATTTTCTCAGGCAAAAAAACACAGCAGAGATTTCTCCTCCAAGCAGAAAATATTCAGCCGCTCCATTGCTGTTTCCATCCATTCTTTCCCTGGAAAAAGGCAGCAAGCCAGCCTCACGTTAACAGCAGCACTCCATCAATTATCATACTTTGGGAAGCTCCATTCTTACTAAAGCAAAGGTTAATTGTTCCACACTTATTTGCCAGACTTCAAGAGACAAGTTCTACAATATTAGGGTGGCTTTTTCATCTCTTTAATGTAATTTTTGCATCTCTGGGAAAAAGTCTGAGTTAGAAAATGCCAAAGGCAAATATTATCTAATTCTTCTAATGGAAAGCTTCTAATGGAAAGCTAAAAGTCACTTTTTGCAACTGCTGGAGAGTCAGAAAAGGTCTCAGAACAAAGTCATTGAAAAGCAAAAGTGTCTTCAAGCTATAATGGACTTTAATGAAGTTAAAGAAAACCGCTAGCAGGAAATGACCAGAATGCAGAGCAGCAAGGCATTGGTCTTACAGACCTGGAAGGGATCCCTGCAACCTTGTCCTCCATCCACTGAGCAATTACAGAAAACACATCCTCCCTCACTTGAAAAGCCTTCGGTGGATCCCATCTGCCTAAAAGCCATTCTCAAATAAAAAGATAATCTTTCAGAAAAGCACGGACCAAGAGACTAATAAAGACAACTAAAACTGTAGCAATCCATAGAGGACAAGAGCAAAGATTTACTCAGGGAATTTGAGGCAGCTCAGGTAAACCTAGAATTGTTGTTCTTGTATTCAAACACCAAACATGATTAGCTGATATCTCCATTACTAAAAAAGCCATCTGCCAAGCCAAGCACATGTTACTGAACCATAACAGCAAATTATTTCTTCTTGTCATTATCTGTTCTTTTCCTGGACCTCTACTACAGCATGCAAACAATTCCCGATGTTTCTGTAAGCTGAGTATTCCTGCTAGAGCCAGTGAGATGCTGAGCTCATTCCAGATTCACTCTTTTGGAGCTACTTATTACATTAACAAATCACAGCACAGATTTTATCTTAGAACATCTGGGGTGGATAAATCAGCAGGCAGAGAGGGATGTCTCCTAAGGACAGACCTTTAGTAAAAGCAAGCAAACAAACAAAAAAAATCTAAAACGACAACCGACCTCCCCAAAAACAACTCAATAGAAGCCAAAGGGTAAGATGCTAACAGTTTGTGTTGCATGGGTATGCTGAAATCTCCATCTGCATGGGCCCCACCGAGGTACACAGAGCATTAAGTGGACAGACCCTGCCTCGGTGAGCGTACAGTTGGGAGAGAGGGTTTAAACAATTAAGTCTGGAGAACGCTATTCCATTGCCTGGCTGGTTCAGAAAGAACAGAGCCAAGTTTACCCTAGATTTTATATTTTGCAGTTTACTTTCTACAGTTGCTGTTCCTAAAATGGGAAGTTCTCACCTGAGCACTCTTCCCATTCCCTGCAACACGTAAATGAGAAAACGACAGCAAACAAACAAACTAATCAAAGGGGGACAGATTCCTCAGGTTCATTTCTCCCCATGTGTAGCTGCTTTAAAAGACCAACATGAGCGCAGGTGTAAACAGAGAATGTCTGCCACCTTTGCCTTGCTCACCCCTGCCCCTGGGACCGGCAGGGACAGCAGCAGCTTTGCTGGCAGTAGGGATGGGGAGGGAAGAAGAGGCAGACTCTGGTGAAGTTAGGAAGATGACAGACCAGCAACAAACCCTTGAGCAGCTGCCAGCTCATGCTGTGATACAGAATGCAGTGCACATTTTGGAGAAAATTTGAGAATATAAAACTTTCTCACCTCTACAGCTAGGTCTACAAGCCCACGTGTTCACACTAAGTTTGCTAAGTGTCACATCCAGTGGGCACAAGCAGAACCCATCTTCACTTCTCCTCCTCCAAAAATGAACCAACTTTAAACTGTTTATATTTTATTTAATAAAATGAAAACTATCAAACAACCCAACAGTGTTTTGGTGTGCAAGTGCATTGCTAGCTTTGAAAGTGTATTCATAATGACAGATATGCCTGACATTTGGACACAACAGATCCTGAAATCCTCTGAGCAGACTGCGCCACATGAAGTTTTGACTCAGAAGACACATGTGGTCTGTCACAGCAGCTCAGTGCTCCCCAGCCACCTCAGGGCTGCTCTAACGTGGCCCGGCTACCCAGGGTCCTTGTGGGGCTGCAGAGAGCAAAGGAATCGACTCCATCAGCTTGAGCTGCAGCCTGCCTAAGGTTGCTGCTACCTCCAGCAGAAAAACTCACTCTCTGAGGCCACAAAGGACCTTTGAGACTGCCTCTGACACTCCCCTGCACACACTCCTGATTCACATCAGCTGTGGAGCCAAGTTCTACCAAACCCCTATTATTAAACAGATGGCAAGTCTGCCTACACTTCTCTCCTACCACTGTTGGTATTGGAACCAGGTGCCCCAAAAAGGAAACGCTACGTAGCTAACTTTAAATGGGAGCCAGACTGCCCAGGATGCACAAAGCCTAACCCTCTGCAACCTGTTGGTCACAGTCATCTTCATTTTCTAGATCCAGGAACGTTACTGGGGATACAGTCACAACAGATCTATACTTAAATGCTTGGCTCTTCCAATATTTGATATCACAGCACATATCATACACGCTAAACAAAACTAAACTTTTTTTACAGAACTGCAGAACAAAACTCAGTTTGTCCTCTCTCTGTGCTTTGGTATCTTTCTTTTCCTCCACCACTTCCACTGAAAGCACTACTCCTTTGCTAGGACACAAACCGTGACAAGCTTGATGGCAAACTTTCAGTAAGCCGTTCTTAGTGCAAGTGTGGCATTTTGGCTTGAAGTCATTGGGTACTCTATTCTACATAAGGAAAACAACAGAAATCAGATGTGGAGAACCCATCCATCACGTACAGTAACCTCTCCTCAAGTCCTGCCCTTTTATAGAAATAACTGCAAGTTCCTTTCTGTACAGGAAAAGAGTTAGTGTCATATCCAACATCTAAAAAAATGAAGCACCGAAATGGCAGTGACCACCTACGAGAGATTCTTGCAAATACTTGCAGAGTACGTACAACCACACACAAGACACGCTGTTGCAAATTCCTCAAAAGCCCCAGTACACACCATTATGGAGAGCATCACTGGATTAGAATATAAGAATACATTATTTTTCTTCTATGTCCCTGTCATGTTTGAGTTGTCTCTCTGACCTCATTCTCCTGCTCAGGATTTGTCCAATGTAAGAAATGCTCCGGAATATGTTCTCTTGCATTACTGTGAAAGAGAGAGATGTCCAGAAGACACAGCATCCCAAATAACAGTGAATGCAGAAGGTCAAGGCCTGCTTGGTCCGGGCATCCTCCCTCCAAGACCACACTATCCCATACCTCACCACCAACTCTGTCCTCCTTTTGTCTTGTCCTGAACCTCATCAGGGACACTTAGCTAGGGGACAAATTCTCCTCCTTTGCCTTTCTAGGGGGACCCCACGATCAACTCACCAGCACACGATCTCCAAGCCGTAAGTCCTTCTCCCCTTTTTTCACAGACCCACTGTCCGAGAGGTTAGATCCAGACTCGTTGCCTGTCTTCATGGCGCTGTTCAGGACGCTCTCCCGCAGGGGGATGACACGAGTGGAGAGAGGTGGCGTGGCTGTCCCCGAGTGCAGTGACAAGTTCTGAGCCGTCAGGGAGTCCACGGAGGGGGCGTCGCTCCCCGAGCCCTCGGCCACCGGCTGCCGCGTCAGCTTGGACGGTCGCGTAAAAATCCCCTGCAGTGGCTGGCATTCAAAGTAACGTACTCCACCGACAGAGCCGTCATTCTTACCCACCGGGTCATCCAGAACAACCCCTGCCCACTGGCCCGGAGCAAATTGCGTCTCCCCAAGATACTGGATCACACCTGGCTTCACTCCATTTACCCAGACACGTTCGCCCACCACAAAGTCTCCCAGGAAATCATCGCCCACCTCGGCAACCTTTGAACCCGACTTCTCAGCGCTGGCGGTGGAGGTGGTACCCTGCTTGTGTAAAGGTGAGCCTGTGAATCAAGGGAAAAAAGGTTTTGGTATGAGGAGAAATCCTAAAAGGCAGCCAAAACACCAGGAAAGGGCATTTACAAAAAGGAAACATCTGGGACAATGACTTCGGTTGCAGGTTTACACCGAGTGAAGGTTAAAACCTGAGTGACCCCATTACTTACATATCTTCCTCAGCAGGAAAGCAATCTGCACAGAAATCTCCATCTGCTGCCCAGTTTCTGCAGATCTCGCACAAAACAAAGAATCGACCCCACGTCTTCATCCCCCTTTACAATGCCCACTTACCCCCAGCCCCGTCACAGCACCAAAGGGTATTTTGCATGGCAGCACTAGTGTAAGCTCAAAAGGACAGGAGTGGTGGTAAGTGCTTACGGGTCAAAAGGAGACCAACGAACGGCTGCTTTGAAGAAAGATGCCAAAATCATCCTTTCACCCCCCCAAAAAAATAAAAAAATATAATTAGCAAGGCACTGAAGTCTTAGTACCTGACACTGTGAGAACTCTGTGTGTTTGGATCCAGGCAAACAGTCCAAGCATTGAGAGTCCCACCAAGGGCACTAATAGCTCCTGTGGGACCACACAGCTGCCTTTGCAAATTACTCAAATTTTCCCAGCTGCTGCTATGCCCTTTGCTGGAGCAGAGCCCAACAGTGAGCAGACACCTGGAGTATGTTCAATATAAACAGCACATCTATAAACAGGAAGCATCTACAAACCCTTGCATGCACAGCCTTCCCAGGGCTGACACGCTGTGCGCTGAACTTGATAAAATCTGCAATAAGGGACACTTCTTCCAGTCCAGCAAGCCAAAGCCAGACCTCCAACGATGCTTTGCTGCACTGGGAGACCAAAAACTGCAGGTGATGCTGGAAATTCACAGTCCTGTTCACACTCTCCAGCACACCCTTGATCAGCCAAACTCTCCGTAACACACAAGGAGGCCCTTAAATACGTGACTGGCATCTGAAGGGGAACAAAGACAAGCAAATGAGATAGCACTGACCCCACTCTTGCTGACCCAAGCATCAAACTCCTATCACAAACTTCGGGCTTTCAGTCTAGGCCCAGGGGAATGAAAGACAAGGACGTATGGACTTCATTAAAACTCTTGGAAGGTTAAAGGGGGAGGTTAAGCAAAGCACTAAAAGAAACCGTACAAGAGACTGAGGAAATAAGCTTGCAAAATAATATCCAGCAAGTCATATACCGTGAACCTTCAGTCATCCTCAGCTCTCGGTAGCACTGGGGTCCCCAGTGTGCTTCTCTCCCACAGCTGGCGTACGGCAGGCGTGCATGACACTGTCCCACACATCCTGCACTCAACAAAAGCTACTCGGACCCTTCTGCCAGGCTTTAAGCTGAAATTTCTGAGTGCCACCAAGCAGAAAAGCATAAAGCACACGCAGGAAGAAATTTTTATTTGCCACCAGAGGAGGCTGACAGAAAGCCTAATCAGCTGCACAGGCAAGCCCAACTTGAGTGCTTATCTGAAATGAACTGTGAAACTTGTTCAGCCTCAGCCATCACTATGGCTCAGTCTGAACCATTTCTACAGCTCTTTCAGAAGTAATGGGCCTGACAGATCAGGCTCAGCTCCTAGAATGCCTGAAGAACGTAAAAGCTCTCAAACCAAGACACTTCAAAGCTTTGCTAAAGGTGTAATGTCAGGGGAAAGAAAAGAGCATCAGTGCGTCAGCACTAGTATAAAGAACCAAACAGTTTCTGCTAAACCAGTTGTGTTAACAGGGATTAATACTGACACTTTGGTACTCATTGGACTCCAGAGTCAACAGTCTTGACAAAGCTCTATGGCACAATTGCACCAGTTAGTTTGTGGCTCCTGGAAGTCCACAGAATGTCTGCCTGG
Organism: Falco rusticolus; assembly: GCF_015220075.1. Classification (NCBI taxonomy): domain Eukaryota; kingdom Metazoa; phylum Chordata; class Aves; order Falconiformes; family Falconidae; genus Falco; species Falco rusticolus. Next base: position 23,367,629 of record NC_051187.1, on the reverse strand, counting down.
TCTGAACAAGGAGAAAGCAGCAGTTAAGGCACGATCATGCAAACCTCTTTTATGAGCAGAATTGCCTCCCACCTGCTCACTAGGCTTGGTGGGCTGGAGCTGGAACAACTCTTGAGAAAATTAGCCAAACGGAGCATGCACAGCACAACACAGGGCACATTCAAGAGGCCAATCCCATGATGGGCACAGGAAGGGCAGTAGCATAAATACCGTTCCCACCCAAAAAGGTCAGTGGCAACCAAGACCACAGTGCTCCCAGCAGAGCTCAGCCAGCTCCCTGGCAGAAACCTTCTCTCAGCCTTTGGGCCCTGCTCTGAAAGTTTCTTCAGCCTCACATGTTCTTCATTAACTTTTGGGTTTGGTTTTTTTTCTGGCAAAATGTCTGACATTCAAGCTTGTGTTATTCTCAATCTTGTAAAAGACAGTACATCAAAACGATCCATTAGAGGGATGGCACTACATCCAAGAACCAGTTTCACCTTAAAAAACTGAAAACCAAAGACTATAAGGATGCTTAGAGCTTTTGATCTTTACAAAAGACTTTAAATAAAAAGGGGTGGGAAGGAAACAGAGCTCCATCCATGTGAACCATTAAAACAACCATAAGCAGAAAATAAGGCCACCATGCTTATTAGCACAAAATAGTAAAATAGCCAGATTAGGAACCAGCAAGTTGTATTTTAAAGGCTTTCCATTTAATAACCAGAGATGGCTACAGAGGTCCATCACCAACATCTGTGATATGTATCTCTCCTTTCATGAGAATAAATTAAATTAGAAACACAACTTACATCCTGGTTTCATGCTCAGCAGAGTGCCGTAACACACAGATCTCATGCCGCTGACATGTTTGCAACACACGTATGCAACATGCCAAGTAGAACAGCCGAATTCAACACTCCAGGGAACTATAAGCACAGAAATGGGGGGGGTTCTGCATCTGTATTCACAAAAGATCAAAGCTGTTTTTCTAGTCCTACTGGAGCCTGAGTTTCAGCACATTAGAAGGCTTTATGATGGCTGGTAGTTAACGATCAAGATACAGGTTACATTTGCTCTCACCAACACCTCTGCAATGTGGGTAGGATAAGCAAACCCTTCAGCAGTGAGGCTCAACAAAGAAAGGCAGGAAGGCCGCCCAAGGCTGAACAAACAACACAGCAGGATTTAAAAACTCATCTAGACTCACTGTATTTCACTGCAAGAGCAAACACCTTCAAAAACTGACTTGGACCAGAAAAAAAAACCCAGTTCATTGGACTCCTGGTGCAACACCGTACTCCCAAAAAATCTAAAATTTTAGTAGGACTTAATACACTCCACTCATTTTAGGTATCTATCTGACAGGCAGTGCTGCCAAACTACAGTAATTATAACATCTCAGGGAAACAATCTAATTACAGGCTCCCGAGCAGAGCAGCGCAGTCAGAAGCACTATTATTCTTTAGCACAAGATGCATTATTCAAAAAGATAGGATTTAAGTGAGGAACCACCAGAGGGTTTACCATCTTCATTATGGCCATGTTGTAGAAACTTGGTATTTTACACGACCTTTATTACCAACATATAAAACAACAACTAAGCTACCAATTTTCCTACAGTGCAGCTAACACGCTTTTGCGCACTAGGTTTTCAGGGAAGCCAAGAGTCACTACGATCAAGCTAAACTCATTCTTCTTGGCTTCAGGACTCTTGGATCCATTAACTAGATGGCCAGACAACATCCAAAGTAGTCTGAGTAGACTAAGCTCTGATCCTCCCAGGTAAGTATCTACTCACCAGCCTTCAGAAGGCAAAAGGCAGCGATGAGCAACTTGTCTTCAATGCCATGAGTATCTTAGGATAGCCCAAAACTGACACCAGCCAAAGGCACTGCTCTCTAAGACCTGACATCTGGAGTTACTCACTCTCCAAGCAGCTGTTAACAGCCTGGGGGAAAGCACACCAAAAGCCCAGGATTCCTGAGCCTTCAGGCTCCAGGCACCTAAAAAGCTGGTCTATGCCTCTGTCGCTTGGAGTTGCTGTTTCTGGTGAAGAAAAATCTTGTTCTAGTCAGACTCTCCAGTTAAACACCCACAAGTTCCAAGAAACTCACTAACAACAAAGTAAGGGTACAGATCTCAGGTGCGAAGTTGAGAACAGCTACACAAGAGAAACAAATGCAGCAAAACACAAAATCACTACTTTCTACTCCAGCCCTACCGTTACCTGTTGACACCAATTGAGAAGCCACAGGAACCCTCTGAATGTCACGTTTAAGCATCTAATGCAGCAGCTCACCTGGAAGCCAGCAACGGGGAAAAAGCTCTTTCCTCCTTGGTCCAGGAGGATCTCCCTCTGCTGCTCTGTCCAACACAAACCTTGCTCGCTAGACAGGACTGTGACAGCAGCTCCTCCCTCCCTCTCACTGGGACCAGGCTCTAAGACACAACAAGCAGTAAGCAGGATCTCTTCCACTTGGGCTTTCCAACTTTACAAGTCTATTGTGTTCATTAGCCAGCTCATTCTTCTTGGTTTAAATGGTCTTCCTGTAGGTCACAGCTTTCAGGACTGAACAACAACTTATAAATCAGTCATACTCAGCATCCGCTAAACGCACATCTTATCCAACTCTAAATCTCTATTTTCCCTTTAGCATAAAGCCCACGCATGATGCATTAATAACCCCCACAGCAGACCTGGTGTTTAGGGCCCTTTTTGCAAACTCATACCACCGGTTTTAGGGGCCCACAGTGACAGGGTAGCCGATGCTGACAGTGCACCAGTTCTTCAGGAGCCAAACAAATTCCTATCAGCCAAGAGCTGGAGAGGTTAAAGGTTTTAACTAAAGCTTCAGCCTGCTCACATGGCTCTTGTTACGGTGTCAATGAAAGCCATGTGTCTAAAATCCCTGGAAGCACAAGGACTTCCGCAAACAAGGGACGGACTCCAGCTCTTGGAAACGTCTGCTGTAGGAAGGGGGCGGGGGGGGGGGGGGGGGGGGGGGCGGGGGGGGGGGAGAGCTTTGTTCAGTACAGGAGCAAGAAACCGCCCTTCAAGTAGAGTCTGAAAGTCAAAGCAAGAGGAACAGAGCACTCGCTCCGCAGCATCCGCAGGAATACCCTTCTTTGCAGCATCCCTGATGAGATACTCAACCACAGCGTTAGGCTAAGTGCCATCCACATCCAGTGAAACCATGCATCCCCTCACTCCCTCCACATCTTTTGACCTCCCACAGTATTTCAGTTGCTCACTTCTTATCACTAGGCAATTGAAACAAAGGGGAAAGGAAACTTATTTCTAAAGGGGAGGAGGAAGAGGAAGAGAAAAATAGTTCAGCATGAGAAGTGGTGCATAGTGAGTGTTGCCCATGTATTTCCTACTCCCCGCAGAACTCCTTTGTAATCTTATGGCTCCTGAGACACATGCCAGGCACCACAACTGCCAAAGGAATCAGAAATGCAACAGCCTGTTGTGTTGCCATGGGAATCGGGAGACAGGCAGTTAATTGATAAAATGGAGGTACATTAGATTTAAAAGAAAGAAAAAAAAGAAGGAAAAAAAAGGGGGTGGGAGGCGGGTGGGAAGATTTATACCAGAGTAGCATCTTCAGCAGGAAGGGAGGGAGAAACAAGAACACACATGGCATTTACAGAAGAGCTTTACAATGCCTGTAGGAGAGGTCTTTTTCCTTCTCCATTTTAATTTTCAGAGGATTTTACCCTCAAATCCCACCACATCACAAGACAGCCTGACATGCTGCACAGAATTGCCTGTCCACTCCCAGGCTGCGTTCTCTCTACATCGATCAATAAGCTTTTCATTCACTACCCAGCAAGAAAAACTGTATCAGCCTGGCAGAAGCATCACTGTCACAAGACCTGAAGACACGACATCTTTACCTCACTGGCCCACGCTACAGAGGTCACTAACCTGTGACAGAGCAGCATGCCTTGCATCTCTCAACGTGCAGCCCTGCGACCAAACTAACTAGTCAAAAAACTCTGGTACCAGCTCTGCTCCCTCTCAGCCTGGGCAGGCCTTCAGGACAGTCCCATGACCCGGGGACCTACAACGCCCACTTGAAGCCAAGACATTTTTGCCAGCTGTAAAACTCTACTGCATGCCAGCTAAAAGGAATAACATATGTTTTTCTGCCACAAGAATTAGGTGAGAGCCTAAGAGGCATTGCAGCAGCCTGGCTCACTGCTTGTTTCAATGCTGAGGTGATGGCGTGGGGATGTGGTCTCAGTTGGGATGTCAGACACTGCCCCTGTTCAAGCTGCAGCCTGTACTCAGGGCACTAAACGTTTGTGGTGGATAGTATTTTCCCATTCAGCTGGCCACCGCCCTCCACTACAAACTGGAGCTGTAGAATAGCAGTGCGTTGTCTTTACAACCAAGTACCCAGAAGCTCCTGGCTCTGTGTATTCTACCCATTGCTTTTACACAGCAGTTACTGTAAGCTTCTTGAGGTCTGCAATACCACTTCACCCCCAAGCACACCACTAGATAAATTCACTAACCGATGGAGAGCAAAGCTGATCCCTACAGAGAAGGGAATGAAGAAGGACAGTCCAGAGCATCTGTTGTCAAAGATTCAAGCCTCAGTCCCTATTGACTACAATAGCTGGTCTACCAGGCAAGAGCCAAGGAGGTACAACCTGCTGCATCCCCAGAAGCTGCCACCCACACAGGCAGGGAGACAGGGCTTCGCTTGGCAGTGTCAGCAGCAGCCACGCAGGCTGACAGGGCCTCCCACGGGAAAAGGGCTGGCTGCCTGCTGCCTTCACAGCACTCGGTGGTGGTGAGGCTTCACCACATGTAATTTCGAGGTTCCTACACAGTGACTGGAGCTTCTCAAAGCAGCTTGGATTACATAAACATGACGCTGTTGGCAATCAAGTGAAAGCCAGCCCACTCTGCCATACCCAAATTCAAATCATCGAGCACAGCAATGAAGCAGCTGTTTCCCGCAAGATTTATCACAGCCCTTCCAAGCTGCAGGATAAGGCAGAAATAGAGAGGGAAGAGGTGACTGCAAGAGAAAGCAATGCTTTGCAGGCAATAGCCAAATGCCTGGCAGCACATTGTGGGAGGAAGCAGCCCAAGAGATTTATGGCTGACTTGGAAACAACAACTGAAAGCTCTGCAAGTTCAAAGCTGAAAAGTTGGGGCTGTGATCTGGCATGGAGACAAGCTCTGCATCTGCCACCCTGGAAATCTATTGCCCCTGCTGTTCCCTGGAATAACCCCCCTGGCGTGGATATTACAATCCATTGCAACTTCAGCATCACTGGCTCCAGCTCCTTTAAAGAGAGGAGACATACCTAGAAAGAAACTTGCGATGAGGAGGAAGGAAAAGAGGACAATAAGAAAGTGAACAAGAACTATGAATGAGCAAGCAAAATCGAATGAGGACCAATGCAAAGTTGCTTTGCACTGACTGCAAGGAGATGCCCATTGAGGCAGATATTTGTCTTCACAAGGGCAGCTGGGAAGGGCACTGAACCTCAAACAGACATACAGAACAAAGGCCTTCTTATAAAGGTCTCATTCAGGAGGCTGACTGGTACGAAATCTGCTCTGCCACAGGCGAGACGTGCATTCTTGGTGCCCGCTGGAGACGGGAGGGATGGAGGACCCTGGGGTTTGCCTGCTACACTAGATCAGATCCACTACAATTCTTAAAAGAAACAAACAGCAAAGTTATGTTTGTTATTGTGTGAGGATTTCAAGTTTTTCAAATAATGGCATTCAACAAAATATGCAAAGCAGATAGGTTTTGGCAGCACAGGGCACTAGAGAGGGAAGTGACTAGTAGAAAATGCACAAAGTTTCTTTCACTGAGCAATAATTAACTTGCAGCATATGGTGGACCTATTAATCTCAAGATTACAGTCTTAATTTTTACATAGTTATTATTTTTAACACCGTCAGTATATTCTTCCAACATTCATGTTTCAACACCCTATCCAGCATTTTCCAGCCTGAACACAGGGCCCATCTATCCCACCTCTGAGGCAACACCCTGTTTTCACAGAAAATAATGAAAATATAAATCTCACAATTTTAAGCATGTTTCAAGTGCGACAAAAAGAACAGAGCACCCATATGCCTTCCTCCCCAGCTTGTGCTACCCCCTGCCTCTAGAAATAAGCCACAGACACATTTGAAAAACTAGGACCATGCTAATGTAATATCTGGTATGTTACAGAATAATACAGGCTTAATTCTTCCGTAAATAAATAATAAAATCACTTCAACCACTTGGAAGTATTATATTCACTTGATTCACCATAGCTTATGCTAGCTAGAGGAAATAATTTTCCATGTAAACAAGCCTTTAGCTGTAAAGATTCAGTATGTCCTTTCCCCCCAAGCCCCACATCCGAACTGGGTTGCCTCGCCCAGACCATTGCAACTGCTGGAAGACTTAAGGACAGAAAGGAGCATTAGAAAGCAACCTGGGGTAGCCCTGACAGCCCTGAGAGCCAGAATGCCAGCTGGGGAAAACAGACTTACTAGGAAGGCTCCTGCCTCGATGGTGAGCTTCCTTCCTTCTAGCAGCCCAAGCGATGTACCACGTAACACAGCCTTCCCTGGAATCACCAGCACGCACTCACAAAATCTCTGGCTCTCCAGTTGCAGAGCTGTAGTCACACCATATGTTCAGCTTCTTTATAAACCTAGCACAAAGCTAACTTCTTAGATTCTTTTATTTTCAAAGCACCACAAAAAAGCTTGGGAATGAGCTCAGTCTAAACCCACCATGTCTGCAAACCCCGACACATACATACATGCACAGTTGTCCACAGTTTCTGAGGTTGTGGGAATTTGTAAGGCACAAGCGTTGGTTTCGAGGCTGCTATTACGGAAGTGAAGACAGCTGCTCTCAGTGAGCTGATCCGATGACAAAAAGAAAGAAAAGGAGGCAGACACAGGTCTTTAATGAGACATTTATAAATGATTTCCCAGGCAGAGCACTGGCACTAGCACAGAGAGAGAAGCAGTCTCAGGACACCTTCTGAACTGGAGAAATTTATCTTAAGTACCAAACATTGTAAAGAGCAGCCAAGCAAAGCATAGTGCTTTCTCTCTCCATCAGAAAGGCACTCAAGCAGCAGGGTTTTGAAGTTTCATAGCCTTTTTAAGTGTAGGATTTTTGATCAGGCATCATTCTCACATAAAACCCACTCAGATGGACTCTGGTGCCATTCCTAACCAGCTACAGCACTAACTGAAAGAGATGAGCAGCCAAGCAGCACATTGCTCAAGCAGGTGCACACAGAAAGGCCATTGACTTATTCACTCAGAAATGATGGAATTAGCTCACTACCAATAAAACGTAGAAGAGAAGTTACCAAGAAATAGCCTGGCTTGGTCTATCAAAAGAGTAATTATTACTTTATGATCAGACTGGAGCCAGACCAGTGGGTCAGCAGCTCCAAGAACAACAGCCTGTACAGGGAACGTGATGCAGAAGTTGCTGTGTGTGCATAACTCAGCATGTTTACTCATGGGAGGTAACCTAAGCAGCCATGCACAAGCAGAGTAGCCGTACCTCCAACAATCCAGGGGAAAGAAAGGTTAAATGACCAGGAGAGCACCTAGTTCGACTCTGACTTTGGCATAGACTGCCTTTGGGCATAGTACTTACTCCAGCTACGTAAGCAGCATTATAAACCTCTCTTACATCCTTCCAGCACCCAGATGATCCGGTTACCCCATTCAAACCAGATTAGCTCTACTGTAGCACCACATTTTGCCATGACAGCTGAGGAGCCATGCCACTCATACCTGTGCTCCTGCTGCACCGTCAGCTTGCGACCAGCAGCACTTTGGAGGCCTATGTGTCCACAGCTCAAGCTTAAAGCATCCTTTAATTGAAGCCAGGGGTGCAGCTAGAAGGTGCAAGCTCAGGCAGTGAGTGCTCTGCTGGCACCCAGAGGTCTTCCCTGTGTGCAGAGCTAGATATGTAGCAATAAACCACATCAGTAAGATCCTCCCTAGCTTTTCCTCTTATTGACAACAACTTCTTATTTCTGCCTGCTGAACCTCAAAAACATTTCCTAGGTACAAGCACAAGTTTTTAACCAAGTTTCCAATATTAATTTGCTCTGCTTCCCTCTGGCAGGAGTTGGGCTAATCTTCAGGGTGATTGCTCTTTGCAAAAGCTCCCAGCCTGCAGCTGTGAAAGGCACTTTCTCACGTTCTGTTCTCAAGGGAAAAAAGTACAAAAATTTAACACTGGACATGTAATAACAAAGAAGGACGCTTGGTTAGCTCCTTATCAGCATGCTGAGAGGCTTGTTTTCAGTGTAACCAGCCATCCTGGAAGACAGCAGAGTTAAGCCACTGTTAATTGAACTGCTGGGATGGTATCAGCAGAAAGGCAAGCATCATGCTTTCTGTCTTGTTTGTATGTTTTCTCCCTTGTCATATAAACATGATATCAATACAATTATATCACCCCTACAAATCATCCATCCGACTTGCCTGAAAGAGGGACACTTTGGGGGCCATAAGCAGCATCCCCAAGATCCCAGGGGAACTGTAGGAGAGGTAAAGACCAACATCTCTTAATTGCCAAACTTGTGCCCAACCCTAGGGCTGCACTGTGCTGAAACACAGCTGTGATTCATTAATTCATCAGCCATTTATTTGTTCAGCCATACATCCATGCGCAGATCACACAGGCTACACATCTCCTGCGAAGGTCATACAGTAGACTGATTGTACACAGATCCACACTATGCAGAATGCAGTTTGTTGGGCTGTTTTAGTTTTGCCTAATCTAATAAAAAGGATATTTCAGAGCAGATTAACACTGAGTCATCTACTTTATTCCAAATATCTGGCTTAAAAAGTTAAGTATCCAATTGAAAAGGCCATGAGCTGTACATGAACAGACACTATTTGCAGAAAATCCAAATCACTTATTTGCAGTGGATGTCTAAAGGTTTTTTTGTTTGTTTTGTTTTTTGAGGAAAAACCATGATCATGATCCAGACCTGACCCTAAAAAACCATGTGAACTACGATATGAACATAGAAACCCACAGCAGGCATCTCAAACCCAACAGCTCTTAGTCTCAGTGATCACCAGAAATGATACATTATACCCTTCCAGGGTGATGGTGGGTGAAGTGAGAAGCGATGGTGGTGGTGAAATCCATAATGTGAAGCGAGAAATCATGGACAAAGCTGTGGGAGATGACTAGTTGAGTTGTACAAAAGTCTCAGCACATGGTCCCACCAGGCACCCTCTCTACCCTTGAACACACAGTACGCTCCCAGTCCCAGCACATCTCACTGGTTTGAAAGACTCACATGTGAACTATCCCTCTCTCATGCCACTTCATCAAAACTTTGTTAGATGATCATTTTTATGTTTTTCTCCTCTGAGCACATCTGGCCAGGACAGCAGTCAGTCAGTCAGGATGATGTTCCCACCTCCTTTTTACAGGTCAGGATTTTCTCAACATCATACCATCCTTATCTGAAATTGTTTGTGCAAAGTCTTCATTCTGGCAGACTTCTAAATTCTGGCAGGTTTTTTTGAGCAAATACCTCCAGATACAATAATCTGCAATAAGCAATTATGTGAAATAAATTATACAGCAATACATAAGGCTCCTGTCATCCTCAGGGATGCTAATCTTAAACAACTGTACAGGTTCAAGTGTGAAATAAGACAAGCACAACCCAAGCACAGGACTGAGACACTTGCCCTATATGTTCAATGACTGCGTACCCTCAGCCAAATTACAAACGCACTAGTGTTTACAGAGACAGCACTTTTGTCAATGAAAAGGACTACGGGAAGCAGCGTCAGAGGGAAGCTGCTGCTCCTGGTGCCAGAACCAGGAGGGCAAAAGGCCAGAAAAACCTGCTGGCCAGGATAACTGTTCCACTTTCACCTCTTGACACACAGGATGACATGGAGCAAGACCTAATTGTCTTGTGTATAAACCACCAATAATAATGACCTACCTCACAGCCCCAGGCTTCGCAGGTGGTGGTGAAGCATTCAGAGTGTCTAAACAGAGAGGTTTCACATGTGCATAGCAGGCTTATAGTTACAGAAAGTGAGAAGGACTTACAGCTCGTGCTTGGTAGGAATTCATAAAGCAGCTTGGAAACACTCCTGTAGCAGCAGTTAACTCCTGAGTAACACTGCCCTGAAAATCAGAGCACTGGCAGTGTGCTAGATCACCTAATTCCTGAATTCTTGATGTAGATTTGGTTTTTAAGAGGTACTTATGGCAAAGTTCATCGCTGCCTTCCTCTGCAACCATTTAAAATCCCCAGGCACAAATATTTCCTTTCTCACAAAGAATTCTGTAAACAAAACCATGCGAATAAAGCACTCTGCTGCATCCTCCAGGCCATCGATGACCCAGACGTAGCACACAGGATACCTATTTACTGTGCTGGAAAAAAACATTGCCGAAATGATCACATTTGGTAGTAGAGAGACCATTAACTGTGTTCTGAATGGGGTTGCTTAAGTCCAATTTTGACAACTCTTATTATTTTATAGTGAGTATTGCGATATGTGGAGTTTTCTTACAGACCTCAGACCTCACTACCGCATAAAAATCAATTTCTTTCTTTAAGGGGACATTACTTTCTAGCACCTTTATTAAAAAAATAAGCAAATATCCCACTGAACCCAAAAGAGGGGAAGTTTTCCATATTCTAAATATTTTAAGGCTTTTGTGGAGACCACTTGACCTATTTAACTGCTTGCAAGAAGGATGCTCATGCAGGGCCAGTGTGTGATGGTTAGATCCCACCAATTGCCAGTACTATGTAGCAAGAGCCTGATGCCACTGTAATCCTATGGATTCTCATCCCAAATACATCTATGCCAAAGGGAATCTTTCCTTTGATTTCAATGAATATTGGCTCAGGCCTCTAATGATTAATCCGCTCTTGTAGGATTAGTTCAGTTGTTCGCAGTAGAACATGCGGGAGCAGATTCTGCCCCGAAGCTGCACCCTTACTCCAATGGGTGTAACCACAAGCATACCAATGTTACTGCAGGCTTACACCAGCCCAGCTGAATAGGATTTGGTTCATTATATCCAAACCACCATTAGCTGAACATCTGTGGGAAGCAGATTTTCTTTCCCTGCTGTTCTGCAAGGAGCTACAGACAGAGAGCAGGAGGGCGTCTGACCTCCATATGCCTCCAGCGTGTGCTCACGTCTCGTTCTACAATGAGTGCACTGAATATTAAGGATTAACTGTATCAAATCCTTCTAAAAGCATCTAATGATTAAGACAATTAAAATCAGACTCTCATTTGTCTCTAGATGTCACCTGTAAAGCTGATTAAATCAAGATTGATTCAATGCCCTTCTATATTGCCTGGAATGCATCAAACGACTTCTTGGGAGAGGAACACTGCCAAAGGTCCTTTCCCTTTTCAAGAGGGGAACCAGCACCTCCAACCCCTGCCTAGAAACTCCAGTACAAAACATATTTCAGACTGCAGGATGGCAGATAGAGTGGCTCATGAAAGGGACTTGTGAGCTGAATACAAGCCCTATGCAAACAGTCAAATGGTTGGTCCACAACCATGCCAGAAAGCATTTGGCTTCTGGATATGCAGTGAGGATTAGAAGCAAATACGCAGCATCTCACAAGAGCATCACTCTCCACAACCAAGTAGATTTGTATGGAGTGATGTGACCTACGTGCAGGGCCTTTCACTCACCCCACAGTAAAAATGAACACACACACTCAGCTTCTAACAATCACTCAGCAAAGCTTCTCCGGTGCTTGCTGCAGTTCCCACACCTCAGCTGCACTGACCATCCACCACCACGTTGCCCTCCCAGCCCTGCTCCCCCATTTGCACTGCACATCAATCTTAAACCAGCGACTCTCATTAGCAGTTTTTTCTGTTCAGCCCTTGAAAACACACTCTTGTTTTCTTTAGGTATCTGATAATTTCTCAAACAGATGACTGTGTGTATGTGGATACTGTAGCTCTTACGACCAACTGACAAATAATCTGCTGATACTGAGGTGATCAGAAGCATTTGATCTTAAGCCATGCGGGTTGGCACCTTGTCCTCCCAATTCCCCTAGAAACTGAAGATGCTGTGTAAGCAGACCCATTATGATAAAGCAAGACTTCATCAAACTTCGAAGACACCAATGACCCATTTCCAGCAACAATCACTAATCTCACTCAAGGAATATCCATTCACACTTGCAGCGTGGATTAATTGAGGATGGTGCTCACAAAGAACTGACAATACCAATCGCTCCATGAGGCCCGAAGCAAAACCAGCAAAAACAAATGCTCACTACAAATAATAGCAGCCTCGGGCCCCATGATGTGGGGTCTATTCTCCCAATTTGCCAGTGCACAACACCCCAAGTTAATATTAATCAAGAGCCACAAAGCCTTTGAATAGACAAGAATTAGCTCCCTGTGTCTGTGCCAGTCAATCAGCTGCTCCGGACACTACAATCCCATTTCTTTTGTTTCATACAAAACAGTAGTTCAGTGTCTTTCATATTTATTTGGGAATGAGAATTAATAGATTGATACAAAACCAGATAGCCTCAGCACTCTTTCTTGCAGCTTTGCAAAAAAGCCTGTGGTAAGACACTGCCAAACCATCAATGATTACTTGAGAATAACCTGCCGAAGCTCCCTCTTATTATCGAGGCACAAATTCCTCATTAAGGACACCTTCCCTCCTATTTTACTGCAAAATAATCCTAGAGGCAACAGAAATTACTTCTTATTGCTATGCATCCAGTCAATTTACTCCAACATAATCCTGAGAAACTTGAGGGGCAAACAACTGATTTTCAAGTTAATTTACCAAGATGTTGCTGCTAACCTTGCTGCAGATAAATAAATGGAATGATTTTCCACTGAGGAAGGCACTAATCTCATAGAGGAGCTAAGGCAGTGGTGAGATTTAGACTCCTCCAGCAGAATTCATGCAGGTATAGTTCATTAATGATGGGGCCAAGGTATATGCAGAGACTTAGCCACACACAATTGCTGAGTCTAAAACTAGAAGCAGCCCTCAGACGAGACCTGCATTTCTAGAAAACAAATCAGAAAAAAAATAACTCGCTCCCCCCCACCCCCCCCCCCGAACAGAAGACTCAAAACCAGATTCAACCCTGATAAGAAGATCACACCACACCATTTGCAAAGGAAACCTCTGTTAATTGCAAAGAGGCACCTGGGAGGTAACCCATGGAGTCTGTCCAACTCTCTGTTGGCCTCTTCTCCTTATCTGCTGGTGCTAGGAGTGACTGATCACATTCAGGTTGGAGTGACAGCTCTGATCACGCATCCCACCTAATGCAAACTCAGCAACTGCACTCAGCAAACACGTCCCAGCTGCTGCATGAACAACATGAAGCTCATCCCCTCAGCACAGCAGTAATCATCCCCTGGGGATGAAACCAGCCTCAGCTGATTAGCAACCAGAAACCAAGCGCAACTAACTACCCCAAAAACTAGCACAGCTCAAGCTTATAAAACCCTCATTACAACATACTTAGTTTAATTACTCTATGGAGCCAGTCATCTAGTGCTCTTTAATAGCCCTGTGAGCGCTCCAGTCCACTTTGCTTTTATTTTTAGTGAACAAAAGTCTCATACAGTGCTTGCAAAGGCAGATATTATGCCAGCAGATATTAATAGTCCTGTGCATTTATTTTTCATCAGAAATAATGTATGTACACTTACATGAAAATGAGAAGGCATTCCCAGGCTCCTGGCAATGCTGTATAGTTTAGCTGTCAAAATATAGTTTTTGGCAATAAAACTCAGCACCCACTGAAAAGCAGTTTTAGTACTCATAGCCATGCCTAAATATGATATTCAGGTCACAGATACTTGCATCTGCCCATTCAGAAAGATGGGATCCATCTGTAAAATTCAAGATCGAGACTGGAGTCAGACTGGATGCATTTAAGTCTCACAGAAAGTGTTAACAGGTTTGGGCTTTTTTGCCTCCAGTGCTGAAGCCCCAGTGTTGCCCCACTCCATCTGCAAATACTAATTTTCCTTTTTTCCCTCCTCCTTTTGCCAGAATTCTTTAATTGAAGAGATTTAAGAACCATAAAAAACACTGTAAATGAACACCAGAGCTAGCTGACAGCAAAATGCAGTATGAAAACCAAAACTTTCTCCTCTAACCAAGTTACTCTAATGCTGCTCTGAGCAGACAAAAAAACAGCCTGAAATGTGAACGCTTCCCTTCCCAGTGGCTTTCACCTGTTCCACCAGCTGGGAGGGCCGTGTGGACCCATTCATCACAGCTTCCATTCTCTCTCCATCTTGCAACTCCAGGCAAAAGCAGGCTTTTCCAGGAGGAGAATCACAAAGAAACCAAGACATACGAGCTTTGTAAGTAACAAGAGTTCCAAACATTATATTGAGCCCTTTGCTAGTGACCCACACCTCTTGCACAGAAACCTCTCTTGTGCATGGGGTTGAGAGCAGTAACTTTCTTCACTTGCAGCATGGGAAATAAGCCAATGCATTTGTGGGAAATCCTCTCCTGAGACAGCTAGAGATGAATTTTCAGTCTATTTTTAAGGAAAATAGTTCCCACAAAGCAGCAGAAATTTTTTCCACTGTTCCAGCTTTATGGGAGAGGAGGGAGTGGGATAGCTGATGTGGAGACCACTCATTAAGGTTAACGTTTTCCAAGAATCCATGTCAGGTGCCAGTCCTCCACTGACTTTCAGTGGAAGTGACTCATTTCAGCTCTCTTTCACAATAAAAAAAAAGAAAAAAAAAAAGGCACCTCCATCCACAAGAAGCCAATGCACCTAACCCAGAATACCACCACAAAAAGCCCTTATACCTCATAGGTCTTTGGAACTGCCGGCTCAGATAGGAGACCAAATAACTCTCCGCTCTAGGAAAGTTCAAAAAGGACACTCCATGAGCTGGTAGGAAACAGGGGCTCCGAGTAAGTTTTCAGGAAAAGTAGCTCTGACATACTGAGCCAGCTTGTCACATGTGCTATGATAGGTCTACATCATATTTGGTCTCTATAGAAACCTACATCTATGAACTATGAAATTATATATGCACGCACACACAGCATCTTACATTTGCATCAGTCCTCTGTTCTGTTATGTAAGATGTGAGTTGTCAAGAGTACATGGAAATGTTTAACAGGGTACGTCTCCACTGCCTGGGAAACAAAAAAAGAGTCAAGAGATGGATGAAAGACACTTGACTTTCTACAACAGAATATGAACAGAGTGCTGGGGAAAAGAGAAAGAAGAAATCAAAAGCATCTTTGTGTATTCCAGACTAAGAAAAATGGGAAGTAGATCTACTTGTACTTTTGCAGACAAGGCCGATCAACTTATGGTCTGAGCTTAAGGTAGGAGGAAGAAAGTATGAAGCTTTTAAAAATTTATTTGCATCTCATGGCTCTGACAACTCTCAGGTACAACTGGAGAACAAGCACCTTCTTTTGACACCCAGTCTTCCAGATGTAACCTTGATGTGGGGTCTTTCTGAGCCAGTCCCAGGCTACCAGAGCCAAGAGACAGTCAGCCAACAGACTGTACGTTGTTCCAGTTTAATTCTGCACTTGATTAGATTTATGGTTTACTTTTGCAACTATACCTCAAGCTTTTGAAATTTCTGTCTTCCCCCAAGGTAGCAAATTCATAGAGATCAATGTTGCAGAGCTCTGTATTTTGTAATCTAAGCCACACTGGTTTTCTTCCATCAAGCTTCAGGGATCAAGTGGATCACCAAATGCATTTTAAAAAAAAAATGGCAAAGTCTCTTTCGGCATTTCTGGCAAGAGGCAGGTTAAGTGTGGAGGCAAGACATAAGTTCAGAAAACTCCAGTACAATCAGATCCCCCTGGAATCAGGCAAACCCTGACAGTCTCCCAGGAAGCACCCTCAGTGCACAGAGCTCATGCAAATGTTCAAAGATGGCACAAAGCGGAGCTCATGGTTTCTGCTGGGCTTCTCAAATGCCTTGCACATAGCCTCCTTCATGCAACTTTTAAGACCCGATGTAAAGCTTGGTATCTTTAGAGGATCTTTACTTCCCAGCAGACACCCAATGTACCACAAAGGCACTTTCTTGGACAGTGACAGAAGAGGGAAGCAGAAAAAGCCTTCTGAAATATTAACATTAAACATACAGAAGAAAATGGTTTTCAGCCTCTCCATCTCAGCCATGGTCCCTCTGTACATTAGAAAGGCTCCAAATGCCATGACACTGGGGAAAGCGCTCA
The DNA here is from genome assembly GCF_015220075.1 of Falco rusticolus. Taxonomy (NCBI): domain Eukaryota; kingdom Metazoa; phylum Chordata; class Aves; order Falconiformes; family Falconidae; genus Falco; species Falco rusticolus. Next base: position 23,351,379 of record NC_051187.1, on the reverse strand, counting down.
GCGCTGACTGCACAGTACCAGACCTAACTACATGCCAGTCTGAGGGCTGTTATTTCCTCTTGATAAAGCTGGGTTATCAGTACTGCCATGAATTAACAGCAGTGATGCACTTAAAGGCCACAGGGCAAGTGACAGGTTAGCAAGACAGAAGAATGTGAGGATGGAGCAAAGCTCCATCACCCTCCTGTGGCCCAGTCCTGATCAATCCCAGGAAAGGTAATGAAATCCAGTTCCACAGCCATCTACCACCACATACTCTGCCTGCAGGCATCCTCAAAGTTTATGTCAGTGCCTGCTGTGGTTACTATTTTAGTAATGTGGACACTTGGCTCTGAAATAGAATTAAACCACTCTGACAGAAAGAAAAGAATATTCTCTTGGAGTTTCTCCCCACCAAAGGCTGAAACTCATGATTGCGCTGCAGCCAGGCCCCACAGCCAGCACAGACACTGCCACTCTCAGAGAAGGGCGCATAGCCGAGTCAATAGGATTTTGGGATGCACGCTTTGCTCACCACTTCAAATTACCCTTGGAAAGGAGAGGAGCAGGAGGCAGCGAGGGCCTGGCCAGGCCTTTGGAGAGATTGCCAGGAAGAACAGCAGGTACAGGCCCTGCGCAGACACAGTGGTAGCTCTTGGGCAGGACACAGAGCAAGATGGCACAAGGGATGACACCAAAGATGATGCTACAAGCCCTACTGCAGTTATCCACCTCACATACACTGGGTGAGCAGCCCTGTCGTGCTCTGTTCTCACCTTCCAGGTAGGACCAGCTGGGTGCTGTGATTGCTCCAGCAGCTCCATAACTCCTGAAAGCCCCCTGCACCACCCTGACAGGTAGAGGAGCAGCAGGCTGCACAGTACCAACCCACCACTCCGAGACTTCTCCCCTTCTCCATACACTCATTTGTCCAGGAATAAAGCTCATTTTAGAACTACTCAGGCAAAGGTCACACTCAGTTTGGTGCAGATTCTGCCCACGCTCGGCCGGCGTTGCTGCACATCTATCACAGTGACAAATGGCTGTGGCTGAACAAGGCACAAAGAAGCTCCAGCAAACAAGCACCGCATTCAGCTGGAAGGCTGCATCGGACCCCAGTGCTGCCTATCTGCGCTGCCTATCCACGCTGACTAACTCTTTCATACTGCAACACACACGCCAACTGTGTTTGCCAAGACACCTCTGTGCAAAGCCTCCAAGGGGAAGACAGGCCTCGGATCTTTTCCTTCATTTTGGTGTTGTTTTAAAAGTGATAAAATCAACTGAAAGTAACTCCATGCCACACTGCAATTAAAAATCCAGCGCGAAGAACCCTGAGAGATTCACAACTGGTAGCTATTAGTTACTTCACTGGAGTCCTCCATTTCTCAATCACAGCTAGGTGCGAGGAGAAACAAGGGGGAAATACAGAAACGGGTCTGGGGAATAACTTCAAAATAAACAGCCAAACCTGGAAACCTTATCCTAAGAATTCCTTTGTCAGTTTGCGCTTCTCTCTAGCAAACAGATATAAGGATGTTTCAATATCTTTGATTTGGATACTAAATACAGAAATTAGTCTTTCTAATATTAAAACCCACTGAAACACAGAAAAGTGCAATTCAAAAAAATCTCTACATCTAAGGCCAAGTCCTCAGCCAAGGAAAAGCAGTGCTGCTCCACTCTCTACAATACTGTATTACACCAAAGGACCTGGAACTCAGCCCATGATCTCATGCAGTGACTGGCCCCTCAAACAAGACCTTGCACATGTGCAAAATACCAAGTTAAGACCATGATTTTTACAATACTGTTCAAGGAAAGAATTTACTGAGTGGGAGAGATGATATATACGCTATCAGTCACTGAAAGAAGAGAAAGCTCAGTTGAAAAAATCCATGAGCAAAGCAGGGCTGCTGATGTGTAATAATGGAGCAGAGCCAGGGTCGCTCAGCAGCAAGCAGGGTCTTTGCATGGAAGTCCTGTGGAGGGTGTCATGGACAAGGTCACATGCCCCAACACAACAGAAACTTCAGAGATGGGGGGGTTTTTTGTTTGTTTTGTTTAAATAACTAACACTTCGCATTACCTCTGACAAGAGAGAACATTGCCTGGTGACCCTCATTTTACAATGTCATTATCATAGACTATTTATCCTAGCATGCTAAAGGATATTTTGTCCATATTATCCCTTATACTAAAAATGTTGGCTGAAAGGTCAAAGCTTTCCTGCTTCTGCCAAATGCTATGTATTTTTTGGACTGAGATATATAGCAAACTAACCAGGCATGTGGGCAGTGGCCTGAACTATTATGGGACAAAAGGCTGACAAATCTCAAAAAGCAACAAGTGACATTTTCAATGGAAGCGTAACATACTGAACATACAAGCAATTGATCGGACATACATAACCCTGATGCTTTTCCCCAGAACCAAGCAGAAAGCCTTTTGTAACACAGTGAAATAAAATGCATTACATGCAAAACTTGCACCTTTAATATTTGCTAAATTATTTCTAATTAAAAAAAATACCCAGCAATCAAGAAGCCAGAATGAGTCTTAAGCAAAACACATCTCAATCACTTTTGAAGTGTTTATTATACTGCATAAAGGCAGTCTGTAATGGCTTATTTATACAACTGGATATAGATCAACAGACAGCAAAGCATGTACAAGGATGTCTAGATAAGTCATTATTCAAACACCATTGTTTCAAATTATTCTGTTCAAAGGCACTAATTCAAGGCAACCAGCAGAGGAGAAATCACCTTAAGTGCCTGGTTCTTACTGTTGTGTTATCACAGGCCAGAAGCAATGGCTATAGGACAATGTCTAAGAAAGTCATGGGTGAGGTTCTCATCTGCCCAGTTATGACCAGCTCTTCAAATGTTACCATCTGTAGAGTACACACATGCAAACAAGCAAGACAGGAGGCAGCATCTCCCTCTATTCGCTCTAAACACCAGTGGATCCATCTGCCTCCCACCCACTCCCACAAACCTGCCTGTTTTGTGCATTACTTGGAAGAGGGAGGCTGCTTACTCACCCCACTGCACTTGTTTTGATCCATGCTCACAATCAGTCTAGGTACAGATGAGGAATTTCACATCCTGCTGAACACTGGCACCTTTAGGCCTTTGCCTTTAAGCCTGGTAATCACCTGGGTCAGCTCATGCCTCTGCCAGATCAAGTCCTTACCTTCTTTTGAACCAGTGGTAACAGCAGCTGCAGTGGTCCCTGATGCCCGTCCCACTGGGCTGGAGTGCTTCCCAGCCCTGCCGGGGATTTTAAGTCCACTTGGCTTCAGCATGTTTGCTGCCTCCTGTATCTCAGGCTTGTGTTGCCAGTGTCCTCGAAGGGTTGTCCTGGTATCACCGTTCAGGCTTCTGGATGATAGACCTCATCTTCCATTGTCACGGACCTGGGAGATAACAGCACAAGGAAATCAGATTGAGAACGGGTGGGAAAGCACTGAACAGGCTCCCCAGAAAGCAGTACCCAGCTCCCTCCTCACATCCCTAGAGAGTCAGGATCTTTCATTTCTTCTCCTGTAAAACAAGGGTGATCATTTCTTCATCTCCCATCTCAATGTTATATCCTTTCTTCAATCTCACAGTCTCACTTTAAACCTGGAGTCCTGGACCAAAGCTGAAATCTCCAAGAACCACTCAACAAGAACATAAATTCAGTTTGGGATTTGAGTGACTGAAACTGTTAACTGCTTTTAAATTCTAAAGCCTCAGTTCACGCATCAGCCAGGACCCAGTTCTGCTGTCAGAGCCCTTACCAAAGGCACACTAACACCCTCAGCACAACACCTTCGGGGCACGGCCCCCATTTTCACAAGACTTCAAGGCAGCCTCTGAAAATTGACAGGAGAAGGAGAAGAAGCCAGTGTCCAAGATGGGGCTTTTAGCTCCTCTCCTTTAAAAGCAAATCCAAAACCTTGTTACAGAAAAAGGGCATCCGACCCCATGGATTTCCAGCAAGACTGAAAAAAAACCAAACAACCCAACTTTCTGAAACGTAAGCATGACTCTACCAACTATTTATTAGTGAAGTCACATCACCCTTCCCGGCAGGCAAACAGAATAAAACCTCCAAATTCCTTGCAAGGATGTTGCATTAACAAGCACACAACTCAAGCAAAAAGTTTTATGCCAAAGAAAAGAAAAACAAAGGAAATTACTAAGTTGCTTAAAAAAAAATACGCAAAAACATTCCTAATGGATAAAGAAAAATAATCAAAATATTGAGACCATCAGCCCAAGGAAGCTAAGGCTGGCTGGCTGAGCAGGCTGGGATGCAGAAGGAAGAAGGTGGGCAGCAGAACGAGCCAGGGACAACTCGGATATAACTGCAAAGGGAATTGCAAGGAGAGCAAACCAAGGAGCAGCCAGAAGCCGGGGGACACCCAGACCTACTTCCTGGGCCAAGGAAGGAGGCAGCCTGCTGCAGGCAGCCCCCCTGAGAATTAATGTAGCAAAGATTTGCAGATGCTGCTAGGCGGGGTGGGGGAAGGGGGATTGCAATAGCGGGATCGGGAAGTGATTAAGGCATGAGTAAGGATTTCAACACAGGCTGGGTCAGTGAGGGGAGAGCTGGCAGGGCTCCAGGGAAAGCTGCAAGCAGACACAGGGGAGGAAAAACCACAAGGAGAATTCCAAAGCTGTATTCCTGAAGAATATCTGAGACACCAAAGACTGTTTCAACAGTAAGAGTCAGTTGTCCCACACCGGTTTAGAGACAAGGAAAGGCAGGATTGGCAGAGACAGCTTGGGGAGGGTGTCCGAGTGAAAACCCAAAGGATCAAGCCTTGTCTCTTCCCCACGTACCCCACAAAGGGTGTTCAACACCTGGGGTGGCTTCAGACACCTGCAGACAGCACCAACTGGGAGTATTTAGCTTACACACAAGTCAGGGCTGTTCACAAGGAGTGGGATGCTCAGATCACATCACCAGCAAAAGGAACAATGGATAAGAGCAAGCAGTTCTTATTAAGGAAGAGAGAAAACAGCCCTCCTGCAACACAGCCAGCAAGGACCAGATGCTGTCACAGAGTTAGACTGGAGGCTGCAGTTTCCAGCTCTACTTAGCATAAAAGAGGGAGACAAGTAACAGAATCTGGAGGTGAAAATATTGATCAGCCTGGCTCCTCCTATCTGTCAAGCCATCAGACACCTCCCTCCCTCCCTCCCACCCACTCCCATCTCACATGACACATTTTGCCCAGGGCTAGCTTTGATTTTACAGAGCAACTCAATTTCTAGCACTTCTGGTGGCAGGTGATGTGGTCTAATAAGAGAGCTTGCGCATCTCCATCACCTTCAACCTGCAGGTTTGCTTTCTTCACGATATGCCCTTACTCCTAGAACACATCGCATCGCTCCGTCCTACCTTTGGTTGCAAGGTTTGATGCTGTACTTGCAATTAAGCAAGCTGGGGATTCTGGTTCTTCCACATAAAACATGATGGTTGGTTGAATCCACAACCAGGAATATGGATGGGGGAATGAGGATATAAGGACATGGGAAGGATAAAATAGTAGTAGAAGAATTAAGCAGGGAAGCGTGCAAAAGAATAAAAATATTTTACAGTGTTTTCAGGCCTTTGTTAGAGGAGTCTCTAGATCCCTAATTTTACAGCCAGAACCACTAAACTTTAGGGAGACTGAATTTAGTCTGCTCCTCTATTTTGTTGCCCATCTATGAAGAGACAGGGAACTTCATTTCATTCTCCCTCTGCTACTCATTATCCCTGAAGATCAGCTGGCCACACAAATCACAGGATGTTGGGATATTCTGCTCATTCTCAGAATGACTGGATTTTATTTTATGCAGGGGGAGAGAAATAAGAGGAAGTGCATTCCCACTGCATAAAGATTCCTGCCAGAAACCTTTATGCAAACACATTTGCCTTCAACATACTAATGCTGAAAAAAAATGAACTCCACAGGCTGCTAATTAAGCTACCCTCCAAACAGATAGCTTCTTTTATCCTGAAATACAATCACTACTAGTTCACAGCCACACTCATTGGGGTCTCCACACTCCACAACAGATTCAAAAACCTCTGAAGTGCCACCCTGCATCAGTCAGATACCCCCTCTCCAGCTACGCTCGCTGCATAGCGGGTCACAGAAAATGGGGGGGAACTCACCTATCTGAAGGGTCATTCCCATCTCCACAAGCTGCAGACTGACTAAAGCCAGGTAACAGGGACAAGTGCCTTAGTGTATACCTGCACACTCATTACCACACAGGTAAATGAGGATGAACTTAAGTCAAGTTTACTATAAATGCAGCTTGTTAGAAATAAATACATTAAAAAAAACAAAACAAAAAAACAAACATACATACATCTGGAACATTTTTAAAGAAGTCTATGCCTGCTGCTAAGGATAGATCTTCCTTCTCTGTCACTAGTTTCTCCCCTATTTCAACACCAAAATGTGAGCAGATTTTTAGGAAGCGCTGAATGCCAAGCATGGAACTCTTCCAAATTACACCATTAGGTCATCTTCACCACCCAGAGCAATGCTGCTCTGAACCATCCAAGTCCCATGTCAGCTCCCAACCAAGTGATGCAGCTTTTGTGCTGCACAAATAGCCTTGCCCTGGGACATAGGCCAGTATCTCCACAGGGCTCTGCCCTGCTCCATTAGAGATAACAACCTGCTCTGAGCTCCTGCATTGTACCTTCAGCATCCCAACAGGCTCTATTAACAGAGCCTTTCTGGAATGAAAAAAAAAAGAAAAAAAAACCCAACAAAATCTCTCCATTTCCAGTAGTAGATGCTGAACACAGGCAAATATGATGATGCATGTGGCCTAAGAAACACATGACACATTTTCTCTTTCCTATTCCCTATATTACCTGCACAGGCTGTAAGCTTTGCCTTCCCATATAACTTCATGGAGATGTGACTTTCTCCAGAGACACAGTAAAAGAAAAAACCAACATATGCCCCTGTGGATACTCCGGGGCCACCAGCTCCGCTTATTTTGTTTTCTTCCTTTTCTAAGATGACACAGATTAAAAGGATTTTCTAGGTCTCTGCTAGATTCTTCCTGCAATCTTTTCATACTGGGATGAATGGTTCTGTCTGTTCCCACAATCAAGAAAAGCATCCCAGGAATGCACAATATGAAAGCCTGCTTCAAATGGCCAAAATATTCTGTTCTCCATTTTTTCATCAGAAAAGAGGACAGCTGGATCTGAGTCACCCAGGCTCAGAATCAAAAAGGGGAACAGTTCTCAACCAAGTACAGATGTACATCCAAAAAATATCTTTTACCAGGAGCAACACATGGATATGGACATACAAGTATCCACAATGCTGGCCAGGCATCAGAACAGCACACAGTAAAACAGAAAAACAATTGGGAGGTGCTTAGACTTCAATTATTTCTCAAATGTGGTAGAGGAATAATAACACAAGGGTTGGAAGCAAAAGCCTTTGTCAGTCTTGGCAATATAGCTTAGCCACAAGGTTCTTTGCATCATCCATCCCTCCTGCCCTCGACAAGGCACATGAGTACTGGCTTGCCACGTGGAATACCATCCCATTCAAGAAGGACATAACAAAGCAGGCTCAAAGATTCAACATACTCCCCAGAAGAAAGCCTTCATGGGTACACGCCCATCAAAGGATCTGTTCACCTCAACATATTGAGCAAAACAACTGCAAGACACTGGAACAGGTTTCCAGATACCAGATTGAGTCAGCCTGAATCCCATCCTGCGCCTGGTGGCTCCTTCTGGATGGATCTAGACATAAGAAGTGTTTACCCAACACAAAACCTGAGGCAAGGCACAGGGATTTCATTCTGAATGCAGACCCAATTGGAATTTAGATCAGCTGTATCTGAACATTACTGTAACAGTTGGGTACCTGCAATATTTTGGGAAGAATTAGCTCCTTATTTCTTAAAATTAAACATGTAGACAAAAAAGTGAGAACCAAAATTTAGGTTTCTAATTTTCTGAATTTGGAAATCCACATGCAAGAAATAAAATTTTAAGTTTGCAGTCAGTCATGCGCACACCTTTTCAGGGCAAGGGCCAATTACAAAAAGGTAAAGAACAGCATCTAGTTATCAGACTGAGGAAATTGAGGTTATGTTGTACAGAAGGTTAATGATAAACAAAGACAATGCAGGGAAGCACTAAAACACCTTTTTTTTTCCCTTTTAAATTATCTTGAAGTCATTGATTATTTGCATGAGTCAAAGACAACTATTTGGATAGGGAAAGGTTTACACAATAGAAGTCTTTCTGTTTTTAGCCACTCCCATCTAAGATAATCTTTTGACAAGTTTCTTTGTGCCGTTATTCAAAACACTATGCCAGCTTTCCTCATGTTCGTACTAAAGACGAGGAACACCAGGACATGGGACGCAGCCCTATGGCAGCACATCTCCAAGCAGAGTTTCAGCCATTTCAAGGGCTATCATAAGACGTGTGGTGTGGCTGAATCTGCACAAAGACTCTTGCATTAATAATAAAGACACAGCTTGGGAAGACCAGGAATTCTGTCTGCAGCTGCTCCGACAACATAATAACAGTGACTCCATATGGAGTAATGGAAAGTGCATTTCACGCCTGCAAGGTAAATCCCCATCATCTATAGGAAAGAGAAATAATCCCACATGCTGCTGTACAATGCGCAGCTGGGGAAGATCCAACAGCACTTTGGTTTCCACATCCTTTGCATGCATGTTCAGGAGAGTTAAATGTTCAAGCAGGAACTTAATTCTCTATCCATGTTCTGGCTTTGTATTTCAGAAAGAGTACAGAGCCTTGAAGAGATTTCTGGATTCGGTCCCCTAGCCTCTGTAAGACCCACAACTGCCCGTTCCAGCAATTCACTCTCACATGTGTCACACTACCCATGCAAAATTTCCCAGTGAAAACAGCATTACTGCTTGCAGAAGCCTTCAACATCAGGCACTGTAAATGCTGAAAACAATACCTGAAGCCCGACACCTCCCTGGAAACAAACTGCTAGAGAAGAATTTGGTCCACTGATTGCTGGAGGAGCTTTGCACTCACTTCAACAATAAGCAGACAGAATAAAGGCAAAAGCTTTCAGTGCCAACCCTGGTATTCATTTATTAGGCCTTACAGAAATCCTTTACTCACCTAAAGATATTGATTTTATTTTAAGTTACGTAAAGTTATTTCATCTTGTTTCTAAGCATTTGGTTGCATCCGCTTCATATTTCCCAGCTTTTCTGCACCTTCCCCACCCAGGAAAATGAGATTTTCAGGCAATAAAGCTTCATCTCCTAGAGTCATTACTCTAGCATAACATCACTGCCAAACTGATGGCATGGCAGAGGCAAGGGCAGGTCATGTGGTGCCCCAGGCTCATGACCCCACAACGCTGGCCATGCTGCAAAGATGAGCCAAGGGGTTTAAGAACGGAATTTTGCCTTGAAATCAAAAATCCAAAGGCCAGGCTCAAGCGGCTCAGTCTTCTGCAAAAGGGACAGGAAATGAATCCAATCAACATAGAGACAGGATCTGATAAAGCCAAACTGCAGCTTTGCTAATAGAGACCGTGATTATGCTGAGAAGAAAGGGCAATTTTATCTTTTAATTCCTTAAGATGTTCCATCCGATCCAAGGTAATCATACCATCATCTTCTCACTTCTCCGATTAGTTACTCCTTCCGACAAGCAATCAGAAATCTATTTCTGAAGCACGTGGCAGATTAGGATTAAATCCTTTCACTTAATTGAAGTACAGAGGAAATAAGAGACGCTCATTCTTAATTCATGTCAGACTCTTCTCCCAAGAAAACCTTTCCTCCTCCCATAGAGGAAATGGAGGCAGAGTACTACAGGAATGAAAGGAAGGAGTATATTAGCTTAGTTACACACAGGGAAAACCAGGGGAACCTGTATCCTCTGTCAGTTATCAGTAGTTTTTTCTCCCTTGCAGCTGAGAATTCACACAGGTTCTTCAGCCATGAACTGTTGTTAGTATGTAGCCTCCCTTATACATGTCTGAAAAGTTGTTAATCTCTAAAAAAGCCTGTGTTCGCTCCTCTTTCCCGCTCAGGTTTTGTAATAATTAGCAAGAATGCAAAAGGTCCTAGAGGTCTTTTATTTAAAAACTTAAGACATTTTTTTAAACTAGCTTTAACCACTATGATAGACTAATCAGCCTGTGATTTGGTTACAAAACAATGGTTATTAAAGGAAGAATGTGCAAAAACACACCACTGCACTCCAACTAAAAACCACAATGCAAAACCTGAGGCAAAGTGGGGCAAAAAACCAAAGGACATTCAAGGAAGTCATCACATACAAACTGGGAAGTAATTATGGGCTTGCTGATGAGCTCATGCTCCCCAGGCTGGCAAAATGCCTACTGAAAACTGGCACAGTAGATCGCAACAATTCGGCGCTAATTGCAGAGCAAAACTATCTCTAATTTGTGGGGGGAAATCCTGGGTATGGTCTTGGATCTACATAAGTTTATGCACCCTGGAGTTAAGCCCTGGGGGCAGGGGTCACTGCCTACAGAAATATTAGGGGCATGACAGCAAAACTGCACAGTTCACATGGGAAGGGAGCAGAATATACACAGAGATTTCAGAACTGCTATTCCTCCAGGACATTCAGATTGGCCACTCAGTTCCATGAAAGGTTTCCCTACAACTCAAGGGGCTTTGACAAAACCCAATTTTCCTATTCACAGAAAGTGTTATTAGTCATTAAGCATCTGGAAAAGAAACAGCGGAACAGGAGAGCAGGCAGAGTGCAGGAAGCATTGTGATACATGATAAGCATATTCCATTATAATGGTTTGGTATTTTACTATTGGAGAAACAATTTCTTTAATTGAATGTGAGCTATACAATAACTCAGCCATGCTACGCACCCTGTGCAGAACTGCAGAAGGATCTGAACTTTAGGAATTTCCTGGCTTTTGATGGCTTGATTTAGTGCAGCATTAAAGCTCAGCCTGGCATTAATCTGTTATTCACTGGAGTTCAGGTTAACGTAAAAGATTTTGATTTGTGCACTTCTGTAGTCTAACCTCTGCCCTGGACTTTGATTATGAAACAAAAACAGGACCCAGGTCCCTCCTGCCTGATTTTTTCCCCCCTTTTACAGCCTACACCTGCAATGTGCAGGCCAGTGTGGGTTTGTAGACTGTAACTGAAAGACTGGAGCAACAGAGAGCTGAAAATGGAAAACAACTGGCCTTGCAAGTTTCTTCTCTTTCTCTTTGTACGTTTAAGTTTTTTGAAACTAGGAATTTTGTTTTCATTTTCAGTGCAGTGTTACGACA